>NC_140585.1:986297721-987497721 GCF_964204655.1 Triturus cristatus | reverse complement strand
ATAGTTTAACAAGCACATCTTTTTCCATATTATTCATGCACTGAGGGAGGTATTTTTTTTCACTGATATTTTTGCAATTCTGCCTTCAGATCTGTGACCACTGCTGACTGAAAACCCTCAATGCTGTTGCCTGATGGACGTTGTGGCAAAAAGCTAGATTTAGACCTCATTTTGTATGAGTTATGATCATCAATTTTCTGCTCATTGCTGTTAAGTTCAGTAAGGTTAGTGATGAGATTATTAGCTTCCAATTCTGGAACTTTCAGCTTGCTAGTAGGGATGGGGTTTCCCACGTTTGTCAAATTGGGAGTTTGTTGGAAAATAAAGCCTCCAATTTGAGTCTTCGGATGAATTGGAAAATGTCAGTCAGTTTTGGTGTTCACTTAATACCAATGTGCTGTTTGGCTAAATGATTGTCCCTTAATAAAAATATCCGTTTGGACAGGGGTGAGGTTTGTATTAGATAGATTAACTACTGGCTGCTTTGGGTCTCTGATCCTTGTGCTCCTTTTCTTCCAGGTACATGTGGTTACTCCTGAGGTTCTCTGTTGGTTTGTCCATGCTCCTTGTTGTGTTTGCTTGGTTCTTGAATCTAGTGGAAATGTAACTCCGAGAGGTGCCTTCTTCTAAAAGATTGCCCGCGATACTTGATGTTGTGACTTCTACATCACTTCCTGGTGAGTCAATGTCCGATGTATAGACACATTCTGGTGGAGTTTCATGTTGTGTAATTATCTTTTATCCTTTCATAGGATTGTCATATTTTTTGGCAAACATATAGATTCTCCTCAACTGGTAATCAAGTTGGTCCCTTTTGTATTTGCGTTTTTTCCTTTTAAATTAGATCTTCCTCATAATCATTAATAATCCTGTTCAGAATCTCATAATTCTTCTTTGTGATGTCCCTCCAATTTGCTTACTCAATTCTGGCGATTTCATTCACTTCTGATTTATGTTTTTCACACTTATCTCACGCAATATTTATTAATTGTCTCCTTCAGGTTATTCTCCCATGTCTTGATCTTTTTTGGATCAGTTGTGTCTGCTGATGGGAAGATAAGAATCCTAATACCCCGTGTGATCCTATATGCCTCCAGGTATTTTTGAGGGATGCTGCTTCCCAGCACTTTGATGTTTACTTATTAATTGCTTCTTCCAAGGCCTGAAATATAGATTTAGTGGAGGTGGTGTTTGGTTTACAGTAATTGCTACTGCCAGTGCCTTCGGTGTTGAATAAGTTGTCTAAACGACTGTCTGTTTCTCCCTTCAGGTTCTGAATTCTACCATTCAGTTGGTTCTATGAGTTGTCTATGGTGTGGAATGTGTCTAATTTGGAACTGTGATCAAAAGCTGAAGAATGAAGGGCTATTTGCCAAAGCGCTACACTTGCCTTACACCCAGTAGTATTGTAGTAGAACCAGTATTTGGTTGTGCATCCGATCTAGGTAAAAGCCATTTGACATAGTGACAAAGTAGATGCATATACCACAGAATAATCTCTTGTAATGTACTAAATTTTGTTTTATATGTTTATGTAAGCGTGCATACAAAAAAAACTTTACAAAACGATTTCTGTTCCTGGTAGTGTTGTTTTAGACTTTGTGAGGCTTCTATCATTAATCTATAAGTGCGACTCAAACGGCTTTTATCTTTTTTGAAACATATATATGTATATACGGGGAGAGGAGTTGGCCTAATGGCTAGGGCGGTTGACCTCGAATCTGGGGAACTGGGTTCGAGTCTCTGCAATGACGCTGAACATCCTGTGATTCTGGGCAAATCACTTAATCTCCGTGCCTAACAAATATGAATGTGTCCTCGTGTAATGCAACTGGTGCGATGTAAAGCGCTCTGATACCCGATTCAGGTCAAGTTCGTACTTTATAAAACTCTGTAAAATAAAAAAAAATGATATATATATATATTTTTTTTTACAAATTTCCATTAATCAGGCAACACGTGCTTCGCCCTGTAAAATAGCTCGCAGGCCAATGAGCTTTTCAAGGCTGTATCAGATCCATTAAAGAAATCAAATTATATGTAGTGAACATAACAATTTTGTGAAAGAAAAAAATAATTTGGAACAAAGCATAAAGATTAGGCGCACCAGAGAAACAGACAAAATAAAAAGCCAAATATAAAAACAAATAACTCTACTTCCTTCAGCAAGTATTTGCTATTAAGATGATATTGTGCCACTAAATAGATTTTCAATAGAATTTTAACGAAACACAGCTGACTGAACTTATCATCACGGCAAGGGAGCAAACTGTTATTCAAGTTCCATGTTAAAACCAGGAGTGCACCTACTGGTTACTGTTGAGATGGAGACAAGTGTGCTCTTAACTAGTCACTCTCTCTGCTCCATTTCCTTGTTCAGGTACTGCAGAGGATTAACCTAAACCTGCCTAAGTGGTAAAATATTTGGGAATACGGATGAATCACAGATCTGGTGCACTTAAGTAAACAGTCATAAACACCTGTTAGTTTCATGTGAGCATACTGACAAAACTATCTTGTTTGGAATCTGAACATAGGCGTTGAGGGCAATGATAATTCCTGATTGGATTATGACAATGTTTTTTTTGTGAGCACACCGACAAAAATGTTAAATTCCAACGATTACGCATAAAATCATCCAGGAATTTAATCCCACCAATTTTGTCAAAACAAATCAGCAAGGCTAATTTGTTGTCTGAAGAGATTCAAGCCTAGGGATTCGTTTGTCCCAAACCTGATCCAAATTAATATGGCCCGACGTTCCTAGACAAGCCGCCTTCTTAGGAGCCTGGACAACCTTTTTTCCTCCACCCTTCTGTTTTTTCTCCAGGGGTTCACACGGGATAGTGGCATCTATAAGGGAGCTCTCTACATCGTTGCTATCTAAAGGATTGGCCAAAGAGTTTACTTTGGGTTTAAAACATGCTGAGTTTTCTTTTGACAGAGGATCAGTGGGGGGAAAAGGCTCCTGAGAACTATTAGTAGACTCCAAAGAGAGTCTACTCTCAATTAGGACTATTTCATTAGAGATAACATTAGCCGCCTGTTGGACTTGGCCCTTCTGGCAGGTTCACCCCTTAACTTTTTGCCTTAAGCTCTGACATATTGGTAGTGATTTTTGGCCTCTGCGCACTTTAGCACTGTGGCCCAGTGTAAAGTGTGTGCGCTCTCTGAGTGCGTGTGGTGAGATAGGCCTGCCCTCCCATAGGAATGCATGGGGGATATGTGTGTCTGCCTGCCTGACGTGGAGTGCATGTCTGGCTTGTGATTGACAGGAGCTGAGAGGGCTGGGAAATTCCAGGAGCCAGGGTGAGTCTGCCCAGTGGTGAATGGAGAGATCTGCATGTAGATGGGAGGGAAGAGTTGCACCTGGGACCTGAATAGGACTGTGCCTTCCCTCCACAATGCCGGCTCCGCCTCCTGTGGTGTGTCTAATCCCTGAGCCCCCACCTGACAAAGGGGAGAGGAGCTGAGCAAAATATAGTGCTCCAAAGCTCCCCCAAACCAGTTGCATCTGGTTTTCCCCCCAGCCCTGTGCTGTGTCACAAAGGGAAATGTATAAATATAGGGGCTGTGACCCCATGAAAATGTTCTGCTTTTGGATCCTGACAGAGGGGGGCTTGCTGCTGGTGGGGCCCAGGAGGGGCCACCATGGGGGCTGCCTCCTTGCTGGAGGGCCCTGTGTGCTGGCCCCTGGGCCCTACATTGCCCCCTTGATGCCTCCAGGACCTCTTGGACCTTCTGCTCTCTCTTTTGGCTTTGCCAAGACTTGATGGAGTCTTCCAACACCTGGGAGCGCTTTATTCTAATTTCCCCTGAAAGGGAAAAGCGTGGGCTGAGCAGCGCTGTGCTGCAGCCCCCCTCGGGAGGGACCCCCCACCCCCTTTGGGGTTCCCCCATCATGCCGCAATTGCGGGTGCCACCCCGCTTATTTTTATTTAATTATGGATGCCCACCCCGCTTTGTGCTAGTAATTAAGCGGGTGCCAACCCCGCTGTATATTTTTCATTGCGAGCGAGCCTACCCCTCTTACTGTCGGAGTAAAGAAATCACCGCCGCGGCCCACAGGAAGTCAGGCATCCTTGCCCGGGACATGGGCGGAGCCTGCTGTGCAGCAGGAAGTTATTCCCTGAGCGGGGCTCCCGTGAGCTGTTGGGAGCCCCGGTACACGCTGAGGAAAATCCAGGCGGGAGCCCACCCTGCACTGGACGGCGCCGGAAGAGAAGGAGGCAGCCTGGGGCCTCGCTGGCCCCATCCTAAAGGCCCGGTCCCGAGACGGGGGAACGGGTGAAGCTAGTGCGGCAGCAGGATTCCCTCGGAGGGGGCGCGAGGCACATTGCCGGTGCCTGCCCCTGCCGCATCCAAGTGAGGAGCCTTCCCCCCAAAGAGCCGGTGAGTGAGTGAGGGCTGGGCGGGGGACAGGGCTGCATCATGGGGCTGAAGTGCTTGAAAGGTCCCGTGTGGGTGCCGAGTGAGGCACGGAGCCAGTCTGAGCGGTACCGCAAGGAGAGCGGGCTGCTCCAACGTGGGCATGCTTAGTTTCTGAGCCTAGGTGGCTCCAACGCTATAGGGGCATTAATTATCTAAAGAGCCCCGTGTGGCTCCAACGTTTAGGGGCATGTTTATTTCTAGAGCCTGTGCGTGGCTCCATCGATGGACATAATTGTCTTAGGCCGGCCCAGAGGGGCCCATGCTTTTCTTGTGTGGGTGCATTTATCTTCAAGGCACCGTGGTGCCAGGGCCCGTTTCCTGATCACCAGCTGCGCCGCACCAGCGCGGGCAGCTGCAGCGTGTTTCCCAGTTATTGAGAGAGTCCCTGAGAGGGACAGAAGTGGCACAGAGGTGCCGGGCCTTCCCCATTATTTACAGCTGCACAGCAATTAGTGCCAGCTGCACCGTTTAGGCCCTCATTTAATATTCCCAGCTGCCCAGCAAGTAGTGGGCAGCTGCAACGTTTAGGCCTGCGCAGAGTGCGCACCCTTGACTTTCGCTGCTCTGGCAGCGTGCCCTGACTCTTAGGACATAGGGCATGTGAGCCCCCTTTTTGGATGGCCAGTTGGCCAGGGGGACGGTTAGATTCATAAGGTGCCAGGCCCTAATGTGAGTGTGGTGCTAGGAAATGTACTGTGTGTAGTATGTTTTATGCACCCTGTGTTATACCTCTAAATATGTTTTATGATTATGAGGTTGTTTTGCATATCATGGTTTATGCTAGTGAGATTATGTTCCACTGTGTGATTTATGCCCCTAATGTAGTTATACTTAGGAGGTTAGGGTCTAATGCGTTTAGACTTCTGAGAGAATTGCATAATGTGTTTATGCTGGTGAGGTTGGCGCAGAATGTAATTCGCGCCTGATGTGAAACTGTGCATAATGTAGTTTATGTTACAGGCCGATGCTAAGTACAGTGATTACCAGTGGTTACTGGTTGTGTTCTATGTTTAGGATAAGTTCTACATTTACTAAGTTCACCTTGTGATGGTTCTGACAGTGGTCCAGTCGGACCTGTTAGGTGTAAATATATAATCCATTGTAGATATGACCTAGTGCCAGGTGGCACCATGTATATTATGTGTTTACTATTCTAATGTGTTATGAGAATACAAAGGCTATTTTTTATATAACCTTGTGTGGAATTCCTTTTGTAGTGTGCCTGGCATGTTGTTTCTGTGTGCGTGCGCAAACGCTTAACACATTGCCTCCGGGATAAGCCTGACTGCTCGTGCCAAGCTACCAAGGGGGTGAGCAGGGGTTATCTTTGGCGTGTAAATCCCTTGCCCAGACTAGAGTGGTGGTCTCTGCCTGGCTCTAGCGCAAGCCTTAGCCAACCAGAGATCCCATTTCTAACACCGCCTTTGCTAAAAAGGAGTCTAAAATGGTTACTCTATCCCAACCAGAAAGGTCCACATTTAACTTCCTCTTGCCCATGATGGTACAAAAAAAAAATATGAGTCCCGGAGCGAATAGTTCAGATGGAGTTTAGAAAATGGCAACAGAGCTGTAAGTCCATGGGTAGATCTTTTTGGGTACTACGGCTAGGCACCCTAATGACCAAGAGACTGTTCTTTTACAGAACGCCACAAGTGAGGGCATATAGCTCCTGCACAAAGCACCTTCAGGTGAGCGCCACACCAGATAATACACTGGCCATGTTTAAGACATCTTAGATGTAAACATGAAACAGTACCTGAGGTCATCCTTAGCCCCACAGAAATGCTAAGCCAAGAGGGGTAGCCCAATCCAGATTCATACCGCTGTGGACGGGTAGAGACCGGCCAGGTCTTCGTCCGGGCATGCACCCGGGCATGTCCCGCCTGCATCCCGTGAAGCTGGAAGCCCAGCATGAGTAAATAGTTGCCTCCGGGTGCATTAGATGGGCGTGTGTGGCTCCAGCCACAGAGCGCTTGGGGGCTGTAATCCACTCTTTCCACCTCACGACCTGTGGAGCATTACTGGACCACTAATATATCAACATGGACCCCAGTTACCTCTCTTAGATGATACCTGACACCCCTGATATTGGTGTCTATGGGTCTGAGTCACAAATATTTATCTGTGAGTACATTTTCAGGAGTAGGTCACTGCTGCTCAGGAAATGGTTTAGGTATTTTGACCCTGAATGCCATCCAATGTTGCTGTCTTACAAACAGCTAGACATATATAACTATTATACTTTTTCTTCTACCTTCAGATCTTGTGTTAATTGCTTTTTATATATGAGGATATATGAGGACAACACACTGAATGGTCATAAAACCTAAAAGTGTACAGAGAAAGACACATCTTTGATGCACTAATGGCAATTTTGAAAAAGTAATAACATGAGCCCAAGTCTGGTGCATGCCGACTGCCATGTTCCAACATTTCTTCAAGCGGTGTTGGAGAAAAATGTACAATGGTAACCAAGATTGAGAAATAAGAGCAACAAGAAGAAAATCAATTTAAATCCATCTTCCATTCCTATAGCACATGTGCTGAAACCTGGGGAAAATGGAAGAGTAGTTGGTTTTCTGGGGTATCGAACTACTTTTTTGTGTAACATGATTTTTTTGAGGATTGATGTCCTAACATGGAAAAAGTCCGATAATATGTATGTATGTGGTATGTATACAGTGTGGACATTGCCAAAAAAAGAAGCAGAGTGCTTTACAGGGCCAAAGGCCAGCATACAGGCAACAAGTGATAGGAGAGGTGGCTCGTTTTTGAATAGTCTCACAGGAGGTGCCATCTCACATCTTATTGCCCTGTAACCCCTGTAATATGTCTACTTTAGTGTATAGCAAATTAATTATCCAGAAGGAAATGCAAAAATAATATGACTATATTGAATGGTACTAATTATGAATATGGTGTTTACTGCATTTATTTTATATCTCACTTTAATTAACATTTGCATACATCACTATTGCACAACAGAGAGTTTTAGGACACTCAGCACCATAGAACTACTTTGAGGAAGCATATAATAAAGAGGCAGATTTGGGGTCCTCAGGATTCAGGGTATTTGTACATTATAGTCAAGAAGTTTATGAAATAAGATATATAAAAGGGTTTTGTATGTACTTTCTAAAATTAACTACAACTAGCTGAGTTCTGATCTATTGAAGCAAAGAGTACTGGATGTGGGATACTGTCAATCTAAGAGGGATTCTGAAAGAGAGAAGTTTTGAATCTTGGTGCCTTCAAATGGTAGGAAATGTCAGCTTCTGAGTCGCCTTTGCCACTTTGGAGGTGATCAGCATCTTAGCAAAATATGATGGTTTATTTGGTAGATTATTTTTGTATTTGAGGTACGATAATTTGAATTTGATTCTGGTCACAGTTATAGTTGTGTGGCAAAGGTTTTGGTGATTGAGATCAGTCACGTCCTGAAGCTGGCCTTACCAAGTTCTAACCAGGGATGCTGTTCACAGAGAGTCTGGGGAAATTATGGGGCCGATTCCGATCCTGTAAAAAGGCCCTCCGAATCGTCGTACGGAGTGTAAACTGTCCCTACAACCTAGGAAGTAAGATTCGTACAGAAAGCCTATTTTCGTACAAATCGTACAAAAGACCGTATGTGGAAAAAATACCTACGATTCTGATCTGGAACAGAGTGTACGCGACACCCGGACGTATTCAGGCAGCGGTTTCCAGCCCAGCAAGTACGATTCGTCCGTACGTCACTCCGTACGGCTCTTTTTTTACGGGAGTCAAACACAGCCGGAAAAGCAGAGTTTGACGCGAACCGCTACGCAACGGAGCCCCGGTACGCGACGTAAACGCCATGAACCCCATCGTACGTGTCATCCTGGTCTTCTTGGCCTACGACCTGGTGCACCGTACCCGATGCACACACCGCAGAAGGTGAAAACAACACCCAGGGGCGAGGGTGGGGGTGAGGGGCAGGAAATATGCCCCATACACAAACCCAAACATATAATATGTAGGCCATACATTACCACAAGGCTCTTTTCACTTGGGGGGGGCTTGTCCAGCAACCCCTGCGTACCGCAACAACGGAAGTGGACGTGTACGGTGCGTACCACACGTACCCCTATGGCACCATGACAACTCAGGTATGGACCGTACCCATGCATGAATGCGTGGGTACGGTGCATACCACATGTACCCCTACGGCACCATGACAACTCAGGTACGGACCGTACCTATGCATGAATGCGTGGGTATGGCGCGTACCACATGTACCCCTACGGCACCATTACAACAGTGGTATGGACCATACCCATGCATGAGTGCGTGGGTACGGTGCGTACCACATGTACCCCTACGGCACCATGACAACTCAGGTACGGACCGTACCCATGCATGAACGAGTGGGTACGGTGCGTACCACATGTACCCCTACGGCACCATGACAACTCAGGGCCGGCTGTACTCACGCATGAATGTGTGGGTATGGTGTGTACCAAACATACCCCTACGGCACCATTACAACAGTGGTATGGACCATACCCATACATGAATGCATGGGTACGGTGCGTACCACACGTACCCCTACGGCACCATTACAACAGTGGTACGGACCGTACCCATGCATGAATGCGTGGGTACGGTGCGTACCACACGTACCCCTACGGCACCATGACAACTCAGGTACGGACCATACCCACGTATGAATGCGTGGGTACGGTGTGTACCACACGTACCCCTATGGCACCATGACAACTCAGGTACGGACCATACCCACGTATGAATGCGTGGGTATGGTGTGTACCACACGTACCCCTATGGCACCATGACAACTCAGGTACGGACCGTACCCCGCATGAATGCGTGGGTATGGTGCGTACCACACATACCCCTACGGCACCATTACAACAGTGGTACGGACCGTACTCACGCATGAATGCGTGGGTAGGGTGCGTACCACACGTACCCCTATGGCACCATTACAACAGTGGTACGGACCGTACCCACGCATGAATGCGTGGGTACAGTGCGTACCACACGTACCCCTACGGCATCAGTACAGTTGGGATACGAGGTGTACACACGCCATGAATGTGGGTTTAGAGGACTGGCCCAGCATGTTAAAATCATATTGGTGTGTGTGTAGGTCCAGGCCAGCAGTGTACAGCTCCAAGGGGGTGCGTGGGTGGGTGGATATGACTCCCAGCAGTGGACAGACATATGGGGGTGGGTGCAGAGGACTCCCAGCAGTGGACATAGATATGGGGGTGGGTGCATATCACTACCAGCAGTGTCCAGACATATGGGGGTGGGTGCATATCACTTCCAACAGTGTCCAGACATATGAGGGGTGGGTGCATATGACTCCCAGCAGTGGACAGACATATGGGGGTGGGTGCATATGACTCCCCGCAGTGGACAGACATATGGGGGTGGGTGCAGAGGACTCCCAGCAGTGGACAGAGATATGGGGGTGGGTGCATATCACTACCAGCAGTGGACAGACATATGAGGGGTGGGTGCATATGATTCCCAGCAGTGGACAGACATATGGGGGTGGGTGCATATCACTACCAGCAGTGTCCAGACATATGGGGGTGGGTACCTATCACTCCCAGCAGTGTCCAGACATATGAGGGGTAGGTGCATATCACTACCAGCAGTGGACAGACATATGAGGGGTGGGTGCATATGACTCCCAGCAGTGTCCAGACATATGAGGGGTGGGTGCATATCACTACCAGCAGTGTCCAGACATATGGGGGTGGGTGCAAATGACTCCCAGCAGTGGACAGACATATGGGGGTGGGTGCATATCACTCCCAGCAGTGGACAGACATATGAGGGGTGGGTGCAGAGGACTCCCAGCAATGTCCCACTCCCAGAAGGATGGATGTCTTTCACACACTGCATGACACACCACATGTGGGTGTGAGGCCATATAACACATGTATACCCACCCATGGCGGATGCAGCACAATACACACCCTGATTTCATGCCAACAGACTGTATAGTCATGTAACTGCATACAAAACTAAGATAGCCAAAGGGAACACACACTGTCACGCACATCCCAGGACTGATAGGAATGTCCAGGTGCTGGTCCAGCCACCAAGATGTTGTCTCTCATGGAAGGAATAGGGTTCAATACCACTAGATACAATGCCCACAATTGTGAGACAAGTGCCCAAATACCCTGCATAACACGTACCATTTGTGTGTTAGGCCGTGATTACACCCATGCATAGTGCTGAAAAGAGACAATTTGTCCATGATGCCATTCCTACATACCCTAAACACAAGTACAGTGACTAGCAAGGATGGCACAGACGATTCAGCAGGAGACATCGGTGAGCAGGTATGGCCATTGTTGAAGGGATCCGTCACCAGCAAAGGAAATGTGGACACAGGTCAGCACAACAATTGTGCAACTGTTTGCAGGGACGATGTCAGGTGCCACAGAGGAAGGAACACTCCTTGGGACAATGTCTCCAAAGGAAATGAACACACACTACCAATGATTATTTGCACAGACATTGTGATGGCACACAGATACTATGGTCCACCTCATGACCATCATACAAAAACATATCTCAGAACCCTAATACATTACCAGAACACCAACTTCATGAGCCTCATCACCAACATCAAGTACCTGAAATGCAATAATGTTGAAAGTAAAAGAAAAGGCTTTATTTAGCACAGAAAAATAATAAATTAATAAGACTATGTACAAAGGCCAATGGCCAGTCCATTTCTCGAGTCCAAGGGTGGACGTAGGGGACCACGCCACCCCTACCTTGCCTGCACAAACAAACCTCAAGGTTTGTCGACCGGGGGGGCATCATCTGTGGCAGTACCAGGCACCGCAGGGACAGGAGGGGGTTGGGTAGGCGTGGTGGGTGCAGGGCTGGACGTCTCCACCACAGGGGGTGGGGCAGCGCCAAAGGTGGAGGTGAACATGGCGCTGCACACTTCTGCTAGGGCCTCCATCCTAACCCCTGCACCTGAAGATACCCCAGGGCCAATGGAGGGTGTGGTGTCCAAGGAATGGGGTGCAGTGCTCTTGGGGAGGGGTGTCACAGTGGGGGTGAGGGCCAGATCAGCCATGTAGATGTCCTTGGGTGACAGTTTGGCAGGGGAGCTAAGGGGAGTGGTTTTGGAGGAACTGGGTTGTGAGGACTGCGGACTATGACTGTGGCTGCGTGTCTGTCGTCTTCCCCCAGACCCTGTGGGTGTGCCTACATCCCCCTGAGTGTGCGTGCCAGGATGTGTGCGCTGTGCCTTACTTGTGGGTGTGCTGGATGTGTCTATTGGGGTGCGTGCCCGTGACTGTCTGGGTGTGCGTTGGGCAGGCATGTGAGAGGGCAATGTGGATGAGTCTGGGGTAGGGGGGGATGGAGCACTGCAGGGCAGTAACTGCTGCCGTCAGTGAAGAGTCCATGGACCGCAGAATCCTGCGTTGGTCAGACAACGTTGCTGACATGCCCTCCATGAACGACACCACCTGTGTGAGCAGTCTAGTGTGGTCATGGAGGACATTCAGCATCGATGCCTGCCCAACCTGCAACTCCCGCAGTATGTCCACAGACTCTTCACTGAGGGCAGCAGGGGTGACAGGGGCAGGGGGTGCGGTGCCTGGCACGAAGGAGACATGGTGGGATGCTGCACGGACAGGAGGGACGGGAGCAACTGGGAGTGCGGACATGGGAATGGAGGAGGCGGGGACAGATGTGGGGATGCTGCCAGTTGGTGTTGCAGCCTCCTCAGGGAGTTCAGCCTCGGAGCCGTCAGCGTTGTAGCTGCTCTCGCCTCCAGACAGGTCCTCCAACTGACTCCCCTTGCCCTCCGTGCCACTGACTCCTGCTGACTCCACAGCACTGGCGGCAGTGTCGCTGGGTCCCTCCTCCAGGTCCATGCAGGTGTCTCCCTCGGTTTCTGTTGATGATGCTGTGGGCAAGGATAAGAAACCAAAATGCATCAGTCACCTGTATACATCTGACACATGAGCACAAAACAATTGGTCACAGTGCATATACGGCAATGCATCATGAGTAACAGCTACATTACTCCGCACATATGTATGCCCTGTACTGCCCAGTTGGTAGACCCACTATGCCACTTGGACACTATGAAAAAAAGAACACACCAGGCCACAACTTGAATGAGAAATACACTGAGAAGCTAGTATCTGGAACCGGTGAGCACAGCAATACAATGAAGTCATGCCACCTCTTGTTTACCCTGAAAGAAAAAGTAGTGGTGCAACCAAGGTAAACTAACACACCTCAATACTCAAGGTGTCACCACACTCAGAGACCTGTAAGTACTTTGGAACACAAAACAAAAAAAATGTGTTACCTTGGGATTCACAATACTTTACAGAATCAACATGTTTTGAATGTGGAAATTCGCCATCTCGTGAAAAGAACACTCATGTGCCTGGATGAATGATGTCGCACAAGGCAGTACAAATAAAAGTACATTTACCCTGTCATTGAAGAAGCTGACACCTTTTCTAAGAAGCCACAGTTAGAAATAAATGGTGGTGCAGAAAGTACATATACATGTGCCCACGGAGGTCTTGATGTCTTGACACTCGTTAGTTCGTATCACCAACAACAAAGGAGTCTCACAAAATCCAGCCCACTGTGGGAACATGTATATGGAGAATCTGCAACACCAATTAATTCTAACAGTGGCTTCTTTGAAAAGGTGCCAGTGTGTTCAATGAAAGTGGAAATGCCGCTTGGTGTGCACATCCTTGGGAGATATCTTTCATGCAGGCACATCATCAAATTACCACATTTAAAACATGAAGAACTGTTGACAAGTGCTGTGAGTGCCAAGGTACAATTTATTTAGAGTAACAACTTGAATTATGTCATTTGTCACATGACCATCCGTCACCTGATTACACAGTTGGCTACACATATGACCTAATGCCTGTCATCTGGAGTGGCACACATGTCCACACCCAGGACAATGCATAAGCTAATGGGCCTGCAATTGGTTTGAAAAAAAGCCTAGCTGTACTGTGGGGACACTCTCATGGCAAGCCAGAATGTACACACAGATGTCAGCACACAAAGTCAAAACTGCGTTGCATCTGAACCACACACAGGTGCAAAAAATTTATGAGCACGATACATGTTTGTAAAAAACTGACACAGGCTGCAAAGCACGAACATTAAGCACTGACCACCATCACAGGGGCACTGCACGTTGATTTTCTGTACAGCCAATTCTCACACACAAGTCAGACCTGGCAATGAAAAATCAGGGTTGCACATGTATGCCCCTCCCACACCCCCCCCCCCCCATACCTGAGTCAATGTGACTGATACAGATCAAGAAGTGACACCTCTTATTCAGGGTTACAATAACTGTGCTTGAAAACTTGCTTCATTGACACAACATCACCTCGTGGGGCTGGCAACACATATTTTGTGACAAACAACCATCAACAGATTGTTTTGAATAGCCACACAGGCACTGCCCAGTGTGAATATGCACAAGCAAAATGGTGTATCCCTGTCCAGTGGACACATGTAGAACACATTTGAAAAATACAAACTAGGCCAGGTAACAATGCCACAGAGGCAGACCTATGCTGAACCCACAGTGAATGTGCACAGTGTTGGATGACACACATGATTAGGAGGCCAGGGTGTCTCAGGGGACTGTAGTGGGCACACTGCTCCGTGGTCCTGAAATGAGCTGACTGTACCATGTTCAACCGTCATGGCACTATGCATATCTCCCACTCATGCACATCATGTCTGAGGCCACAAGATTGGTCATGCATTCTGCAAGGGGGTTCAGTTGAAAGCTCACACTCCTATGTTGAGAATCATCATCAGTGACAACAAATATGGACCCCCAACATAGTGAACAGGCCATGGCACAGGCAAGGTACCAACACAAGTCACAGACCACCCTCCAACATGATGCAGAAAGCTATGTGCACTTAGATTTACTGGCACCCTAGATGACCATGTGCAAATGTGATTACACACAGACCAGGGGACACATGTCAAGGAGGGGAAGGGATGAAAAAGAGCCCCAGGTGACATTGGGGAACAGAAAATGCACTGCACATATCAACTCTGGGAGTGTATTCATGCGAAAGAGCACTTTCAAAAGCAGGCGACACATAACACGACCAAAAGCCATGTACCTACCCCCTCCTTGCTGGAGTCTCTCATGTAACTGCCTATCGAGGTCAGGGAAGACCACCACCAGGACACGTCTCATGTGGGGGGTCAGGCGTCGGCGGCCACCATGGGGGCGAGGACTGTCGAGCCCCAGCACCGGATGTCCTGCCACCTCTTGCGGACCTGTGGCAACTGCCGACTACGCTCCCCCGCAGTTCCCACGGCCCTGACAACATTGTTCCAGATCACCCCCTTCTCGTAGGCAGTTACCTGTCAGGATGACAAAGTGACACAACATCAATACACCTGCTCCATGTCCCAGAGACACACATTAGAACATCTTTGAAATGTTGAACAGGGCATAGGATGCTGACATGAATTGCCTCATTCACAACAAGAAATAGCCCTGTGTGCAAGCACCAATGCACTACATGGCATTGAAAGTCAACAGGTGGCATGAGGGGTGCAACACACTCACTGATCATGCCACACACTGTGCAGCACATTCAACAGCAGGCTGATGGCCAGCACGTGCCAAGCAGTCACATGTCCCACTCCACTGACGCACCCTCAGCAGACTAGACAGACACACCCAGGCACAGATCACTCGCCTGTCATCGACAACAGCGGATACAACCCTCACTCTGCACATGTGCCATTTGCCAGTGGGGAGTCACAGGTGTCGTGCTTGCTCTGCAAGTCAGACACAAAGCACGGCTTACTTGTCACATCAGATGGGTAGATCTGTTGCCTCCACCATGCAGCTGTGGTGCAACACTTCACATAGACACTCACCCACATGACAAGGAACATTCATACACATCAATGTCCATGAGGCCGTACACATCATTTGGACACTCTCACCACAGGTCCACTCAACTCATACACATGTGTGGGTACATTCACCTGTCACACCGGGGGGACCACTGAATCACCTCAGGACTAGGCCTGGGCAAAAATTTCGTTCCGTTCGCGGAAATTGCGATAATTTGACATTTTTGCGTTCCGCGATAATTTGTTTCTTGCTCGCGCTGTAAAATGATACATTCTCGCGCGCGCGCGATCACCTTACCTGAATCCCTGCGTTCGCCGACAAGTTTTCTTGATCCGGTCGCGTTCTCCATGAGATGTTGTATTGTTTTTAGCCATTTGCGCTGTCTCGCGACAGTTCGCGCCCGCAGTGACGTCATGCGTCGCGCGATCACGTCTTTCTTCTCGCGATCATGCACCGCGAGAACAACTCAAAACAAGATGGCCGCGCCCGCAAGCAACCACATGGGTAAGTTGGCGACCCGCAACCATGCAGAAAATCTCGCGAACATGCCGGAAAAAAACTTCCGCATCTTTGCGATATTTCTGCTTGTTTGCGATAATTTTAAACATTCTCGCGATAATTTGCGAAGGTTAATTCCGCAAATTCCGCCCACCCCTACTCAGGACAACAGGAAAAAAAGCCACCAAGGATTTGTCAGGCTGAATGTGTCATGCACTATGCAGTGAATGTCACTGTAAGCACTATGCAAGTGAGGAGTGCACACAGGAACTACATCATGCCCTGCATGAGAGCCATAAGCATGTTCCCCCCGGGACACACTCTAAACAACATTGCATGTGTGTCCCACCTGGACACTATATTGACTGTCACACAACAGGTGCATAGGCAAAGGTAGTGGAATCCGCACTCACCTGCTCCCCTGGTCTCCCATACAGGCTGGTGTACTGTGGGAGGAGGACGTCCAGCACGGCCTCATTCTCCTCCAGGGTGAATGGCTGGACCCTCTCCACAGCACGTGACATGGCCAGAGGAAGCAGAGACAGCAGCAGTGTTGTCGACTCTTAAGTTGTGCAGGCAAGTGCCCTCTCATGGGTTCTGGCTGCCTTATATCTGTCTTGCTGAGGGGCATTCATTTTGAGGAGTACATAGTGATTGGTCTGAATCATTCGCATCGTACGTTTACTCCAATCCCTTTAAACATACACCAGTGACAGCATTTGCATCGTTCAAAATTTGAGCATCATGTCAAGTCAACAACCACTTTGCAACATTGTATTTTGTGGCCAACTGACTTTTCCAGGACACCTGATGGACAAATTTCAACTGAAAACTCGGTATCCATGACAACCAGCATGCATTTATGGCCTAACACTTGTCCCTTATGTGTCCCCTATGTAATTGTGAAATCCACACATAGGTACTGTGCGTTTCACACGTAGCCCTACGGCATCAGTTGTACAGTGCGTTTGACACGTACGTGTACGCACTAGTACACGTATGTGTACTACTAGTGCGTACACGTACATGTACTACTAGTGCGTTCCCGTAAGGGGATCGCCGTAAGGGGATCGCACTAGTAGTACACGTACGTGTACTACTATTGCGATCCCCTTACGGGTACGCACTAGTAGTACACGTACGTGTACTACTAGTGCGTACCCGTAAGGGGATCGCAATAGTAGTACACGTACGTGTACTACTAGTGCAATCCCCTTACGGGAACGCACTAGTAGTACACGTACGTGTACCCACTAGTAGTACACGTACAATGGTAGTACAGGTGTACACATGCCAGGAATGGAGGGCTAAGAGTCGCACAAGAATGTCCATCAAGTACTTGTCATTGCATACTTTCATGTGCAGGCCCTAGGTGTGTTAGCCAGTGATGTTGCACAGGTCATCTCATCTAGTTGCACAATTGATGTGTGATGACCTGTGGACACATGTCATGTGTGATGGGGCACTATGTGGCATCACCTTGACACTTGCCACATGTGTGTCTGTAGTCCAACTGTGTCATGCACAGCAGCAGTGGGATTGCACAGTCATCAACACCCGCACCTGTCTCCTGATGCCAGGGACAACTGACCTGTCACGATCAGCGTGCCCCTTTGGGACTATGTCAGGTGTGTGTCATGTGTTCCCATGAGCTTGATGTCAGTGTCCCGTCAACTGCATCTGCTGTTGGTGCATCCAACAGGGGTCTGTGTGGAGATGTGCATGGAACACATCTACGCACACCATGCCACATGTGGATTCCCACGGCTGTAGGGTCTCTGTGCACCGGACATCATATTTTCCCAGTCATACATGTGTGCGTTGTCTCAATGGCTGTGTCTTGGTGTTGTCACGTGTACCCCTTCATCGCACTGTGTTTGATATGTACATTTGACATTCCATGTGACCTGTGCGTGTGCCTTTCAGTCAGCTGTCTGGATGAGATGACATCCTTCCAATGCAGCTATGTGGTTGTGTGTCACTACGGTGAAATCTGTCGCTCTTCACTCAGACTGGCCCCCAAATCATTTCAGGGCATGTCATGTTGACTTGACAATCAACAGGTGTATCTGTCTTTTTGTAGGAGTGCCAGCAAGCTGGCATATGTGTCCTGTATGTATTGCACACACCCGACTCCATAGTTACCTGATGTGTATTAGCATTGTAGCATGTGCTATGTTCATTGACATTGATATGGGCAGACTCTCAATCTTCATTCTTACACACAATGTCTTGCAGGGCAGCACCTGTCCCAAGACCAATGCCAGACTTGGGTGCCATGAGGGAACGTGCCTGCATCCGACGTTACAGATTCACTCAACAGTTGATTGAGGACTTGACCGACAGGCTGGCACCACACCTCCAACCGCGACACAGGTATCCTACTGCGCTGACCCCAAAGATGAAGGTGATGGCAGCCCTACATTTTTTTGCCAAAGGTACATTTCAATTCACCATAGCTGATGTTGGTGGCATGTCACAGACAATGTTCAGCCGTGTCCTGCGTGATGTTTTAGCAGCCATGTTGGAGCACCTTGATGAATTAATCACATTTCCTACTCCTGAGGAGTTGACAGATGTCAAGGGTGATTTCTATGCCCTGGGAGGGATGCCCCATGTCATTGGGTCCATTGATGGTACACATGTGGCTTTGGTACCACCACAGGCACAGGAACAAGCCTATCACAATAGAAAACATTACCACTCGATAAATGCCCCTGTGGTGTGTCTTGCTAACATGCTGATTTCCCATGTCTGTGCACGTTTTCCAGGATCAGCACATGATGCCTACATCATGAGGCGTAGCAGGGTGCCACAAATGATGCTGCGGCTGCACAACGAACAAGCATGTCTTGTTGGTGGGTATACTCTTTTTGTACTATGTGTTGCGGTATCTTTCTCTCTTACGGCATCTCCTGACCCACTTATTTACATGATGTTTCCATGTAGGGGACTCTGGCTATCCCAACATGCCATGGCTGATGACACCTCTCCACAACCCAAGAACAGCTGCAGATCACCGGTACAACAATGCACATGGACAGACCAGGCGAGTGATTGAGAGGACGTTTGGACTCCTGAAGAGCCGATTCCGGTGCCTGGACAAGACAGGTGGGTCCCTCCCTTATGCCCCGGAGAAGGTGTGCCAAATCTTCCTCGTGTGCTGCATGCTGCACAACATGGCAGTTGAGAAGGCAGTGCCACTCATCCTGGATCCGGATGAGCAGGAACATCCACCCATGGAGGATCAAGGGCTTGCTCACGAGGCTAGTGATGAGGCGGAGGAGGGGGATGATATCCGGAGTCAGCTCATAAGCAACTTCTTCTCATAATGGTGAGTCACTGGGTATGAGTGTGCAAGCTTGTAGCATTGAGTGGCATGTAATGCAATGTGTGTGTCCAGCTGACTGAATGCAGAGTGACTTGGATGTGTGTTCTGATGTGTCACTTGAGTGATGATGTCATGCCACACAGTTTTGCGGAGAGACTTTCTTAGCAATTTACATGTGTCAAACATTGTTCATGTATGGTAAATGTCCATGTGTGCGGTGAGAATTATTTTAGGTGACTTCTTTTGTGTCTGTCATTCCCAGGTATTTTGCGCCTGTTGTCTGCTCGTGTCATCGTTGTCCTCCTGCTATTCCTCATGAGGATTGCAACGTGTGCTGAATCAGCGTTCCATGCACGGACATGTGGAAAGGTCAGTTTTGGTAAGGATTGCAGCAAGGATTTTTTGTGGTGGTACGGGTTTGGAATGTGTGGGGACTGCTTCTGTGCATGTTGTGGTACCATGCATACATGTCTTCTCACCATGGAGCATATAACATGTAGCATCACTCCCATGACATGATAGTCACCCTTCTTGACAGTCATCTGTAGTGCAGTGTGGCGTCTGATGATGGCATCAATGTATGTGAACCTTGCCTCTGAAACATTGCAGATGCTACGGGTGGACATTGTGGGGGACATCACAACAACAGGCTCCATGGGGAATTGCAGCCTCTCCGTGTGCAGCAGGATGTGTTTGGCTCATCCCCTTAACTTGTGTGCCAGTTCATTGGGATTTACATCATCCGTGTTGTGAAGGGGGTGTCCAGCGTATGTCCCACATGTTCTGTTAACTGACATGTGAGTCTGTTAATATGGATGCATATGTGTGTGTATGTGGAATAAAGGTGTTCGGCACAATCCAAAGTGCCTCATCTCTGTCACTGCAGCTCTCTTGCCAGTTTGCATGCGTCATCTATGGCATAAATGTCAAAGATTGAGCATCTGTGTGTATGCATGCAGTACTTTATGGCTAATGATCTCTATTGTGCATGAAGTACATGGTTGTGTATGTATTTGTGCAGGTTGCTCCCCACAACGGGACGTGAACGCCTGCTGATGGTGTGTCTCATTTGCGCATCTCCGCATTTTGTTGGCTGGTCCAGTGGCTGTAATTTATGGTGATTGTTCATATATTTTCGCGGAGTGACCCATGAGTAACCTGACACTCCTTCCTTTACATACACCTGTTGCACTGTGCCTTTCAGACCTTGACTTTGTGTGCTACTTTTTGCCTAATTTCTAACCCCTTCCGCCGGCTGCTGCCTCACCTGCGACACCGCCCCACCGAGTGCCCTGATTCTGCAACCCTCATGCCTCCAAAATGCTCTGCCCTTCCCCCTCCACCCATTCGAAATGCAGGCAGCAGCTTTTCTGTGCCACTGTAGCCCCTGCGCCGGGCCAAAGGCAGGAACGTCTGCGCCTGCAACATGCATAGTGCACGACCCTCTAGTCTTTGCATGACCCACGTCACACAACAGGCTCATGCTGCAGCCACTCTCCAAGCAATGTCATCTTGACAATCATCCGCCTGCTATCAGGCAACCCCTAAGCACACACATGACACCTTCACATGCTGAGTGTGCTACTCCAGCTGCCTACACAGCGCTGCCCAGCCTACAAGACCCTGTCAGAACAACCAGGTAATGTGCCTCCTACTCCACACCCGCTCCGTCCACCAGCACGCCATTGGACTCTGTTACCTCCTCAACACAACAGCCCCACACATCACCTTCATGACAGTAACCTGGACAAAACCATCCTCAGCACATGACGTCTTCATTGCCATCTCAGACGGATACAAGATCACCCGCAGGGACGGCAACACCAATCCCGGGGGATGAATTGCTATTTATTCACAAGTACACCCTCAGAGTCACAAATCCGGGTTTGCAGCAACTCCATGGCAACCCTCAGAGTAACACTCATCTACAGATCTGCAGGCCTACATCCACTATTCCGCTAAGCCATCAACACGTACATCTGCACGCACGCCCTCACCTCCACGGGCTACATGTGGCTGGGGGCCAGTAACTTCTTGCTGGAGGGGAACCACACCACCATCCATCATTGGTCCATCAACATTTGAATCCACGTCTCCGACAAGCAACACACTGCCCCACACCCCGCTACCGATCCCCCAAAGATGCTTGATGTAAGTCACCACAGACAAGCTGTGTGGGACACTCAAAACAACACCCCCGTCACACCCTGCAACCTCACGCATTGGATCAGTAACTGATCCAACAATATTGCCACATTGACAGACTTTCCTGTGAAGCACAACAACAGTTAAGGCACCTGGGACAAGGCAGACCTACTGGACTCCTGTAGACTTAGCCGGACTCTTATGCAAACCTTGCAACACAAAGCGCCATCATTTGCCTTACAGCCCTGGAAAACACCACACACAGCCATCACCATATCATCATCAAGGACAAGTGGAGATCCTTCAGATAGTGCCGAGACAACCAAACACACGACATCAAGGAGCTCATCAGCATTGTGAGTGAACTGACAGCAGATCTCCATCCAAGACACCCCACCCTTGCAAGGCAGATCACATCCCTTGCAACTTTGTACCACTGCAAGCTCATGGGCATACACAACAGCCTTGGCACCCAGAGGCAGACAGCACTATTATCCGCAGGACAAACCCCCATCAGGTTATGGACTCCCATCAGCAGCAAGTACACAACCTGGCTCATGTGCAACATACACTCTGGCTCTCCATCAGGCCCCTTCCCACACAACATCTAAACCACATCATTCCACATCCTTGAAGCCCACGTCCAGCGCGTCCTGATGTCTCCTTTGAGTTTGCCACATTCCATGGATGCAGGAGGCATGCAGAGACCCAGGCCCTTCTTAAACAACGGACGGCAGTACTGCAGGATCTCCTGGTACATCACCCTGCTTCCCTACCCAGCAAATGTCATCAGGAAGACACTCAACAAGCAAATGACAAATTTCCTTCATGCAACCATCTCCAGGCAACTGGCACCAGACCATCTTCCACAGTAATCACACCACTGCAACCGTCAGCATTGCCACCACCAACGACAACTTTGCCATGCTCAAGAATGGTGAGGCCACCACCCTTGACCTCTCAATGGCATTTTACACAATGTGCTACCACACTGTCAGCTCACACATCTCCAACAGTGGTATCCAGAGGAGGGCCCAGGGTTAAATCAGAAAGTCGCTCACCAGCAAGGCTCAGGGAGTCTGCCTCCACCCTGCAACATGTACTACACTGGGGTCATCTGGCCCATGCCACAAGGCTCTTCTCTCAGCGTGACGATCTTCAATGTCTCCATGACCCCCCTCTCCACCATCACATGCGCGCACGACCTCATCATCATCTCGTATGCCATTGACACCCAGCTGCTCCTCAAACTCACCAAAGACCCAGCCATTGCCAGATCCAAACTTCAAGAAGGCATGAGATCCGTTGAGGAATGGCTGAACATCAGCCACCTGAGGCTGGACTTGGACAGGACAGAGGTCATCATCTGAGGATTGTCCCTTACAGCTGGGTCAACTCCTTGTGTCCCACTGGTCTGTGCACCGCACCAGCACCCAGTGGCCATGCACGCAAGCTGGTGTTCATCATGGACCCATCGCTCACAATTACCATGCAACTCACCACCATCTGTACCTCATGCTGCAACACCCTCCACATGCTGCAAATGACCCACAGATGGATCCACTCCAAGGCAAGACAGACCGTCCCCCTGGTCCACGACACCAGCCGGCTCAACTACAGCACTGGCCTCTATGGAGAACAACAGCAAAACTGCAGGAGAACTTGCCCACATCCAGGGTGCATCCGCACACCTCATCTGCAACATCCCCAGCCACATCACCATCCACTAGAGATAGGTACAATGGCTCACTGTGTGCTGCAGGATCACCTTCAGAATCCTCAACCACACTCAGGAGGCAGTCCAAAACCCCAGACCCAACACCGACCTTGGATGTCTGTCATCCAACACCCCGTTGGCCCAACTCCATGCAGCCCACCTTGCCCTGGCCACCATTCATCACATCCACATAAAAACTGCATGCAGGAGATAGTTCTCCCACCTCGCCAAACAGAGCTGGGACTCCCTCCCCGGGCACATCAACATGACCCATGACTTCTACACCTTCATGATACTCTTCCAAATTGGTCTGTCTGAGCAGTATTGCAAGCACCCCCTCAGCAGCTTGAGGCCACCACGGGTGAGAGTTGAGCTCCATGTCTGTATTTTGTGATACATTGTGACCCATGTGTGTCCTCGACCGGACTCAGATTCAAGTGTATGGATGGCTGGAGTTTGTTCCACACTCAGGCATACTTCAACATATCCCCACACGTATGTTGTGGACTCATGCTAAATGACTGCAACATAAAATGTCATGTATTCATTTTTAATTTATAGCTCTGGGGCGTGATTTGTGCACAGAAAAAGGTGCAATGCAGGGACCATAGAATCCAAAGTTCACAGGGGGAGATGGGATCCTTGGCATTTGAAGTCATCGGAGTCCAGACCACAGTGTTTGGCATCATTGGTCAGACTGTGACCAGCAAGTCTATGTGGCAGATGATGTCAGTCAATGAGGTGATGCTGTCGCACATGAAGGCCAGGTGCCAGGCCAGGTGACCTGGGAGATGTGGATGGGCCGCTGCCTCTCACGGTCTTTTCCGTGGACGACCCACCTTCCTCGCGGGACCCTCAGATGCAGGCCTTGACGATGCTTGGGACGCTCTGTCGGACGAATCCTCCTCCTCCTCCCTCCCTGTGGCTGGTGGTGGTCTGCGCCTGGTGGCACAGGGAGGGTTGCCCATGTTGTCGGCGATCCAACGGAGTGAATGGCTTATGTCCCTTCGCACCGCCAGGAGCTCAGCCAGTCTTGCATCCATCCGTACTTGGTGTTCTTGTTGACTGGCGTGTTGCTCGGCCTGCTGGTTCTTGATCTCTGTGAGGGTCACCACTACCTGGCTGAACTCCCTGGTGTCAGGCCGGTAGGCCTCCATGATGTTGTGTATGTGTGACATACCGGTCCCTTCAGCTGGCTGGTCAGGTTCTCACCTCCGCCGTCCTCCACTCTCACCACCCCTGCCCAAACGAGCCTGGCCTGCAGTTTTGGGCACATCGGGTCTACGGGACCCCTGAGGGATGGCAGTGGTTGTGTTGTCTGCCTCCTCCTGGGTGCCCGCTGCACCTTGTCCCTCCTGGTCAGACTGGCTCAGTTGTTCACTGCGGGCAGAGCGACTCGGTGTCTCCTGGGATGTGGCAGGAATGGGGGTGGTGGTTGGCTCAGATGTTCCTGAACCAGGTTCTGCAGGGGCTTGGACACCAGAGGGTCCAGAGGCGTCGCTGCCGGTTGGATCAGGTTCCTCTCGAGCCTGTGACTGTGATTCTTCCCCCCCATTGTTGGGGGGATATTGATCACGTTGCCCTGTGTGTGAGAGACAGACAATGTTAATGCTGTTTCATGCAGCATGCATGTTTGATACACATTCAAGTTGGCACTGTTCCTCCAGGTAGTTGTATGTGCCAGGTTTTCTCCTCAATGTTCACTTGTGGATGGGTATGTTGCGGGGATAGATTGATATGTTCTCCTGATTCTTTGACATGTCGATTTGTGGCTTGGATGCTTCTTCGGCTATGTATTGGTCTTGTTGTGTTGCATGTCCATTGTGACAGTGGGTAAATCCATTGCCTGTCCTGGTGGTGTCTGCTTGTGTAAGGGGTGTGTGTGACAGGGCCTGCTGGTGGGTGTAGTGTGATTTGGCCCTGGGGCTCCTAGGTGATGTAGCTGTCCTCCCATGGAGCATGCTGCCATGACAGTGAGTGTGAGTTCCTGTCCTAGATATCTGACCTTGTTGTCTTGGTGTTTGTGTTTGCACTGGTCACAGGAGGGCCTTGTGCTGCCTACATCAGGGCCAAGTGTGAGCTATCTTGTCAGTACTTTCCCAATCCCTGTGCATTGCGCATGGTGCATGGGTATGTAGCTGAGCCATATAGGATGAGAGCAATTGTGTCTGATTTATGATTCAAACATACGTTTTGTGCCACCCACCCTCCCAGCATACCGGACATCCATTCTTGGGTTGGTGCTTCATGTAGCATGGGACATAGCATGGCCTTGCGTTCTCAATGGGGCATACACATGTTATTGGCATTAGCAAAGTTTTTGACTGTGGTTCTGGCCGGTGATGGCTTGGGGGTAGTTGCGTGCATTTGGTGTAGTTGGGGTGTGGATGCCATTATCCCCATGTTACGTAAGTTGTTTGTGTACTCACCAGGCTCTGCAACTCCTTGGAGTCCATGTACTCCCACCGGCGGAAGCATGGCCATCACCTTCTCCTCCCAGGGATGGTAATGTACTGGTCTGCGGGGTGCACCACCTCCAGTGATGTTGCTCTGGGCGTAGTCGTCATTCATTTTTCTCTTGACCACCCTCCGCAGATCGTACCACCTGGCTTGGCATTCGGTCCTTCTGATGGGTGCAACAGCGTTCACCCTATCGACGATCCTCTGCCACAGGTTTTTCTGCTATGCTGATCGGTCTGACCAATGTTCCAAACAGCTGTGGCTCGACTCTGATGACTTCATTGACAAGAATATCCAGCTCCTCCCTTGTGAACTTTGGATTCTTGGCATGGTGTGGGGTGAGGGTGTGGATGGTTGTGGGTGTGTGGGTCTGAATGTGATGATGTGGGTCTGAATGTGGAGAGGGGGTATGTGTGAAGGAGGTTGTGTGAAGGTGTATATGTTAAGGTGGATGGGTGCAGTTGTTGGTGTGTGCTCTCTAGCTGCAGTGAGTCTGTTGCAAAGGCTCATGGTTTGTATGTGTGGGCCCTTATTATTGGTCCATTTGTGAGTGTGGCTCAGTTTGAATTTTTGGTGGGTGTGTTATAAGGGGTGGTTGTGAGTTTGCCCCTCTGATTGCCTGTTTGGATGTGTCCAGGTCAGTCCTTTCCATTTTTTGTGCAGTGTAGATGTGTTTTGTGGTGTTGTGCGAGTCGAATAGACCCTCCTTGTGCTGTTTTACAGTGTCCGTGGTACAGTACGGTACAGGGGTATGAGTCATACTGACACACACCCCCATGTGCTGTGTATGTACGGTGCGTACACTGCCAATGCTATGTACGCTGCGTACACCGCCAATGATATGTACAGTGCGAACACCCCCATTGCTATGTACGGTGCGTACACCGCCATCGCTTATGTACGGTGCGTACACCGCCATTGCTATGTACGGTGCGTACACCGCCGTCGCTTATGTACAGTGCGTACACCCCCATTGCTATGTACGGTGCGTACAACCCCATTGTTATGTACGGTGCGTACACCGCCATCGCTTATGCACGGTGCGTACACCACCATAGCTTATGTACGGTGGATACACCGCCATTGCTATGTACGGTGCGTACACCGCCATCGCTTATTTACGGTGCGAACACCTCCATCGCTATGTACGGTGCGTACACCCCCATTACTATGTACGGTGCGTACACCGCCATCGCTTATGTATGGTGCGTACACCCCCATTGCTATATACGGTGCGTACAACCCCATTGCTGTGTACGGTGCATACACCACCATCGCTTATGTACGGTGCATACACCGCTATCGCTTATGTACGGTGCGTACACCGACATTGCTAATGTACGGTGTGAACACCCCCATTGCTATGTAACGTGCATACACCGCCATCGCTTATATACGGTGCGTACACCGCCATCGCTTATGTACGGTGCGTACACCGACATTGCTAATGTACGGTGCGTACACAGACATTGCTAATGTACGGTGCATACACAGACATTGCATATGTACATGTCATTCCCCGTGTACGGGACGGACGTTTTCCGTACAAATCGTAAATCGGAAAGCCGGTCCGGATCGTACTAGTACGGTCGGTCTGCATTTTTACGATTCGTACGGAAAAGTGTCCGGGTACGTCTCATACAACTTTTCCAGATCTATTTCGTACGGATAGGGCTGATCCGTATGTACTTTTTCCCGTACGAATCGTACTTCACGGGTCGGACGTGACTTGTACGATTCGTACGGAAAAAAATACGGATACGAGTCGTACGGGAAAAAAAATTACAGGATCGGAATCGGCCCCCATATGTACAATTTGATTGAGGAAGAGAGAAATATGTTAGAAGACTTAGGGCATGATTTAGATTTTGGTGGACAAGTACTCCATCGCAAATGTGACAAATATCTTGTCCACCTTATTACAAGTGCATTATATCCTAATGTAACTGTAAGAAAGTGGAAAGGATGTCTTTAATATTTGTGATGGAGTACCCAGCCACCCAACTCAGGGCCCGATTACAGACCGCGAGACTCCTGGCACAGCGTGGCGTTCCTGTCTCTGCCGCACCAGCGGTCTACCGCCACATTACAAGTGGGGTGGTCAGACCACCCTGGGACCACCGACACCGCGAGGGAACTGCCGTTCCCTCGAGAAGGTGTGGCAGTCAGTGGTCGCAATATGCTTGACTGGACAGCCATGGTCCTACCAAGCATATTATGAGTTTCCTCTCCTCCAGGGTTTACATGGTGGTTCCTCCTCCACGTAAAACTTGGAGAAGAGGACCGAAGTTGGCTCCTCCGCTTGTGCATGCACACAGGGGAGCATAACATGTTCCCCCCTGTGTGCATGCACCAAGGTTTCTGCACGGCATGAACTTTTGAGCCCATGCTGTGCTTGAACCTTGTGAGGCATTGTCATTGCGGTGCCTTTTTCAAAGGCACCTCTGCCTTTAGAAGATGCACCACCCTGGGAATGTCACACAGCCCAGCTGTCAGACTACAAATAACTTGTAATCTGGCAGGTGGGTGGTGGCGAGTTTCAGCGGTGCAGTGGCACATCGGTGGAGTATTGCCGGCACCGCCAAAACTCATAATTAGCCCCTCAGTCACTTTGTGAAAGTGAGGAATCATTGTGAGAAATGAGACTAGGATAAAACCCAATCAACCAATGAATATAATGCTCCAGGGTTCAATAAGCCTTCAATAGCAACTGTAATAAACGCCATCAATAGATCAGGAGCTACCAGAAGGCAAGGTTACCCCCTCTTCTCAACATTGTGCACATCATCCAGGAACATCTTTGTTGCCCGTTCAATGGTGTAACCAGATGGGGAACATAATTATTGATGTCTTTGTCAATACCAAAGAGACTAACCTTGATACCAGTCTGAAGCTGGAAAGAAGATGAGGACCAAGATTTTGTTTTTTAGAATGTGTGACATGGCAATGTTTAATGCATCAGGCAAAGGAATACATTATTCATGGCACACAAAATGATTCAAAGAAATAAAAACTAGTCTTAGTGATGTTTTCAAGGGTAAATAAACAAAATATCGAAAAACAATATAGAATGGACATAATATCGAGTACAAAATATAGAATGGACATAATATCGAATGGACATAATATAGTTGTTAAAAATATCGAAATGCAGGTAAGTAATATGGAAGTACATAATATAGGCATTAAAAAATATAGAATTTTTATTAATATCACATTTTTTTAAGTGTTTTGTATGTTAGTATATGTGTTAAAAGTGTATATAAGTTTTTGTGATGTATGTTTAATTTTTTTAAAGTAATGAATTTTATGTTATTAAATTTTTGCGTAATTTAATTCCGTAGCGGGTTGTGGGTTTATAGGGGAATAGGGTGGGAAGTAATTTAATTATAGTAAATTAAATAATAATTTTTAGGAATTAGTAATTATTTTTAATTTAATTTTGTGTTTTAGTTCTGTAGCGGGTTGTGAGTTTATAGGGGAATAGGGTGGGAAGTAATTTAATTGTAATGAAGTAAATATTGTTATTTATTTATTGATATTGATAATTAATTAATTAATTGGTAATTAATTTGTATTAATTGGTAATTCATTTTTATTAATTGATTAATTGATAATTATGTTAATTGTATTAATGTATTATTTGTAGCGGATTGTGGGTTTAAAGGGAAGTATGGTGGGAAGTAATTTAATTGAAAATAATTCATTATTGAAATTATTTTTGTGTATTGATAATTAATTTACTATTAATTAATTATTAATTTGTATTATTTTTATTTATTAATTTTTGTTATTGAAAATTAATTGGTTGTTAATTAATTATTAATAGGTAATTGATTTAAAAAATATTTATTGGTTTTTATAATTAATTAATTATTAAATATTTTGTAATTGGTAATTAATGGTATTATTTTTTTTTATTGGTATTGATAATTAATTTATTTTTAATAAAATATTAAATTATTATTTTCCCTACTGTTGCACTCACTGGAGTGGGAATAGTAATTTTTACCCCTATGCTATCCAACGCTTTCCCTATTGTTGCACTCTCTGGTGTGGGAATAGTAATTTTTACACCTACTCTATCCAACGCTTTCCCTACTGTTGCACGCTTCGCAGTGGGAATAGTAATTTTTACCCCTACGCTATCCAACGCTTTCCCTACTGTTGCACTCACTGGAGTGGGAATAGTAAATTTTACCCTCCCGCTATCCAACGCTTTCCCTACTGTTGCACTCTCTGGAGTGGGAATAGTCATTTTTACCCCTATGCTATCCAACGCTTTCCCTACTGTTGCACTCTTTGGAGTGGGAATAGTAATTTTTACCCCTACTCTATCCAACGCTTTCCCTACTGTTGCACTCTTTGGAGTGGGAATAGTAATTTTTACCCCTACGCTATCCAACGCTTTCCCTACTGTTGCACTCACTGGAGTGGGAATAGTAAATTTTACCCTCCCACTATCCAACGCTTTCCCTACTGTTGCACTCTCTGGAGTGGGAATAGTAATTTTTACCACTACGCTATCCAACGCTTTCCCTACTGTTGCACTCTTTGGAGTGGGAATAGTAATTTTTACCCCCATGCAATCCAACGCTTTCCCTACTGTTGCACTCACTGGAGTGGAAATAGTACATTTACCCTCCCGCTATACAGCGCTTTCCCTACTGTTGCACTCTCTGGAGTGGGAATACTAATTTTTACCCCTACGCTATCTGACGCTTTCCCTGCTGTTGCACTCACTGGAGTAGTAACAGTAAATTTTACCCTCCCGCTATCCTACCCTAAAAATATTGATTATTTTTTATTAATATTATGTTCATATATATGTATTAAAAAATTTAAATGTATGTCTATTTGTTTTTTGCTTACATTAATTATTTATTATTTTTAAGGTTATTTAAGTATTTTTAAGTTTGTTTTAGTTAATTCTATTTATTATTTTATTATTTTTACATTACTTTTAAGACATTTAAAAAATGTGATATTTTGACTAACTATATTTTTTACAACGATAATTTTGATTCAATATTTTTGTACTTACCTGTTTGTAGATAGGAATTCGATATTTTTGCATTCTATATTTTGTCCACGATATTTTGACAGGTCGATATTTTGGCATTCTATATTATGTCAGTGATCCGTTTTCAATAGTTGTTTTTTCCAGAATCTTTTTTGGTTTGAACTGTTTGGTGAAATATAAGAGGTTTGCAAAAACTGGGAGTGAAGGATGTGCAGATGTTTGTGGTTTTTAGAGAAAGAGATTTACCAGAGGTAGAGGCAAATCGATTTTGATCCTGATTGAATTGATCTCATCAGTGAAATGGTTATGGATTCCTCACACAGAGGTTGAGGGAGATTGGATTTGGGATAGGGATTGGTGCCAATGAAGTGAATGTGGTATAAGATAAATTTCACAGGGTTGACAGAGGTGGTAATTTGTTCCTAGATAGATCAGAACGTTGCTGTTCTAAAGCTTTGCAAGTTAGGAAATTTTGATTTGTGTTTTTAACTTTATGAGAACCAAGTAAGGCTATGATTTTTGTATTTCTTTAATTGTGGTAAAACTATGGACAACATGATTGAGTAGATGATAGACTTGTAGTCTTCAGCAATGTAATCAATGTCAGCAGATAGGGCAGGTTGTTTGATTTTAGTTGGGCTGAGATCTTAAAGAAAAGCATGAATAATTTTGTTCACTGAACTTATCTGTACTCTCAAGATAATAGACTTGGTGGGTATGGACCTTGAGATTACAGAAACATGGAAAGGTATTGAAAGTGCTAACTTCAATTTCTATTGATGGGAAATATGTCATAAGAGAAGAGGTAGGAAGTCTGGTGTCTTGAAGGATGTATATGTGTTGAAAATTCCCAAGGATTTGATTTGCAAGACTGGTTCGCATTTTGTGTTGTGCACTTCAGGGTCTGTTGGTCTCTTTCGACACTGATGTAAATGCGACCCTAGGACTAAATCACAGCTTCTATAGAGTGTTCAGTACAGATCAGATGTGAGAGGGTAACAAGAGTAGTTGGTTGTTTGCTCTTAACAGAGACTGGCTTCCACTAGGAAGCATATAGAAAGTATTATGCTTTATATACCTACTAAATTCACATTCATATTGAAATCTGTAATGCACATGCCAGGCATAGAAACATTGCTTAAATAGGTGCCTAATCTGTGCAAAGTTTAACAAATCCTCAACTAATATGCTATAAAAAATGTAAACAATAGGAAGTTAAATAGCGTCATAGTGGAGTTGTGCATTGAAGGTGCTCTATGGCAGGTCTATGGCAGGTCTCAATTAAATCAACAGCAAGCAGACCAGGAAGTGTAAGGACTGAGTTTCTTTATTTTCTCAAGACTATTTATAGTCTACATCTCTATGTACTGTCATAAGTCATTGAAAAAAATATGTCATAAAGCACAAATCCATCTTTTCTTCTTCCACACTCTTGATGGCTGTCTCACCACCAGCATAATATCCTTAGAAAATAATAAGGAGTTCTTTTTTGTAGAGTAAAATAAAAATATGTAAAAACAAACAACACTATCTCTGCTTTTCCTACCTTCTTGTCTTCTCTTGTTTGTAGTCCTTCTTATGTGCTAATGTCTCTTTCTTTTTTCTGTTCTGATTTTTAGTCCTATTCTCTATAGCTTCCATTGTTTGGTATTTAATTTACTTGTGAACTATGTCTTTTCTTATTTCATTGTTCATTTTATGCTATCTTTGGGAAAACTAAATGATACAGTTATAGGGCATAGTTTTATGTCCAAAAAACTCCCCGAAAGCTCTTGGCCCTATCAAGAGAAATCACTGTCATCCTCTTTGGACTTAAAGAAACACAAACACAAAAGTTGTTAGAAGATATTCAGACAATGAAAATGTAGCCAAGCAACAGAAAACAATGTCCGCACTTTGAACAAAAATGTGCTCTCTCTAATTTTTCCATTGCCTGCACATCCACCTTTCTTGCAAGTCCCAAAAGTGCCCTTTTTGCTTATGCACGTGGTTAGGCCATGATCCTTCCTCGGACCTTTCAAGGATATGCAGTGGTTTATTTGTAAACACATAAGTGCAGGGGCTCTCCTCAGGAGACAGCTTCGACCAGCCTTTTTCTCCTGTTAGTGCCACCTAAAACAGAAGCCACAAAACCCCACAAGTGGGGAGAGTAAGTGGTGTAATGCTGAACTCTGGCCTGGGGAATCAGGTTCGAGTCTCGGTGTCTGCAACATCCTGTGATTCTCGGCGAATCACCTAATCTCCCTGTGCCTACCAAAATGAAAAATGTTGCTCAAGCACAACCCTATGACTCGGACACAGGGGAAGACCCATGGGTCTCCCCAACACAGGCATGTATGGTGCGGATGGCACCGACGCGTACCCACTGTAGGTGGCGCACTTGTCCGCGACGTACCCATTCAGTCAATGGGAGCCCATGTACGCGTCGTACGATCGCCTCCCATTGACTTCTATGGGAGTCCAACCGAACCGAGTCCTGCAGCATACATACCGGACTGAATTTCATGCGGAATCTTAAATTAAAGTAAATAGCTCAAAATAACGAGAGGCAGAATCCGTGGTATAAGAGGTTTTCTAATGGGCTTTATTCCATTCAAAATGGCCGACTCGAGTCGCGGCCCTCAGGTTCCGTCACCACGAAGGTTCAGGAAGTGAAGTACAATAATTCATTAACAGACATGTATTTTTATAATAAGTTCATTACAATGAAACGAATGTAGAAGGCGTAACATTTGATAAGAAAAATGACGTGACAGTGACATAATCGAAACTAGGCGTAATAAGGAATAAAAGAAACATGATTGGTTAGAATTATCAGACATAGGTGGATCTATAAGATAATACTTGGCATAGATGCGCGCGCGGCAGCATGACGTGTAATTGACGTGCAACTAGGGGGTGAAGGGGACTTGACATTTAGCTCTACATGTGGAGACGAGAAGTCTGGGGTCAAGTCATCCTAATCCCAAATCATATCTAACATCCTATGTTTAAAGAACTATGTTATCCACAAGGAAGAGACTCTCGGACAGAATCTATTCTATACTGACTGTGTACGTGTACAAGCGTCTAAGTGTCTATATGAGATGCGAGGGGCAGAAAACTTTCCATGGCAACAGGGCTATGAATCACTTGCAGGAGGACGGAAAGGCTGAGTCCTTTGCTTGTGAGCTAAAGGAAATGTTTACCTAAATCACTGGACAGGAATGCATCGGCTGAAGAGCAAAATAGATAATTCGAAGGTGAAATACAACTTCTTGGCAGACAGGCGAAAACTAGCCGAGGCAGGCACCGTTAGCTGCACAGGGAGTAGGACAAAGTTCATGGATACAGATGCGAGCTCAAACTGAAGCTGTCAGAGACAGAGAGCAGGGAAAGGCTTTGAGGACAGAATCGGGCCTACTCGCCTGAACTGTAAAAATGGAGTAACTTAGCCATATAAAGTCGGTGGCCTTTCATACTTAGGAATCGAATATCCAGCCCATTGATGGCGGATCTGACAGAGAACATGTTGACGGTAGACACACATATGTTTGCGTCTTAGAAACTGGAACTGGAGGGAACATACATGTACTTGTAACATGCATATAGAACCGTTGGGGTCCAAGATAGGGGACATAACTGATCAGGAAAATCCACATTTCCACATTCCCTCCTTGTCCCCTTCTTGCCCTTCACGAGACATCAATCTTCATCAATCCATTGATTTGCTCATGGAGCATCATTTCTTCTTCTTTCTTCTTCCGGGATCTTGAACGAGAACTTTGATGTGGAATACACGATGTGGCACACAGACCACAAATCGCTGGTCCACATTGTAGGCATAGACAACAACTGAAGAGCATAAGAAGGCCAATACCTAGGAAGGATAGAACTCTCCATCCCCAGGCTGATATCACACTCCAAAACCACCCGGACCACGTCCAAGTGCCTGGATTCTCGTGTATCTGGCTTACAATCTTATGAAGGCGTGTTATAGCTTTATATACAGATGGCGAATTTTCTGGTATGAATATACAGCAGCTGGATCCGATGACCCTGCAAGCTCCGCCCCTATCGGCCAGGATGACGTCAAGAACAAGACGATTCTGGAGAACAACAATTCTCATCACTGATTGTTCCTCTGTCAGATTGCCTAGGGCGGCTATAGTCTCGTTTACTACAGCTTCAAGAGTCTTGGTGAGTCTGCGTATCAGCTTACTATTTGATATTGTACCTATATAGGGAAAGATACCTTTATTGAAATCTACATACTTGTCCCATGCCGTCTCAGTATAATCGACAACTGGGAGATCTCTCCGCTCTCTATTGTGTACTAAATGAACATCTCGATAATAATCAGGGGGAGCTAGGAAAACAGGTGGCAAAAGGAATGCTATGTAACAGGTACCATCCCAATCTAGAGGCAGACGCATATATGCCGTCTGACCACATATGAAGTAAGAATGGCGAGAAGCTCTAAATGAAGATTTACCTTGATCACTATATTCTACTGTAGTAACGCATTGGCTATGGCCCATATGTATGGAACCAACTTTTCTTACACATAATTCACCCTTAACTGGAAATACTGACATAGTGGGCAGAATTAGTTCAACTTCGGATTTGACATTCAGAATCATAAGATTAGGCGTAAAATTACCTAATTTATACACTTCATTTTCTAAATCAGTTCCTGTTCTACTGGGATGACCCTCCTTATTAGGGTGACAGACTTTGAATAAAACTAGATTCAGATTTCCCCATATCCAATGTTGTTGATAAACTGCTGTGTCTGGGTCTATGGAATTTAATAAACTAAACCATGCTCCACAGGAGCCATTGTGTGTGAATGGATGTGGAAAGAAAGGCAGAACTCCTTTGTTATTCTGATAGGGAGGGAGTCGGCCACACACCCAACAATTGGTCGCATTACTAGTCTGATGGGAATGATGTAACATACTAATGAATGTGTTATTGCGCAGCGCAAGTCTATAAGATAATTCATGTGGCGGTAGGTCACTAAAAGAATGTTCATCAGTTATATTGAAAACACGTTTAGAAACAGGATAATACATATGCAACAATATACTTGCAGTAACTATTAAAAAACTCAAGGAAGACAAAATTAATAAAGTCACAATACAGTGGTTACGCAGTAATTTACAATAAGCATGTCGTTTCATTATGATTCTGGACTCTACATGATTCAGACCTAAGGGGTACATGTCGGGACAGATTCAACCGCTTCACCTTGGAGAGGACTTAAACAATCAAATCGTCCGACAGTTTAGATCTGGACCTGAGTTTCTGTTTATAGAGTTCGGTGCTACTGGCCTCAGCCAAAGGTAGCTTTGAGTCAATGGGGGAAGACACACGGGCAGTACTGTCTGTGTCAGGAGGAAGTCCATGAAATTTTTTTGACGTGACTGGAATGAATCCACCCTTTTCGTCCCTCGATCTTCACGGCTGTTCTTGTGGTCAACAGGACCAACTTGGGTGCTTTCCACCTGGGCTCCAATTGACTTTTCCTGTCGAAGTTTCTCACAAAGACAAGATTACCCGGAACAACGTCATGGGGTTTCGCCTCAGTGTTGTCGGGAAAGGCTGCAGCTACCTGTGAACGAGAAGATTGTAGTGCAGACATCAAGGAAGCCAGGTAATCTGTCAGCATATTACAGTCAACATCAGTTATTTTACGTGGTATAGGCGTCCCCCACATATTCGGTGGTCTACCAAAGATCACCTCATACGGGGATAGCCCTGTTCTAGAATGTGCTACCATTCTCATGTAAAAGAGTGCAACTGGTAATGCTACTATCCAGTCGACACCTTTCTCTCTACATATTTTGGACAGTCTGATTTTCAGTGTCTGGTTATGTCTTTCTACGAGACCTGCTGCCTCGGGATGTCGGACACAGTGGAATTTCCACTGATATCCCAACAAGAGTGAGACATGTTTCATTAATTCGGATGAGAAAGGCTGACCGTTATCTGAATATACAACACGTGGTAAACCGTACCGTGGGAAGAATTCTCGAACTAGCTGTTTGGCAGTAGTCGGGGCAGTGTAATCTGATACGGGATACGCCTCTGTCCAACGGGAGAGAGCGCAGACAACTACGAGGACATATTTGAATCCTCGACAACGTTCCATCTGAATATAATCCATCTGGAGGACTTCAAAAGGATGGTCAGGAGGCTGAAATCCACCCTGCTCTACGGGAACACTCTTTCCTGGATTGAACTGACAACATATCATACAGGTACGAACTTTTTGTTTAGCTGCTGCTCGTAAATGTTTGTTGAACCAAATGTGCTGAATGCTGTCTAGCATAGCCTTCTCTCCTAAATGTGCTGGACTGTGAACTGTAGCTATAATGGCTTGAACCATGGAATCAGGGAGAAACCATACAGATTTCTCTTTCGTCATCCACCCTTGATCTGTCTGGATCCCTCCTAGTTCAGTCCACTTCTTTATTTCTTCTGCTGTGGCATGTGTCTGTATGTCAATTACGTCAAGTGCGGGATCCTTAATCGTCATACACTGCGTTGGTGTCTGAACTATTGGCTTTGTCATGTCTAATGTGCGATTCTGAGCAGTCTGTTTAGCTGTTCTGTCAGCTAAATCATTGCCTTGAGAAATGGTATCAGTAACCTTCGTGTGTGCTTTACATTTCATAATCGATATAGCAGTGGGTAGATGTATTGCGTCTAACAAGGCATGAATGAGGGGTCCGTGCTGAATGTGGGCACCATGGGACGTTAGATAACCTCTCTCTCGCCACAGCACACCGAAGTCGTGTACAACTCCGAATGCATAACGTGAGTCAGTGTATACATTAACTTTCTTATTTGTGGCTTGAATACAGGCTTGCGTTAGAGCAATAAGTTCTGCTGCTTGGGCTGACAGAGTATCTATACAATTTGTCTCAATAACTTCAGTGTCTGTTGTGACTGCATACGCGGCCACTAAATCTCCTGTACTTGCTCTCATGCACGATCCGTCTACATACAACGTCAGGTCTGGATCTAACAATGATTATTTCAATGATTTCAACACAATCATGAGCTAGTGGGTCTGTTCCAATTACAGGTAATAGTGTAGCAGGATTCAATGTATTACACCGTCGGATCTCTATGTGTGGTTGAAACAATGTCAGTTCATAACCGGTAAGTCTTGCTATGGTCAAGTGTTGTGTTTGTGTTCGGTTCACAAGAACCTCTACTGCATGTGGTACTTGAACTGTCAATGGGTGTCCTAATACTATGGCATCGCTTTGTCTGATTGCTAAAGCTGTCGCTGCCACTGATTTCAGACATGCAGGCAAAGCCTGAGCTACGGGATCTAATGTACTGGAAAAATAAGCACATGGCTTGCGTGATCCTGCTTGATCCTGAGTGAGTACTGACAAGGCAGTACCTTCGCGTTCTGTAACAAAGAGTGTAAAAGGTTTGCTATAACATGGTGTTGCTAAAACAGGTGCTTGACATAAAGCTTCCTTTAGGCTTTCAAAAGCTTGTGTATGTTCCTGAGTCCAAGGGAGAACAGTCGATGTGGCTGCCTCCTGTGTGGTTAACTGAATGAGTGGTTTTGCTAGAAATGCGTACTGAGGGATCCACTGCCTACAATATGAAGTGAGGCCTATGAAAGCCCGCACCTCCTTTTGTGTCTGGGGTATTGACATGTTAGCAATTAACTGGATGCGATCTGGTGTAAGCTGCCTTCCCTCCTTGGACAGCGAGTGACCAAGATAAATAACTCGCTGAACACAGAATTGCAGCTTAGAAGGGGACACCTTGTGCCCCTTGTCGGCTAGGAAATGTAAAACTGTCAGAGAAGCTTTTTCACATTCTGGCTCGCTTCTCGCGGTGATCAGCAGATCATCGACATATTGAAGCAGTGCAGTATTGACTGGCATGTGTATACTGTCAAGTTCTCGTTTCAGTGCTTGGCTGTAGATGCTGGGGCTTTCTGTAAATCCTTGGGGAGCGCGTGAGAATTTAAAACTGCGCCCATTTAAACTGAATCCGAACAAGTATTGGCTTTCCGGATCTATTGGGACGCTGAAAAAGGCATTCTTGAGATCAATTACAGTAAAAAATGTTGCTTCGGAATCAATTGCTGTCAACAATGATGATATATCAGGGACCACAGGGAATTGTGGTACAATACACTTGTTTAGTTCACGCAAATCAATAACCAATCGGTACACTGGTGGAGCAGTAGGATCAGTTCGTTTAAGAATCGGAATTATCGGTGAATTACATACATTGGAGTCTGTTTCTACAACTACTCCCTGGGCAATTAGCTCATCAATAATTTTCAACAAAGCCACTACAGCATCATGCGGTAACTTGTATTGTCGCATTCGTGGTAGTACCACTCCTGCTTTCAATGTAACTCGATAGGGTGTAATGTTCATACAGCCAACATCCGTAGGGCCTTGTGCCCATAGATGTACTGGTAAAGTCTGTAGTCGGGGATCCATGTCTCTAGACACATAGTGACCTTTAAAATCACGCAAAAACAACCTTACTCCTTCCGGAGAACAACATATTATGGCTCCTAGTGCTTTCAGAGTTTTAATTCCTAACAAATTTTCTGGGCATGATTTAGTAAGCAATAAATCTGTAGTTCGTGTCAAAGGTCCTATCGTAAGTGGTAGAGGCTGTGATACTTCATTAACAATAGGTTTTCCTGAAAAACCAAGGGAAACATTTTGAGAGCCTGAGAGGGGTGCCCCTGGAACTTCACTACGTTTTATGGTTGTTCGACTTGCCCCTGTATCGAGTAAGAATTTTCTATCTTGACCTAATAATTCACTATGTACATAAGGTCCTTCTTGATCTACCGGAATCTCGATAAGCGGTAAGTCAACTTCCCTCTCTAGGCTGGTTCATGCGTAACGCTGATACTCAGGGTATTCATACTGTGCTGTCTGATACATTTGTTGTGTTGTGGTTTGTGTGGCAGTAGCAGGCAACGGTGGTGCAGCTGGCACAAACTGTATGGGTTGCTGTGAGGCTGGCATAGACTGTTGCTGAACTGGCACGGACTGTCCATGCTGCATAGCTCCTTGTTCATTCTGATCTTGTCTAACTAATCGTGGTCTCTCTTTTGCAATACCTGTAGCTATATTTCGTTTCAGGACTTGACAATCATGTACATAATGGCCTAGTTGTTTACAGTAATTGCAGGTTCCTTTTACAGGAACTGCAGAATCACCAGAATGTGTCACACCCTTTTTGTGACCATCTGCTGGTACTGTCTGAGAAACTAGCATTTTCATTTTTGTATCCTTCATGCGTTTATGCTCGTGTTCTTGTTCATCCCTAATTCTATTGTGATGATACTGTAACATTTGTAGCATTTGCGACGGAGTGTTACTTTGCCAGGTACTCTCGAATTTCAATATTCTATTCTTCACTGGAGGCAATGCATTTTCCACTAATTTTGTCACAAATAGATGTGGATATGAGTCACTACTTGCTTTTATACCACTATTTATACCAAAACATTTTTCAAATCGAGCATAATAATCGCTTGTGTCTTCATCTTGCTTTTGTTTACAGGCTGTGATTGCACCCCAATCTTCCTTTTTTGTAGTTAATAAACGTGGCAGTACCTGTACTAGTAAACCTGGTAATAGTTTAACTTTATCCCCGAGCCCCGAACCTGCAGCTCGGCCCCTTTCTTCCTCCGCTAATGCTGTCCAGTCTATCTTTTGGTCTCCCACTTCCCACTCTTTTTCTTTCAGTTTTTCATATATGCCAGCAGGCAAAAGCACCTTTAATATCGTCATAATATCAGGAAAGGTGTACTCTCCCATCAGTAACATGTCTTTAATTTCTCGGTGGAAACCCGCTGGGTCTTTGTCATGACTAGGTACTACTTTCTTCATTTCTAATAATTCCATTTTTGATATGGGTGTGTAAACAAATACACGGTGAAACTCATTGTCTTCGCCTTTTATTGGGTGCACTTCTCGTAAAGGATTTTGTCTATCCATGTAGTACGGTGCTCTTTCTCTGGGGGGCAGGGAGAGCGAATCTGGATTTACAAAAAGGACGTACTGCTTACGTGACACTAATATCTCTTTAATTAGCTTGTTACTAGAACCTCTCCATCTGTACGTAAGTAGTTCCGTTAATATATCAGGTAAAGGACCAGGGTCAGCATGTTGGCTCTTATATAATATGAGGAGTTGCTGAATCATATAGATTCCAGCTAAACGTTGTTCATCTGTACTGAGGTTGAGAAACGTGTGTGCTACGGTCTCATCACCGTATTTTTCAGGACTAACAACCCAGTGCACGGCTGATCTGGCTAATTCTTGCTCATCCATGGAATCGAGGAGGTGGTAACCTCTTCGTTCTCGTAGTATTTTATCTGCGGCTTGAAACGAATGTTCAGGAGACTTTAGATTCATTACAGGCGTCGGATACGTTCTGCTATTATTTGGACATACAGAGTGTATTGGATCAGAAAAACATCTAGTATTTTCACAAGATCTTCCTCTGCCTACATAAGCTATGGTCTCTGACTGTCTTGCAGAATTCCCTGCTTCGGACACTTCATCTTGCTCAAACTCGTCTGTTCCCAATCTCTCTTCATGAATACGCTCTATTTCTTTACGTATTTTTCGGCACATGGCTATTATACAATTTTGCTTATCGTGTCTCCCTTCTGATATATTCTGACTCCATCTTGTAAGAATAAGCATTGCATTCGGGTCTACCCCCGGACGATCTTGATTTCTGATCACACAGTTTATGAGGAAACGTAACAGTTCCCCCTGTATCTCTACTTTCTGGAATTCCATAGCTCTGTTAATACATCCTGGATCTCGTCCTGTTTGAACAAAATGATATATGTTATCCAGATGCGTAGTCATTCCTGGTAACCTTGCTAAATACTCTGCGGCTCGCCTGATACGTAATGATGCCAGGACCATTTCGTCCTCTTTACCAACTACCGGGTCATATCTACAATTTACAAGGAGTTCCTTAAGCGTACGTTCATTTACGAACTTAGGTGTACGTGAATGTGCTGACTCTTGAAAAACAAGTTTATTTATTCTAGGTGGTGTGAAAGTACTGCTAGCACCTCCCGTGGCCCTATCTGGGGCGTCGGGTGTGAATGGGTTCGTCGAACGTGACACAGCAACTATGGGTGTCGATACCTCTGTAGAGTCGACTGCGGAGACAGATGCGGAAACAGATGTGCTTGCCGATGCTTGCGTCGGGACTTGCACGGGGACAGATACCTGATCCTGACGTTGAATCCCTCCGCCAGACGGTCTATGTGGTGTGGCGTTAGCATACTCGGGGGCTGCATCGTCTAGATATGAGGAAAGAAAAACATCTTCTGCGGTTCTGGGATGCCCCTTTGGATGTACCTTAATTGGAAATAATGGGGGTGGCAAGTCTTTTGGCACCTCCGTAACAGCCTTAGGTAGTCCTTCGGCTAGAAGGGGATACATACCATTCATAAGAGCATTTCTTTGTCTATTTACTTGTTCTGATTTCACTCGGATACCTTCCTCAATTAATAGATTTTCTTGAACTTTATTTGAACTTTCTTTACTCCTCTCTTCTTGTCTACGTGCTTTTTCTGTTCGTCTATGAGATTCTTTACGCCATAACTCAACAGCGTCTTTCTGTGACTGTCTGACCTTTCTTTTCCATAACTCTTCCTCCACTTTCATGATGCACTCTGCATCCCAGGTTCCCGCTATGGGCCACCTTTGACTTTCCGGTAATCCTTTGGTATAATCTACCCATAGATCAAGAAACAATATGGCATCTAAGCCATGTTTATGGTACATGAAATGTCCTGGAGTGTCTCTAGGAGGAATAGGAACTGCTTCTTCAAGCACCCCTTTTCTGGTAGTAATCTGTCTTAACTTCGAGAAGAGCGGCATATTGACAACTGATCTGATACTTACTCTTGAACTTACTTAATACGAGAAACACAATAATGAACAGTGAACAATGAACAATCATTCATACCACAATATGCAAGACATTTTCTGAATACTTTAAACATTAAACATTAAACATTATAACAATGATCGACAATGATGACAGTCTGCCTAACTAATCACCACGCTGAATTCTTGACAATAACTGAATACTTCGGAATACTTGATATACTGCTAAACAGTACATATACACTGCTAAACAGTGCAGACCGGATTTGTGTACCCAAATCCGTCTTGACCGGCACAACCTATGTGCGCGTCAACACGCCTCCCCGGCGATGGTACTCACCGAGTAGCTCCTTGAAACGGAAGGCCTCAGAGAATGGACAGGACTCGATAACTGCGGACATCGGACCCTCTGGACGTCGGAATTTCGGAAAACCTGGTGGGCCTCTGTATACCTCGGATCTTGCTCTCTCAGCTAGGCTCTGGTCGGGATACTTCGCACTTCTCACCGCCTCGTCTGGGTTGATCGCAGCCTCAGTCGCCCCCGCTTGACCGGAGGGAGCTTACAGGAAATCCTGCTGGTACGCGTTTATGGTCCGTCCAGCTGTGGCAGGAGACCGGGCCTGCAACGCACCGCCGGCGCGTGAGATGAGAAAGTGTCCCTATTCGGGCGCCATTATGTGGTAAATAAAATAAATATTACCGGACTGAATTTCATGCGGAATCTTAAATTAAAGTAAATAGCTCAAAATAACGAGAGGCAGAATCCGTGGTATAAGAGGTTTTCTAATGGGCTTTATTCCATTCAAAATGGCCGACTCGAGTCGCGGCCCTCAGGTTCCGTCACCACGAAGGTTCAGGAAGTGAAGTACAATAATTCATTAACAGACATGTATTTTTATAATAAGTTCATTACAATGAAACGAATGTAGAAGGCGTAACATTTGATAAGAAAAATGACGTGACAGTGACATAATCGAAACTAGGCGTAATAAGGAATAAAAGAAACATGATTGGTTAGAATTATCAGACATAGGTGGATCTATAAGATAATACTTGGCATAGATGCGCGCGCGGCAGCATGACGTGTAATTGACGTGCAACTAGGGGGTGAAGGGGACTTGACATTTAGCTCTACATGTGGAGACGAGAAGTCTGGGGTCAAGTCATCCTAATCCCAAATCATATCTAACATCCTATGTTTAAAGAACTATGTTATCCACAAGGAAGAGACTCTCGGACAGAATCTATTCTATACTGACTGTGTACGTGTACAAGCGTCTAAGTGTCTATATGAGATGCGAGGGGCAGAAAACTTTCCATGGCAACAGGGCTATGAATCACTTGCAGGAGGACGGAAAGGCTGAGTCCTTTGCTTGTGAGCTAAAGGAAATGTTTACCTAAATCACTGGACAGGAATGCATCGGCTGAAGAGCAAAATAGATAATTCGAAGGTGAAATACAACTTCTTGGCAGACAGGCGAAAACTAGCCGAGGCAGGCACCGTTAGCTGCACAGGGAGTAGGACAAAGTTCATGGATACAGATGCGAGCTCAAACTGAAGCTGTCAGAGACAGAGAGCAGGGAAAGGCTTTGAGGACAGAATCGGGCCTACTCGCCTGAACTGTAAAAATGGAGTAACTTAGCCATATAAAGTCGGTGGCCTTTCATACTTAGGAATCGAATATCCAGCCCATTGATGGCGGATCTGACAGAGAACATGTTGACGGTAGACACACATATGTTTGCGTCTTAGAAACTGGAACTGGAGGGAACATACATGTACTTGTAACATGCATATAGAACCGTTGGGGTCCAAGATAGGGGACATAACTGATCAGGAAAATCCACATTTCCACAGGTTGGACTGCAGGACTCCGGCTCAGTCGGAAAACACTCCGGATCCGGTTCGGTCGGAGTGCTTTCCGACCCGGATCGGAATCGGCCCCTCTGTGTTACCAACAACAAAACCTAACAGGATGTGGGGAACAAAAGTATTAGACCTGACATCCTGGCATGTTTTCCCACAAACCTTTTGCCTTCCCTTCTTTTTTGCTGAATTTGTTTTTGTCGACCTGAGGACACTGCACAATTTTGCCACTACTAATCAGTACTAAAGTGCTTGTGCTCATTCCTCTAAAGATGATAAAACCGACTTACACATAATTTGCACATTTAATTTACTTGTGATTTCCTAGTAAAATGGTTCTACCTGTACCCAGGGCCTGTAAATTAAAAGCTGCTAGTCAGCCTGCAACACCCACTTAAGTAGCCTTTTTAAACATGCATCAAGCCTGCCAATACAGCCTCTTTGCAGTTTTAAACTGACATTTCGCCCTGTCAATATATCCCTTTTGCCTGGCCTCAAACTTCCTTTTTAAGAAACATAAGATGCCCCTAGGGGCAGGCCCTTAACTGCGTAAGTTCTATACTTACCTAAATCTTTGGAATTGCATATCTCCAGTTCTAGTGATTGGATGTGTGTCATTTTGGTGTCAAATAATTTATTAAACTTTACTCTATTTTTCTAAATCAGTGTGGGACACCTTCCTGCACAAAAACCTCTTTCAATGCGTACTGCATTCTGCTACAAGCAGAAATAAAAACATTTTTCCTTATTGCGCCTCTCTACGCCTCCCCTGGGGAGACGTAGCATTCTGATGCACTCCCAGGTTTACAAAAGGTGAATCTCGAAATGCGGCAGAAATGCGGCAGAAGCCATGGCTGTTACATGGGAACACCCACAGCAACACCCATGGCATGCCTGTTACACTCAAAGTGCTGCGTGAAAAGGGGCTGTATTTAGAAGGACATGTTATGTCACTCAGGGAGGTTTTATGTGTCCTTGAAAATATGGGGCAGCAAAATGCGCCACCAGTGCATCATAAAAGTGACTTACCGGCGGCGCAAGAGACTTGTAGATAAGCCCCCAGAGGTTGAAGTCCAGGTTAATTAAGTGACTTTTTTTGTGGTTCACACTGACAAGGATTGTGGCTGTTGTGTGAGTAAGGTTTCTCCCCCCACAACCAACAACCTAGTTTCTCACAAAAGGCCAAAGAGTACCCAGTTAAAATGTCAAACACAAAACAAACTCTCATCTGCCCTCAAGATAATATATGTATTACAAGAGATGATTCATATAAATTGATTTATTCTCAAGGGTACCTTTCATGAAACAAAACATTAATACCTACTTAATAATAATTCTGCAAAATCTGTCTAATTCATTCACAATACATAAAATTCAGTTGCACAGAAGAAGTAATCATAAATCAAGCAAGCCTCCACCTGAAAGCTACTATAGTAAACCAATGTTTTCTGAAATATTAAAAGCAAGGTCCCTGCTGGAAACAATCAGTTCTAGAAATGATTAGGTAGTTCAACGGATTTACATTTCTTCCATTCAAAGCTCACAACAATAGACAGTATAGACAGTAAAACCGTTGACGTGCATTTTGGTGGACAGGTAATGATATGTTTTTTAGTATTCCATCTTCATCAGGACCACAGGTTGAATGATGAACAATAAGAGAGTTGAACATTCAACTAACAAGATAACCAAAAAAACTATCAAAACAAATACCAATGAATTCAGATATCTGATTTAAAATAATGCATTGTTTACCTACTGAATCATAAAGCCGCTGGCATTATTACCAGATCAATTTATGAAACACATTTTCATATAAATGTATGTCTTAATTAATACTTAAAACAAATTTCATCCGAACATCAAATGCTACTCTCAAGGTGATTACTACAACCCAGCTCATTCAAACACATATTTGTTCTCTGTAGTAGCATATTAATATTAGACTTCAATGAACGTCAGACAGTTTCTAGATACTTTGCCAGAGGAATGTGTCAGCCTCACATAATTTAATTAATGTTACTTGGAACAGAATACCATAACTCCACAGACAGCAGGTAGTTCTACACTCCAGTTTCATGCACTCACTCCCATCTTGAATCACAAGCATAAATGTATGAGTGCATGAAACACTACAAAATCATGTGATTTACAACCATCTCACACTAATGAAACAAAGCTGTAGTGAATATGGCTTACCTAAAATTCACAAAGGTTGTCATTTCTACTTTGGACCCCTATCAGTTGTAAGAATGCAGTCACAGCTTACATTAGTCACATAATATTTTAGTTGTGACTGCCCACTTCTCAATAGAGAACCCAAGAGATATGACAGTTCCTAGGAACAAGAAAAGCAGAATAATTAAAACAGTTTTAGAACAAATCCATGTTTTGGTCCTCATGTACTTGCAGCCTAGCTGCAGGTACATGAGGACCAAAACATGCATTTGGGCAGTATGTACTTAGGTGTCCAGAAATTAGGCTTGTTGTGAAACAGGTAAATTAAAAGGATGTTTTCTAAAGTAGAAGGTAGACAAAATGGCACATCAACATGAAGTCACAGAAAGGCGTGAAGTGTCCGGTTCTAAGAAACTGCATGGAAAACACAGCAGCAAGTGTGAAAGGTCACTCCCCGTGTAAATAAAAACAGAGCACTCCGATAAGCTCACATGTCTCACCTAAATCTGTTGACAAGCAACTGAACAGTTGTATACCTGAGAAGTGTAACCCTGCAATGCTGGAGAAAATCACTTAGTGATAGATCAAAGAGTGGCAGCATGGGTGCAACTGATTATAAAAGTCAAAGGTATAGGTGATGCATAGGTGAGATCAGGTCAGCTGATCAAACAAAGAAAACTAGACTTATGATTCCCTCATCATAGCCATTAAAGAAGGCCATTGACTCAACAATAAGAGAAAAAGACATATGCCACAGGCAACTTGTTAGAAAACAAATGAAAAGAAACTGAAAACATCTGATAAATGAAGAATGTGAAAAGAAAATTAGGATATAGTATATTCCCATTTTATCTTTTCATTTAAACCTGAGACATGGGTTCTAAGATTAAAAATCCAAAACATTTCTCTTGCAAGCTGTTTTTTTAACATGTTGCCACCTCTCATATCTCCACTTATTTTAGCAAATATGATCCATTTCAAAGTGGTCTCATTATGATTCATATCTGACAATTGACATCCATAGGAGCTGTTTCTTTTCTATTCTTGATTGCCGATTTGTGTTCAAAATATCATCCACACATCTCCCTCCCTGCTTCACATTCATAAACTTTGACACACAGACAGATAATCTGATAAATGATGTTACTGGTGCTGGAGTTGGTAAAGGAATCCAGAAAGGTTTCTTTTATTTTGAAATACCCAAAAATATTTTCCCAGGCTGAGGCATATGCGTGACAAGTGCCACACCAATAATTTACCTTAAGGCTCTCCTCGCCTGTCAAGGTAAGTTGATTACTTCTTCTATTAGGGGGAAGAGCACATACAAGTTGATCTCTAATGATATTGTTCTGTCAAATTATGAAAATGGTTTCCCAATTGTGTTTTCCGAATCAATATTCAAAATTTTGCATTTTGAAAGACTACTTTTTTATGCAATTTGAAACATTGCTCTAGTTTGTCACACGTACAATATTTTCCAACTGTTTATCTTCAACCTTATGTTCAAACATGCCCTCCCAATTCTAAAAACATGCTCTTTTATTGGAGTAGCTAATTAACCTTTGTGTGTTTTTCAAAATGAAAACATGTTTTATAAAAACCCTAATATTGGAACAATTCATTTGTAAGCATCACAATTGATTCAATGAAAAGCAAAGTCTAGTGAAGTATTTCTTGTAGTATGTTTGGTGAATAGTTCTAGTTGAAATTTTCCTTCTTGGGCAAAGATCAAGGGGGCAGATTTAAAAGCCCCCTGTGCCACTTTTTGTGACGTACTGGTGGCGCATTTTACTGCTCCATATTTACAGGGAAAGGAAAAGCCACCTTGCGTGACTTTTCCTGTCCTTGTAAATATGGCCCCTTTGCACGCATCACTTTGCGTGAAAGGGGTGTTCCATGGGTGTTGCTGTGGGTGTTCCCACGCAACACCCATGGAACCAGACACATTTCAAGCTTTACGATCAATCATAAATCTGGAAATGTGTGTGAATGCTACGCCTCCCCAGGGGAGGCGTAAGGAGGTGCGATGAGGAGAAATGTATTCATTTCTCTTTGTTTTCTTTTCCTCTTTCTATGCGTGCTGCAGTATGCAGCACGCATAGAAAGAGGAAAACACCTCTAATGATTGTTTATGTACAGGAAGGGTTCCCTTCCTGCACACAAACAATCATTGAAACAATAAGTTTTTCAACTTCTATGTGTGCTAATGCAGCACACATAGAAGTTATAAAACAGCATTTCAGATTGTTTTTGTGCAAGAAGGGAACCCTTCCTGAACAAAAACAATCTTCCCACGACGCAGGCATCCTTGTACCATGGTGCAAGGGTGCCCGCGCCAGCAAATGGCAGCAGTTTGTGCCCCAGCACAGGGGGAAGCACAGAGATGCGACGTATTGTTGTAAATATGTCGCATCCCTGTGCTTTGAAAGTGACTAGGTGCGGCGCAGTCAAATGGCTTGCGTTTCACACTGAGTCACTTTCTTGTAAATCTGCCCGAAGATGTTTAAGAATTCCATTCCAGGTCTATTAATCTTTTCCACCATTAAAGACTCCACACTGTTTTCTATCTTCAGATATGAGACTGTTCAGCTTCTGGTCAACAGATTTAGTTGGTACTTGTGAGCTTTTCAGGGTACTCTGTTTGTATTTACACAGGAAGTGACTTCCCACTCTCGCATTTGTGTTTTCCATGCTGTTTTCCGGAATCGGAGACTCCACACTGTACTATGCCTTCATTTTTATGGGGCCTCTTGCCTACCTTCTAAATTAGAAAACATCTTTATGATTTACCTGCTTCTCGATAATCTTAATTTCTGGAGGCCTTAGTACATATTGGCCACATCAGGCAAGTACCTTTGAGCTAGGTCGCGGGTATTTGAGAACAAAAACATGCATTTATTTGAAAGCAGTCTTAATTAGGCTGCTTTTCTTGTTTCTAGGCACCATCATATCCCTTGGGTTCTTTATGTGTAGCAGTTAGTCATGACTAAATATTCTGTGATTGCTATCTAGTGGTTAGTCACGACTAAATATTCTGTGGTTGCTATCAGTTCCGACTGTGTTCTTAGGACTGATTGGATTCTGGAATAATAATGATTCTGTTTTATAATTCTATTTAGAATTTTTGGTAAGCCATATTCACTACAGCTTTGTTTTATTAGAGAGAGTTGTAGGTTGTAAATGCCATAGGTTTGCAGTACTCCATGCACCCATAAATATATGCTTGTGATTCAAGATGTGAGTGAGTACATGACACCGATGTGTAGAACTGCCTACCCTGTGTGAAAATATTTGTTTTTCTGTTAGAAGTAACATGAATTAAATTACATGAGGCTGACATCTCTCTTTAGTGAAATATTGAGAAACTGTCTGACGCCCATTGATGTGTATTATTAATATGCAGAGAGATCGTAGATATTTTTAATAAATTGGATTGGAATGATCATCTTGGAAGCAACATTAGATATATTGATGAAAATTGTAGTCAGTACTTTTGAAGACATTAATTTATATGAAATGGTGCTTTATTAATTAATCTGGTCATGACTTCAGGATTTAGTCAGGAAATGATGCATTATTTTCAATCAGATATCTGGAATAATTTATTTATTTGTTTATTCATTTATAAAGTTTTATATAGCGCAAACAAGATCCCAAAGGATATCAGAGCTCTTTACAAAAGGATGGAAGGAAGGTAATAAATGCAATATCGACATCAAGTAGGAATAACAAACAAGAATAATCACATGATTACAAGACAAAGGGGTCAAAGGCGAGTAATACAGTCAACATGTAAATAGCGGGCTATGAGGGGGGCAAACGATAAGATAAAGAAGAGCAGCATCAACTGAGGGTCTAATGGTTGTAGGATCAATGACTTAGAGCAGATGATCCTAACCCAATTAAGGTAAGAACTTGTTCATTAGGAATCTTTTGGCTTCCAGTTTGCCATAGTCTAGCCTCAGCAGAACAAGCGCTTGGACCACCTGCTTGAAATCAGTTAGTGGAAGGAATGGCTTGATATTTCTGAGTGTCCTCATCAAGTGATAAGCTCCCTTAGACACATTGCCGATAATATTCTTCATGTTCAGGTGCTTGTCCAGGGTTATTCCGAGAGATTTGGCTGAGTCTATAATGAGGGGGGAGCAGTTGAAAGCAGTGAGGTGATTCAACCAAAGATCTAGCTTGGAGGTGTGGTTCGGAGGAGAGATGAGAAGGAATTCTGTTTTGCTTAATGGGAAGAGCACCTTCTATCTGGACTTCTATCTGGATATCAGTTTTGGGGCCAGAAGCACTTGGCCAGCTCCCAACCCCTAAAACCGAAGTCAAGAACCTTGGAGTAGGAGCCAAGTGATAGAGGGGAGAACATGGCGGCCGTGAGTTGAGCGGTCGTAGGCCGACGCCGGTAGCCCTTCCACTCCAGGAGTTATGCTCTTGCTGTGTGGTAGGATGAGTCAGCTAGAATAAAATTACGGAGAGGAAATTATTTTGAATACCTGACGTGCTGATGGGGAGCTGAGATGCATTGGGAGTTTTTGCCAGATCTCCCACGCTGCTTCTGGGCTGCATTGGAGTGGAGGAGAGGCCGGGGGTTTGTGACACGCGGGCGTCTATGCGGCGGTCTCTCTCGCTGAGTGAGCGTGGTGGGCAGCCTCAGCACAGGGAGTGCGACTGCAGCATTCACGCTGGAGAAGGAAGCGGCGAGGGGAGAGGAAAACGCCGCGGTCGCTGCCGCAGAGGAAAGCAAACTAATCCTGGCTATTACTGAATTGGAGGATCGGGAGTATCAGAACTGTGAGGTATTGGGGGCCCGGGGCTTTATTAAACCGGGTAAGTCCTCTCTACCTTACTGCCTGAGACAGGGGAATCGGAGGGGGGGCTTGGGGAAAATAAGGGTATCGACGCCACCAACGTCCTCCTCGATATCTTCATTGCCCTCCCTGCTTGGCAGTAATTTAGCTCCCAAAGGTTCCAAAGTGTCCAAAGCTATAAAAAATAAAACAGCTAAAAGAGGCAGGAATCTGCGGGCAGCCCAAGGTACGGACATTCAAGAACTAAATGACCAGGAGATTTTCGAGGGGGGAAAAGCGACAGATAAAACAAAGCTTGTGAATAAGGAAGACATCCTTAAAGGTCCAGAGGGGGGCATTGGGGAGAACCCTCGGGAATATAAGGGGAAGGGCATTAAGACCTCAAAGAAGAAGGGTGCTGAGGCTAAAATTAAGATTACACCCTCAGTAAGATCATATTATAAAGTTCTCCCCCAAGTGTTAGATGTGATAAAACAGGGGGAAGCTTTAAGAGAGGTCTCGGAGTTTGAAGGGTCAGCAAGGCCGTCTTCTTCTCTCATTATGGACGTAGATTCTTCCCTGCTTTCAACCATGTCTCCTGCTCTCATGCCTGCACCCTCGCCTGTTTTTTGCTCCCCCCGGGACTCCTCTTCTTCTTTGAAGCCCCTTGGATTGGTAATGCAGCAAATCAAATTAGCAGTTAATCAATCTACTCTACCAAAGGACTCTGAAAATGTGGCCATTTTAGAGAATAGTATGTCAATAGCCACATGCATAGGAGGCAATGGGGGGTCGGATATAGGGGCAATGGTAGAAGTAGGAGCGGCAGATGTGTGTAAAGGCTCTTTGGAAATCTTGTTCCTCACAATGGCTTCAGATATTAAAAAAGGGTTTGCTGTTTCCGAATCTAATCAAGGAGAGATTTGTCTTTTCTGTGAATCTCTAGAGAAAAAATTTGATAACTTATGCTCAAGGACAGTGGCCTTAGAGAATGCCATGGATGTCTTTAAGGATGATTTGGGAATGGTTAAAGCGGATATCTCCACACTTAAAAAAGAAGAAGCCGCCCTTCGAGATAGAGTTGAATCCTTGGAGAACAACGCAAGACGTAACAATCTGCGAATTTTAAATATTCCAGAAGGAAAAGAGTGTGATGATCTTAAATCTTACATCGTGGCCCTCATTAAAGATTCGATACAGATTGAAGAATTAGTGGATGAAATAAAGAAGGACATTCAAAGAATCCATAGGGATCCTTTTAGGAGACATCCCAATCGGACAAAACCGAGTAAAATTGTAATTAACTTTCTGACTTTTTCTCTGAAAGAGAAACTATTAACAACTGCTCTTAAACTGAAAACATTAAAATCAGGCGATTCCTCTTTCTCCTTTGAAATAAGGTCGGAACTCTCACGTACTACTTTAGATAGACAGTGGGAGTTGTGTAAAAGAATGGAGGATTTCAAGAGACTGGGAGCAACTGTCCAACTAAAATTTCCTGCACAGTTAAAAATTATGTTTAATAATAAAATGTACTTTGCAAAATCTGTGCAGGAAGCCGACGATCTCCTAGAGAATTTAACATGATTTTCTTAGTTTCCCCTTGCATGTCAAAGGAAATGAAAAAAAAAAAATAGTTCGATGGCGTGGGTGAAGCGAGGAATTGATTTATGTTCGCCGTCTGAACCACTGCAAGCAGGAACAGCGCCAAACCGAAAGGACGTGGATTATGCAAATCCAAGGTAAACTGCCATGAGAGTGTTACCTGCGCTATTCCCGTGAAGTCCATATGCAGCAGGCGAGGGAAATTGAATACGGCAAGTGATTGAATTACTGAGCAACTTTGCGGCGATAAAATGAAGGGGACAGGAGTGGCGCTACGAAAAATACCGATTGGGACACAATAAATTAGGTATTGCTGCATTGTGGGAAACTGAGGCCACCGGTTCCCTGAAAGACACACCCTTGATAAGAAAATGTCACCAATCATAGTTGACATGAGCCGCACCAATGAGGAAAGACACTGTTGCTTTTAAAAGAAACCCCAAGCTGTGTTTGAAACATTGATTTTTTTTTTTTTTTTTTGTACTGATGAAGGCCGATGCCGAAATGCATTTACAATGAATAAATCTTACTTGAATTCCCGAGAGTGCTCCGAAGGTTCGTATCGTAGTTGTTGTGCAACAATGACGGACTCACCCCCCGTCCGGAGGCACCCGCTGCGAGTTCGATGGCGTGGGTGAAGCGAGGAATTGATATATATATATAAATAAATAGGGGAAAAGGGGGAAGGAAAAAAAAATAGATATATATATATGTACACTAGTAATTTGTTTATATCTACACCTATAGCTTTTTCTCCTAAAGCTGATCTAGGAAAATAGGAAGACGATACATACAGCTTTGAAAAAAAAAAAAAAATTGTTAAAGAATAAAACTGGAGCAGTTAGAGTTTACCGGCCGGTAGAACCTGGACTTCTCCAGGCAAATGGGGGTAGGGTTCTCCAGGGGAGGGTGGGGGTGTGTCAGGGGAGGGAAAGGGTGAGCACAGGTGTGGGGGCAGGGGGTTGAAAAAAGAAAAACTTGTTCGCCTTTTATCTCAGCTGAGGATCATTTTGTTCTATTTCTGGTTTGGTGTTGGAACTCCATAGGATGGGGTAAAGTCAAAACCCAGTATTTTCGCCCCCCATGAGGACATTACAATGTCTATCGTGGAACGTGAACGGTCTGCGAGTCAAAAGCAGGAGGGAGAACATTTTCCAGTATTTAAGAGATTCACCTGCACAAATATTCATCTTACAAGAAGCGCACCTCTTAAAAAAAGAGATTAGTGAGTTCTGTGGGAAGCTTAGGTGGGTGGAGCACTGTGCCTCCTCATGCCAGACGGCTAACATCAGAGGTGTGGCTATCTTAATAAAAAAACGTGAACGCTACCCTTCAGGGGGTCAGAACAGATACAAGCGGCAGGTGGGTCATAGCTAAGATCATGATAGAAAATATACTTATTACGGTAGTAGGTTACTACGGCCCCAACCAGGATGATCCGTCAACATTAAAAACTATCTTTACGAATCTTCTGGAATTTCCTGATACAATCATTCTTGCAGGAGATTTCAATATAGTATAGAATCCAAAATTGGATAAATCATCAAAAAGTAGGGCCAACACCCCTTCCAAATCCAGGACATATTTAAAAACAATGATGAAGCAATACGCCATATGCGATAAAAGGAAGGGAGAGATCTGGCTCTCAGTTGGGAGTATCATTTTATTATAAAATATACCGACATAAATCACGAATATATTATTTTCTAATTAGTTGTAGTCTACGAGGTAATATTAAGAAGATCGACTATTTGACACCCCATTTATCATACCATGCGGCAGTTTGGGTAGATCTAGATCTGTTGGGGAAGGAACAACAGAAGGTATGGACCTTTGACCGTACTCTCCTTCTAGATGATGCTGTAACTGAATATTTAATCCAGGAGACAACATCTTTCTTGGATATTAATATAGGTTCGGCAAATATCATGGTTGTTTGGGATGCCCTGAAGTCTAATTGCAAACAAAACTGTTTTTAAGAATAGACAATATAGGGAGGAGATAGCATCCATTGAGCACCAATTGAAGTGGCAGGAGGAGAAGATTACAAAGTAACCGACCAGGAACAGGAACTTCGTCAGACATTAGTGGCAGATCTGGAATCCTTGAAAACCTCTCTGGATAATATAATCCAGACCGGGATTTCCAATAGGTGGGAGGTGAGTAAGCTCGCTCACTTTGAATATGGAGAGGGGGCTGGGAGATTACTGGCCGGGAAGGCTAAATCGGATAGAATCAGAAATTATATCAATGAAATTGAGAATGTGCACACTAGATTGCTAATAAGCAGGGAAGATGAAATAGGAGAGGCCTTCCATGCCTACTTTAAAGAACTGTATGACGAGGAAATACAACCAGATGGAACATATATCCAAGATTGGCTAAAACCAATTCAGCTAGCAACATTAAACGTGATAATTTAGAGGCCGAAATAACATCTCATGACGTGAGGAAGGCACTTTTAGAGCGTAAAAAGGGTAAAGCCGCTGGGCCGGACAGTCTTCCCGTCGAACTCTATAAAAAACTAGGGGACGTAATAATTCCTGTAATGTTAGAGGTCTTTAACCAAATCCTAATTGATGGAGTCCAACCACCCACCACATGGGGAGAAGCACTTTAATTTTGAAAGCTGATAAACCCCCTACAAAATGTGGGTCATATAGACCCATTTCCTTGTTAAATTCAGACTACAAGGTATTTTCAAAAATGCATTATTTTCAAAAATGTTGGCAGATAGACTGGGGGCAGTGGTGGGGAACTTACTGCATACTGATCAAAAGGGTTTTGTAAAAGGCAGAAACCTCTTTGACCTTACACATGACGTCATTGGTGCAATAGATCTGGCTTCTAACTTCTCTCTTCCTCTGGCAGCAATGACGCTAGATGCAACCAAGGCGTTTGACAGAGTCAATTGGAAATATCTTATGGTAGCCCTTGAGAAATTTAATCTCGGGCCTAGATTCTGTCAAACCATTCGTCTCATATATAGCGAGCCTTCAGCAAGATTGGTTGTGAATGGCAGAGTGACCAGGCCGTTTAAAATCAAAAGAGGAACCAGACAGGGCTGCCCCCTCTCCCCTCTTCTTTTCGACCTATACATAGAGCCGTTTGCTCAGGGTCTCAGAGATGAGGCAGCTATTTCATCATTTAAGAGCGGTTCATGGGAGAGGAAGGTAGCCTTGTATGCCGACGATATTCTTGTTTTTTCTTCAGATCTAGAATCTTCTTTTCCCTGGGTCATTGATCTAGCCCGAGACTTCGGCCATGTCTCTGGTTATGAGATTAACGCAGGTAAAACTGAATTAATGACCTGGAATCTGCCGGAGTGCCGATACCAAACCAAGAGTGAGTTGCGGTACTTAGGGGTCAAAATAGTCCCAGAGATAGATAAGATAGCTACAGTAAATCTTGGGAATATTTTAAAAGAGAGTCAAAAACTTATGAAGGGTTGGGTCCATCTTCCATTATCTATTTTGGGAACAGTGAATCTAATAAAAATGATAATCTTACCAAAAATAACCTTTTTATTTAATACAATTCCGCTAAATTTTAAGAAACCATTGATATATAAGTTCCAGCAAGCTATCAACGGGTTTGTATGGGCTTATAAATCCACCAGAATATCGTAGAAACAATTAAGACGTAGAAGGGAGAAAGGGGGTCTCACTCTTCCCGATATTCAGCACTATGCTTGGGCCTTTCAGCTAGTGCACTCTAGAATGTTGCTAAAATCTCCAGACTCTTCGGACAGAGGTAAAATGTTTTTAGCTATGTTACAACAATCAGGGCTTCCATCTGAAGGTTTTTTATTCAAATATGGGGACACATTTTTTTTCAAGAAAGTTAGACTAAAAGTCCTAGCTGGTGCAGTTTAGATTTGGGCCAGAATTAAAAAATTAACGGGCCTCGAATACTACTCAAGGCTAGCTCCTTTGTGGGATGGTCCAGGAACTCTTAAATGTCTTCAAGACTTGTTGGCTGTCCCACTAAAAACAGCTGGGCTATCATCATGGGGAGACTTAGCGGAAAATGGAACACTTTTCTCTTGGACTGAATTAAATGAGAAACTGGAAGACGGTATGCCTAGACTTAAATACTTGCAGTTAAAAAGCTGGTCCCAGGATTTAATGCGAGCACAGAGTTGGGATTGGATGCATTTTCCTAGGAGTTTGGCTAGGGTGGGGATGTTGGAGATAGGGCGGAAATTATTGAGGTCAGCTCTATCTGCGTTAGTTTTTTTTACTATATGTGATACCTGAGCTGCTTTTAGGTAGTATGGGATTGTGCCTTGTGACAGTGAAGCGTTTACAATCTTTGTCCAGGTGGGTATGAGGACATTCTTGATTTCTTTGAAGATGGCCGGGGGCAACGGGTCACTGAAGTGGTTAGAAGGGTTGATACTCTGAAGAATCTTGTTGATGTCTTTATCACTGAAGGGGGTAAAGGTGCCCCATGAAGCATTGTTCTTGGTGTTCAGGCTGAAAGGTTTGTACTTTTTAAGAAGTCAAGAGGTGGTGCATCCCTACAGGATGGCAGTAGAGCCTTCTTAGAGACGAGTTCAATGGTGATGAGTCTTAATTTCCCAATGAAGAAGGCAGCCAGTTTGTTGCATGAGGGTGGGCTGCCTCCAGAATCAGAGTGGTTTGGAGCTATCACTGATTGTTGGTTAACCAGTTCGAAAAGTTCCTTGGGGGGGTTAGTAGCTTGATCAAGTTGGTATCTGAAGTAGTCTGCCTTACCGCTCTTGATTTGTTTGTTGTGTAAGCTCCTAACCTCTTTAAGGAGTTTTAGTTGATCCGAGTAGGGTTTGGATCTCCAGGATCGTTCAACTGCCCTAAGGTTACAGCATTCCGTGTTTAAATTGTTGTTGTGCCACGGGTTGGATATTTTTGTTGAGGCATTTTTTAGTTGGAGTGGTGCAATGTCATCAATGATGTTGGAGATGCTCGAGTTGTAAAAGTCAGTGAGTAACTGAACCTCAACCAAGTCAGGAGAGGGCAGATCTACAGTGGGCTGCTAGTTCATCTGAATTTATAGATCTGAGGTCCCTTTTCCAGATCTTTGATTTTGTTGGTTGAGCCTTCCTCATAGACACATCCCTGTTAATATATAAGAGGATGCAGTGGTGGTCAGACCAATCGCAAGGGGTAATGGTATTGAATGTGATGGTCTGTCAAGAAGATGAGGTCTAGAATTTCTCCTTTAATATGAGTTGGTTGTTCACAGTGCTGAATCAATTCTTGATCATTTAGGAATGATTTAAGGCAAGTTACAGCGTGGTCATTGGGGTTAGACCAGTGAAGGTTGAAATCACCAAGGAAGATTTGGGACAATGCTGAGTCGAGATTGCCAGAGATGATTTCCATTAGTTGCTCGATGAAGGGGAGATTGTCTCCCGGTGGGTGATAAAAAGTGTGAAGTTTGCACACCGGCAGGTTATTACTCGAGATGCTGAGACAGAGGTATTTACAGGAGGAAGGCGTAGAGGACTCCAAGTGGGAAATCAAGAGTGTGTTCCTGTGAATACAGGCTAGGCCACTACCCAGCTTCAGAGATCTGTCAAGCCTAATTATGTCGTGGGAAGGGGGTACTAGGAGGTCTAGGATAGGAGTGGAGGCGGGAAATTAGTCTTTATTATGATATTTTGCTTATGCTTGTTATTTGATTCTCTTGTCAGAGCACCCTACTACATATGCTGAATGATTCAAGCTCTCTTTTTTTTCATCATTCATTCAAACTGCTTTCCTGGTGAAGTTGAAATACTTATCATTAACTGTCCACCAAATTGTACATGAATAATTTTAATGCCCACTGTTGCAAGTTTTCAAAGGTGAGACTGACAATCTATTGGGCTACCTCCTTATTTCTAGACTTATAGTTTCCAACAAGGACCTTGCTTTTAGTTTTTCAGACTAAATTGGTTTGCTATGGTAGCTTTCTAAAAGGGGCTGACATGATTTAGGATTAATTTGTGTGTGTAATGAATTTGATATTTTATTGTGAATGACGTATACTGATTAAAATATATTTTTTGCAGAATTAATATAGAGTCGATATTGATTTAACTTTATATGAAATATTACCTCATACAATATGAATTATCTTGAGGGCTGAGAAAAGCTAATGTTGTGTTTTGATCCCCTGAACAACAAATCATCATGCACATTCAATAAATTCTTGACAACCCAATGCTGTCTGATCAAGTTGCTCACCATCTTCTTATCTTGCCAGCACTTGCCCTTGATTTAGCTCACTACTCCACTCATCCAGCGATATCCCCCTACTCATAATACTGCAATCATTTTCATCAGATCACACCTTATCCTCCACACACTTTACATTATCAAAATCAATCTTCACAAGCCTCAAGAGGCTGTGCTATTTTCAGCTCCAGCCCAACATAACATCATAGCCTCCTTTTTAATTACAGAATAATTAATGTTAGTCCATTTTAAAGATCTGGAGACACAGGCAAAAAGCCTCTCATTTCCATCAATAACTTGCATTAGTATCACTTCAAGACCTTTACTACTAGCATTCATGATTATTCTGGTCCACTTACCCTAAATGAATGCCCTCAGATATGGAGCACACCTCACTTTTGACTTTACCCCATCAAACCCCACCATACATTCTTGGTACCACTTAAACTGTACCCACTTCTTGAATAGCTCCCTTTAGTGTTTTCCGACCAATTAGCAAGAAACAACCTTAAAATTCAGCCATCCCCAAGAATGAAAGTACTTAATCTTTGTTACATGGAGTACTCAATTTGCAAATAGTATCAAGTAATTCCTGCTTTGGTTTGACACCTTCACTTGCCATAGAGTGCACCAAAAATGACATTTCTTCTCTTCCAAACAACAATTATCTACATTAAGGGGCCGATTCCGATCCTGTATTTTTTTCTCCTGTCCGACTCGTATCGGTACATTTTTCCATACAAATCGTATAAGTCCCGTCCGACCAGTGAAGTACGATTCGTACGGGAAAAATACAACTTTTCCCAATCCGATTTGTACGGATCGGCCCAATCCTTACAAATCGGATCGGGAAAAGTTGTACCAGACGGACCCGGACACTTTTCCGTACAAATTGTAAAAATGCAGTCCAACTGTACTAGTACGATCCGGACCGGCTTTCCGATTTACGATTTGTATGGAAAACGTCCCGTACATGGGGAATGCCATTACCCGCTACGAAGCGAACTTTGTACGACTCGTATCCCAGGAAAAGTTGTTCCCGGGGTGCGAGTCGTACAGGGGTACGAGTTGTACAGGCATACACCCCTGTGCGTTGTGTATGTAAGGTGCGTACCCCAACATCGCGTATGAACGGTGCGTACATACGCGATGTTGGGGTACGCTATGTTGGGGTAAGCAATGTTGGGGTAGGCGATGTTGGGGTACGCACCGTACATACACAACACGCGGGGGTGTATGCCTGTACAACTCGTACCCCTGGGGACTCTGCTTTTACAGCTGTTTTTGGCTCCCGTAAGAAAAGAGCCGTACGAAGTGCCGTAGGGACGAATCGTAGTTGCTGGGCTGGAAACCGCTGCTTAAATACATACAGACGTCGCGTGCAAGCTGTTCCTGATCAGAATCGTTGGTTTATTTTAGCTGTATGGTCTTTTGTACGATTTGTATGGAAAGAGGCGTTCTGTACGAATCGTACTGCCTAGGTTGTAAGAAAAGTTTACCGGGTACGAGTTGTACGGGAAAAACGCTCCATACAACGATTTGTACAGCCTTTTTCCAGGATTGGATTTGGCCCCCAAGTGTAAGACATGTTGTTACAAATTTGCCTTTTCAACATGTTCACCCTGGATTTCTTGCCTTTTTAGTGAATCCTATATACATTTAGCATAGAACTCTGTGTATTTTACTTCTTTTAACCAGTAGTAAAGTGCTTGTGCTCTCCCCTTTTAGCATTTTGACATATGTATACACCTGACTGGCATATTTAACATGCCTAAAAGTCCCCAGAATACAGTACAGAGTAAACCCTGGGCATGGGAGTTAACTGTCACTAGTGGGCTGCATGCTGCAATCCCCATTGCCCCTCTCACTGCTGTGACTCTGTGTCTACCACTGTAGTCTGTCTGTGTAGTTTCAAACTGTCAATTAAAAAAAAAAGCGCCAAGTCAAAACCTTCCTTTTACATATTTATAAGTCACCCCAAAGTAGTCTATATTGCTCATGTGGCAGTGTGCATGGTATTTAACAGTAGGGCATGTAAAGATATACTGTTCCACATCTCCTTGCAGTGAAAAAGGCCCAAAAGCTAATCTTTGCTGTAGCACCACAGGAAAATACTGGGTTACATTATTACATCTAGCAAGGCTAATTTGAGTTTGGAAACAAATAGAAAAAGAACTTCTTATAAGTTATTCAAAATTAATATTGATAACATTCAATTGTGTATAACTATTAAGGAGTAGTTACTTTTAGAAAGTTACCTTTTCCCTGTGTGAATTCACTGGAAGCTAATCTGCATTTTGCTCCTCTCTTCTACCACCCAGGAATTCAAATTTTAATAGATGTAAATGAGGTGTGAACTTGTTGCCAGAATAGGGACAAAAAGCCTTGGGTGTGGGGAGATGTTGATGTGCCCTTTCTAGGAGAATATAGGTGTTTACATTGCATGCATTTACAACGCATGTGATTACAACACGGTTGTTACAACGACCGCGTTGTTTTATGGTAGTACCGTTACAACGCAAGTCATTACAATGACTTGCTGTAGGGGGCGCATTGGACTTATGAATAGTATAATTTACTATTCCAATTCCAGTGTGTGCAACAGTAGGGAAGGTGGTGGAATAGTAAATTATACTATTCCTTAGTTTAGAGCGCCCCCCTACAGCAAGTTGTTGTAACGACTTGCGTTGTAACATTAAAGCGATGTAACAACGCGGTTGTTGTAACAACCGTGTTGTAATCGCATGCATTGTAACAGATGCAATGTGATGGCTGTTTCCCTTCCAGGATGGCATGTGGGCTGGGCCCGGAACTTGATTAACTTCAAAGAGCCCTACCCTGTCACAAGTACATGTAACTAATACCCAGGCCTGCATGCTTCTTTTGTCACCCCTGCTGGACCAACCCCAATCACATGGGGCCTGTTGTTGACATCACAGTGTCAACTTCTGCTGGAGTGTCAGGACTTGCTTGACTGGTCTGCTGCGGTTTTACATATCATATACGGGGCACACTCCAAAGGGCAAGAGCTAATGCCAAAACAAATATTCTGTGTCTACTGTCTGGTTGCTGTTGAACCCTGCTTTATTGCACAAGACTTCTGCCTCTGGGTTTCTTGGGGGTACAGGTACTGCTTACAACTGAATTTTGGTGTTATATGTTTGATGACAATAGGATCGCCATAGGACACTCCCATTATACACACTTAAACCTTAGAGCTCACGTTTAGTGTGGCCATAGACTGCCGCCATTTGGAAAATGCCCTAAGTGGGTAGGATTAGACCCGGAACCTTTACCCCATTGGTAAGGGCATGCCCAAGGTTCATCCCTACTCACTCTCACAAGCTCATGCCAGGCATAAATATGGCACCTTCAGGCACACACTTTAGAGCACTCCTAGACCTGAAGAAGTACAGAATAGGACAGAAGATGCGGTCTGCAACCTGAGATGAGCCCTGGTGAACTGGACCTGCACTTTCTCTGGTCCCTGGTAAAAACAAAAGTGGACTCCAAGGGTCAAAAGGCTGACCTCCTGGCTAAGCTACAGTGATACAACAGACTACATGAGGCCTTTCCCGCAGCTGCCCAGCTGATATGTGGCAAATGGACCTGTACTGGACTTTGCCTGACTACTAGTAAGTCTCTAAATACCTCCTCTGAGGTTCTGGGGGTGCTTTAGAAGTGTGCACCTGTGGTGGATTAGGACTTAAAGGGCTTAAGTCAGAGGATAAATTCTTTGACCAGGGTGAACCTTGTTAGTGTATCCTACTCCTAATCGTGATCACAGATAAATTGTGCCTAAGTCCAATCTACCAAGAACATTGACTATCATTAGAACTTTGTACTTCTTGTTGCTATCCTACTTAAAACTTAAAAAAAATATCTCTGGTTCCTCTTATTAGATTTTTGTCATTTTGGTGTCATTGTGTTTAATCATTTGTATCTATTTCTCCAAAAAGGTTCGGGATTTTTATTGTTTTGCAATTAAACTTATTAATGCCTTGATACTGCATAAATACTTTATTCATTGCCATAGCTACCAGGTGGTTGAGCTCAGGTTTATTTGGTGACTATTGTGGTTCACCTGAAAAGGACTGTGATTATTACTGGAGGTGGGTACTTCACTTCCTAAACTTGAAACCCAAATTCTTACACCAGCCTTGTTGAAATTATTCAGCATAGCATGAGTCCTTTCATTATGTTCCTCCCGATTCAACACAAAAATAAGAACATCATCCTGAAAGTAATGTATACCCTTCAAATTCCCCAATTGCATTACTCTATGAAAGACAGAAGCAGCTAAAGCTAGCCCAAAAGGCTTCTCTAGAAATCTAAATAAGCCCATAGTTGTAATAACGCTTGTAAGTTGTTGGGAATCAGGAAGCAGGTTATTTGATGGTATGCAGGCACTAAATCCAGGGCAGTGAAGAATTTAGCAACCGCCAAAGTTGACAAAAATGTTGTGATGCTTGGCAGAGGAAAGAAGTCCAATATAGGTTTCTTATTCAGCCCTCCTAAGTCAACACACAGTTAGAATGCTATATTAGCCTTGCTTACTACAATCACAAAAGCCTACCTCTCTGTTGCATTCACTGGTGCAATAAGACTAACATGTTGCAATCTCTCTAACTCTTCAGACACTGCATCCTAAACACTTAAAGGCATCCTTCTCACCATGGCAACCAAAGGATATGGATTACTTTTGAGTTTAATGTTGTGTACATTCTTACTCTTTAGTGAAAATTTCTCAAAATACAATTGCAAAATCATCACCTTTATCCAATATATTGGAGCAAACTAGAGAAAAACAAATTAAAAAGCCATAATTAGGCAAGTGTCCACAGTAGTTGCTGGTTGATTAGCACTGAAAGTGTATTTCTCCTTGCAAAATTAATGTGTGCCAAAGGAAATGAATGATTGCAGTAGACAGCCTGGCGATAAGACAGCCAGCCTGGTGCTAACAAGAAAGTCAGCACGTGTTTCATCCACAATGGGCTTTATCAAGGCTAAAGTTTGGAGACTCCAGTCTTGCCCGTGATATAGGCACCACAGGGAGAAAGATAAAGTAGTAATTTCTGTTGGAACCCGAATGGTGTGTTGCTCCCAGTAGCAAGTCTGGAAGATTGCGTCTAGACTGATACAATAGAACTGGCAACCATCCTGGGTATAATTAGAAATATTTGGTGGTAGATATGCTTCAGATTTTTTAATGCTTTAGGCCACTTTAAGCCAGGAAGAAAATTCACTTGGCTCTTAAAATTAAAATAAACCATCAACACTATTCCACCACTAGCAACTATAAACACTTATCTAATTATCACTTTTTGACTTTGTGTTTCTCTGGTGTGCTCCAACATATTGGATCAATTTGCCTTGGGTTAATGGTTTACAATACTCTCGTTGAACGCTTTTTTAGCATGGTTTTTGTGTTGTAAAAGCACCAAATTTTGTCTAAAAAAGGACAGATTGTGGTACTATTACCCTTCTTCGGCTATGCTGTCTCGCACAACATTTGTAGGTAAGTACAACATAGGCCTATCACTGCCACCTTTGTAATAGTGAGCAAAATCTGCATTTTTCTTACCCACTTGATGAACATAAGCTTGAAGTAGAGCATTGGGATCTAAGTAGATTCACAGATCTTTCTGATGAGGCCACCATAATATATGGTTATGTTTGAGAGACACATACATCATTCCAGGAATCTTGCAACATTAGTACTCAATGGTGCCTACAACGTAGCCTTTCATTTTGATTTCCTTTCCACCATATTCTCCAGGCCTGATATCCATCCCAGATAATTTTGTTTTGACAAGGAGTAATGACTTATATACCTTTCTGAGAAATGATGCTTAGATAAGAGTAACAATCAAACATCATGTCCACAGACTTGTTATTCAACTCAACCATCTCAGTGGGGTTCCCCTTGTTCTTGCTGCCTACGTGCAGCACAACCTTATCACTGACTTCCTTCACTGTGCTACCTCCCTCTGTCTTTTTTTAACTTTATAACATTTCTGAAAATGTTCCTACATCTACTACAAGTCAATTGTAGGGCTGGACATTCTTTATTATTGGTATTATGACTAACAAGGTCACACCTGTAACAATCACCTTTGAATTTACATGATGTTTTTCCACTATTATTTGTACTCACAGCATGCACTTCCTCTTCACAATCCCCTTTTTCTTCAGCATTTCCACTCAATCCATCGTGTGTTCTAAGCTCTTAGCAGTAATAATGAAATACTCTAGGGGTGGTTCACCTTTGAGACAAAGTTCGTCACAAAGTCTGTCACATGTGCATTTTAAGAGAAACTGATTCCTAATACATTCCTCAGTTAATGCTTTAAATTTGCAAGATGAGGCAATTTCCTTAGGAGGGGGAGGGTGACATTTCTATGTTAGAAATGGGGTCTCTGGTGTTCAGTTGGTTAGCACCTTGTACAACCATGAGCCCTCACAGTAGTCAGGATGAGTAAAGTAGAACACCTAAGTTTGCCTGTGCTCACCATCTGGTAGCTTGGCACAGAGCAGTCAGGCTAAACTACTGAGGCAATGTGTAAACCATGTGTCCAATTATACAGTAACACAGTGAAAACACCACAAAATGACACAATACCAGTTTAGAAAAATAGCCAATATTTATCTAATCGAAACAAGACCAAAATGACAAAAATCCACCATGCATAAATCAAGATATCACTGGAAAAAATTTGAAATTTGAAAGCCCATAGAAAACTATGGATGCACCCCTTTTTAATGCAAAGTACCTGAGATGCAGCAAAATCGGTAGATGAAAACAGGCACTGGGGAGGTGAGGCACCATAGAGCCAAGCAATGCGTTGGTTTCTTACTCTCAGGGAAGGTGATGCATTGGTTACTTACTTGCAGGGAAGGTGATGCGTCGGTTTCTTGCTCCCAGAGAAGGTGATGCGTCGGTTCCTTACTGCTATGCAGGCGAGGTGATGTGTCGGTTCCTTACTGTGAGGGGAGATGATGCATAGGTTTCTTACTGTGAGAGGAAGTGATGCGTCTGTCTCCGGACATGCAGCCTTGGTTCCTTGCTACAGCCCAGCATTGATGACAGGAATGGTGCACAGGTGTGATGCGTGGAGAACTGGAAGTGCTGGATGTGGTGGCAGCAAAACAGGCGATGCATTGATTTCTTCAGCCGTAGTTCAACAATGCATCGATTCTTTCAGCTTCACAGCAGAGCCTGCGTCAGAATTCGTATGGTTCTCTCGGAGTTCGGAGACATGGTGTAATGTACTCAGGCTCCAGTAAGTTCTTCAGCTGCTGACAGGCAATGTGTTGATTTATTCGCCCACATGGCAGCAGTGAGTGAAAAATTCTCACGAACGTCAGGTGCTGGAAGGCCAATGTGTCAATTTGATCGTTTCAAGCAGCAAAGCAACCTCTAAAGGCCCAGAACTGGAATTGGCACCACTAGGCAGGTTTTAATTCCCAACAGTGGAGTTCAGGGAGGCTGCAGATGCAGTCTTTGATGGCCTTGAGATTTCTTAACAGGAGGCCAGCTCACACAAGCCCTTGGATAAACTCCACAGACAGGATTCAAAGCAAAGTCCAGTCCTTATCCTCTCCAAAGCAGAAGCAGTAACTGCAGTATTTTAGGTCCAATACTTATACCCCTTTTGGCTTTTGAAGTTGGCATGCTTCAAAGGATTGTCTTTGTAGTGCACACTTTCTTGTCCTGCCTGGTCTTTGCTCCAGACACAATCCAGGGGTGTGGAGACAGCATTGTGAGAGACCAGGCACAGCCCTATTCAGGTGTAGGTTACAACTCCTCCCACTACTCTAGCTCAGGAAGGCCCATCAGCCATCAGGATATGCAGGGAATACCTCAACTCCCTTTGTGTGACTGTCTAGAGTGAACGCACAAATAGGCCCCGTCAGTCTAAAGCAGACGTTGGTTTCGACAGGCAGTCAGAGGTTCAGGATGGCAAAGCAAGAAAATGCTTTCTAAAAGTGGCATTTTCAAACACACAATTTTAAAATCACATTTACTAAAATGTGCGTTTTAAAATTCTGAGCTCAGAGAGCCCAAACTCCAAATCTCTAGCTGTTTCCAATTGAAAGTTACACTTGTAAAATGTTACAATGAAGCTCCAATGATAGCCTATAGGAGAGCTAGCTCTTGCAACAGTCAAACACGAAATTGGCAGTATTTCACTATTAGGACATTTATAACACACCAGTACATGTCCTACCATCACATACACAGCACCCTGCTCACGGGGGTACCTTGAGCCTACCTTAGGGGCGCCTTACATGTAGTTTACAGGGAAGGTTTGGGCCTGGCAAGTGGATGCATTTGCCAGGTCGAGATGGCAGTTTAAAACCGCCCTCACATACACTGCAGTGGCAGGCCTGAGACGCGTTTACCGGGCTACTCATGTGGGTGGTACAAACAGTACTGCAGGCCCACTAGTAGCATTTGATTTACAAGGTCTTTCGATTTGGGCCTTACCAGTAAATCAATTATGCCAATCATGGATAACCATTCAGAATCAGAATTTACACAGGGAGCACTTGCACTTTAGCACTGATCTGCAGTGAAAAATTCCCAGAGTACCTAAACCAGCAAAAACAAAGTCCACCATGCAGTGGGAGGTAGAAGGAAAAAGACAGGGGAACCTACGCCATAGATGCCAGGTCTAACATTCCTCCACCTTTGGAATTGTGTAATCAACATGATACCTTTCCAAAATGGTGATGACATGTTGCAGGTATTGTAAATCTAATTTACTCATTGCAACTGCCACGTTATTCAAACTATGTTCCACTGCATTTGAAAATTACAGTAAGTTATCTAATAGTTTCTTGATTAACTCCAGGCATGTGTAATAGCATTGCTAATTTACTTTCAGCACTCAAACGAGAGCCACAAACTTTTGCATAGTTTAAAAAAACTTTTTTTCTATTTGGCACATTTTACAGATGGTTCTCTTGGATGCATAAGGAAAAAAGAGGAGTGTGATGTTTTGTATTGTTCGAAATTGGGGATCTCAGCTTTTCTTTAGTGTACACCTCAGAAGGTGTGTGAAAGAACCTTTCTTTTATAAGTGTAAGAATTAAAGAGGCTGAGTAAATTAGAGGGAGAGAGAAGGACATTGAATGACAATATAGAAACATACAGCACCGTAGAGAGGAGGAACGAGAGAGATGAGAATTGTTTTTTACAGGGTCAGTGGGATTGTGCACGAAAGCTTAACATTAATGCACTATTCGAGAAACGGATATGCTGTATAACTGAAGGTAACACTTGGAAATAAACGAAGTGAAATTTGAATATCAATGTGCAGCACATATTAGGCATTGGACGTGGTAGCGCGGAGGGTGGAGTATGGACAAAACCTATGGGGCTTCAACTAAAGTAAGGATTTTGATGCAGTTTTCTGAATGCAGTATATTTTGTGCACTTCACTCAGTTGTTCTGTGGTTGGCTCAGTGATACAGCTTGAGATGCGGCATCTGAGGATCAGCTCTACTCTCTGTGGTGTGAGACTGACAGATCTGCAAGATATCTTAAGTGTCTGCAGCTTAATAATATAAATTCTATGTCACCTCTGGTATAGCCCTGCAAATGATGCTTAAAGCTGTAAATTGTGTGCTGCCTTCTGCTCTATGTAGCTCTATGGTGTAAAAACTGGATCTGTAATGCATGTGAAACTTCAGATGCAGCACTACTGTCTAAAAGACAAACACCTTTACCACTTTATTAACAGCCGGATTTAGAGTTTGGCAGACAGGTTACTCAGACACAAGCATGGCATATGTCCTATCTGCCTTATTTCAAGTGACATATGATATAATGCACTTGGAATAAGGCGGACGGGATATCAGTCTCATTTGTGACGGAGTAGCCTTTCCAGTCAAACTCTAAATCAGGCCATAAATCAGTAAAATCTCTGCTGCATTACACCAATGATTCTAAGGTGCTAATTACTTGTGAAAACAGCTGTCTAATGGCCAACACTTGTGTAGAGTGTGTCTATTGATGAGTATCTTTGATGTGCCACTCTAGAGTCAGCAAGTCTGTAGGGACCAGTCATATCTGTGTAACCAGGGGAAAACCTCTCATGTATAAGGGCATAGCTTGTACCATCTGCACACTTTGGACTCGATTACGATGTTAGTTGGAGTTGCCTCCAACCGATACCGTTGTGGTCTCGGGACTGACCAAACTCTGGACAGTGGTACCAACACCGCAATCACAATGCGACAGCACGTGGTTCGGTCGCCTACTCCCATTTCTCTCCGTCTCCATATCCGTAAACCAGCCGTAGCACAAGCTCGCATAGAGAAATGAGAGATTCTGTTAATCCCTGCACCGCGTGGCAGGCACCTCAACGTGCTTGCCACGTGGTGCAGGGATTAACAGGGGGGCACCCTAGGTGCCCCCTAGGCCCCCACCCGGTTTCTGCTAGGAGCTCCCAAACTCGTTTCCGGACAGGATTTCCATGCCGGAAAGCCCGGCATGGAAAGCCTGTCATAAACCGAACATTGTAATCCCAGCGGCAGAAATGCCATACATTGGGATTACGTGATGGTCTCTGACTGGCCGACGGGCTCCTTGAGCCCGTCAGAATCCAGCCAGAATGACTGGCCATTTTCAGTTTCAACCTCTTGCATCATAATGCGGCAGTCGAAAGTGAAACCCGCATTGAGGTCCTTTGTATGATTTCTCAGGTCTGTGATGCCTGAGCCCATAGACTGTGTTTCCTTAGGGATACCCATAGCCTGTGGGTCTGTGTAACCTGTTAAGTTATTTTATTTTGAAGCCTAAGTCCTCAATTATTTAGCATATTCTTGGCTGATGGCTATTTTCCTGCAATGGGGCTTGGTGTCTAAAACCTACAAAACATCAAGCCAGATCTATTTAAAATATATATATATAAATTTTTATACAGGTGGATTGATTTAATATTGAAATATAACATCACAATATTGACTGTGCATGATTCGTACACACCTATTGAGGTTTAAAATTCACATTACAAAAACAGGGTCACTTGAAGGAGCATGTATGGAAGTGGTCATCTTTGTAATTAGCATAATAATAATAATGCAGCAGTTGCATGTTTGCAGGATATTTATAGATCTAACTCACACTTCTGAAATTTTTCACAAATTGGGAATTCACAATGGGAAATAACTTTCAAAGGATATCTTCTGCTTCTGTGAAGTATCAGATTCTAATTCCCGCAAAAAAGGCATAAAAAGTTTCTTATCCCTGCATTCAAGAACATTTTCAGGCTGCTTTGAGGAAAGAGATTGAAAGTTGGAAGTGATCTCATTGTGTCGAATTGTATTCAAGCCGACGTCTTGTGGGCCCAACTGTCATAGCTACCACACACACACAGATGCCAGAAGTTACAAAGATATAGTAACACCCTCACCCTTAGTCAGGCCCTGACACCACAAGCACCGGATCCTTCTGGCATTCCCCCCTGAACACCATCAATCCCATCAACACACCACACATCACTGAACCCAACCCTATCACTCCTCAGCCCTTCATGACTGAGATTGCATGCGCCTCCCCTTTATATTTGGAACCCCCTCTGCTTAAGCCCATTGCCCCCTCCCCTGTAACATCTTATCTCCCATAGATACTTTCTCTACCATTACCTCATCTACGCCCCATATTGCCTCTCCCTACACATCTTCCCCACAGCACACCCACCCCCTCCACGTAGATTGTTGGCACATAACTTGTCCCCCACCATCTTTTAGAAACCTTGTTTCCGGCAGTGCAAGCCACCATCCCTACTCCCCTCTCTTCTTTTCCCACACCCACACATCAGCCTACCACTCACACTATCCACCCACCCCCACCCACACTCACAACCTACCCACACTCACGCACGGCAATGCCTCCACCTCCTTGCATACCGGCTACTGGTCACACACCCATCCTTCCCTCAGCGCAGCCATCCACATGCATTACACATCCACCCACCTTGCCTATATCTGCTCCAGACCCTAGACTAGATGAAATTATGATCGCGCTGCACCAAATTAAAACGGAGCTCCACTTTTTTAAAGAGGTGCTGTCGAGACAATCATGGTGCTATATTTCCTCTAAAACCTATAACTCAATCGGGCGCACACACCACACTTATTCCATCTCTAAAACTCCTCCATCCATTGGAAAACAGTCCCGTCCCACAACACACGTACACGCCCTATGCATAGCATCAATCAGCTCTCAGGAAGCGACCTTCTCTCTCTTCTACACTCTTCCGATCCTGCTCTCCCCAACCCCTGTATGTCCTCTCAGTTGACCATCCCGACTATCCCCCTCAACCCCTTCAGACCTGCTACCTACAACAATAGAGGAGTCAGCGATAACAACCTTAGAAGAATCCCTCTCACTCAGGACTCCTCCCCCTCCCTCATCTCACCCCGTCTTAAATTATTTTGCTAAACTGTAGATCGGCCTCTAGACACGCAACCGATATAGCTGACCTCATCATGTCACAGGAGCTGGAAATGATAGTGTTAACTGAAACCTGGCTAACAGAATCCTCCACCCCACTCATCGACAACCTAGTCCCACCAAACTACGACATCATTAGATTGGACAGGTTGGACAAGATAGGGGGAGGTATAGCTTGTATTCATCGTAGCAACCTCACTGTAAATAGAGCCATATCGCCTATTTTCCCCTCGTGTGAATACTTATGCCTGGACATTAGCTGCAATGGCAAACTAGTATGCTCACTCCACATTATCTATCATCCCCCAGGAGACAACCTCCTCTTCACTGAACACTTCATGGACATGATCTCTACTAACAACGGGCGGCAAAACACCCAAATATTCCTTGGCGATTTCAATTTCGATTGGAATGACAGCAATGATGCCGCTGTTAACAGCCTCAAAAACTTCCTGGATGATCTAGCCCTCATCCAGTCCTGCAACAGCCTGACACACAACAAAGGCTCAACCCTTGATCTTATAATCTCCAAAACTGACATCATTCATCTGGAGTCGATCCAACCCTGTGATTGGTGGGACCATCATATTATCATCTTCTACATCAAGGAAACTTTAAAATTCAACTCGGCTCATTCTACAAATCCAAAGATCTTGAAAAGAGACCTGAAAAATCTCAACCCTAACTCATTACCCTCCTCCAGCCACAACCTGCTTCAGCCCCCTCTAGGTACCTCCGACGTCCATGACCTCACTAACCACTACCTCAACGCCATGTCCACGTTAATCAATGAGGTAGCCCCTCTGCTGGTACAACGGTCTTCTTAATGAGGATAGACGGGCCCTCAGATCCCTGGAACGCAATTGGAGATCAGCTCCATCTGCTAATCACCTCAAAGTACTAAGGAAAAAGAGAAATGCTTACTACAAAAAGATCAAGCACACTAAAGCAGACTTCTTCAGCCACCAATTAGACCACTCTAAAAATCGTCCCAAAAAACTTTTCGAGTGTATCAAAACACAATCCAAGGACGCACCTCCACGGCTACAAAACTTAGCTCGCCCACAACCCAACTATGAAGAATTCTCTACCTTCTTTAATCAGAAGATCGACAACATCAAGATGTATCTCCTAAATGACCGATTACCTCGCTCTGAACCTCTTACGAAAATCACCACCACTCTCTCTACCCCGCCATGCCAACTCCCCCCTAAGTCTGGCCCAAAAAACAATGCAACCTGGTCTTCATTTGACTCGTACACCAAAGAAACCTTAGGCAGGATTCTCAACGCCTTGAAGCCGGCCAATCACCTCACCGATCCTCTATCTGCGAATGCTGTCAAAGACTTCGCACCATGGCTTCTTCCACTCTGGACCAAAATCATTAACTGTTCTCTTCAACAAGGCTGCATACCGAACTGCCTCAAAATAGGACAGGTTTCGCCCATTCTAAAGAAACCTACAGCTGACCCTACTGACCTTAATAACTATCGTTCTATTTCCAATATGCCCACCCTTGCTAAACTTCTTGAAAAATGTGTACAACGCCAATTGATTAAACACATTGATCACTTTGTCCTCCTTGATAAACACCAATCAGGTTTCAGAGCAGGCCACAGCACTGAATCTGCCATGATACACATTATTGATGATGTGCTACAAATCCTTGACCAGAACGGATCTTGTTTACTCATCCTACTAGACCTCTCATCAGCCTTTGATACGGTCAAATACGAGAACCTATTAGATCTCCTGGAACACAGAATGGGTTTATCAGGGTCTGTGTTAAACTGGTTTACCTCTTTCCTCCATAACCGTACTCAAAAATTCAAGGTCAACAACACGCTCTCCAATTCCTCACCAGTAACGTTGGGAGTGCCGGTGGGTCCTCACTTTCTCCGACACTGTTTAACCTATTCATGGAACCCCTCACCAAAATGCTCCATGATTCTAACATACATTTTCACATGTACGCTGACGATACACAACTCTACTTCAAGATCAACATCCTCGAAGACATCAATTTGCTGAACTCCACTCTCAGGAATACCCAGTCCTGGCTTGCAGATAACCATCTCAAACTGAACGCTCTAAAAACAGAATTCCTCCTTATAGCCCCACCTGTCAGAGTCCCCTTAATGCAAGACTTGATCAAACAGCTTACCGCACTCAACGTGCAACCAACCATCGTGGACTCTGCAAAATCTCTGGGTATTACTCTTGACAGCAACCTCTCTATGCAAAAACACATTAGCAACGCTACAAAGGGAGCAAAGTTCCAGATAAATACTTTGAGGAAGCTGAAACCCTTCCTTCCAGTTGATGACTTCAAGTTGGCAGTACAAGCGCTAGTCATCCTTCGTGTGGATTATGGTAGTGTTTCCCTTTCCTGCCTCCCAAAAGCGACAACTGCGCCCCTAAGAGCCTCAATAAACGCTGCAGTGAGACTCATCACTGGCTCGAAAAGAAGTTCACACATCTCCCCTCACTTAAAAGCCTTGAATTGGCTACCGCTTGAGGCTAGGATCCACCTAAAAATAGCATGCATGACGCATAATGCCTTACATCATAATACTCCCAGTTACCTCGCACAGAAATTAACGATCTATGGTGGTCTAAGATCCTCAAGGAGTGCCGTTAACCTATTATTGAAACCGCAAAGGTTCAACAAGAGGAAAACATACAAACGATCCTTCTCGGGAATGGCCCCCAGAATCTGGAACACTCTACCCCCCGAAACCAGACTGAATGCCTCTACCGCATCTTTCAAAAAGGAAGTCAAAGCTATTCTCATGGCAAAATTCACATGAGCACAATCCTATACGCACCGACTTTTACAGATCCTGTAAGTTTATGCCCTTCTATTATAATGTGCCAATCACCTCCCTCTCCCTGGACTTTTCGCATTGGGGATGCTTCCCGGTATCTACCCTGCTGCTGTTTGTACGATATGTTGTTTATTTGACTGCTACCTGCTTTTATCCTGTTTGCTAAGTCACATTTGTATTAATGTAAAGCGCTCTGATATCCGCAAGGATCTTGTTCGCGCTCTATAAAACTCTCAAAATAAATAAATAAATAAAATGCTAGCAAGCATCTACCAAAACAAAACAACAAAGCTGGATTTGGTTAAAGCACACCCTGGAGGGCTCAACTGTCAATCCTACCACATGTTAAGGCAATGTAGTGGTTAATATGTGAGGATGATTGCAGCTGGGCCCCACCAGCACTTATTGTTCCCCACCGGGGTTCTTTTCAGGTGTCCAGCGGGCTGTGGTCACAGGAAAGAAAAGATAGAAACTCATTGCATCAACCTGCCTGTCCTCTCCTTTTTAGCCCCACCCAGTGCTGCCATAGCAGGGTGGACGGGTGTATAGACAAGGCTAGCTTTAGGGAGGTGCGAACAGTGCAGCCGCACCAGGCAGGGACTTTGGAGAGTGGGGGCATTGTGTTAAAAAATAACTTATGGATTTAAAAGCACATGATGCAGAGATTCTTGCGTGTTCAGCACTTTTCAAGCTACAAATAAAAGGTCAAGATAACTCTAGTGATTCTTGTTCCTGCTGATAAGAGATTGGAGTTTTGTCTAGTCGTGGGTTTGACTCATCATAAAGTAGTTCACAGGGTTAATGTGCCTGCTGCAGAAATGTATCATGCAGATCACAGAACTGAGTGTGAGTAAACTATGAGTAGCGCTATAAAAAAAATTAAATGTATGTCAGAAAGGTACTATGGAGAGATGAGGGGTACTGTTGGTGGTTTATAGTGAGGAAATTAGTGGAACAAGAGGTAATTGGGGACACCAAGAAACACTGTTGCACCAGACGTCACCAGCGCTAAAGCCAGCGCTGCTCATAGATCAATTTGGCAGTGCCCTGTCCATAAAGGCTGGTCTAACAAGCCAGTGGGGCTGTTTTATGGTTCTTTGTGGGCCTGTTTTATGGTCTGGTGGGCCGATTTTACTGTTGACTTCCCTGATATTACCACAAACATTGACTACAGCAAACAAACATGCATGCAGTCTCCCTTACCTTGATAAACACTACACATCCAGTCTTTACAGGTTCAAAACTGCTGATTTACAAATGTGGCTCCTCACTTTTGTATCTATTTGATTCTAATGGGGGCCATTTGTATTTTGTTGCCTTTGCCTATTTGCTGTCCCAGTACAAACCTGTGGGATTAATCAAGTTCCTTACTCTGGATGATGGCAAAAGCAATTTAACGGTGCAGTGGAACATAATGCTTAAACAATGGATATGGACAGGGTTAAAGTTTTTATATTTTTAATTAGTGTACTTCGAAATAAAATGTCACATACCCCAATAGACCTTGTGAAATGTTATTTCAAAGTAAAAGTAAGTTAAGTAAACACAGTTACCAGCAGCTTATTGAGCAATCCTGCTAGAAAGAGCAAAGTCGCAGGACATAACTGTACATCCCACTGCACATCTGTCCTGACCGGTGAGTTGCAAAATATAAAGGTAAAAGTAAACATAGAAGCCCTTTTCCTCTCTGCTGGGAAGCAAGTCCTGGCGGTTAGTAGTGCATAGAAGCCAGGTGTTACTTGGACTGTGAGGCCCAGAGCGAGGGCGGCTTGGTCTTAAGGGGGCGGGGTGCTTGGGGGGTGGGGGGTGTAAACTTCTCCTTTCTATCCGTAGCTTCAAACCGATCTAATGCCTCATTGAACATTCTGCAAAAGTTTGCAATCTGCACTTTCCAAAAGACGTACAATCTCCTTTTTTTCCTGTTTTATATGGCCAGAACTTGAACCGAAGGAGATGTTAAAAAGATTTACGTGAGCATTAGTTACATTCCACAAGGCCATATAATTTTTTTTTTAGGCATGAGAAGATTGATTATGACTTTTGTGGTGTGGGAGTGGGGCCGCCTTGCCACCACCCTGCTCCCACACGAGAAAGTCCACCTCGTCCTGCGCGCCAGATTATGAGTTTTCTCGTTATCTGGTGGGTGATCATTTGGTGGCCCTACGGTGGTGCCCACTGCAATGGGAGCACCAAAGCCTGGCATGGACGCTGCAGTCAGTGCCGTGCAGGAAAGGGAGTGCATGCACACAGGGGGGCACAATATGTGCCCCCTTGCATGCATCCCTATGGTCTCTGCTTATTTCCCTCACTGCTAGCCTTTTAATGGTGGGCTCACCGCCATGAAAAGCCCGGCAGCGAGGAAACATGTAATATGCTTGGCGGTACCACAATGGCACCACCAGCTTATTACTGTCTCACACTGCTGTAACACCGCCAGTGAATGGCGGTTCCTGCAGCGGTCTGACCACCAAACTCAAAATAAGGCGGTGAGACCAACAGCAAGACTCAAATCTGGTTCCTCATGTCTGAAGTCGGCAGCTCTGGCTGTAATGCCACATCCTCTCCCTCCATAACCTCTCTGGACCCAGAGTTCCAGCTCTTTATAGCTTTGTTATGCTTTGGACTCCAACATTCCCATTTTCAGTCTACATCTTCTGCCTCGTACACACATTTTATTGTTTAGACTGGACAAGTCTTGCAATCTGTGCTTTGAAGAGAGATCAAGTGACATTTCTATAGAGAAGGTTTCATTGGCAAAAAAGAAGCACACCCTAATTGTTCTTATGAGGATTCCATCATAACAGTCATGCAATCAATAATGTAACTATTTTGCAGGATGGATGGGATTTCCATCGTGCACATCGTTGGTGCAAACTCAAATTCAAGCTGCACTCGACCTGATGGACCTTCAGTCCCACAACATCAACAAATCAACAGTACATCAATGACAGTGAAGCACATTAGACACCACAATGATGACAGAGTGTAGTGCAAACCATGAAGGTTTATTAAAAGACTGATTAACAAAGTAAAAAACTCAAATCATTTAGAGTCTTATTTCGAGTTTGGAGGACTACCAATTCCGTAGTGCGCCCGCTGGGTTACAAGCGTAATTCATGGTGGGCGGCCCGTGCTACGGCGGTGGGCTGTTAGGTTCATAGAAGAGCAGAGCATGCAGCCTGCCACCTTGACAGCGACTGCAGCACATTCCTGCACGGTGTGCCATGCATGCCACACAGTGCAGGAAAGTGGGTAAAATCCCCCCTTAGTTGCCTCTCCGCCACCCTTTTCATGGGTGGCACACTGCCATGAAAAGGGTGTGTGAAAAGTCATATCGTAATATGCTCAGCTGCCCGCCAGCATATGCAGGCTGGTTGCAGACCAATGGGCAAGCGGGATCCTTGATCCTGGCTGAGCCAGTGGACTTGTGGCAGTTCAATCGCCACACTCAGAATACTATGGGCGGATGCACAGTGTGGTGGTGAAAAGGCCCTTAATGTTGTAAAAATCGGTGCTCCAAACACCCGCCACCAGTGTCAGCCATCTTGCCAGCACATTTACACTCACTCTAAGGAAAGCTGAGTCACAGGTAGGGTGGTTGGGATGGCTGCGAAGGTGGGTGTGGGCACAGGCCTTATGTGTGTTGTAGTCACAGCAGACACTCCTCCCACACAGCCCAACAGACCCACCTGGAACCATGCTTGCCTGACAGTGAGTGGAAATGTACTGGCAAGATGGCTGACACTGCTGCATGGTTTCTGGAGCAGAAGGTCTTGATGGAAGTTGCAGTCAAACAACAGGCACCACTGTAAGACATCTTGAATGTGCACTTCCATCATTGTCAGGACAGCATTCGCCCTGGTGATCTGGTTGGTCTGGCTGGGAGGAGAAGCGTTTGCACTGACTACATCTCCCATCAGGCTTTGTCTCACACACACCTTCCCACCCAGCTCAAACAGCACAACTGGGACTATGCTGTCCCTGACGGTGACTGGAAATGTACTGGCAAGATGGCTGACACTAGGGACTGCTGTTTGGAGCACAAGGCCATGATGGGAATTATCGTCAATTCAGACAACAGGCACCCCTGTCAGACATCTTGAGAGAACACTACCCCTCATTTTCAGAACATCACTCTCTCTGCTGTGCTGGCTGAGCTGTGTGGGGAGGGTTGGGGGGGCCCCATGACTGATGGGAGTTGCACTGACAGTAAACACTCCTCTTCACATCCATCCCAAAAAGCACACTGGGCCTATGGCTATCTGACAGTGTGGGGAAGTGTACTTGCAATATGGCTGACTCTGCTGTATTATGTTGGACTTGAAGGCAAATACCATCATGGCTCTGTGCTACCAACACCAGGCCTTTGGGGTCAGACATCTTGCCAGTACATTTCCATTAACTCTCAGGGACTGCATAGTTACAGGTGTGCTGTTTGGGCTACCTGGCAAGGTGTGTGGAGGACCGGGCATGATGGGAGTTGAAGTCAGTGCAAATTCTCCTCCCACCTACCCAGTACAACCAGTCCATGAGGAACCATGCTTACCTGATAGCGTGGAAATGTACTTACAAAATGGCTGACACTGTGGACTGGTGTCTGGACAACTATGCCCTGCTGGTAGTTTTAGACAAATAGGCACCAGTTATCACTGACAGACACTTTGCTAGTCCATTCCCACTCACTGTCATGTTAGCTGAGTTACAGGTATGCTTTTGGTGCTGGGTGTGAAGGTGTGTTGGGGGAAAAGTCCTGATGGGAGTTGTAGCAATTGCAAATACTCTTCCTCTCAAACAGCCCTGCTAACTCTTCTATGCCTATGCTTCTGTCATAGTGAGGAGAAATGTACTGGCAAGGTGGCTGACACTGGTGACTGGTGTTGATCTTGAAGCCAACTCCCATCAAGGCCCTGTGCACCAAACACCATGCAACTGTGTCAGCCATCTTGTTAGTACACTTCCATTCACTGTCAGGTAGCCATTGGCCCAGATGAGCTGTCTGGGCTGATTGGGAGAAGCAGTGTTTGCTGTCGCTATAACTCCCGTCAGGCTCTGTCAGACACACACCTTCCTACACATCCCAAATACCTTACCTGGGACTTTGCTTTCCTGACAGTAAGTGCCAATGTGCTGCCAAGATGGCTGACAATGTGGACAAGTGTCTGGAGTACAATGCCATGATGGAATTTGTGGACAACTCTGACAACAGGCACCAGTGTCAGATATCTTGATAGCACATTGCCACTCACTGTGAGATAGGCATAGTTACATGTGTGCTGTTTGGACTGGCTGGGAAGGTGTGTGTAGGACAGGGCCTGATGACACATGGAATCAGTGCAAACACTACTCATTCCAAACAGCACAAGACCATCTTGAACTATGCTTTTCTGACATGAGTTGAAATGTACTACCAAGATGGCTGACAACAGGACTGATGTGTGACAACAAAGCACTAATGTGATTTGTGGCCAACTCAGACACCATTCACAAGTGTCACACATCTTGATAATACTTTTCCAACACTGCCATGAAACCATACTACCATGTGGTCAGTTTTCTCAGGGTGGAAAGCATGATTGGGGTTAGAGTAATGGCAAACACCCCTCTACCCACCCATCCCAACCACTTCATCTGGTCCTATGGCTACCTGACAGTGAATGGAAGTGCACTAGCAAGATGCCTAACACTGTTGCATGGTATATTGGGCACAATGCCTTGGTGGGATTTGGATTCAAGTTTAACACCATGCACCAGTGTCAGTTTCCTTGCTAGTATACTTCCCCTCACTGCCAGATAGCCATAGTCTCAGAGCAATTAGCTGGGCTGGGTGGGAGGAGCAGTATTTGTAACGGCTACAACTCACATCAGGCCCTGTCCAACATACACCTTCCCACCCACCACAAACAACCCAACAGGAACTAAGCTTACCCACAGTGTCTCAAAATGTACTAGCAGGATGCATGGTACTGGTCTCTGACATTTTCACAGCTAACAACAGGGACCTGTGCTCAAAACACCAGGCACCAGTGTCAGCCATCTTTGTCACTACATATACAGTGACTATCAGTAAAACATAGTTCCAGGGGTGCTGTTTTGCATGGTGGAAAGAGTGTGTGTAGTACAGGGCCTGATGGGAGATCTGGCCATTGAAAACACTCTTCCTCCTACCCAGCCCTACAGGCCCACTATGAAGCATGCTTACCCGTCAGTGAGTTTAAATGTAACAACAAAATGCCTGCCATTGGGCACTGGTGTATGGAGCACAAGGCCCTGGGTGGAATTGTTGTAAAGTCAGACACCAGTGCTCAGTGTCAGGCATCCTGCATGTACATTCGGACACACTTTGAGGTAAGCCTAAGTCCTGTCGGGCTGTTTGCGCATGGGCAGGAAGGTGTATGTAGGACATGGTCGGATGTGAGACGGAGTAAGTGCAAACACTCCTCCTCCCACACAAACTAAGCAGTCAGCTGGACCTCTGGCTACCTGACACTGAGGGAATGTGTACTAGCAAGATGGCTGACACTGGGGACTGAAGTATGAACGGCTCACAACTACCACATTTGCCTCTGGGCTATGAACACCAGCCACCAGTGACAAAAAACCTGCAAGTACACTTACCAAAATAGTCTGGACAACACTTTTCCTTGTGGCCTGCTGGGGCTGGGTGGGAGGTGGAGTGTAAGTTTCACAATTAGAGCACAAGCACACAAACCAACGTTTATCAAAGTTCTTTGCCACAAAGTGGCAGAAAGACAAGTTTGAGAACTCATCTGACTATGGAGCCAGTGAACAAAATCCCTGATCTGTGTAGGCACAAAGCTAGGCAGTCACACATTTTGCTACTAACAGCCATTCACATGTGTCGAATGAGATGAGAACAAGAAGCACCTCACTCACACCATTCCAAAATATATCTGGAAAGATTAACAGACTGTGACTGTGTAGGCAGCCACACCAATGTGACTGCTAAAGACATGCACTAAGCCCAGTACACAGGCCACAAAAATACCTACATTGAGAGAGAAAGAGTATGTATGTCACCGTGAAAGTAAAGATGTGGACAACAACAACCCACCTGTGACATTCACAGGGTGCCACAAACCAGTCAATGTCTTTGGACAAGTAATGTCAACTAAATACAACATGTCTATATATGCACATAGCTGGATATGTTCATCAATCCACAACTTGTCCAAAATACGTTGTACTCAAAAAACAAATGCCTGCATCATGGATGAAGGAGGCCAATCTACCTACATAAACTCATCTTTAGGTCCAGTAGCCTATGTAATGGGTATGATTATAGGGGCAATGAACATTCACATCAATCATTGTGTCATTCAAAAAGCAACCAGGACAGCATGTACCAGACTCTGGTTGACCCGGTGGAACAACCTGGCCCATCAGATGGGCAGGTCGTTCCTCGTCGTCCAAAGATGATTTTGAGACCTCTCCGCTGGAGAGCTATGGTGGAGAGCCCCCAGCACTGCTGCTGCCTGCACCTGAGGGTCCCCCCGTAAAATGTAGGAAAGGTCATCCGAAGAAGAATCCTTGAGAGACAGATGGCTACGCATCACTCCCTGGAACCTGCTCCTGTTATCCTCCATTGTGTGCCAAGCCTTCATTGGTGACTGTCATTGAACTGTTCACATTGACTAGAGGGTCTAAGTAGGACCTTGGACATCAACTGTGAATTGACCAAACAGCTGTGTCTCTTACAGGCCGCTACCTGAATAGCATGCATTATTGACAACGTACCCTGAAACACGATTTGCACATTTCTTTACATGGTATTTAAGCTATAAACATCCTACAATATGGCCCCCATAATTGCAAGCCACTACACGGCACGTTAGTTTTCACAAGATGGCCCACAACATCGCATGTTAGTCCGTCGTTGTTGTCTTTATATTGGAAGTGTTTGCACACACTGTAAATACAGGGAAATTGAATCACTGGGAAGCGCTTTTATGAGGTTTCTCACCAGATGGCCTGAGATGTAAGTAATGGTTGTCTATGTGTTTCAGGACATGTTGTCAATAATGCATGCTATTAGGTTGTGGCCTGTAAGAGACACAGCGGTTTGTTCAATTTGCGGTCGAACTTTTGGTATACAGTCGTGAAGACCGTGTTTCTGCTCGGTGTTCATTTGTTTGAATTGAAAGTCACTAATTCATTCTCTTGACAATAATGCATGCTATTCACGTAGCGGTCTTCTAAAGACACAGAGGTTTATTTAACCCGCGTTTGATCTTATGTAAAATGCATGCAAAGACTGCTTTTGAGTTCGTTGTTCACAGGCATGATTTGATAGTCACCAATTTGACAATTATTTTGATTTTTACTTATGAGGCACGGTGATTAAGTTAATTTTTAAACACTAGGGGACGCACATGGCGATGAATACACACTTTGATTCACTGATTTGCATGAGTTTGGAGTCACTTTTATTCCTACGCCATCACATGAGAACCATTTATTTGGCCACTTCACCCAGTGGGTTTGGCAGACAACCCAAAAGACAGAGATTTGTTTCCTCATAGATTGTTATATGTTATGTGTTTTACAGAATTTGACCCCCTGATGAAGGGCGTTAGCCCGAAATGCATTGGGATGGGATAATATAACATACATTTGCTTGGATGAAATCATAATGAGAAGATTATGATTTATTGAATCAATTTGATGTGGGACAAGGCAGGTGAAAGTTGAATATTGCCTTGACATAATAAATACATCATATCCGAATTTTATCTAAGTTGAATCATTATAAAACAACCCCTGGACATACAGGCATTTGCTGTGCTGAAGGGAACGGACCCTAACAGGGGACTCTGTTATTCTATATCAACATGTCAGCCAGACATACCACCTGCACATTGATCGAATGGTAGTGCTTGCGGTGTGTCTTTTCATTTGTTTGTCGTGGTATCAAAGCAAAGTGTGTGACATCAATTGAGCCGCTGACATGTGGTATCCTTCCCAAAGCAAATAATTCCCCTCTCCATTTTCGGAAATTGAATATAGGTCATGGTACTGTAGCAATGCCTCTAATACATCATGAAGGACATGGCTAAACATGGTTTGGGACATGCCACCAGATGTTGCTACTGTATGTTGGAATGACCCCGTGGCAAAGAAATGGAGGGCTGCCATCACCTTCACCTTGGGGTCAGCACAAGAGGATATGTGCGTCGAGGCTCCAAATGTGGTGCCAACTGCTCTGACAACTCCTCAATAATTAGCCAGTGAAACTGTATCTTCTGATAGTATCCCATTCTTCTATGGTTTGGAGGCCAGGAAAGGGTCTGTAGACTGGAGGACGTCTTCGATACCTATATGTAGGGTGTAAACAGAGTTGGCATCACTTTACAATGTACAAAGCAACATGCATTAAGACAAACTTAACATGAATTCTGAAAACAAATAAAGCTGCACATTATCTATGAAAAAGGCTGATCCTAGACACATATCACTGCATTAGTACCCTTCCCAGACATGTCACCAAGGGATGGTGACACAGCAATTAGAGTGCTGTACTGTAAAAATCCGTTCATGTGATCAAGCATCACATACTCCACAACTCCACACCAAACTGGCCAAGATATAGTTTTGTGACAACAATTACATGGTTTGAAGGTTCCCACAATAGGATCATGGAATGCCATATATGTGGGACACATGATACACACAGCGTCTCACAATGAGAATCATGCACACCACTGTCACAGGGTGGACACTGTCATGTTGTCATGTCTACCAAACACATGCAATCACATAGACAGGACATGAACAATGTAGGTGTTGCATAATTTACCCCCTCATCCACTTAAGTCTGGGACACAAATTTACACTATTGATTCAGATAACAAACATAAGCAGATGTGGCTGATTAATGTCACAGTCTACTCGTTCAAATCTTTAATGCTTTCTCCATGACTTCACACACCCAACATTTACAGTCAGGAATCTCACAGAATGAACATTGGGTCACACAGTCCCTAAAAGCAGTGAACATGCAAAGAAAGCACATGTATACCCCATAACTCATTGGCATTATGATCAAGCCTAGGAGGTTAAAAGGAGTAGATTTGTCATAATATTGGTATTAGCCTCAAACAAAATGTGTCATGTGCCCCTCAAGGTTAGCTCCTCATGGGAGTGTGAGATATTTATTCAAAGGCCAATTTCATCATGTCTTCACACATGTAATGCACAAAAAAAATCAATTGCAGGACAGTCTGCCATGCCGAGCAATTATTCAAAGATGCGGTAGCCGCATGCTAAACAATTCTGACTGAGCCATAGGCTGCAAGTTTTAATGCTGACCGACACAGGTGAGTAATCAAAGGGCACAGTAGCCGCATCTGAACCGATTCAGTCACAGCCATTGACTGTTGGTTGTATTGGTGAAAGACGACGGTGAGTATTCAAAGGATATTGTAGCCGCATCGTAAACGATTCGGTCACAGCCATTGGCTGTTGGTTGTTATGGTGACCGATGCACGTTTCTGTTTGTGTCCTCATTGCGTGGAAACCAACTCGGTAACCTCTCATCACCAATGTATCAAATTTAATCGCGGTCAGATGATGAGTATTTGAACGTCGCAGTAGACGTGTCATCTGCGAGCAATGTTGTGCATTGGACTGATTCGGATAATGCGACCAACGCAAATCTATCACTTTGTCTGCAGGGATGAGAGACCGCCTCTGCGTTTTAGATGTAAGTCTGTCTGTTCCCTAGAGACTTCACTTGCTCGCACTACCTGCATCATTCCTGCACCTCCCCATCTCTTTGCTGCTGTTACTACGTGCTCTGGGAGCAACTATGGCAAGTACAGTGAACAGGGCCCCAGCGTTCAGCGAGGAGGAGAACCAAGCCCTGTTGGACACCCTCCTGTCTCTGTACAGCCAGGTGTATGGCAAACCAGAGGAGCAGGTGAGTGTTAATCACACTGCATTTTTATTGGACACGTGCAGTCACCATGCTATACTATTGTTGGAAATCTCATTGGCAAGCATGTAAACTGTTTTATGTAAATGTAAAAGGGTGTAGATAACTGTTCTGGTCAGGTACACTGCTATAGAAGTGTGTGTACTGGGGTAAACATCTTATTACTGTTCTCATGGGATGGAGTCTTCATTGAATCCAGGACAACTGCACAGCATGCCATATGCATAGCCCTTAGAAAAGGCCAAGATGTGGAGGACCTTCTCCCAGAAGGTGTGCAACGTGGGGTTGGAGCTTTGGCGCGTCCATCATTGCTGCAAGACGTGGCAGGAACTTTGTGGCTGGACCAAGAAGATTGCAGAAGTCCAGCTGGGCCTGTCACATCCAGGCAAGAGGGGAAGGTGCCAAACACTGATCCCTACATGCTCCACTTCCTAGCTCTGGTCTTCCCTGACCTGAATGGCCAGTTCAAAGCCAGACAGCAGCATGGAGGGGGTGAGTTTGTGCCTTGTCGCACAGCTTTGTTAAACATGCATGTTACAGTACCTTAGCCTGCTGCCCCATTTACAGGTTGTAAGTCAATCAAAACCACTGATCAGTTTTGTAAAATGCATATGCACAAGGATGAATCAATGCCCGGTAATGCCCCTTTCATCAGGGAGATGTAAGTCAGTTATGTTCAGTGAAGTGACAGTTGTGCCATGCCCATGTAATTACCCAAATTCACAACAACATGTGCATGGAGGCAACATTCTGGATTAATGCAATAGCCCAACATGTGCCAGCACATTGACTAATGTATAACCTGTACTCAGTGTGGTTTCCAAAAATCTGTGAAGCATGTTGTTATTGGAGCACTCAAGTGTGAAGAGGACATGCTATACATCCCTGCAGCAGGCGACATTAATATTGAGGACTTGGTGAGTTTCAATTGATAATTTTGCCAATGGTAGGTCCTAGCTGTGATGTTCAGTGTTATAAAATGTATCCCATGGGCCAATTACAGGTATGATAACCCTGGTCATCTGTCACACATGCCTGCCACATGATTGTGTGGAAGATTGCATTCTCTCAATTCAAAAGAGTGAGTCCATGTGTCTTACTCGGTAACAGTGACAACACATGCCATTCATTGTCAGACATAGGTGGTCACTGCTTGAAACATGGCTGAAAAGGTGATTTATGATGTTAGAAACACCTTAACAACAGTTGCCGTGTGTATGAATGCTGTTGACTATACATACTTCAGGCTTTGTAAACCATGTGTATTATGCATCACTGTCAGCCTGAGAGGTGTAAAATACGCATCATTTGAAGTAAGTCACCAAAATGAGATGGAAAAGAAGATCAATCTAAACTGCGGGAAGTGTGCAATATATCGAATGGAAGTGAGGAACATTCAGACTTGGGCCATACAAATGGGGACATCTGCAGTCTAGAGAGGAGTGGTACATAGTGTTGACAGGATTCATGAAGGAAGGTGGTTCAGTAGTAATAGTCTGTACAGACAATGCACACAGACTTACCAGTGGCATGGTGTTCCACCCGAAGCATTGAGAAGATGGAGTTATCAGATTTGGAAGTGTGTTAACCATTGTTCACATCTGAAAATGGTGAGCTGTTTACAATGTGCACTACATTCTGATTCATCTTCCTTTACACTGTGCATAGATGACACAAAATAGTGGGCCAGGTGCATCTCACCCTAGCTATGCCTACTACCTCAATAAGAGTCTGATGTGTGATCCAACATTCGAGAATCTGAGTTACAGGACAAATGAGCACAATCACTGTTATATGTGTGACATGCCTGATGAAATGAGTACACATTCTTAAAGTTTGACGAGGATGTCATTTGACCTGTGAAATTAGAGCCAATGGTTCACAATTTGATGACTAGGAATAGCAGAATGGATACCATGTCTCAATTCAATTTTGTGAATCCTATTCTTATTTTGAGCTCTGACAGGTATGTCATGACATGAGACCATCAGGTGCAAAAGATGATACATCAACTGCTACTTAGGGGGTATTTGACATTGTGGTTGTTGTATTTGATGTTGGTACACACAATGTTGCAGACAACATCATGTGTGAGAGAGCAATGGTTACTTTGCAGACTGACAAATGCCATGTATGTACATGTATCAAAAGATGATAGCACTAATCAAAATGATATAGTTGTTTGAACTGGGAGGATCTGTGATGTTACCTATGTGTCAAGTACATAAAGATGACTTATTCTTTTTCTTTTTTGCCCACAGTATCAGCACCGGCCAGCGTAGGAGGCAGTGCCAAGGATGTAGGGGGAGCAGTTCTCCAGTCTGGGTCCAGTACGGAGTCAGACGTGGAGGGATCCACTGGCGGGGAGGATGAGAGGAATCACACTGGGGGCAGGTCTGTAACAACATCTGCAGCATCAGAAGACCACTCAAGCTCCAGTGATGACTCCCTGGTGGTGGAGAAGAAAGGGGATGATTCCTCTACATCAGAGTCCACCAGCACCATCTCCACCCTCCCAGCTGTGCCCAGTCCCAGTGCCCGTGGCTGCTTCAATGACAGGAGACCCGTCTCCTTTATGCCAGACACCTCACCCCCTGTGTTCCCTGCTGCCCTAAGTGTGGAGGCCATCAATATCCTGAGGCAGATCTCTGTGGGGCAGACTTCAGTGCTGAATGTCCTCTGTGCACATACCCCTTTTTGATAGATCCAATCAGGCTCCGGCCTCCACACTGATGGTAGCAGTGTCCCAGCTCCAGCAGTCCCTCCCCCCTCCTACCTCTTCCCCATCCACTGTCCCAACGATGCTCCCTGACCCAAGCACACACAAACACACACATGCACACTACTCAACAGCCACACGTAGCACACAGACACACAGACAGAAGGAGAAGCCCACATACATGCACACTCAGAAGACAGACAGCACACTCACCACCAGGGACATACCACACATGCATCCACAGACACTCTGCAGACCTCAGAACCCTCTGCCTCCACACCCCCTACCCTTTCATCTCCTGTTCCCCTCCAGCCCAGGCACCCCACCCATTGAATTCTTCCCTAACAAATCCTACACAGCCCCTCCAAAGAAGCGTAAATTCACCCTCATGGCCCAGACATCTACATCTGCCCCCCCCCCGAGAAACCAAGCAAAAGACACACAGATCATGGACGGAATGCTGAGCAAATCAAACATTCACCCCCAGTCAGGAGATCTGGATTAAATCCATTGTTCTTTTGCTCACCGTGCCACCCCAGTTTAGACCCAGCCATATGCAAATCAGTCTTGACCCTGTGTCTCATGGACACAGTCCAGCCCGAACTGCCAAGCCAGGTCCTCCCTGGACTGGAAATAAGCATCCTGGGACTGGTTTCAGGGCATCACCCCACATCAGCCAGGCTAGCTTGAATCCAGTGGCACAGTGAGCCCGAGACCCACGTCTGGGCATACCCAGAGCACTTAGGGCGAGAAAGCAAAAGATACACAGATGATGGACGGAATGCAGAGCAAATCAAACATTCACCCCCAGTCAAGAGATCTGGTTTAAATCATCATTCTTTTACTCACCATGGCACCCCAGTCTAGACCCAGCCATATGCAAATCAGTCTCGACCCTATGCCTCATGGGAATAGTCCAGCCCGAACTGCAAAGACAGGTCCTCCCTGGACCAGAAACCAGCATCCTGGGACCAGTTTCGGGGCATCACCCCTCATCAGCCAGGCTAGCTTGAATACAGTGGCACAGTGAGCCCGGGACCACGTCTGGCCTTACCCGGCGAACTTAGGGAGACAAAGCAAAAGACAGACAGATGATGGACGAAATGCAGAGCAAATCAACCTTTCACCCCCAGTCAAGAGACCTGGGTTAAATCCATCGTTCTTTTGCTCACCATGCCACCCCAGTTTAGACCCAGCCATATGCAAATCAGTCTTGACTCTGCGCCTCATGGGAACAGTCCAGCCCGAACTGCAAAGCAAGGTCCTCCCTGGGTCGGAAACAAGCATCCTGGGACTGGTTTTGGGGCATCACCCCTCATCAGCCGGGTTAGCTTGAAGTCAGTGGCATAGTGGCATAGTGAGCCCGGGACTCATGTCTGGGCATATCCGGCTCACTTAGGGTGAGAAAGCAAAAGACACAAGATGATGGACGGAATGCAGAGCAAATCAAACATTCACCCCCGTCAAGAAATCTGGGTTACATCCATAATAAAGCCCCAAATCTATAAAGGGTTAAATTCATGATAAAGCCCAAAATCAGCCCCCACCAGAAAATCCACCCTGTCTTCCACAACAAAATCCACTCCAGCAACCCATACTTTCACAGCCCAGCCCAGAACCTCCGTCCCCAAAAAACACACTCCCAAAGAGACCATACCCCTCCCTATTCCTCTCCACACCGTCAAAGATTTTAAAATCCCCTAAGTAGTAAAGCCCAGCCCATGCCCTCTCCCACTAGCCTACCCCCCCTTCAATCTGAGCCATCCACTGCAGTGGACCTAAGCCCCCTCAATCTGGTACTAACACTGCAGTGGACCCACCCACCACTCCTGATCCCATCTATCCCAAAACCCAACCCAGTCCTCCCTAGTGTCTCCCCTTTGGTATGGTGGGTGTATGTTTATATGTAAATGCTAAGGACATATGCAGTGAGCAATGTATGTGCCTTGTCATGAGATGTGCTGATGTATTAAGAGAGCATGTCAGAGTGGGTCGTGATGCTGCACTTTGTGATATGAGTGCAGTTCAAGACTAACCCCTGGCACAGCTGGCGTAGCAGGACTACACGGAGGTCCACGGAGTTGGGAGCAAACTCAGTGGAACTCCCCCACCCACCTCCACCCCCCTATTAAAAATGAATTATAGTTTAATAAAAACAAAAAAATAAACACTTACCTGTACTGCGGCATCCCCAGGCTGCAATCCTCCTAATCCTCGCCATCTCTCTCGCAGTTTTCGCAAAATGATCGACCCAAGTAGGAGAGAGACAGCGAGGAAGAGGAGGAGGGCAGCCCGGGGACACCGCAGTACAGGTAAGTGTTCATTTGTTCGTTTTTTATTAAAGTATCATTAATTTTTAATAGGGGGGTGGAGGCAGGGGCTGGCCAATTCCGCTCCTCTGTGGAGTCGTAATTCTGCCCTATGCTCCTCGTTCTCCGTGGAACACGGAGTAGGCAAATCCCCGCACACTCCGCTGGCGGAGCAGAGTTCTCCTCCCGGACTTATTCAAAACATTACTGAGGGTGTAACTGGTGATGAGAGTGGTCCTTTTGACATGTTACATTTGACATCTGCTGAGGAGGTGATGAGTACAGTATATTGTGTAAATGTCATGTCTGTGAGATGTGTTGTGTACATAGTGATGTTGAGTTGTTCTGTAAATGTAGGTGTAGATGTAAGAAGTGCAGGGCAAGTGTGAGGTTGTAAGAATCAGTTTGAAAGAGTTTGAGTACAATGCTTGAGCATGAGGAGCAGGCATACTTTTCCATCTAGATGGACCAGAATGTTCTTAAGACATGCTTGCATGTGTATGATAGTTTTGAGAGATGGGCATGTACTTTGAGGTGGGTGTGAGAGGGGTCATAGTTGCACAAGTGGAGTTCATGCAGGCCATGATGTAATGCTGAAATGACAATTTGCCTCCACCTAGCCTTGCCTTGTCTGAGTTGTGTGTGGGCAGCTGTGTGGAGTTACCCTTTGTGGGTAGTTGTGTTCACTGATTGTTCATTCTTGGCTTTGCTTACTGCCTTTAGATGTAGGTGGTGATTGATTCTATTGTAATGTTATAATGCTTGACCATTGGATGACAGTACATTGCTTAGAGGGCTATAGACCTCTCAAGTGTGAAGTCTATGATGTGTGTTATTGTGCCAGACTACTCCTGAAACGTAGCTCCACACTTCACAGCAGACTACACACGCATGTTTATTATTGGCACTCGGACTTTGAGTGTTCAAGGTATGGGGAGGGGACACCAAGGGAGATGGGCTCATTGTGATAAGATATCTGGTTGTGTTGAGTAAAACATATTGCAGTGCATGCAAACACACATGTGACAGTGGAACATTACACCCAGTTCCAATGTTTGTTTGCATTGTCAATATTTTGAAAGCTCTGATGTGGTTTGGCAAAGGTAGCCCTTGTGCGTGTCCATGGGTGCTCCCATTTTGCCCATTAAACACTGCCCTGGAGCGTGATGGCAATATGTCCTTGTGGAAGGACTCCTTGACATTTTCCTGAATATGGAGACAGTGTTTCAGTAGCAAATGTAGACATAGCTAACTTCATTCTGCACATATCCCTCATCCTCACAAGATCTATCCATATCCCCTGGCTTGAGGATAGCTACGTTGATTCAGGTTAGGAGGCACAGATTGAACCATCCCACCCCCCCTGCATTCTCACCAGTAGTGGCAGCTTAGCTCCCACAGTATGCTGTGCATTAGACCCTCCAACACTGTTGGTGGATTCAACATCCGAGACTCATGCATACTCCTACTACTCTGCAGGACACAATCTGAACAGTGAAAACTTTGCATGAGCACCAGTTACATTGTTCAGGTACACTTTGACTTGATTTGTTTGCGGAATTTATATAGCGCACGATTGACTGGGGCATCTAGGCGCTTTGCAGAGGAATTGCCTAAGATGGTATATTTTCGTTTGAGAAGAGCCATGTCTTTAGTAGTTTTCTGAAACCAAGCCATGTTGGGCAGCTTTTGATATTTAACAGAAGCAGGTTCCACAGCCTCACAGTACCCAGGACAAAGCTTCTTCCTCCCCAGCTCACTTTCTTGAATTTTGGTGTTTGGAGGAGTTTGCTCTGTGCTGAGCATAGGTGCTTTGAAGGATGGTACCATGTGATGTGTTGCTTCAAGAATGCCGGTCCACAGCTTTGTATGCTAGACATAGGGTTTTAAAGTCTATTCTTTTCCTCATAGGAAGCTAATGGAGTTTTTTCAAGCCTTCAGAGATGGGCTGGAATTTGGGAACGTCTAGCATCAATCTGGCGGCAGCGTTTTGTGGTCACTGAAGTTTAACCATGTGCTGTTTCTGAAGGCCTAAGTATAGTGCATTTCCATAGTCCAGTCTAGCCATGGCTAGGACCGTTACTAGTGTTTTTACTGCTTCAGGGGGAATGAAGGAGCGCACTTTACGGATTGATTTTAAAGTAAGAAACACCAATAATACGACTTTGTTGACCTGGTGTTGGAAGGTCAGTCTGTCAAAAATGACACCCAGGTTCCTCACTTTATGAACTGGGGTAGGGTTAGCGCCCATACCAGAAGGCCACCAGTTTTGTGACCAAAAGGATGTGTCAGAGCCTAATAAGAGTGCCTCAGTTTTGGTTCCATTAAGCTTTAGACAGTTTGTCCCCATCCATTGGTTTATGTGGGACATGCACTGGTTAAAAGGCTCAGCTGTTTCCTCGGGCTTGCTAGAGATGGACACCACTATTTGGGTGTCATCAGCGTAAGATATAGGTGTAAAGCCGAATTGCCTGATGACCTTAGCTAAAGGGGTCACATAAAGGTTAAACGGGGTGGGGCTTAAAGAGAAGCCCCGCGGCACACTTAGCTGTGGGCATTCACCCCCAACTGCAGGTTTTATTCTACATTGCTGTGGTCATTCACCCCCAACCCCAGGTTTTACCCTACATTGCTAGGGGTATTGACTACCCAACCTGAGGTTGGGCTATACATTGCTGTGGGCATTCACACCCCAAACTCTGGTTGGCATATACATTGCTGTAGGTGTTCACACCCCAAACCCTGGTTGGCCTCTACATTGCTGAGGTATTGACCCCCAACGCCGCGTTGGCCTCTACATTGCTGGGGGTATTAACCCCCAACCCCAGGATGGCCTCTATATTGCTGGGGATTTGACCCCCCAACCCCTAGGTTTTACTATACATTGCTGTGGGTCTTTACACCCAAACCCTTGTTTTACTCTACATTGCTTGGGGTTTTGACCCCCCAACCCCTGGTTGGTCTATTCTTTGCTGGGGGTATTGACCCCCCAACCCCAGGTTGGTTTCTACATTGCTGGGGGTATTGACCCCCAACCCAAGGTTTACTATACATTGCTGGGGGTATCTACCCTTCAACCCCTGGTTTTACTTTACATTGCTGGGGTATTGACCCCCAAACCCTGGTTGGCCTATACATTGCTGGGGTATTGACCCCCAACCCCCTACATTGCTGGGGGTATTGACCCTCCAACGCCAGGTTTTCCAATACATTGCTGGATGTATTTACCACAACCCCTGGTTTTACCATACATTGCTGGGGGAATTGACCCCCTCAACCCCTGGTTGGCTTATACATTGCTATGGACATTTATACCCCAAACCCTAATTGGCCTCTACATTGCTGAGGATATTAGCCACCCAGCCTCCCCCTTAGGTCGAAATTGCTGGAAGTATTAGCCCCCCCAAATTGTCTCTACATTGCTGGAAGTACTTCTCCCGCCCCCAAATTTGGCTGTAGTTGCACCACTGCTTCATCGTGTATTGTCTTTCCCGGGGTAGTTGCGTTACTGTCCTTCCAGAAGCTCTGATGTGTTGGTTGTAGCAACCAATTCAGCACCTGGGAAGTAAGCATCGTACTTGTCAGGTCGGCATTGGACTGGGAAATGGCTCCGGACGACTCCATTCTGCCTGCTGGATAGCTCTTCTCAGTAAAATGAAGACAGATTCGGAGTGACCAGGTCGTTCGGTAAGTCAAGCGATTTTTGCTTCGTAATCCCTCATTTGGTAGAACCGGATCCGACTATGTGTCGGTTGGAACGTCCGACTCCAGATGGCTCTGGGATGGCCATCCTAACGAGATCGTGATCGGCCCCTAAATCTATGCTTTTCTGCTAGTTAAGTAGAAATAGGCTGATGTAAGCATGTTCAACAGGAGAATTCATGCCCACTAATATAGACCAGTCATGAAAATGGCTAAGACAATTGCCACTACAGTTAATATCACACTACATTTCTTTTGTGATTTAGACACCATGGTTTCTCTTGAGTCAGAGTCCATAAAACACAAAAATCAAAAATGCCAGCAAGTTCAAATCGTTGTCTTCTACTTGTTTGGTGTGCACCAGAGTTTGACCCTGCAAATCAGTGGTTGTTGTCCTGATGTGTTTCTTTACCAGGACTTAAATAGTGGCCCTGGTCTTGGCTTGGTAGGGGAGTCACCTGTTCAACCTGGTGAAAGATAGAACACACCATGTCAGCCAGTCCTTGGCAGTAGTCAAGAACTATATTATTTGTCATATTCACAAGTGCAGCTGCAGGCATGGCTGGAAATCTCATGGTTGTCCCTATCAAAATCTTTTGGGGGTTAGTCCTGTACTCCGATCAGGAGTGCTTCAGAGACTCATCAGTAGTGAGGGCAGGTCATCAGACCACTTAAGGGACGTAGATGTATACACTTTGGGTAGTCAGGAATTCAGTTATCTGTTCGACAGTACCAGATGCCTCAGGCATGTAACTACAGTAAAATCTCTGATTGACCTGCAGAGATACACACAGCATCCTCATCACCTTGTTTTTTAAGTGAGTCAAATGATCTGATATCAGAGAAGCCAATAAACCAAAACAAGGGCTCAGTTCTCTCACTAACAGCTTGGGCATAGTGAGACTGTCATACCTACTAGTTGGATACACTTCCAGCCAATGGGAAACTATACACTCTACCTTCAACATGTCATGCAGCCCATTGCACACGGGCATCACAACAAAATCTAGTTGCATGAAATTAAAGGAACCACCTGATCTTCCTATATGGCTCCTGTCCTTCTGCTCATATTTAACTGCCTGCAGGTGACACATCGATAACACAGATTCTCGGCAATGACCAAAATGAGCATTCAACCAGTGTGTCTTAAACATTTACACCATTGCATCTCTCCATTTGTGGGTTGGGCCTTGGAAATGCTTAGCCATTGGTGACCTCATACCACCCGGCACTGCCAGCTGTCACAAAATCACATCCACTCTTGTGAGCTGCACCTTTTATGGCAGCTATTTCAGTGGGCAATGGCAAAGCTTCCACCAAATTCATAACATAATTCCTATTTTGAGTAGAGAACCAGAGCAAGTCATGAAACCTCTCTTAGAACACAACTGAAACAAGACGTGGGCCATGTTAAACCCGTATTGGCTATCAGTGAAAATTGTGACTCCCAAATTATTAGAGACACAACAGGCTTTAGTGAGAAGGAAAAGTTCAGCCAACTGTGCAGAGGTTACATTGTACAAATAGGAGACTTCGACTACACCTACATGGGTGCAGAAAGCATAGGCTGCTTTCAGAAGTCCTCATCCATATCTTAATCAAGAGCAGTCTGCAAACAACCTACAATTGGGTTCTTCCAGAGGAACATCTCAAATGTTGGCTCTTGGCTTGGTACATAACTTTGGAGTGTCCAGGCAGCCATGCTCAACCCCATCATAATTTTCATCAGACACTGCCAAAGGCAACAGTGTGACAGTGTTGAGACAGGTGCACCTCTGTACAGTGATATTATCAGCGGGAATAATAAACTGCTCACACCGAGTTAACCTGCTATGTGTCATGTATTGTGCTCACGTCCAGGTGAGTAAAATCTTAACAAAATGGGGTACATCAATCCTAAGAAGGTAGTATATAATTATTCCCTTATATGGCTAAATGCTGACACCAACTGCAGCCTCTGCCTTTAGGCAGAATGGCAACACTGTCACTACAGAGTCAAGAGTGGTGGAAAAGTAAGCTGCTGGAAGTTTTGAATTTCAGTTGGTCTGTGTTAAAAGAGGCAGAGAGCGCCCATCACATTTACAGCAGTATAGAATAAACTTTTTGTCATAATCAGGCATTCCTAGAGCCGGGGTGTGACAGAGACTTTAAGCATGTGGAAGGCGCTCTTGCAGTTGTTGTCCCATGGTAGTGGATCAGACAAATCTTTGTGTGTAATATTCTGTAGAGGCTTTGCCACTAGTGAAAAGTTGGGAATCCACTGACGATAGTAGCCCAGCATTCCCAGAATCACCCAGACTTCTCTTTGTGTTGTGGGAGAGCTCATTTTCTCTATTGTAGAGATTCTGTCTTGCGATACCTTCCTAGTTACCTTCTCAATTTGGTGTCCAAGATACAGAACTTCCTTCTGCCAGTATTGCAGTTTTGTTGGGAGCCCCTTTGTCAATTCTCAGCCAATTTATTCAATACGGCAATGGTGTTTTGATTGCATTTATCTTATTTTGTCGACACCAGCAGTAGGTTGTTGATATATCGGAGCAGAACTAAGTTGCATTGCAAATGCAAGGTCTCCAAATTTGCTTTCAGTAATTTTATTTTGGAATCAGAAAGTAAAGAGGAACTGGCTTTCTTCATGTAGAGGAATAGAGAAGAACCCTTTACCCTTTACACAAATCAATGACCATGAACCATTCAGCATCAAAGAGTAGTTGGAAAAGTATCCCAGCCAGATTTGGTATAATGGGTGCAAAATGGGACAGCAATATTATTAGTGTTTCACAGGTTCTGTACTATTCTCTACTCCTTATTTAGTTTCTGAAAACCCATTGTAGGTGAGTTGCATCTTTTTAAAGATTCCCAGCTGCATCATGGAATCTATTATGGGCGTAATTCCAGCAACTCTTGTACTGGGGTGTTCAGGGATACTCTACATTTTTCTTGATTGTTATTCTTACAGGTTCAACATCTTTTATTACACAAAGTCCTTTAAGTCAGGGACTAGTCTTCCTTTGCCAAAACTGGGACCAGTCCATGGCTGACCTTTGTGTGCTCAGTTCAAAGTCTGTAGAGTAAATCCCTGCCCAATAGATTGGACCCAGATCACTTATCACAAAGTGTTGGTCCTCTTCATGGGGATCTATCTTCACAGGGATTTTAGCTGAAACAGTAGTCATGATTTGTTTATTGAAAATAACTACAACTTAGACTTGTTTTCCCAGGAGGGGTAGGTTTGAGACACCCACAGTTCTTATAGTAAAGTGGGTAGTTCCATCATCAATAAGAAACAATACGGGTAGCCATTCACTTATCCATCCAAATATGGACCATTCTGGTCTACCTCAAAGACTGCCCCAAGCACGGAATCCACCTCCCCTATCAGGCACCATCATTGTGATTGATAAGAACTTGGAGCTCAGAAGCTGTTGAAGACATGTGACCATCATTTTGCATTTGATTGGGATCAACCTACATTTCAGCTTCAAGTGACCAATCATGTTACATTAATGTCATAGGGTAGTCTTTTTGAATATGCCTATGCCCATCCCTGAATTTGGGTCAACTGGAATTGCTTGTCCCCTGCACCGTGGGACACCCAGCCCATTCTATATCATCCGACCACCACCATGATAGCCAGCTCTCCTGCACCAACACCAGGACCATCACAAGGATTTACCAAATACACAATGTATCTTTGATCTACCTCTTTCTTGCTTACCACAGGATCTATTCAAGGTATTTGATCACCAGCAAATCACATTCTGCTGAGTATGCCAGCTAATCTCTAGGTGTAAACCAAGAGCAAATTTAGACACAAAATTACTTAGACTTCCACTTTTGTGATTTTGCCACTGTGCAGCTGGAAATCCTGTATCAGATGTTCGCAATAGTAATAGGCACGTACTGGCACTTTCAACTCTTGGGTAGTTTTTGATATTTTCAACCAATTAATCTCTTTCTGAGGAACCTTTGGTTTCATAAAGGTAATTACCTGATATATTTGTCCATGGCAACAGAAGAAGGGGCAACTCTTGGCTGTTCATCAGTTGGCCACTCCACTGATAGCTTGCAGTCAGCCCACAAATCATTATGAACAATGATATCAAAGAAAGTGTTCAAATCCTCCTAAAGCACCATTGACATTTCCCGCACAGCTTAACTTGAGTGTACCAAAGGTCAAGAATTATTCTCAGTTTTGGACATTGTTTTATAAATGTGAAAAGATCACCATGGCTCCAAAGTACATGCACATATCCACCCCTATGCACCTCTTTCATAGGGTAAGCTTTGATTTCAGTTTCACTTTTACTACCCTCCCCATTTGCTGCTTCAGAATCGACTTTAGTTTATTTTTCATTTCTCTCTCGCCCACCGGTCCCTAATCTTTTGAGTATCACTGCACTTCTTAATAAAATTAACTAACTCCCTCATGTATAATATAAGACCTGGTGTACACATGTATTTTTATTGTTTCCTTGCTTATGAACTTTCTTACATTCTTTGTTAGAGTCTGACTTTTAGACAAACCACCCCAACGTCTGTGGCTATTCCCTCCAACATTTCATGAGTTTATCAAGCACACCTGGCAGTTACCTTGCTCAGCAACAGGAGTTCCTCTTTGTTGTACTCATCTATGAACCCCAGGTTTTGCTTTGATAATTTCCTCAAATTCTGCCTTTAGTGTCAAAACATCCAGCACTCTTGTTGGAATAGTGCACTCTGGGTTTTGTGGCTTGGGACTGCCCTCAACCTCTACAACAGGTAGACTCTCAATGGGGGCTACTCCTGTTCTAGATCCTTGTACTGTTCATAAACCTGGGGCAGTGATCATGACAGTAATACTCAGGGCTCTCAAGGGTGGATCTGTTGCAAAAAGGGTAAACCTCTCTTGGGGAGAACCTGATCAACAGACAAACTCACACCTAATGCTGCAGGAGGTCAGGGCCCTCCCAGTTGATGGTTTCCACCAGCCTGATGAACAGTATTATTAGGAGGTGGTCGTTAAGCCAATAGATCGTTCAACAAGTCAGCATTAGATTCACTATTCCTAGTTTCATCTTTCTTTTCTTCAAATCCACCCCCTCTCATAATTTCTCTCTGCTCTTCCTCTTGTTATCGCAGGTTACATATTTATACCCTCAATGACATCCTACCTCAATTCTTGTTGTTCTACATCTAACCTTGCTTCCATCCAACTACGGACCTTATTCCTGTTCAAGTCTGATATTTCTACTACTCTTTTGCATGTGCAGCTCATTCAAATGCATTCAAAGCCTTATGTTGCTCAGGTCTGGGTGGGGGTTTCATCTCCTCCTACACTCACCACAAATTATCTTTTTTCTCTGATTAAAGCTGCCATGTGTGGTTAGCTTACTCCACTGTTTGATCCACATGTACATGAGTAACCTGACATTGCTTGTCATGCTATGTGTGGGTGTGCACCCTGTGGGGGGGGGGGGGGGGGTCTCCTCACCCTCACAGACAGGTACTCTCACATCATCACTAAACAAAGCTCTCAATTTTTTGGAAAATGTCATATTTACTCCATATGCAGTGCAACACAAAATCAATAAACTTCAATTGAAATAATCAGCAGCTCTCAGCAAATCACAACGAAACACGTAATAACATAGTGCCCAATCTCAGCAAAACACAACTGTATTGACCATTCACAGTGCAGAATTCTCTGGCAAAACAACCAATCCTAGCACTGGACAGACATCAACCAACCAATACCAGCGTGACAACCTATAGCATAACTTGAAGCATCTCACAGCAGTTCTTACTCAACAGCGATCAGGTTCACATAAGCAAATTATTGAAAAACAAAACAATAATTCTTGTCTGTTCCAGTAAAAAAATAAAAAAAATAAAAGGCTTTGATCACTTTAGGGGAATAATGGGAAATAACACCCTCCTGGCGCCATCACTAATGTGAAGTGAATTCTCAACTAATGGGAAGTCACCCTGACTAGTGCAATCTACTTCTGTGCAAAGAAGATCAACTGAAAACCAATCTCAGTTAGTGCATACTAGAAGTTTAATAAGTTCCAATCCTAGTGTGGCTGATGGTCAGAAACCACAAACCTTAGCATACAAGCAACAACTTAATATAACTCAATATCTATCCTTGGACCCTGGATTACAATAAATCCAACAATCATACTTTATCTGTAAGTACCAAGCACTTGTCTCTTCATAAGCATAACTGATGTGCACAATTTAGCATTACAAATCTCAACTTCAACACAGGACTTTTCTGGACCCAATTGGACACCACACCGTGAAACACACTACCTTATCAAACCCTGAAATACTGCAATGCTTGACAAAACACAATCAAAGACGCATATCTTTAATTTTTACTCAAACTCTTAAGACATTACAAAAACAAAGGGAACTCCGGAAAAGAGCTAGCTCTCCAAACCAGACCATGGAACCTAAGGGACGTGGGTTCAGCTGAGGGAGATTTTAACTGTCTCTGAGGCATGTTTTAACTCCTTTAGCCTGCTCCCAGATTATTGTTGCATTTTGAATGGTATTTTCACCTTTCTTTGAGTAAAACTCAAGTAGGAGCTGCACCTGAGCAGATGGACATCTAATTACGGGGCAAGGCATGACATCAGCAATGACAGTGAAGCATTTTTCACAATTGTGAACTGCACCACCTAGAAGTATTTTCCGAAAAGACAGTGAAGCACATTAGGCCCCACAATGATGACATAATAGTAGTTTTGCAAACCATGTAGATTTACTAGCAGATCAGCAAAGCTAAAAACTCAAATCATTTAATGTCAAAATCGGTGGCCAATACATGAATGCCAGTTAGTATAATACAAATCACATCAAAATAGGAAATGCAAAGAGAAAATACGTAAAGTTGTCGTAAGCAGATTGAGCAAATTCAGCTTCCCATGAAGGGAAAATCCGTAATATGCGAAATTAGGGAATTTGTGAGAGAGGTCAGAGAGGAGGTGTCAGCAAGTAAAGCCTTTGAAAAGCAGTGTTACATGAATATTTCGTCAGGTAAGTGAGAATGGATTGTTCAAGAGTCTAACTGTTTGAGAAGGAGTGTAATAAAAGAGAGTGGAAAAGGCATCTGAATCTAACTAGCCATGCACAGCACAATTACACCATTCAACTTTTCAAAGTGAAAGTGACTCCCTATGGTTCTCATGAAGATAACGAAACAGGATTGAACATTTTAAAAGGCATTTTCAGCATTACTCCCAGTCATTGGCATTGTAACTCTCTGTTGCATGACCTTCAAGAGATATCTTGTAGGAGGATGATATATCGCATGGCCCACATGTTCTCAAAATTCTCAGAGGAGGTGTGGAGATTCATTATTCAGCTCTCCATGAAATACATATAGATAAACATTCACACAGAAACTTTAAGCGAGAAAACACATTTAATTTAAAGTTGGTAGTTACAGCTTGGATCCTGATACAAGAGAAAGAAAAAGTGCATAGCAGATAAAATAACATTTCATGTTCGTGTGAATCATTTAAAGTGAGGCCTAGATTAACTATGGTCAACTTTAACATGAAAATCACACTTCATGTATATATATTTGTGAATACACTGTAGATTAATATAAATGTTGTGTAAAGCATAAAATAGTGACAGATGTCGCCGATTATCTCTCTAGTTCATCCATGCTCGATCCTGCAAAACAACAGTTGATGGACAGAATGCAGAACAATGTCATACATTCACCCCAGTACACATCCTAGCTGTTAGCACAGCAGTGTATTTGATTTACTATTCAAAAACGAGTTCAACAACGTGTCACAGAGAGCATGCTTGAAACAGCATAACCTAATATGCTGTTCAGACTGAGACAACATCTTCTCCCCTTTCCCCTACTCTGTTCAGGGTCCCAAATCTCTCAGTTTAGGAGAGCTTTGTTTCACTTTCGTTACTGGTTTCTTGCACTCTTTTTCAGCTTATGGGAATACATTGGGACATAAAACAGTTACTCCTTCCTCCTCTAACACTGAAAAGTCACAAATAAACAAAGACTAGAGCATTTTTATGTTATGTTATTTTATGTGCATGTGTACAACACATTACAGCGTAAGTGCTGTTGGAGTTTGAGCACTCCTTGTTGTTCTGGGTTCTTGTTGAATGGTGTCAAGGTTGTCTGTGGACATTGCTCTTATGCTTTATAATGTTTATAAGATGAGTATATTAGACAATGGCCGGTGAGATATGTATTGCTCTGTGTAGTATTGTTTAGCTTTCAGTGCATTAACATTAGCGGGACTTTGGATCAGCAGGGGCGCAGGCTGTCTCATTTTAAACTTAACAACAGCATTTATGTACAAAGCAAAAGTGCGGTGCATTAGCAGAACTTTGAAGGCCTCTGTTTGGTAAAAGCATGACAGTGCTGTTGGCCAAGATGGCTTCAGGATACAAATAGTACAAAAGGAAAGCTGTCACAGGAATAAACTTGTCACAGACACATGGCTTGTATACTGCTGTCAGAAGCTTTTTTCAGAGCCACTGGACACGGTACCAGGCAGCTGACCACTGAAGGGCTTTGTTTAATGATACTTGAAACAAGGGGATAACTGACACACCAGAATTCTCCAACACCATTCTGTGCCTTGTATAGGAGCCACGTCACACAGCAATAATTCTAACAGAGATCCTATCTTCAATGTTAAGATACATTTATGAGAAGTGCAAAGAATGGTGAAGGGAGAAGAGCAGGGTTAAACTGGAGAGAGAGCTGATGAGTGCTAGAGGAGAGACAGGGAAGGTTCAGTGTGGCAAAAAGCATGGTCATTGGTTTGACTGAGAGCTGCATTGATGCCAGCGGAGAGAGAGTCAGGGAAGGGATTGTGAGGTGAGTGTAGGAGGAGCAAAGCATGCACATGGTGTAGACTGCAAGCCAGGGGGCATTTTCAATACTGACCTCTAAATGAATCTTCTAGTCTAGAAAAGACACATGCATTTAATAGTACTGTGTTATGCTGTACTGAGTTGCTATCTCTCTGCCGCACCCTGGAGCAAGCCTTCTCTGCATGTTATCACTACCTTTGGTCAGTCAAGTATTAAAAGGAGGTAACTGATTATTGAATTGGAATCACATAGAATCTTAGCCCTCACAATCTCTATATGAATATAGGGGCAAGATGTAATAACTAATTTTTATATTGCAAATCTTGGCAATTCAGTAAATTGGATAGTTTGTGACAAGAAAATATGGTTTACGAAGGTACCAATCACATTTACTGATTCTGTAACTTGTTAACAAATCACTAAATGGGTCCAGCAAATCATAATGAATTGCTATTTAGAAAGGGTGTGTTTATGCCACCCTTTGAAGCAACGATTCCTTATGGTATACAGTAATATTTTGGGACTAAAATCCAGTTGCAAAATATTAATATTTTACACACAACACAAAGCAGGTGGCAACTCATTCGGAAATGGGAAAGGGTTCTTAATAAACCCCCTCCCCTTTGTAAATGGTCCAAAAAACATGTTTTTACAAACTTTTCAATTTTTTTATACAATGCATTCTGTTTTTTTATTTAAAGGAACTGGTCTGCATTAAAATAATATTTTGTTCAAAAGCAATCAAAGACATGGTGGTCTGCTGACTCCTTCAGGGTTGTTCAGACAGGCGAGAAATCCGCTTTCTGATTCTTCTCTGGTCGAGGAGTGTTCTAAGGATGGTACTAGGGATGCCACATTCATGCCCAGTGCCAGCCTGTGGATGGGGGGAAAATCCTGGCCAATTTTGTACTATGTAATGTCATGTCATGTTATGTTATGTTAGCATGTCAAGTTGCGTTGTTCTGTTTTAAATTATCTCAGAATGCCTGTTTTTTCCTAAATCCAACATGGCAGAACCTTTCTTCCCTGTGTCAACTCAGAGATATGGCTATAATAATGGACAAACTCTCCCTTGTGGTCACTTGAAACCATTTCTCGTACAGCCTCCCTCTCCCACTGGTTTGAGCCTAGCTGACTTGCAAAATCAGCCTCGATGTGAGCTACATCTACTATTGACAGGTTAAACAACCCTTGAAGCTCAGGAAGGGGATGGGCAACGCCCCTAGGCCACCTTGCTCAAGGAAGAAAACACCTCTTCACACCCAAGTCTTTTGTCCTATATCTGGGAAAAATCGTCACCACAGGGGAGCCATCAGCAGTCATGTGACACAGGACACTGGCAGAAAGCCCCTTTTGGCTTAGGCAGGAAAATGACAACTTTCTATAAGTGTCATTTACAAAATAGTAATATAAAATCCAACGTGACCATATTTTGGATTTTAAATTACTATTAAAATGAGTCATTGAACCATTTTTCTAGCTGCCTCCAAACTGAAATTAAGCATTTTGAGAGTAGAAATTAGTTGTTATAGTATAACTCTGTGACTTTGGAGGTTTTTCACTGTCAGGGCATGTAAAACATTAAATATACATGCTTTACATTTTATATTACATGCACACTGCACAATGGGCATTTAGGGCCTACCTTAGAGGGACTTATAAGCACTAAAAAGGTAAGTTTAGGCTTGGCAAAAGGTTTGGTTTAGCAAGTCAAAATGGCAGTTTAAAACTGCCCAGTCGGGATGCATTTGCAGTGGGTGGCACATTTAGTGCTACAGCCCACTAGCAGCATTTAATTTACGGGCCTTGGGTACAGTTCAGACAAGACAGGGCCATTGCCATGCTCTGAAGCAACCATCTGAGATATGAATTCCTTGTACAAGTCAGGTGCCTTTAGCACTGGTGTGGTATACATGGCTTCCTTCTGAGAACATCATGCCGATCCTAAAAGCAAGGCCCAATATCTTGATTGAACATCAACCAGCAAATACTCAGATTAAACCACCTATCAAACAGTCTTTGTTCTACACATGAACTCTATGTTCTGAAATGGTCTTATAGATGGACAACATAAAAGACCGAAACGTCGATGCATCAACCCATTTTCCATTCTATCAAGGAATTTCTATGTCTAAGAAATTAATGTTGTATATATAGGCTGTTTCCCGAATAATTATACTTTGAAATGGGTTTAAACACATTGGTGATAATGAGAAACTAGATTATGTGATTTTGGCCTCTGTGGCCTTTGTATATATGAGATAAAGATGTACCCTAGATTTTCGTTTTGGGGTTATAAATGGACTCAAAAAATACACCTGTTTACGTTTTATTTGTTCCATAAGATTGATTCACCATTGAATTTTTGAATTTATACTAAAAATTTACATTTTTGATGCAATTATTAGAGCATTTATAAACAGATGTCGAAAAGAATGATATTGTTTATTAAATAAAATTCCTTATAGGCACCTTTACTCAATAGCTTTCTACAAGTGGCATTTTCAAAACTGTAATTAAGAATCCAACTCAACATAAGTTAGGATTTTTCATTACAGTTTCAAAGGCACCAAACATTAACTGGAAACATGCTCCAATTTGGAAAATTATAGTTTCTTAAATGTACTCCAATGTTGGGGTCTGATTTAGATCTCAGCAGATGGGTTATGTGACAGACATCTGGGCCTCTGAAATATAAATCCCATCCTCTTAGATCTAAATAAGGCCCATAGTCTATGGGAGAGGTAGGCCTTGCAGTAGGGAAAAACAAATTCAAAAGTTTTTCTCAACCAGTGCATGTAGTAAATCTTAAAAGTACATGTTCAACTTTTCAAATACACTGCACTCTACCTTCTGGGCTGTCCAGGGCCTACCCTAGGGGTGACTTATATGTATTAAAAAGGAAGGTTTGGGTAGAAAAAAGATTGATGTTGCCAGGTCGAAATGGCACTTTTAAAACTGCACAGACAGGCTGCAATGGCAGGCCTGAGACATTTAAAGGGCTAGTTAAGTGGGTGGCACTATCAGTGCTGCGGGCCCTTGGGTAGCATTTGGCCCTGGGCACCTGTCATGCTACTTTACTGTGGAATTACAAGTAAATTAAATATGCCATTTGAGCATAAGCCAATGCTACCATGTTTTAAGGAGTGATCAAATGCACTTTAACACTGGTTATCAGTGCTAAAGTGCACAGAGTACTAAGGCCAGCAAAAACAAAGTCAGCAAAAAAGGAGGTGGCAGGTAAAATGTTTTGTGGAAGACCACTCTAAGGCTGACAGGTCGGACAATAAGGAACTGAGAAAGACCCAAAATTGAAGTAAAAAAAAACATATCATCATTTAACCACTGTCCAAGTCCAGCAGCAGGTAAATTGTTTCCGATATTTGAATTTCCGACAAAGAAAGACTTCCCCCTAGAAATAAGAGTCAACAGACCACAAGAAGGATGTTATTCTAATAACTAATACAGAGACCTCGTGACCCATTATGCCAACTTCCATAATCACCATAAAACAAAATATCTTTCAGCAAATACATTTAAATATTTCTAAGGAATCTCCAGTTACCTGTTGTGACCCACAAGTCGAACTTCTGACAAAAAATATGCAAACATACTCTGATAAGCGAACAACTGACTCAGATAAAATAGAATACATTTTTATAACCAAAATATTAGATTGACTTAATTACAGGAACATTATTTCAAGTCTCTAAGACAAATAAGTCCAGACCATACTTGGGGCTTGTTAGAATTGGGAATCTCTGGTTGGCACAGGTATGCACTTGTGACAAGCAGGGACTCTTGCTTCTAAGTCAGGATAAGGGGATCACCCTTTCAAATAACCCCTGCTCACCCTTTAGGTAGTGTGGCGCAAGCAGTCAAGACTATTCTCAGGGCGCCATAGGTTAAGCCACCACAAATGTACACCAGTCAAGGTTGTAGCAAAAATAGGTTTCTTTATATAAGGCTTAGCACAAGACCAGAATAACGAATAAAATGACCACAGTATTATTTTAAAGTTCAATGTTCTTGTGGAAAGGCTTAAAACACAAAAATAGGCTTCTTTTAGTCAATGATGCTTCTTTTCAGGCTCTGTACGGTTCGTACCTGGGTGTGCGACTCGTTGGCATTAAAAACAAGGAAAGTACGAGTCAAACAATCGTTGCTGACTCTGGGGTCCGTAGCGTGCACGCTGGGGTGCGAACAGAACAAAGTACCTTAAGTTCGTGGGGTCCGCGACGGACAGTGTGGGACAAGTTGATGGGTCCGGGTCGTAGTTCGGCAGCGTATTCGGATGCTGGTCGGGTCGCGACGTCGGGACGCGGCGTTGGTACGGGACCTTCAGGGATACATGCGGATGGCCCGGATCAGCTTGCAGAGTCCGTGGCGTTCGGCGTTCGAGCCGTACCTTCGGTGCGGATAGGCGGCGCCACTTCTCGGCGCCGTACAGCGTACGGGGAGGATCAGTGTGATGCGGCGTCTCGGCTCTGAGTACGGCACGGGCAGTACGTTAGCAGCGTACGGACCGTACCTGCGGGACAGCGAAGCTTGGGTCCGGCGTACAGGATTAGGCAGCCAGGGTTGTACGTCTCGAATCGGCGGGGAAGGTTAGGTGCGATGCGGCCGTGAGGGATACGGTGCGTACTAACGCTTTTAAATCAGCGTAGACACACGGTGCCGGGCGGCCAAGACACGGCTTCACGGCGGATGGGGTACGAGTCGTACTGGGGCCAAATCCAGTGGGAAACAAGCAAGAATTGTCCAGGCAACTCAATTTTGGAAGGCAGATGAGTCCAATGGTCCTGGGACTCAGTTCAGGGGGCAAGCTCTTCTTCCAAGCCCTTGGAGATTGTTGAAACAAAGTGCAAAGTCTCTCTTAGTCTTTTCCTCTCCTTTCTCAGCAAGGCACCAACTGCAGGCCAATCCCCCAGGTTAGGGAAAGTTACTCCTCCTTCAGCTTCTTCCAGGTCGTTCTGGTCAGGCAGAGTTTCTTCGTGGTTCAATCAGGATCTGATTTCTTAGGAGCAGGGCTCCTACCTTTATACCAAGTTTCTTTTGTCTTTACAGGCCAGGGGGGTCTTTGCATAATCCCAGTCCAGTCCTTTTCAGTGAGGAGCACTTTGTGGTTGGGACTCTGGCTTCTTCTTTCAGCAGGCAGGGCAGAGACATCAGACGCTCCCCAGGGGGTGGAGCCAGCATTGTGGTGGCAGAGCACTGCCCTATTCAGAGTCAAGGTGCACTCCTCCCACCCATCCTTGTGTAATCTCTCTATTCACCACCTGGCAGCCCCAGCCTGTCTCCTGGAACTTCCCAGCCCTGTCACTCAAGCTACACACAAAGAAAATAGCCCTCCCCTCCAGAGGCGGACTGAAATGGTTAGGCACGCAAAGGCTAACTTTCTAAAAGTAGCATTTGCAAACCCAGGATATTAAAATAACCTTTGCTAAAAGATGTATTTTATTATTCTGCGTTCAGGCATACTAAACATGAATTTCTACCATGCTTCCTGAGCCTGCTAGGATTATAGAGTGTTATAATCTAGCAGCCCATTCTGGCCTAGGGAGAGCAGGTAGCCTTACAATAGTGAAAAACGAAAATGGCTGTAATTCACTATTAGGACATGCCACACACTTCAGGGCATGTCCTACCTTATCCTTACAATGCACCCTGCCCTAGGGCCTACCATAGGGGTGACTAACATGAAGGTAAGGGAAGGTTTAGGGACTGGCAAGTGGGGACACTTGCCCAATCGGCATGACAGTACCACACTGCATGCAGGTTCTGCAATGGCAGACCTTAGACACATTTTACCCGGCTGCTTCTGTGGGTGGCACAACCAGTGCTGCAAGCCCACTAGCAGCATTTGGATATACAAGCCCTTGGCACCCCTGGTGCACTCTACTAAGGACTGATAGTAAACCAAATAAGCCAAACATGGAAGTCAATTCACATAATACATTTTCCCATAGGGAGCACTTGCACTGTGGCACTGGATGGCAGTGGCACAGTGCCCTGAGCAGTTAACACCAGCACAAAAATACATAGAGGCACAGACAAAAATGGAAGGGTGACCCACGCCAATGGTGCCTGGTCTAACAGGGCCTGATTATGATGGCAGTCGGACTTTCGTCCGACCGCAATCCTTTTGGAGATGGGACTGCCCCACAGGCTGTCGGCGGCCCTGCCATAAGCATTAGGATGTGACCACCACCACAGCAGTCACAATGCCTAAATGTTGTATTTTGGCGGGTGCTGCAGGCTGCAGCACACACCGAAGTTCAAAAAGAGGACACTACACCCCCCCCTGCAATACGTGGCAGGCACCATGCGGTGCCTGGCACATGGTGCAGGTATGCAGGTATATGTTGGGGGGTCACACAGCTGAGGGCCAGGGGGAAATCGGTGCCCGCTGCAGGCCCCCAATGTCCCTTTCCACCAGCATTTTCATGGCAGGTAAACCACCATGAAACGCGCAGCAGAGAGGGACCCTATGGTGGCTCATAACAGGAACTGCCACCATTATAGGGATTGGATTTCCCTCCAACGGTCCGACGGGCTCCTTGGACCCATTGGATCTGTGGAGGTTGGTCTGTCGAATCGCCACCTATCCGCCCCCCATCATAATGTGGTGGGCGGGAATCCTTCTTAAATATGGATGTGGGACCTCCACCAATGGTGGTCCCTCAGTCATCGTAATCAGACCCTTTGTTAGCAAGGCAAACTACCCCTATGTCTCAAGACTTTATAGCAAAATCAGGAATACATTTTGAACAGCCTTCACACCCTACAAAATTCTCAATTACAGAGTTTAGTTCACATTTCGACACATGCGCTTGATTGATTCAGACCAACAAAACATGATTACAGATTGTTATCTTAACTATAAATCCAAGAGTAACTTCTATGTACCAAACAGAGATAACATCCTTCAAGCTCTGGGAGAAGTAAAACAGTTAGCATATCTAACTTCGGCTCACACAACATAACGTTAATCGAGTTTCATCTCCTAGTTAATTCAAAATCAAATTATGCAAATTTAGTAACATGGACATTGTGCAAGGCAGCAAATCAAGTTCTGTTTTTTGAAACAGCCTTTTAAAAGATGGATGATAAGCATTACTGGAGATTATAACTCCTCAAACCCAGAAATTCTACTACCCTCTTCACAACATGAAATAACCTAGCCTTCACCAATAAAACCAGCAAGAAGAAACAAACTGCAGCCTCATTCACTGGGGACACTAGCATTAAAAGGGACATCTGGGCCTACAAATGTAAACTTTAGTGAGAGACCAAATCAAATGATCCATTTCCGTCCAGAACCAAAATCCAGTGTAAATTCAATGATACAATTAGTACACAGGAAAATTGACTCGAGCGGCCTGCTTCCAATCCTAACAAATCTTATCATAAGTAGAAAAAACTAGTCTATGTCAATTTCTATCAGGAAACTCCAGGTTTATTGATGGAATGCATGGGGCTTGTCTTGTATGACTGAAGATGAAACTGTATTCAGCTTTTGGGAAATATCCTACACCTTGCTATGCCTAGAAACTGGTGGAAATCAGCTTTTCCTGTGATAGGATTTATTGAATATCAACTGCAATCAATTCAACCTTTTGAGAGAGGATGCCCTAGGAGAGGGTTGCCAATATACATAGTGTCATGTCTTCATCTAGACATCACTCAGTTGAAAATTGATGACCGTGGTTGCTGGGGATTAAAATACAAAACTAAACTGGTTACCAGATCAGGCTAATAATACACTATTGTTAAACTTGTATTTAAATCCACAATCCACACAGAAAAAAACTACTCTAAAAAGATTGGAACACATTATTTGTGACCTCAAAACAATGGAGAGTGATAATTTCCCCCAATTTATTTTTATCCAACACTTCAAAGACACTCAACAAAAAGAAAAAAGTTTAATGAAAAATTGAAGTGGCTGAAATTGGACACATTGAATTTTGAACAGATTATCTAGTCAGCAAGACAGGGAATTACATTCCTGGTATCCATTAGAATTATCCTATCAAAAGGGTATGCAACCTTACTACCTATAGGAACGGTCAAGCTTCACAAAGAGATAAACAACAAAATGTACAACCTCATCTACTACCAGAGGTTTCAAACTCAGTGAGCAGACCCAGAGAAACAAATGGTTCTCTAGGCCTGGAATGAAGAGACTTAAATAGAGAACTAAGGTTACAAAAAAACTAACAATGTTTAACTAAACCCAATTGTAAAAATTCCACGGTTTAAGACAAAAATACAACAAAAATGCTTGGAGAGCAAAAAAAACTTAGCAAAATGGATTGTGGACATCCTTTATCAAATTTGTAAACTCAAGCACTTAAAGGATTTCTGAAAATTCCCAAACAAACTATAACCTTTGGGCATGAAAGAGCTAATAATGAAAACATTAGCAAGCCAGCTTGGATCAATAATATAGCCAAATTATATGATACATTGCCCTTGACCGATTCATCAATGCAGTCTAGTTATCAGGCCTGTGACTCAAATTATATTACTTTCGACAACAACGAGTTATATTATATAATAAATGGAGCTGAAATAGATGGTTAAGAGGCCCTTGGCTCAATTCAACTTACTTTTGACAACAAGGAGTTATGCCATAAAATTAATAAATCAAAACGAAATGGTACCCCAGGGTCAAATGCACTACCATCTTGACTTTTCAAATCGGATGTCAAGTTTTGGTCCCAGGTCCCGAATCACTTAATTAATGAGTGTCTATCAACAAATCAGATCACCAAAGCCCTAGAAAGGAACTATCCTGCATCCAATTTATAAAACTGGATCCTTGGGGGATTCTGCAAACTACAGGTTTGTCGCACTGTTGGACATGGAAGCTAAATTCTTCACAAGTCTACTTTTTCAAAACTTGAGGCAAACCAAACAGCAAACCAAGTCAGCTTCCACTGGGGAAGTCCCACCTTTAGAAATATCCTTGCCTTATGGAATATAATTGAAGCAATTTAACATCAAAAACACTACTTTAAGATTGGCTTGTGGATCTAAAATCCACCTTCCCTAAAGTATCAAGGCAACACTTATTGTCAAAATTGAATCAGTGGTATATACCTCTGAAGTACTTGTGCATGATTGAAGTGCTGTACCCCATTAAGCTGGGAGAAGGCAGTGACAACAAAGAGATTAATACCAGAGAATGGTTTAAAACAAGGATCTACTTTGGCTTCATTGCTATTCAAACTACATATAGCCAATTTAAATGTTGCACTTAATTCAGTTATCTCCCACCCTAGTTAAATATCCAGCTGATAACAAGTCTACAATAAGCTGAAGATAATGTGCTACTGAACAAAACGTTTACTGGCCTACAGAGGGTAAGCACAGCCTTTCTGACCTACATCAAAGCAAATGGAATGGAAAGAAACATCAAAAGGACAAAAGTAGTGTCCCTTGGCTCCGATTCTAAAAGAACTGGAAAGTGGTATTTGGAGGAGAAAACTGCTACAACTCCAACATACACCTATCTTGGTCTGATCTTTAAGAGCAGATGCCATTTTAACGTCAATTTCCAAAGTTTAAGGACAAGGGTACAATCACTAACGTTTTCGTTTGGATCTCTGCATAGTAAACTACAAAACCTATCACTGAAGCCCATCCATAAAGCTATAAAGAGTACATTTATACTAACGCTTACCTGTGGATCGGAAATCATCTGTTGGAGGGATGTCAAAATGTTTGGCTCCTAATGTAGGCAATTATTTATGCTACAAAAAAAACTAATCACAAGCCCAAGTTCGAGTAGTTTAGTTTAGTGAATCAATAACTAGCTTGGCAGGTTGTATTCATAAACATTTGTTGGAAACTGCACAAGACTTCAAAAAAAATTTACGTAACCAAATCTGGGCGGAAACTTGGGGCAATAAACACACAACCTGTGGCATTTATTTCTGATCTCAACTTAGGATACGTTGAAACTTGACAAACGGTAGTAAACATTTGCTTTGCCAGGGTTTAAATACGAGTAAATGCATCTATGAAGATTTTTTTTCACCTACAAGACACGGACAAACTTTACAAAAAAAAACATGACTTTGCAGTGATAACTTTTAATAACCATGTAATTCCTCAGCAGTATCTGAAGACAAAATTTTCTTTGCACTTTAAATTAAAATATATGACTTACAGAATGAGTAGTCTCGCCACCAATGAACTAACTTCTAATTGCAGGCCAGGTGGTTATAGCAACCAAACTGTTCTACATGTATTGTGTGCATGACAAGCTTTGGTACTGTAGAAAGCTCATACATTTAGGGGCATATTCTCAAGGAGCTATCGCCAAGTTAACGTCACTTTATCGCAGCCAAAGTCGCGATACATTTATCACCCCATTCACAAGCTGTTGCTAACAGCCCATAGCACCAGTTTTCCTGCGATAGCAGCTGCTAGAAACATCGCCACAGATGACCCCGGCAACTATCGCTAATGAGATACAGAGTAGGCGTTCCCGTGCAAAAAGCAAGCGACAACACCACTCCGCAACATTCTCAATGACCAGCCAGATCGGTGAAAAGACCACGAAACATACGATAAGGCGAGTTAGCTGCAGGAAATTAACACCTGCTCTGACATGGTGCAAAGTGGGACGACAGCCTGCAACAGAAAAGGGAGGCCAGCCGAGAGCCACACCCGAAGAACAACAGATGCCATGGAGCTACTGAACATGCGTGCTGGACACCTAAGAGGCCACAACACCCACCGCCACCACCCCCATGACCACACCCCCCCCCCCGGGCCCCCCCCCAGGCAGGCACCCCTTACCTCCCCCGGACCAAGACACTGCACATCAACGGCACGAAAACATGAACAAAAGCACCCACCTGATGTCGCACAATTGCAACAATCAACATACATGTGAGTACTGAAACCCTGATTCCTACATTCACCATTGAAAGACCAAACAAAATGTCACATCCTAATTTGTCACCAAACATCTATTTTGAGTCATGGCGGGGCATCCCTGGACAATCTGTGACTCACAGCCTGCAAGACAATATCCAAGATACGAAGGTGTGTCAGGCACTCATCAAAGGAAAGGGAGTGAGAGAGAGAGAAAGAAAGAGAGAGACTGAACAAGGAGCGCAAAGCCAATCGGGCCCTTGGCTCATGCAAACATGCCAACAGCTGCGTGTTTCTCGAAATCTGTGCACCCCAAATCACAGGCCTGGCATTAAAATGTCAGCGCAAAGTCCACATCACATTTACGAAATGCAAGCAGTAGTGAGACTGAAATCAGGAAGGAAAGCCCCTTTGTCTCAACACACAAGGCTGAAGGCCAACCGAACCCCCGACCTTGGTCCTGAATGCGGCTGGCACACCCTGCATGAGATACCATACCAGCCTCCGACGACTCCCACACCACGAACTCTGCTAATAAAACACCAACGTGCCCACACCCCACACACCCTTGTCCCTGCACGACCTACACCTGCAAGGGATGCCCATGACACATTGGCTAAAAACTACCCATACGTCCAAACGTTGCACACACATACGACTCATTGCCCAGAGCTGTGGCATATTGTGCCACGAGCCCAACAAACGCCATGGCAGGCATTCCCAGGCACATGCACAACCCCTGTCATGTGGAACTGTACCGTGCACGAATGCTGCATCTGTTGGGATCCCTGCCAATGGCAGTGTTCGAATCAGTTTCCGTCTGAGTTTCCGTCTTGCCTACGTCACCTGCGTCCAGCCCTGGTTCCACTGTCGATCATGGACATTCGAGTGGCCCATGGAGTTGTGCCTATCCAATGCAACGGTAGCTGAATTGGATTATGACCTGACAGTGTGCCCCCTGTTGGCCCACGAACAGGAGTGTCACTGGGATACCCGTGCATGGGATGCACTGATCTTTGGCGTATGTGCTGGCAGTTGCGCATGGGAGAGTGCACAACTCCTCGTGTGCAGTGACCACATCGAGGCGCTCCCCTATTAGGCTGTGTTGTGAATTGGGGAAACGGTGTGGACTGAGCACATCTGCCGGTACCAGTTAATGGATTGGCTCACCCTGGTGTTCCTTGAACCCGACAACGACGTATTATTGGAACACATTGCACATGAGGCTGCACCGGCATTCATGGACGAGTAACTACGTTCCTGCAGCCATATCGGATTGTCACCCACAGCACAGGTCCCAACACTTTGTTGCATCGTGGGGAATGCTCACATATCCCACCACAACAGAGGACATGTCTGCCTTCGTCTGGACTCTGAATGCATGTCCCTGGAACTACGCATGTGTACACACACCTGTGCAAGGTGATGCAGTTCCATGGTCAGAGCAGCACAGCATCGTTTGGCAACGTTACCAATTTGGACACACTGCCGGGGGGAGAGCACACACATGGCAATGTAGCACGACATGGGACCTTGTCGGACCCTTTCTCCTGATCACTGTCAGCAGAGCAGACAGTCGGCGCAGTCTGGTGGCAGAGCACTATGCAGACCCCATGGGCTGTAAGTCGTGCCCCCTCACACGGGGCAATGGGCCGACGCCAAACAACACATGACTCATCCAGCAAGGCAAGGGGGGCAGAGACCGTTGCCATCCGTAATGATTGGTGTTCATTTCTGCCTCCCCATTTCCTGCACCTCGACATGTTCCCATGCTGCGTGTAAGTGTCTTAAGCATGTCCCTGCATGTTGTGGGCATTGCCTTGTCCGCTCTGACACGCACATGCCAATAAAGTCTACACAGCTTCACTGGTGTCTAACTGTGATGAGTGTTAATTAGCTTGACCACTCGTGTGCCACAATGAGCATCGTCCCTACACAGGGAGGGTCTGACTGATGCATGTACAATGGGGGTGGGTCCCTTTTGACAGCTCCACCTCTATGAGCCAGACATTGTCTTGGGATAGTTGCTGGCAGACCTGTGCACTTACGTGTCTTTAACAATGTGAGTATGGTGTCCAACCTCTGACCATGTGGAGCAATGTCATAAATCATAACAGAATGTGTCCACACAGATGTGTGTGAGTAGGTATGTGACGTGAAGTTCTGTTGTCACATGTGATGTAGGACACCACTCCTGGCCTGCTATCGATTTGGTCATTCCTACACACAGCCCTATTCAATACATGGACGTGTGCCTACATTGGGGGGTTGTGAGATTGTTATTAATGTGCAATAGGGACACAGCTAGGACTCACCTTCACAGTCATCCAGTTGGCCACGTGTCTCAGGGATAAATATGCCCATTGATGTCATTCACCAGGGTGTACCTTCTTGTGAAATCATTGTCCCTACATCCAGCCATACTTTTATACATGAGTGAACATAGTCATGACACATCTGTGTGATTTCTAATATCTTATTCACATTCTGGTGAATGACAGAGCTGGAGCTGTACATGGCCATCCAAGCCCACATAACATGGAAGCCGAGTGGTGGGCCAACCAGAGTCCTTTGGGGATTGAAAAGTGATTTTGAAGAGGGAGAGTGCAGTCCACAGCAGGATTGCTGTGTAATTGTCAAGCAGTGAAGATGTGGCAGTCCATGTCGGGGTCCGGGTGGATGTCGCAGTGTTCCGGGGGTCAGTGGAAGGTGTTGTCCCAGGGCATAATGCATATGGCAGAACCAGGCCGGGACAGGTCATCTGGCCGTGATGGATGCTACTTCCTCCTTCCTCACAGAATTATCATCTACATCTTACTCCTCTGATACTTCTTCTGTGTCCGGTGTGTGTAGCGGTGTAATGGCTGCATCACTGGGTGCTACTGACACATCAGGGTGTGAAGGTGATGGGGCTGCATCACTGTGTGCCACTGACACATTAGGGGTCGGAGATGTGTGTGTCGAAGTTCCTGCTGCAGTTATCTGGGACTGGCTCAGTGGCAGCAATGGCAAGATGATGAACTGCAGGACATGGAAGATCCCAGCTACATTTCGCTGGTGTTCAGCCATGGCAGCCATACTTCCAGCCTGCATCTGCTCCATGGTCTCCATTGTCCTCCACATCTGTGCCAACTCTGTGCTGTCATCGCTGGCACCTGTCTGACCAGACAGTTTCTGTATCCGAGTAATGGCCCCAGCGGGGTCAGCCAAGGATTGTCGGTGAGCAAGGTGCGGACAGTGGGTGTCCGTTAGGGACTGTACGTGGTCCCTGATGGGACTCAGACACCCACGTATGGCATCGAGTTTGGCTGCCATGAGCTCAAAACCCACCCGCTGCTGATCTGCCATCTCCACCTGGCAACCCAACACACGGCGTTGAAATTCCATGCATTGTTCGTGGGGGTCCTGGGAGACAGCTGTGGTGGTGTGTGTTTCCTGCTGTGTGGTCTGTGCAGGTGGTGGGGTCACCTCGAGGCAGCTGGCCTGCCCTGCTCCTGGGGGTGCGGTGTGGAGGCTGTCCATTATCCGTTGGAGGGTGTCTTGACATATGTGCAGGTTGTCCTCTACATCATCAATGAAGGGATTTGTTGTCTGCTCTGCAGTAAGTCTTGATTGTCCCTCTGCAATGTTAAGGGGAGATGCAGGTTAACGGAGTTTCCCATGTATGTTGACGCTTTGCAGATGTTTACATACAGACTGCATGACAAGGCACATTGTGACTGTTTTGGTGGAGCTGGCTATTAGATGGCAGACAGTGGGATTTTCGACTACATGATGGATGTGTGGTAGTACCCGTACATTATCATCACACAGTGTCAGGCAATGCCAGGTGTGAGTGGACAGTTACTATGCACAAGCAGAACCTGTTGTGTCCTTGTCCTGTGGTGTAGGTGTTGCACTTTGTACCACATTGCCGTCAGTGCTGATGTCCTGTGATTCCTATGTGTGTGTGCTGCATTGTGGGGAAGTTGCCCCTGCAGCTCTGATTTCGTGTACCCTTATCCCTTTGAGGTGGTGTGCCTTTGTGTGGTTTTCGGGGGCTGACATGTTTGCGACTTGGGTCATATGTGCTCTTGGACAGATTTTGTGGCTTTGTGCATTGTTCGTCTGCTGCGTGTATTGGACGACATGGGTTGTGGGTGCACATGAATATGTCAGAGTGTGACCTGCTGCTTTACGGATGTGATCCGCACTGGGCCACCTCCATGTCGAATCGTGCACCATGTCATGTATTTTGGATGGGAAACAACCTTTATAACGCAGTCATTACATTGCACTACCTTTACATAGCAGTCATTACATCGCAACATCCTTTACATCGCATGTCATTACAACGCAGGCATTACATTGCATGTCACTACAACGCATGTCATTACAATGCATGTCACTACAATGCAGGCATTACATCGCAAGTCATTGCAATGCATACCATTCCAATGCATAGTACCCTTACACTATCCAACACTTACCCTACTGTTGCACTCACATTAGTTAGAATAGTAATTTTTACCCCTACACTATCCAATACTTACCCTACTGTTGCACTCACTGGAGTTAGAATAGTAGTTTTTACCCCTACACTATCCAACACTTACCCTACTGTTGCACTCACTGGAGTTAGAATAGTAATTATTACCCCTATACTATCCAACACTCACCTTAAATGCAACGTAATGGTATGCATTGTAATGATATGCGTTGTAAAGGTATAATGCGATGTAATGGAATGCGTTGTAAAGGTAGTTTCTGAAAATGTGATGTAATGGCATGCTATGTAAAAGAATGCGTTGTAAAGGATGTTGCGATGTAAAAACTGCATTGTAAAGGCATGCATTGTAAATGTATGCGTTGTAAAATCATACATTCTTTTTGGCTGCTGCCATGCTATCGGTCATGCAGTGTCACTTGCATAGTCAGTGTAGCTCACACAGCCGCTGCTTTTCTGGATTCATCACATGTGCATGGCTTGGTTGTGTCGTTGGTGATGGGGGGGGGCCCATATGTGCACATGGTGGACGGGGCCTACTTGGTGTTTGTATGTGTGCTGCAGTGCTGCAGGTGTATCGGGGACATGTTCCACAGTCATTGTGCATGTGCAGTGTGCTACACATGATTGTGCATGTGTGCCATTGTGCCCATCTCTCCCCGTCCCCCTGTCTCTGGTGGTTACTCACCCTGTTGCTGTTGGGTCAGGTCATTTTGAGCTGTGTCCAGGCCCCCAACTCCTGCCACCGTCTCCACACTGATGACTGTGGCCACCATTTCCTCCAGCTCATCCAGCTCCTCCTGCGGTGCAGGACTCCCACGTCCAGTCGCCCTTGCTGACTTCCTGTTGGCTGCGAGCTTCTCCTTGGTTTGGCTGTGCACTTTATGCCAGCGCCTCTTCACCTCCTCCATTGACCTTCTCGACACTCCGACTGCATTGACGTTGGTGACGACGGACTGCCATATGTCCATTTGGGTTGCGAGTGCCGCAGTGGAGGTGACAAACAGTTGTTGATGGTGTTCTATCACCTCCGTGACGATGATCCGGTCTTCCTGAGGACTGAACCCTGTCTTCCTCTTCCTCTTCTCCTTGCCCTTCCCCGAACACGGGGTTCGTGGCTGGTCCTCCGTGGGGCTTGTGGAGTTTTGCTTCTCCTCTGCACTCGGTCCGGGTGCATCCATGGTGCTACGCAGTTTGAATTGGTTTTGGTGAGTTTTTTGTGTTGCTTTTATAGTGCATTTTCCCGCATGACGTGTGGGAATTGCAGGCCTGTCGCGGGTTTTCGCTGATTTTGGTTTCGCGCTTTGGGGCATCCCAACTTTTTGGGCGTTCGTGTTTCGCATTTTTTGTTTGTCGCGTTGGTTTTTACGTTGTCATTTGGCGCAATATCGTGCTGCTATCGCATGGTGCCGCTGGGTTGGAAATTGGACGTTAAGAGGGTGTTATTTTCTCGCGATGGACTGCGATATGCAAAGTTGCGTTAAGCTAAATTTGCAATGGTTATCAAACGTTCTTGAGAATATCCCCCTTAATGTTTTGTAGATATGAACCTACAGGCAAGTCCTAATCTAGAGCCTGGCGGTCAGCACTTGCAGCTAAACTGTGAATTTATTACATTTATGGATCATGAGACGCGTATGCTGCACTAAAAACTTGACACAATCATCATTTTATCAGCTCTTTGATCCATCACTTTGTAAAGTGAAACTAGTTCGTTTTAAAGACGCAGTTATTAAATGATGATGATTAAAAAAATTCTAACCCTATACAGAAATAACAGGTCTTTCATGAAATCACTCTAAAAATGACTCATGGGTTATTTCCGATTTTCCTTTGTATTCCTTTTGTAATACTTTTAATTAATGCCCCAAAAAACTAAAGACATACATGCAAAATCATGGATTTAATCGACCAGACTCAATTGCATTCCACTTCAAACTCCAGAAGCGCAAACAGCCACGCCTTTGTTATCTGTCGTCGAACACCTGCTGAACACATAATGCAGTCTGTTCAGTATCGATATATCTGTTTTACAGTTCACCTGAATATTCATAGTTTTGAGCTTTTAATAACATAACCTTCGTTTTGTGCAAAGTCAGCAACCTTGCACATAACTCTCAGTTTATCTAATCAAGACAGGGCCTGTCACAGCCAATATCACTGCAGGCGACGGAGAGTGAACCCTCGGCCGCTGTGCTGTCATTATACGCAGTGCGCAGTTCGCTGACAGGGCCCTTGCTGAGGGCGTGAGGTCAGAGTTCAGGTTACATTGCCACCCATAATATGCATCAGCGTTTTCAGTTGTTCCTTGAAAAGCATATCACTATGAATTATTCATCAGATGAGTAAATTACATGATTATTGAGAACAACCATTAAGATCAGAGTGCAAGCAACCCTCCAATGGGACTCCCTGTATTATCTTTGAGAGAATGTAAACTTTCCCTGAAAGGACAGGCTGATTACCATTACAATATTCCCATATGGCAGAGAGTCAGTCCTTTGGTACGAAACCCTTTGTAGTCGTGAAATGACCCCTTAATGTAGACTGGTGAAGCTTTCCTACCTTCGCCGAGGCCTACCTCCCCAGCTCGTGGCGCCCAACAGTGCTGGGATCCTGTTGTCCCACTTGGGGTAGGCTGTTGCCTGGTGGAAGCAGTCCGCCTGCTTCCCCTCGTGACAGGAAGAGCACCCATCGGTGCTGTCAGTCCCCCATCACTGCAGTGATGGAGAGCTGAAGCTACCTCTTATTTCTCACACCTGTCAAGCTCCAAGCTTGGGAACTTTAAGAAGATAATTTGCGATTTTGGAAGTGAGGTAACTGCTCGACTGCATGGACTCATACATCATCGAGGAGAATAAAATGTTTGTTAGTGACTGCAAAGATGCAGTTTACCAGAGAAAACGATTTCCTGCTGGGTGCTTGTCAGCAACAAACTTACCAGTGTGGATTGGAAACCAGAATAGACAATCAACAGCCAAGAATAGGGCTAACCTTCTTTTGCACAGGTCTCCCTTTCCTGTGAACTTCCATCAACTCACGTGGGTGCAGATAAAGGGAACATATGTTGGTGCATAATTTTGGGAGTAGAAATGACATGCTCCCTTCAATGGGCTGTAAAGTGTGCAATTGTCAGCACAGCAAGTTTCTTCTTCTAAAATTTGGATAGACCTGGATTGCATCATGGATTTGGTCTCTGTCGTTGGTGGTCTGATCATCATCATGAAAAATGACTAGCTTATTTTCTTGGTTTTATCTCATGTATTAATGTAAGCAATTTAATATAGACATATGCATTTATGCAGTACCTTTAAAGCTCAAAAGCGTTTTCCACTTTAAACGTTTCTTCATCTCAGATGTTGCTAAAGGTTTGCAATCGGTAACACAGCTATTTTCATTCTGAACAAGCATGTTTGTTAAGAAAACGGGTATGCACAAGTACTGGACATACACAAACAGCTAGTCACGGTACTGGCCGATGTTTTCCACCCTGTAATTCGTGCCAAGAGGCGTGTACCGAAAAACTACCCCTGGTATAATACCGTCTGTAGGAACTTAAAAAGGGACCTCCTAACAGCAATCAAGCTAAAAAATAAACAGAACACTAGAGCCCTTAGGAAGGCATATAAGGAGGAACTATGTAGGAGTAAGATGGAATGGGAAGAGGAGATATGGGAAAAACTGAGGGAAGCCCTAATGCTAAAGGATGCTAAATTTTTTTGGGCAACAGTGAATAGCACCAAGAGAGATAGTGAGGAATCCTTTTTGCCAAACATTGCTCCCTCAGTGTGGGAAGTACACTTTGCCACACTGTATAGTTCTTCCCCGGGGGCAACATTGGTGCATCCGGATGATGACAGGGTAGCTCAACTAGATGGCTCTCTTTGTACCATACTGGACCTGGAACCCCCGTGTCAGTGCAGAATGCGGAGGCCTACAGACTGTGCGGACCACATAGACCACTTAGGTAATGGGGCTCGGCTGGCTGCCGAAAGCGTTGATAGGATCTCAATTAAGGAAGTGGAGTACGCTATCGCCAGGCAGCCCCCTAATAAAGCCCCTGGTTTGGATAAAGTGCCCGGCGATCTCTTTCGCTCCCAGCCCAAAATCTGGGCACCCTACCTAGCTGCACTGTTTAATGCAGTTTTACTGGGAACTAATATCCCAGATACCTGGGCTGGGGCCGAAATTGTTCCTATTTTTAAAAAAGGCTCCCCCTTAGTTCCCTCTAACTACAGGCCGATAAGCCTCCTGGATACCACACAGAAACTTATGGGGCGGATTATTCTGGATAGAATACTAGGGTGGGCAGAAGAGAACAAAATAATAACTACCCTGCAGGCTGGGTTCAGAGCTGGAATTTCGACCTTAGACCAGCTCTTTAGATTACAGGTTCTGTTCTGGAAGACTGTAAGCTTGGAGGGTGGTAGCTTATACCTGGTATTCGTAGATTTACGGGCTGCTTTTGATCTTGTGCCCAGGGAAAATCTATGGAGGGTACTGGAAGATCTAAAGCTCCCACCATACTTACTTGAAGTTTTGAAGCGTTTCCACAAAGGGAACTACGCCCAGGTACGCTGTGGGAAGAACGGCGATCTATCGGACCCCTTCCCCGTTACCAGAGGGGTACGCCAGGGTTGCGCCCTGGCTCCCACGCTTTTTAGCCTCTACATAAATGGCTTGGTGGGCGATCTGGATGCTGTCAGAAATAGCGATGTCCCTCGGTTGTCATCTGGGCGGGTGCCTGCTCTGATGTTCGCGGATGATACCTTGCTGCTGTCGCGAACATCAACAGGCATCCAGAGGGATCTGGACGGTTTTGTAACATTCTGCGCCTTGAGGGGACTTGAGATCAATCTAGAGAAGACGAAGTATATGATCTTCGGCCCACCAAAACGCACCCGTCCTTGCCCACTCTTGAATGGCACCCCACTAGAAAGGGTTAGAACTTTTGTTTATCTGGGTGTTACCCTGACTGAAGATTTCAGCTGGGGCCCCCAGGTAGTCAAATCTGCCCTGAGGCTCACACAGATAGCGGGTGGCATTAACAAGTTTCATAGGAAAACACAATTCAAACCAGTCTCCCCAGCTCTTGAAATGTACAGGGTTCAAGCTAGACCTGCCGCTTTATACGGCGCAGAACTTTGGGGTCATACTCGCGCATCGACCCTTTCTAAGGTTGAACATACATTCACTAGAAACCTGTTAGGGCTTCCCCAGAGCACACCGCTTATACCCATGAGATTAGACTTAGATCTAGAGCCCATCTCTGAACTTTTATCGAGTCGACCCCTTCTGTACTGGAGGAGGCTATGGACAGTGCCCGAGCTCGATGACTATAGAGCTGAATTCTCAGCAATCTGGGACCAATTAAAGACTAAAAATATACCTTGGCTATCTCATATCAAAGCTGTAGCATATCAGATAGGCCTGCCACGATTATGGGAGACTCCTGGGGAAAGTTGTATAGCGGTCCAGAAATTTGAACTACTAGCCCTACTTAGACAGCACAACCTAGCTCTGTTATACCGTGCACAGTCCATGGGCAGGCTGACTACAGACTTTCTACAAGTGAAATTGGCACCCAGCAGGGAGGAGTTCTTAGATTTGATCCAGCCCCCTATGGCAAAAAAGCTATATATCCAGTTAAGGTATGGTTGCCTCCCAATTGGGGAACTGACCTGTAAATGGGCAGGGAGAGGTGAGGGGGTTTGCCCTGGTTGCAACGAATCCAAAGAAGACCTAGCCCATATTTTATTCTTTTGTCCCGCCTATAAGGAAATACGCAGATCCTGGATTGTGCCACTGTGTAGAAATTTGGGTCTAAAACAGTGTGCGCAAGCATGCAGGATATTATGTTGTGATACTTCACCACCTATTGTGTTCACTGTTTCCCGTTTCTTATATGGTATGTGGCGTAGGAGGTCTGCCCTGATTAACTAACTGTAAAATTTGATTGTTCTTAATAATGATGTATAAAAACTTTATATCATCTCATCTTTGATAACTTTTGTTTAATAACTTTTTAACTTGTATGCATAATTATTTATGTTTTATCTTGTATGTACATATTTTATCTGTGCTTTTATGGTCACCGACCGAAATAAAGCTATCAAAGTTAATTTCAGATTTTCATGTATGTGTTTGCATTAACATTTCCTTCCTCAGACGTTTTCCATGTCTCCTCTGTATTTCCATGTCTGTCTCTCCATGGCAATGTATTCTCAATGAATCCCTTGCTGTGTCTTCTTTTTCCTCACCATTCTCTACGAGAATCTTTGCCTGTCCTCCCAAAATGAATGTCATCTCCAGCGTCTTCATATGTATCTCACTGTATGTGTCTCTCAATGTATCTCAGGGTGATTGTGTTTAGTACAGAGTCTCCATGGAGTTTTTTTGTACTTCCACACTGACGACGTTCTCTTGCTCCATTGTGTCTTCCAATATCTCTGAATATCTGGATTTCTGTATCTGCATATTTTTAGCTCACCATGTCCATGATTTCTTGACTCTCCCATTGTCTGTGTTACTCTGTATTTCCCTGTGACACTGTCTTCTATTTCTCTGTCTCCAGTTGATCTTGTGTCTGCGTTTCATGGCACGGATGTGTTTCTTTATTTGTAAAGGAAAATGCTGGCTACATTTAGTATAGATGCCAAAGGCTGAGTTGCACACAAGAGACGGTGCATACAAACACGTTTATCTAACCCAACAAGCTCAACTTACTTTCTAGTAGACTAATAGGAATGGCTACACAAGATTTGTGGGTAGACTTCAGTGCTGCTATTAAAGGGGTCATTCCAAGAAGGTTGGCGTTGGGTTGTTATTAGAAAAGGTCATAGGATATTAAGTCCTTCCACGTCCTAACAGTATCAACTATAGTCATTGACCTTTGCTCACTTGGCCCATACCAATGTCACCTGGGTATAATGCACATCACATCCATATGCCATATGACTAGCCTACATGACCTTAGACCATTTGACCCTACTAACCTAAGGACCCTAATGACCTATAGGTGAGGCCATAAGTTACCACGCAGATTGTGTGAGTGGGAAAGAATGGAAAGGCGAAAATGTGAGTGATTCCCAAATTGAACCCACTTCAGTTCCAATGGTGCCATGGGAGAAAGTAGAAGATGGTGCAGGAGGCAAGTTAGGTATTTTCCATTCTTTGGGTCAGTCAGAAGGCCCAATCAATGACTGGGTTTAGGAGCAGTTGTGCACTTCACAATGATGGGGTCCTTTTTCTGGTGGTGTTTAGTCTCCTTGTATTCTGGATGGTAAATGATTAGGCCATGGTAAGGCTGTGTCCTGAATTTTAGGTGATTTGTTTAGCTGGTAGCATGTTGTTTTATGAAATTTGATGGGGTAGCTGCTTATGGGGAAAATGTGCTGGATTGGTGTTGTGGTAGAAAGCACTTTCAGTTGGACAGGGTAGGGTTAAGGTGGTGGGCAAAGGGAGCTCAAATGTGGTGTGTATGGGAGTCATTGGCCACAGCAAATAGGTGTTAGAAAGGGGTGGTGTTGAGTGCCTTCCAAACTTGTGAAGGTAGGTTTGGATTTGTGCAGAACTGTCTTGCAGGTGGTTGATATGGGGAGTTGTCACTTTTAGGAGAAGTGATAGTATTGTTCACAGACAATGATAGCAACAATTTGTTGTGCATAGGTGGCAGAGGATTAGGGTCTGGCTAAAGGGTGTAGGTCATGGACCACAGTGCCTGAAGTTTAAGGTATGCCGGGGTGAGTGAGGAGTTGGACTATTGGATAAGTGTAGGCAGAAATGTCTTTAAAATGGGTTTGGAAGGGAGAAGTTGGTTGCTGAAGTAATTATATCCAGTGACAGAGGACGGGTGTAAGCGGATGTGGGGTTTTGGAGGGTTTCAAGGAGAGAGGCTTGGGGATAGGTTTGATCTGGGTAGATGGTTAGAGCTGGAGGTAGAAGGAATGCAAATGGGTTGTTAGTGTGGTGGGATGGGATTGGGGATAGAGTGGTGAGTTGGTCAAGTCACTTTGGGCTAAAGCATGGTTTTAAGAAGAGTCCCGCTTTGCTTGGAAGATGAATGCATGTAGAATGCATCCAGGAAGGAAGAGGTTGGAGATGCGGTGACTGCATTTAAGGAGAAACCAGCACATGATTGAGGATGGAAGAATGCCTGATAAGTAGGGGTGGGCGGAATTTGCGGAATTAACCTTCGCAAATTATCGCGAGAATGTTTAAAATTATCGCAAACAAGCAGAAATATCGCGAAGATGCGGAAGTTTTTTTCCGGCACGTTCGCGAGATTTTCTGCATGGTTGCGGGTCGCCAACTTACCCATGTGGTTGCTTGCGGGCGCGGCCATCTTGTTTTGAGTTGTTCTCGCGGTGCATGATCGCGAGAAGAAAGACGTGATCGCGCGACGCATGACGTCACTGCGGGCGCGAACTGTCGCGAGACAGCGCAAATGGCTAAAAACAATACAACATCTCATGGAGAACGCGACCGGATCAAGAAAACTTGTCAGCGAACGCAGGTGTTAGAGTCGGGGATCTCTGGTTGGCGCAAGGTTGCCCTTGTGTCAAGCAGGAACCCTCTCCTCCACGTCAGGGCGCAGGATAACCCCTCGCGAATGACCCTTGCTCACCCTCTAGGTGCGTGGCGTGAGCAGCCAAGGCGATTCCTCAGGCGTTGTTGGTTAAGCACTTACAATCGTACACACAGTAAATACATCAATCCCCCCAGAAACGGACACCAGGCTCGGATATATATAAAAATACGCTTCTTTATGTAAAAATACGGTATATATCTCAACAGACTTATCACAAGACCAATAACGTTTTCGCTAGGCCACCAAGTTATACAGCAGGCAAATGTTCTTGGTTCGTTGTTTCAAATGGATACTTTGTAGTCTCTTGCAAATGTTACTTGTGGTTTCAGTACTCACAGAGATCGGCTCCTGCGAACGGGGAAATAAGGCGTTGCGGGCCCCGAGCCCGATACTGGAACTTCTTTCGTGATGTGGAGAGTCGGCACAGGTCGGTGCGACTCTCAGCTTGGGAAGTGTTCTTGGGTCCTCAATCAGCAGGTGTGGGCAAGTAGGCAGGCGCGGCCCGCGACCCTTTAGCACGGCGGTGCCGGAGGGTCTCCACAGCGGGGGCGGCGCGGCCTGAGATGTCCGAGGATAGCGAAGCGGGGCCACAGGGCACAGTCAGTGCAGCTGGGTGACCCGGCGTAGATCACAGTCGTCGGACGGCTTCCGGCAGGAGGGGTGATAGCGCGGTCAGCGCGCTCCAGTAGCAGGCGGTGACAGGGATGCAGGCGGCCTGGCCCGGGGACAGGGAGCGGCTCGGGACAGAGCGGGGCTCTCACGGGTTGGAGGCAGGCGAGCTTCTGAGTGTCACGGCCCTAGGAGGGGCGATGAGGGGCGCAGTCTCTTTTCCAGCGGGATGCACACACGGCTCGAATTGGAGGACGAGCAAGAGCACAGAGAACCCACTGTTCCTGGGGTTCAGTTCAGGGGGCAAGCTCAGATCAAGCCCTTGGAGAATGTTCAAGCACAAAGTAGCAAAGTCTTTTCAGTAAGTCTCTTCCTCTCCTCTCTCAGCAAGGCAAGCAGCAGGCCAGCTCCTCCGGCGTCTTCTTCTCCTTCTAGTCGGGCAGAGGTCCTTTGTGGTAAACAGGATTCTGATTTCTTAGGAGCCAGGCTCCTACTTTTATACCATGATTCTTTTGTTCTTTAGCGCCAGGGGGCCTAGGCCTGGCTCAGTCCAGTTCTGGAGCACTTTGTTATGGTGACTCTGCTCTTTCCTTTCAGCAGCAGGGCAGAGACATCAGCCGCCCCACAGGGGGTGGCGCCGGCTTTGTGGTGGCAGAGCACAGGTCTATTCAAGAGTCAAGGTGTACTCCTCCCACCCATCCAGGTGTAATCTCTCTACCCACCACCTGGCAGCCAACCTGTCTCTGGGGATCCCCCCACCCTGCTCCTTACTGTTGCCAGGCAGAACACATACACACAGCAGAGGCGGACTGAGATGGTCAGGTCAGTAAATACTAACTTTCTAAAAGTAGTATTTACAAACCCAGGATACTAAAATAAACTTGACTACAAGAAGTATTTTATTATTCTGAGTTCAGGCATACCAAACTTGACACTCTACCATGCTCTCTGAGTCCACTGGGGTCACAGCGTGGGCGTGACCCCGGCAGCCCATTCTGGCCTATGGAGAGCAGGTAGCCTTCAATAGTGAAAAACGACAAGGCTGTAATTCACTACTAAGACATGCCACACACATCAGGGCATGTCCTACCTTATGCCTACAATGCACCCTGCCCTCGGGCCTACCAGAGGGGTGGCTAATATGTAGGTAAGGGAAGGTTTAGGGACTGGCAAGTGGGGGCACTTGCGCAGTCACCGCGACGGTCCCGGACCGCGCACAGGGTCTGCGGTGGCAGACCCTAGACACATTTTACAAGGCCGCTTCCGTGGGTGGCGCAACCAGCGCTGCAAGCCCACCAGCAGCATTGGCATTCACAAGCCCTGGCACCCCTGGTGCACTTTACTGGGGACTGACAGTGAATCCAATAAACCAATCATGGACATCAATTACAGGTACACTTTACTTAGGGAGCACTTGCACTGCGGCACGGATTAGCCGTGGCGCAGTGCCCTGAGCGGACAACACCAGCAAAACAGTCGAGGCACACCATCAAAAAGTGGAAGGGAAACTCACGCCAAGGTGCCAGGTCTAACACGTGTCCCCTCCAGCTGAAATGTGGGGAGAACTACCCTTGCCCAGGGGGTTCCTCGTCACTAAGGCGGAAATACCTGGACAGACCGTCAGCGTTGGCGTGATCTGTACCAGGACGGTGTTCCACCGTAAAGTCCATACCCTGTAGGGAGATGGACCACCTCAACAGCTTCGGGTTTTCACCCCTCATTTGCATCAACCATCTGAGGGGCCTGTGGTCCGTCTGAACCCGGAAGTGAGACCCAAACAAGTAGGGTCTTAGCTTCTTCAGCGCCCAGACCACAGCAAATGCTTCTCGCTCAATTGCACTCCACCTACTTTCCCGTGGAAGTAACCTCCTACTGATGAAGGCTACGGGTTGGTCCCAGCCCTCCTCAGTCATCTGTGAGAGAACAGCCCCTACACCATGCTCCGAAGCGTCTGTCTGGACTAGGAATTCCTTGGAGAAGTCGGGGGCCAAGAGCACGGGCGCCGTGCACATGGCAGTCTTCAGGGTGTCGAAAGCTTTCTGACAGGTGTCAGTCCAAATCACGTTCCTGGGCTGCTTCTTCGAAGTCAGCTCTGTCAAGGGGGCAACGATCGTTCCATAGCCCTTGACAAACCTCCTGTAGTACCCAGTGAGCCCCAGGAAGGCCCTCACTGCGGTCTGCGTCTTGGGGGGTTCCCAAGCCAGGATGGTTTCAATTTTGGGTTGCAAGGGTGCCACCTTGCCACTCCCCACTTGGTGTCCCAAGTACACCACGGAACCCTGCCCGATCTGGCACTTGCTTGCCTTGATCGTGAGGCCTGCTCGGCGCAGCGCCATCAACACTTCCCAGAGGTGGCGCAGGTGTTCAGGCCAGGTGGCACTGAACACTGCGATGTCATCCAGGTAGGCGGCACTGAACGCATCCAGCCCAACCAGTACCTGGTTGACCAACCTCTGAAAGGTGGCAGGGGCATTCTTCATCCCAAATGGCATGACTCGGAACTGGAAGTGCCCATCTGGTGTAGAGAATGCGGACCTCTCTTTGGCCCCATCGGTCAAGGCGATCTGCCAGTACCCAGACGTTAAATCAAACGTACTGAGGAACCGGGCAGCTCCCAGCCGATCAATGAGCTCATCAGCTCTGGGGATGGGGTGCGCGTCAGTCTTCGTGACTGAATTGAGTCCTCTGTAGTCCACACAGAACCGGAGTTCAGGTGTGGCTCCCGGCGCAGCAGCCTTTGGGACCAAGACCACGGGGCTGGACCAAGGACTGCTGGAGGACTCAACCACCCCTAGCGCAAGCATTTTGGAGACCTCCTCCTTAATGCAAGCTCTGACCCTGTCAGTTACCCTGTAAGCCTTGTGCTTCACAGGTAAGCTGTCTCCTGTGTCCACATCATGGACGCACCAATCTGTGACACCAGGAACCAGGGAGAATCGGTCGGAAAATTGTCCCAGCAAGTGGCGGCAGTCTTCCTGTTGTTCGGGCGTCAGGGTGGGTGAGAGGTTAACTCCATCCACTGACCCATCTTTCTCAGAGGCCACTAAGAGGTCAGGAAGAGGCTCGGTCTCCTCTTCCATTCCATCATCAGTGGCCAGTAGCATGCCCACTTCGGTCCTCTCTAAGTGGGGCTTAAGGCGGTTAACATGTAGGACCCTCAAAGGGTTCCTGGGAGTCTGCATGTCCACCAAGTAGGTGATAGGACTTTTGCGCTCCACAACCTCAAATGGACCTGTCCACTTATCCTGAAGTGCACACGGCTCCACTGGGGCCAAGACCCACACCTTTTGTCCAGGTTGAAGCTCTACCAGAGTGGCATTCCGGTCGTACCACCGCTTCATCTCCTCCTGGCTGGCTTCCAGATTTGCCTCAGCAAGTTGCCTGAAACGCCGAGTCTGGTTTCGGAAGGCCAGCATGTAACTATATACATTCTGGGGAGGTTTCCTGGGAGATTGCTCCCAGCCTTCCTTTACCAAACTCAGAGGTCCTCTTACCGGGTGACCATACAGAAGCTCAAAGGGGCTGAACCCTAGAGACTTCTGCGGCACCTCTCGGTAAGCGAAGAGCAGGCATGGCAAGAGGACGTCCCACTTACGCCTCATCGGACCGTCCAGGCCCATGATCATGCCTTTGAGGGTTCGGTTGAATCTCTCAACCAACCCATTTCCTTGGGGATGGTAAGGAGTGGTGAACTTGTACGTTACCCCACACTCCTTCCACAGGGATTTCATATATGTGGATATGAAATTGGTCCCCCTGTCGCTCACCACCTCTAGAGGGAATCCCACTCGGGAGAAAATTCCCATCAGTGCCCGTCCCACCACGGGGGCCGTCACTGTCCTCAGAGGGATGGCTTCAGGGTACCGGGTGGCATGGTCCACCAAGACCAGGATGAACCTGTTGCCCAGGGCTGTCTTGGGGTCCAGAGGCCCCACAATGTCAATACCCACTCGTTGGAATGGCGTACCGACCACAGGGAAAGGTTGCAGAGGAGCCTTATGCTTCCCTCCGCTCTTACCACTTGCCTGGCAAGTCTGACAGGTTCTGCAGTAGGAATCGGAATTCTTGTGCATTTGGGGCCAGAAAAAGTGGGTGACAAGCCTGTCATAGGTCTTGTCCATCCCCAAATGTCCTGCTAACGGCACATCATGAGCCAGCCCCAGTAGGAAGGTTCTGAACTTCTGGGGTACCACCAGCACACGGGCTGACCCAGGTTCAGCAGCCTTAGGCTCGGAATACAGGAGGTCACTCTCCCAGTACACGTAATGTGTTTTGGCCTGAACACCATTGGCCTGGTCTGCAGCCTGTTGCCGCATACCCACGAGAGAAGGGCATTCTTTCTGCTCCCTGCAGAATTCCTCCCTGGAGGGACCTCCTTCTTGCTGCCAATGGGTCAGCTCAGGCAGATCTCCCAGTTCGGCAATCTGTTCCCCGGTAGGCTCCAGAGCATCCCCCTCAGGGTCTACTTCCTCCTGGGCCGTGGGAACTTCGGGGGCCGGTTTCCCGCGCCTCCTGCGCCTTCTCCCTAAGGCCGGTTCCTGGACCTCTCCCTCAGGCTCCAGGACCCTCTCAACACCCCTACTGGCTGCCATGGACCGGGTGGTCACGCACGCCCAGTCGGGTAGACCCACCATCCTCAGATGCGTGGTCTTCTCCACCTTTTCCCAAGGGGAACTCTCCAGGTCGTTCCCTAGCAGACAGTCTACAGGCATGTCAGTTCTCACAGCGACTTGTAGAGTACCAGAGACCTCCCCCCACTCAAAGGGAACTTGAGCCATTGGACAACGACTCTCTACGTTGTCAGCATTGACAACCCTACAGTAGGCATTGGGTACAATCTGCTCTTGAGACACCAGGTGTTGCCTCACCGAGGTCACGCTGGCTCCTGTATCTCTAAGAGCCTCAACCTTCTTTCCATTGATGGTCACCACCTGCCCATATTTCTTAGTGTTAGAGGGCAGGTAGGTTACAGGGACCATCTCACTGTCTCCTAGCGAGACTAGGGTCATCTGCCCGGGACCCCCACCCTCCTGGACTGCTACTTCCTCCCCAAAGTTAACACTAGCTACTTGCCGGGGTGGAGCACCAGTGGGTGCGGTCTTACCAAACAGGCGACACTTAGGATCAGAGGCAATGTGACCCGGATCACCACACCTATAACAATTGAAGGGCCCCTTTGGAACAGGTCTACCTGTCGGGGCCCCGTTCTGCTGCGGGGTTGGGGGAGGCTGAGAACCCTTCTGCTGGTTCCCTTGGGAATTACTTTGGGGGCCTTTTTGGAACCCCTTCTGCTTACCCTTGTCCCCCCCACTCTTCTGCTGGGGACCCTGCCCACCTTTGGCGGAGTCTCCCACTTGACCCTTGTGGACCCTGGTGCTGAGCCAGCGGTCCGCCTCCTCAGCAAGCTTCCTCGGGTTGGACAGCTTGCTATCAATCAGGTGCTGGCGTAGCTCAGGAAAACATTGACTGGACAAGTGCTCCCATGCAATTAAATCAAGCAGCCCTTGATAATCATTCACTTTGCTACCCTTCACCCAACCATCCAGCGCTCTGCAAAAAAAGGTCACATATTCCACATACGTACTCTCAGGGATCTTCTTCGTCTCCCTGAACCGCTGTCTATATAGCTCCGGAGTTAACCCATACCTGGTCATTAAAGCTTCCTTCATATGGGGGTATGAGGTTTGGAGATCTAAGGGTAAATCTAACAGTGTGTCACGCCCTTCAGCAAGGAACCTTCCCCACAACCCCGCTCCCCAGTCTTTCTCAGGGACCCGGTGTGAGGACATGGCCACCTCGTAGGCCCTAAACCACTGCCCTATGTCATCCTTTCTAAAATACTCCTTTACTACATCTTTGGGGATGTACACCTTGGACTCTACCTGCGCTGGTGGAGTGCTGCCACCAGAAGGAGCGGTGTCCAAACTTTTCGCCTTCAGCTCCAACTCCTTCAATCTGATATCATGATCCATTTGGCGTTGTTGTGCCTCCAGGGCCCACTTCTGCTTTTCCATTTCCATCCGTCCTGCCAACTTTGCCATCTCCATTGCATGCGCCCTGTCTGCTGCCCTGTCTGCCAGCTCCTCTGGCGACCGGACTCTGCTGGGCTCCTCAAGATTGTCGGGTGGAACGATGTCCCCCGCATTCCGTGGGTCTCGTGACTCCTTCCAGGCTCTCAGCGCCTTGGCGTACTGGGTTCTCCTCTTGAATCCAGCATGGGGGACTCGGAATTTTACACTGTAGCCTTTCAATTGCTCCATCGAGTAGCCTTCCAGTCTCTCCCAATCTACCTCATCGATTCCAGAAATCACAGAGAGTGCTCTCCCAGCGGAGTGTGAGCCAGGCATGGTTGCAGTAATGGCAGATGTCTCAACAAAGTTCAACAACTACAAACCTGTGGCTGCGTTATTTGGTCTGCTCTCACTATCTGGTGATTAATAATTCACTGTATGCAAATTACAAGTGCAAATCCGAAATCCCAACCGCTGCCACCAATGTTAGAGTCGGGGATCTCTGGTTGGCGCAAGGTTGCCCTTGTGTCAAGCAGGAACCCTCTCCTCCACGTCAGGGCGCAGGATAACCCCTCGCGAATGACCCTTGCTCACCCTCTAGGTGCGTGGCGTGAGCAGCCAAGGCGATTCCTCAGGCGTTGTTGGTTAAGCACTTACAATCGTACACACAGTAAATACATCAATCCCCCCAGAAACGGACACCAGGCTCGGATATATATAAAAATACGCTTCTTTATGTAAAAATACGGTATATATCTCAACAGACTTATCACAAGACCAATAACGTTTTCGCTAGGCCACCAAGTTATACAGCAGGCAAATGTTCTTGGTTCGTTGTTTCAAATGGATACTTTGTAGTCTCTTGCAAATGTTACTTGTGGTTTCAGTACTCACAGAGATCGGCTCCTGCGAACGGGGAAATAAGGCGTTGCGGGCCCCGAGCCCGATACTGGAACTTCTTTCGTGATGTGGAGAGTCGGCACAGGTCGGTGCGACTCTCAGCTTGGGAAGTGTTTTTGGGTCCTCAATCAGCAGGTGTGGGCAAGTAGGCAGGCGCGGCCCGCGACCCTTTAGCACGGCGGTGCCGGAGGGTCTCCACAGCGGGGGCGGCGCGGCCTGAGATGTCCGAGGATAGCGAAGCGGGGCCACAGGGCACAGTCAGTGCAGCTGGGTGACCCGGCGTAGATCACAGTCGTCGGACGGCTTCCGGCAGGAGGGGTGATAGCGCGGTCAGCGCGCTCCAGTAGCAGGCGGTGACAGGGATGCAGGCGGCCTGGCCCGGGGACAGGGAGCGGCTCGGGACAGAGCGGGGCTCTCACGGGTTGGAGGCAGGCGAGCTTCTGAGTGTCACGGCCCTAGGAGGGGCGATGAGGGGCGCAGTCTCTTTTCCAGCGGGATGCACACACGGCTCGAATTGGAGGACGAGCAAGAGCACAGAGAACCCACTGTTCCTGGGGTTCAGTTCAGGGGGCAAGCTCAGATCAAGCCCTTGGAGAATGTTCAAGCACAAAGTAGCAAAGTCTTTTCAGTAAGTCTCTTCCTCTCCTCTCTCAGCAAGGCAAGCAGCAGGCCAGCTCCTCCGGCGTCTTCTTCTCCTTCTAGTCGGGCAGAGGTCCTTTGTGGTAAACAGGATTCTGATTTCTTAGGAGCCAGGCTCCTACTTTTATACCATGATTCTTTTGTTCTTTAGCGCCAGGGGGCCTAGGCCTGGCTCAGTCCAGTTCTGGAGCACTTTGTTATGGTGACTCTGCTCTTTCCTTTCAGCAGCAGGGCAGAGACATCAGCCGCCCCACAGGGGGTGGCGCCGGCTTTGTGGTGGCAGAGCACAGGTCTATTCAAGAGTCAAGGTGTACTCCTCCCACCCATCCAGGTGTAATCTCTCTACCCACCACCTGGCAGCCAACCTGTCTCTGGGGATCCCCCCACCCTGCTCCTTACTGTTGCCAGGCAGAACACATACACACAGCAGAGGCGGACTGAGATGGTCAGGTCAGTAAATACTAACTTTCTAAAAGTAGTATTTACAAACCCAGGATACTAAAATAAACTTGACTACAAGAAGTATTTTATTATTCTGAGTTCAGGCATACCAAACTTGACACTCTACCATGCTCTCTGAGTCCACTGGGGTCACAGCGTGGGCGTGACCCCGGCAGCCCATTCTGGCCTATGGAGAGCAGGTAGCCTTCAATAGTGAAAAACGACAAGGCTGTAATTCACTACTAAGACATGCCACACACATCAGGGCATGTCCTACCTTATGCCTACAATGCACCCTGCCCTCGGGCCTACCAGAGGGGTGGCTAATATGTAGGTAAGGGAAGGTTTAGGGACTGGCAAGTGGGGGCACTTGCGCAGTCACCGCGACGGTCCCGGACCGCGCACAGGGTCTGCGGTGGCAGACCCTAGACACATTTTACAAGGCCGCTTCCGTGGGTGGCGCAACCAGCGCTGCAAGCCCACCAGCAGCATTGGCATTCACAAGCCCTGGCACCCCTGGTGCACTTTACTGGGGACTGACAGTGAATCCAATAAACCAATCATGGACATCAATTACAGGTACACTTTACTTAGGGAGCACTTGCACTGCGGCACGGATTAGCCGTGGCGCAGTGCCCTGAGCGGACAACACCAGCAAAACAGTCGAGGCACACCATCAAAAAGTGGAAGGGAAACTCACGCCAAGGTGCCAGGTCTAACAGCAGGGATTCAGGTAAGGCGATCGCGCGCGCGCGAGAATGTATCATTTTACAGCGCGAGCAAGAAACAAATTATCGCCAAGCTGCGGAAACCGGAATTTTTGACATTTTCGCGCTCTCCGCGGAACGCAAAAATGTCAAATTATCGCAATTTCCGCGAACGGAACGAAATTTTTGCCCAGGCCTACTGATAAGTGCAAGAAGACATTTATTGACAAGTGAGATAAATGATAGCATATGGACCATAAATTTGATATCTTGCAATCCATCTTTTGGTGGGTTAGGAAGGTTAGGGTGAAAGTGTGTGTTGAGGAGGGTATCCACCAGTGAACATCTAGCAGTAACATAATAATTGGATATCGCCTCACCCAATATGGAAGAATTCCATTGTACTAGTAAGCTACCAGAGAAAGTGATTGGGAAGACGGTATGGATTGGTTGTCTAGAGAAGTGCAAAGTAAACTGGAAATATGTGCAGGTAGTCAGCTGACTGCATACTGGTCAGAGATTTTTGAGCAGTGCAAGCCTCAGCAGTGGACATGGGAGCTCAAAAATAACCATCTTTCAAAATGAGGAACTAGGAGTTTGAATTTGAGAAGATATGGAACCTGTGGATATCCTTGCTTGAATGGCTTGATCAGTTTACATTTGCTGTACACGATTGGTGTATAGATCTTTATAAATCAGTTAGTTGCTGCTTGGAGGTTTACTATTTCACTCTATTCGTTATCTTGTTATGTTATGTTATGTTATTTTTATTTATACCGCGCACAGCTGCCCCAGCAAAGGGGCGTCCTGGCGCTTTGAGAAGGTGAACACAACACAGCACTAAAAGCGGACAAAAGGAGACGAGACACAACAGATGAGCTAAGCAAATAAAAAGGTCTTGATAGCTCGTCTAAACTGAAGGAGCTCATCGATGGCCCGAATTTGTGGAGGAAGAGAATTCCACCAACTCGCTGCCAGGACTCGAAAGGAGCGGCCACCAATTCTGCTCAACTTAAAACGCCGGACCACTGCTAAGTTCTGGCCTAGCGACCTAAGAGTGCGAGAGGGGACATAGGGGATCAGCAATTTCTCCAAGATTTGTGGGGGAGTACCCTTTAGGATTTTAAATGCAAAGCAGAGAACCTTAAATCTAATCCTCTGCTGCACAGGGAGCCAGTGGAGAGAGCGCAGAGTATTGGACACCGAGCATCGTTTAGGCAGACCTGTCACCAATCGGGCCGCAGCGTTTTGAACCCGCTGGAGCCGCAGAGATTCTGACTGGTTTATCCCCGCCAGTAGGGAGCTGGCATAGTCCAGCCTGGACAGCACTGATGCTTGGACCACCAGCTGTCTTGTGGGTGCATCAAAGAACTTGAGGATGGGTCGAAGTGTGGAAATTTAGCGTGCAAACTGAACATTATCTGCGCCACCTTGCCTCTCCCCAGCGCCACGCACAGCGAATGCACGGCCGCCATTTTAGGCACCTCACTCTCTCCCCGCTCATTCTCGATCACCAGCGCTTTCCCCTGACGCTGCGAGCATCCCCCGCGCGCCGGCCACCCCCGCTCTCTCATGTAGGCCGTAAACCCTCTCCTTCTGCGCGACCCTGCTACGGAACCACATCCGACCGACATCCCATACATGGTCATGCCTCTCCTTTGATAACCCCCTTCCTCTGCGCCCCATTGTCCGAACTGGTCCCAGGCCATCACCTAGCCCTGCAGATGCAGTTTATTGCCCCTACTGTAAGGGAAACACCCCGCATCAAAGGGATTACAGTAGATCAAAGGCCCTACTCCCTGAGACCCGACCGGTCACACACACCCCCAGGAATTGGCGGAATACCCTGCTGCGCAATAGCCATCTCCTACTGTGGGTGGGGTGGGAACTTCTACTGTATCTATGTGTGGGATCGGATCTGAACCAGGGCTTCAGGGGATATTCCCCCATACTTCAAGGGAATCTCAAGAATGTACTATGTGTAATAAAGCAATAAACCAGTGTATAAGAGACCAGGTCTCAGAGATGCAGTTAGAGCACCTCGTGACGATACCTTGCTGTCTGATCTGATGTGTTCTGCTCCGACGGAATAAATCTTTGTTTCCTGCCTTCCAGTCTCCGGCGCCTGCCTCTTTCATTGGTAAATTATTGAGTGGTATGAGAGGCGATTACCGCCGGGCAAATACTTGAAAGGTTATCGACTGAAACTGCCGCTACCATTTAACAATTGGCGTCCCAAACGTGGGGCCCATCAGCGACACGTGGATCCAGTGGGAGAGGTCCCGATGACAGAGTGAACGACTGCAACGATCGGGAGAGCTCCTGCCCAATAGACCCTCGTCTGGCAGCCGATCATCCGAACTTCACTGGTTCCGAGCAGACCTCTCTCGAGTGATCTACGGTCCTGACTGGGAACCATCAGGAGTGCCGCGGCAAATACAGAGAGTAGAGGACGATCGGGCGCTGGAGGCGGAAGACGAGAAACTGTCCACGCGGTCCGGGTAAGGTCGTGATACACGACAAAATGCGAAATAATTGATTGATTGTTTAAAGCTTTGGAAATACTAGTATTGCTCATTGATTGTGCTCATTGATTGTTCTCTTTGAGATATTCGCTGTCTACAAACGGGGAGGAGTAGAAATACTCTCTCTCTCTCTCCCTTTGCAGATAGTGAAGGGTAGGTAACGCAGACTTTTGTCCCCGTTGAAACCCGTCGTGCCTATCTTTATCTCCCCATTGATTGATTGTCCGAACATTGATTGTTTTGGAGAATAGTGCTTTTTGAGATATTCTCTGTTTGCAAATAACGTAGAATAGGAATATTCTGTCTAGTCTTTGCAAATAGTGAAGGGTAGGTAATGCTGACTTTTGTCCCCGTTGAAACCCGTCATGCCTATCTTTATCTCCCATTGATTGATTGATTGATTGATTGTCCGAACACTAGTTGTTCGATATTGGTTCTTTGGAGGTATTCTCTGCTTACAAATAACGAAGAATAGAGATATTCTGTCTAGTCTTTGCAAGCAGTGAAAAGATAGGTAGTGCTGACTTTTGTCCCCGTTGAAACCCGTCATGCCTATCTTCTCCCCACTGATTGGTAGTTGGTTCTGCCTGGACCGCTTATTAGAGGTGAACCATCCGGCTCCACTGGAGGGCACCCCTAATAAGGACATGTTCACTAAATATGGACTAGTCGCCGTAGCTTATACCAAGCTATGGCATAAATATACCAAGAAGGACCCCGAGAGTCAGTGGCCACTGATGGGATCCTTCGACGACCATAAGATAGAAACGCTAGAAATAGCTCTGCGTAGCAATAGGACGACGCCTACTATGCTTGACAGTATTGGCATGTGGCGCAAAGAAGCAACGCAACGGAAAAAGAGGGAAGAAGTAAAAGCAGAAAAGGAATTACGAAAGGCAGCTCACCTTGCCGCTAGAAAGTTAGAAGAAGAAATAAAGGAGAGAAGGGAAACCAAATTAAGACAGGAGCCCGAAACATCAGGACAGTACGCTGTTAGGACCCCTTCTTTGCTCTACCCTGAGTTGTCCTCCAAGCAGCGAACGAATGACGAATTACTGTTAGGTCCCCCGATCATTTACATGCCCCCTCCGTATGCACCCTCCCAATCAGTAGTGCAACACCCACAACCCCCGAACACGAGCGAAAGCAGTACAGGGGCCTCGGTCCTCATGGCCTCCGCGCCGGCCGAGCCTCCTGTGCTGAACGCAACGTCGGCTATAACGTCAGACGACCCAGAGATGAGAAAGAAAGATTCCACCAGAATGAATCGATTAACGAAGGATGAACGAGCAGGAATTGATAAGATAGTAGGGACACTGGTGGAGCGAAAGGAAAGTGAGGAGTATATAACAGACGTGTACAACTCGTATGCCGACAGCCGCAGACGACACTTTGTCGTACGGCTCTGTTATCACGCCCTGAATGCATATGAGGATAGATACCACGATAAAGGTCCCGAAGGCTTAGCGGCCCTATATAGGAAGGTAGACATCGGAGAAGAAAGAGAGGGCGACGTGACGAACCTCTTTACTCGTACACTCGAGGTCTACCGACACCTTAGAGAACATAGGCAGACCACCAAAGCAGAAACCCCCATAGCGACTAAGCCCCAGGAAGGAAGGACTGAGGCCATGATGCCCATCAAAGAAGCTGCCCCCTACTGGGTCCCCCCACGAGGTCAGGGAACGCATGACGACATCAACCACCAAGATGCGAAGGGGAGGGTTGTATATAACTGGGTCTACCAGCCGTGGGACCGGCAAGATATTTTGACCTTTAGAAAAACTCTACCCGACTTGAGAAAGAACCCGACTGCCTTCTACACTGAACTGGGTACAGCCTTAGGTTCTACAATTATGACTTTAGCAGATATCGACTTGTTCTTTGGGCTATGTCTGCCGGCTGATGTGTGGAAACAAATCCGGAAAGTTGACCACGCTGAGCCGTTCGGATATACCTGGGTACAACTCGATACCATAGATAAGCAGCGAGAACCAGGACAGAAACCCCCAAAAGCCATATTAGAGCTCCCAGACAAGATTGTACTAAAACTGAAGACTCTAATCCCAGAAAGAAAGGTAGACTGGTCGATAGTAACGGCTTGCCGCCAGAAACCCCAGGAGGATGTGTCTGAATACTTCTCCCGATTCGAGACTGTGTTTTCCGATTACAGTGGCCAAGACATGACCACCGCAACCGGACATCACCTCTTTGTCCAGAATTATGTGAAGGGTCTGTCACAAGAAATTTCCCAGAAACTACAGACCAGCGAGAGTAGTTGGGCAGCCTCCAAACCCGCAGCAATTCTCCAGATGGCCCAATACTACGAAAATCAGAAAAACGAGAACGATAGGGCATCAGAGAAGAAGAAAAAGGAACTGAAGGAGAGGGTAATGATAGCACAGTTGCAAGGGGTGACCATAGGAAGGGAACCCCCGAAAGAGAATTACCACCCAACCGCCCCTAGAAAGCTACCCCCTAGAGACCATACACCGGCACCCTACAACGGACGGAGAGACTTAGATGGGAACCAATGTGCGTTCTGTAGAGGGTTCGGACACTGGAAATCCCAGTGCCCGGTCCTTCTGGAACTAAACAAAAATAGGGATCCCAGAGACACAGCATATGACCCCAGAAACAGAGGACAGGGACGAGGGCACACGAACGACGCAACCAACGTCAGGCCAGGCAAACCAAACACCTTTGACCGCCCCGACAAAACCAGTGTCAGCAGTCCGACTATGAAAGCACCCATGACTTCGCATAGGACCGCCAGGGGCAAGGGAGGGATCCAGTCGAACTCCGTGTTGACCAGCAAGGCCCTTACGTCACTGCTAAGGTCTTGGGCACAAAATCTCCATTCCTGGTAGACACTGGGGCGACACGTAGTGCGCTATCCAAACGACTGATCCCTAGGGCACCCTTGTCTGGCTCACATGTAACCTCAATAGGCTTCGATGGAACGCCCTCCACTAACCCCTTATCAGCGCCAATCTCCTTTGACTTAGAAGATAACACCACTGACACGACCTTTCTGCTCTCCTCCAACACCCCCGATGCTATTATGGGACTTGATTTGCTAAAACATTTTCGAGCTACCATCAGATGCTCCCCAGACGGAGTTCGAGTCATCCTACACGATAACCCAGATCTGTCCAGACCCTGTCACACACGGCGTATGCTCTCTATAACCGATGCTGACATGTCCCTACTCGACACATTACCTTCACATCTATGGACTAAAACCGACTCAGATGTAGGGCGCATGGTGATTGACCCAGTACATATAACCGTCCGACCAGACGCAATACTCCCAAAGCTTCCACAGTATCGGATATCACCCGAAGGCGAGAAGGCATTGGTGGAGATCATCGAGTCCCTAGTCGAGGCAGGAGTGGTAGAAGAAGTAGTCAGTTATGTTTGCAACAGCCCTATCCTACCCATTGTAAAGAAGCAAGGCGAGGGAGATGAGAAAGCCTACCATTTCATTGTTGATTTACGAGAGGTTAACAAAGTAGTCGTACCCCAGTACCCCGTGGTCTCAGACATCACCACCATCCTCACCCTGATTCCATCCACTGCCACCATCTTTACTGTTATTGATCTCAAAAACGCCTTCTTCTCCATCCCCATCCACCCAGACAGCCGTTACCTCTTCGGCTTCACCCTAAAAGCTCATTCATACAGATTCTGTAGGGCACCCCAAGGCTACACTGAGAGTCCCAGCATTTATAGCCAAGCCCTCAAGAGACAGCTAGATGCAGTCCAACTACCCGATGGAGTGGTGTTGATACAGTACGTCGATGACATTCTTTTGGCGGCCGACACCACTCCACTTGCCATCACAGCCACCATTCACCTCCTCCGCTTCCTTGCGGAGAACGGTCACAAGGTCTCCAGAAAGAAATTGCAATTCTGCCAGCCCCAAGTAACGTATCTAGGCCACCTACTATCCAGGGACGGGAGGAAACTTACCCCTGACCGAATTCAGACCATTCTAGAAACCCCTGTTCCCAAAACTCAGAAGCAAGTGCGGTCCCTAGTGGGCCTCACCTCCTTTTGTCGACAGTGGTTGCCAAAATTTCAGTCTTATCGTAAAACCTCTGCTTTCCCTGCTGGCTAAAGATACCCCCTTCCCCCTCCCCTGGACACCCGAATGTCAATCCTCCTTCAAAGAATTACGAGACGCCCTCTGCTCGGCCCCAGTCCTAGGAACCCCAGACTACACTAAACCTTTCTCCCTCTACACCCACGAAAGGGAGGGATGTGCGTTGTCTGTCCTAACCCAGTCCATAGGCCCTAAACAACGCCCTTGTGCCTACTTCTCTGCCACTCTTGACCCCGTAGCCAGAGCTTTGCCCGCCTGCCTTCGAGCAGTAGCCGCCGCTGCTGTCTCTATCCGGCAAAGTGAGGGGATCGTGCTCTCGAACCCCCTCACAGTATTGGTACCCCATGCTGTTGATACCCTCCTGAACCAAACCAAGACTCAACACCTGACTAGCGCACGACTGACTGGTTATGAACTGACTCTGCTTGCACCCCACATGACATTGAAACGATGCACCACTCTGAATCCAGCTACTCTACTACCTCTCCCTGACGCTGACCCCAATGCATCCCCTACACATGATTGCGTGACCCTCACCGACGAACAAACCAAGAGTAGGGTTGACCTCCGGGATACTGCCTTCCCGGACCCTGACGGGGAACTGTGGGTGGATGGCTCATGCATCAAGCTCCCCGATGGCACCACCTCAGCTGCCTATGCAGTCACCACAGCTCGAACAGTTGTTGAGACAGCCCGCATCACACAGCGATCCACATAGGCGGCGGAACTAATTGCCCTCACACGAGCCTGCATCCTGGCAGCAGGGACAACCGCAAACATTTACACAGACAGTCAGTACGCCTTTGGGGTAGTTCACCACTTTGGGCTCTTATGGAAAGAGAGGGGATTCTTGACTTCTCATGGCACACCCATCCTGCATGGAGATCTAGTCTCTGCCCTGACCGAAGCAGTCCTCCTCCCCACACGGTTAGCTGTGATCAAATGCCAGGCACACAAGAAGGTGACAGACATTATAGGACAGGGAAATGCACTAGCTGACATTACTGCCCGAACCACAGCCGAGAATAGGTCCACGACCCGCATGTACGTGACCAGGTCACAAACTGAGAAATGGAAGGATGCTAGGGAAACGATTAGGGATATCCAACTAGCCAGCACACCACACGAATTAACTGAATGGGCCCGGGTGGGATTGAAGGACGATGACGGTTGTTGGCGAACTAAAGACTCGAACAAATGGTTGCTACCCGACTCGTACTTGATCCCCATGCTGACCATGGCACACTCCCCCGCACACATAGGGTCTGCCCCCATGATCGAACTCATCTCCAAAGTCTGGCACAACGACAGAATACCAGACTCAGCCAAACGTCTGGTCCAACAATGCCTAGTATGCCTCCAACACAACCCTGGGAAAGGAACTGCTGTACCCCGGGGAGGGTTTGGGGTCCCCAATCACCCCTTTGAAGTCCTACAAATGGACTATGTCCAGCTAGAAAGGTGCCAAGGTTTAAAGTATGTACTTGTCGTTGTGTGTGCCTTCAGCAAGTGGGCGGAAGCCTACCCAACCCATGACAACACCGCTATGACTACCGCAAAAGTACTACTGAAGGAATTCTTCCCCCGATACGGCCTTTGTCGAATTTTGTGGAGCGACAACGGCCCCCACTTCGTAGCCGAAGTTATCCAACTCATCTTAAAGGGGTTGGGTGTAAAACAGAAATTCCATGCGGTCTTCCATCCCCAATCTGCAGGCCTGGTTGAGCGACACAATGCCACATTGAAGCTTAAGATAGCAAAAATAGTCGCCACCACAGGACTAAGATGGCCAGACGCTCTCCCACTAGCATTGCTATCAATGCGTTCCACCCCCACCAAACACCACTTAACCCCCTACGAGGTCGTCTTTGGGCGGCCCATGAACCTTTGGACTGCACCAAAACCAACATCCATCCACGACGTCCCGGACGTCCTCATGTCTGACTATTTGTATAACCTAACTAAGACGTTGTCTGTTATCCATCAGCAGGTGCTGCACGCCATTCCCGATGTTTCCAGGGGCCCGGGACACGACATCCAACCCGGTGACTTTGTCTTAGTGCGTAACTTCCAGCGCACCAAGAGTCTGGAGCCCCGGTGGACGGGCCCCCTGCAAGTCCTGATCACCACCCGAACAGCTCTTCGAGTGGAGGGGAAACGCAATTGGCTGCATGCACACCACTGCAAGAAGGTATCACCGACCCTGACAACCACGGACAACATCACCGCCCAAGAGGAACTTCTGGACAAAGGCCGACCATCCCTGAGCCGCTGCCCGGATACAGAGACACTTGAATTGATTGAATATCCCGATCCCACTGTGCCATCCAAAGAAGGGTATAACTTGCGACGAAAGGAGAGAACTTCGGCTAAGCAGACCACAGGCTGAGTGGAAATCTCAGAGCGGTAGCCTAGTCACCTCAAAGGCCACCAGGAGAGAAACTAGAACAAAGTCTGTGGTTCTGCCCGCTACCGAGTCTCTTGAAGGTGATGGAAGCGCCCGACATGAAGATGATGGAAGCAACCGGACGTCCGAAGATCCACTACAAAAACCCAAAGACTGACCGAATGCACAGCTTTAAGACAATAGCACTTTTTATTACCCTTCTCTTTTGCCTTCTCCTCGTGGTCACCTTCTGGATCGTGGAGGAGAGCACACCCGCTCATAAGACATTGCTGACCACCGTTCAACCTACCACCACGAAAGAACACCATCTGATCTCACTTTCACCCCAACTCCGAGAAAGGCGTAAGGAGTTCTGGAATAACTCTTTTGTGCAGTTGCTCCACCAACACAATCTTGCCAACAACGCCACTAACTGCTGGATCTGTGGATTGCTACCACATGCCACTGGGCACTCAATCCCTTTCATCCCTTCACCTTTTTCTGTCCATGGTTCCTGCCTCGCCTGGCTGATCCTCCTGCAGGAGAGCTACAAGGACAATGCCACTTCCGGCAGAACCATGTCACACTTCTACCATGGGTTCTGGCTGAACAAAACTGGTAGAACTTCCGCCCTCTTCTGCCCTCTGAGATCGAACACTTCCTTTCACATGGACATCCCCGCCAAAGAACGAGTTGAAATGCAAGTGTTCAACAATCCAGCCAGACCCACCTTCTCTTACCTCCGAAAGCGGACGGCCGCCACCCTAACAGTGGCCCTGTCCGTCATCAACATCACTGGATCTGTATGCCTCGAAGGCCTGGGGGCACAGCTGGTGGGCCACAGCTCCTGCCTCATCACCCGAACATTGGACTCAGTTGACCCACCCTCCTTTGTTGCCTCCCCGAATATGTACTTCGTCTGTGGTACTAAGGCCTACACCTGGCTCCCGAAAGGTTGGGGAGGCACCTGCTACATCGCCTTCGTCCTTCCCCCGACATATGTGGCTCCAGCAAACCATCACCGACAGAAACGTGCCAAAGACATAGTACAAGCCGACTCCGCCGGAGCACAGTTCATGGACGCAGTAAAAGGTCTTGTTCCGCTCTGGGGTCCGATGGCAAACAGCCGTGCCATCCGCCACTTAACCCAGGCAGTCGAAACAGCAATGAACATTACAGCTGGCGCCCTCGCCAACAACACCGCTGAGCTTCAGGCCGTCCGCCTGGTGGCTCTTCAGAACCGCCTTGTTCTAGATGTGGTTCTGGCTGATCGTGGAGGAGCATGCCGCATCATTGGGTCCAGCTGTTGTACCTACGTACCGGATAACTCACCCTCAGTCTACAAAGCAATTGAACACCTCCACAGACTGTCCACAGAGGTCCATCAAGAGCAAGAAGAATGGTCACTGGGGAGTTGGTTTTTGGACACTATTAAAGGTTGGGGATGGAGGCTGTTTTCATTTATCCTCATACCAATCGTGATACTATGTGGATGTTGCTTGGGGATTCAGTGTCTGCCACCTTTATGTTCGCTTTTTATGAACTGCATCTGCCCTAAGACTTTGGACTTTGAAACAGAGCGAATGAAAGCTCTGAATGAGGTGGAGGTACGGGGTATTATGGGGATAGATCCAAACTAGGCAAGCTGGCGAGATATGTTAAAAGGGAGGACTGTGGAAATTTAGCGTGCAAACTGAACATTATCTGCGCCACCTTGCCTCTCCCCAGCGCCACGCACAGCGAATGCACGGCCGCCATTTTAGGCACCTCACTCTCTCCCCGCTCATTCTCGATCACCAGCGCTTTCCCCTGACGCTGCGAGCATCCCCCGCGCGCCGGCCACCCCCGCTCTCTCATGTAGGCCGTAAACCCTCTCCTTCTGCGCGACCCTGCTATGGAACCACATCCGACCGACATCCCATACATGGTCATGCCTCTCCTTTGATAACCCCCTTCCTCTGCGCCCCATTTTCCGAACTGGTCCCAGGCCATCACCTAGCCCTGCAGATGCAGTTTATTGCCCCTACTGTAAGGGAAACACCCCGCATCAAAGGGATTACAGTAGATCAAAGGCCCTACTCCCTGAGACCCGACCGGTCACACACACCCCCAGGAATTGGCGGAATACCCTGCTGCGCAATAGCCATCTCCTACTGTGGGTGGGGTGGGAACTTCTACTGTATCTATGTGTGGGATCGGATCTGAACCAGGGCTTCAGGGGATATTCCCCCATACTTCAAGGGAATCTCAAGAATGTACTATGTGTAATAAAGCAATAAACCAGTGTATAAGAGACCAGGTCTCAGAGATGCAGTTAGAGCACCTCGTGACGATACCTTGCTGTCTGATCTGATGTGTTCTGCTCCGACGGAATAAAACTTTGTTTCCTGCCTTCCAGTCTCCGGCGCCTGCCTCTTTCATTGGTAAATTATTGAGTGGTATGAGAGGCGATTACCGCCGGGCAAATACTTGAAAGGTTATCGACTGAAACTGCCGCTACCATTTAACAGAAGTCCTCCGATGATGCCATAACAAGAAGCCGCCACCTTCTTGGTATGACAGATGAAACTCAGAGAAGGATCAAGCCACACCCCCAAGTTTTTTATGTCTGCCGCTGGGAGGGGAGTCACACCCAACTCCGAAGGCCACCATTTGTCATCCCACAAAGCCACCTGTTTACCAACCACCATAATCTCCGTCTTCTTGGTGTTTAACTGGAGACAGTTGGAATTCATCCAGTTAGCCACTTCTAAGCCATTCTTCATTTCCTGTATATATCGAAAGCTGTACAAATAATGCATCTTTAAAATAAAGCAATGCGACTACACAGTCCTGACTTATATTGCCTTATCACAACTGAGTCATTAGGTCAGACCTCGCTCGTAATAAGAACAAAAAATCACAAGTATCTAATGTTTTACCACAGAGGTGGGACATTAAGCGCCCCACAGGGATAGTCAGCGGACCACTCCTTCTTGTCATTTCAAGCCAGGAAAGAGATGGCAGGTAAGAGCAGTGGGCTGTCTGTAGAGCACTCGATTAGTTTTCATTTTCAGACACCAAAATTATGCTCTGAGAAGCAAAACACAATACTCGGAAGTAGCAACATTGAAACACCATTACTGAAATCAATCTTCCTCCTAGCAACAGAACACCAGTCAAATATGTTATGTACTCTTTTATTGCCTGTAGAATAAACAAAGTCAGTTTCGTCATCTCGCCTTCCCTTTTCATAGACTATTCTACAGAAACTGTTAGTCACCAACCGCAGTAGCTGCAGTTCTAAAAACATATTGATAAATGCTTAAAATATTTCTGAATTGTGACTGGTGTTTTAAGCACATCAATATCTTCAAAAGCTGATATTGCTCAACAACATTATTTGGTATTGTTGTAGCGTTCGTGTACTGGGCATCAAACTATATTTTGTATTTTAATTATATTCGTCTAACCTCTAGCTACCATCATACTCAATTGGTCCTCCGATGGATCTTGTTCTGTGCTGAAAGCGACTGGATATTCGGAGGACGAGCAATTATCAAATGAGTACCAGGAATAGGATAATTGCCATCTTCTAACGATATTCCTTAACCGTTAGAAATCTAATGAACCATACAAAAGATATCAATCAAATGATTTACCCACAAGTAATAATTAGAACCAGCAGAGTTTAGTTCGAGTTCAAAGGTTTATTTATTCAATCATTAAATGAGACAGAATATAACCCTAAAATGAAGCTAATACTAGGTTTAATAAAGCAATGTCAGACTCTGCAAGATTGAAGGATGACAGGAATAAGGATCTTCCTCAGCTGAGGGAGATTCTTGACGTCTGTAGTTATATGGATCAATAGGAAATCAGTTGAGCCTAATACAAACACCAGTGACCAGTTCCAGTTCTTTAAAGACAGCAATTGGTCTCAGTCTGTTGCTGCAAAGCCAAAGTACCAGCAGCATGACTCAAACCCTTCAGCCGAAAAGGTTCCACTGCACTGGCACCAGCCGGCAGCAGATCGCAGTATTACGTCGCAGTTTGTGTTATCCTCGATTGTCTAAGCTGTCAGTCTTATCACTGTAAAGCTGATCACACATACGTGCTTGTGCTATGCAGTAATTCCTTTACTTCCAAGATCTGAACAATTATACTCCAAAGTTTTCCGGGGTGACACCCTTTGACATCGTCAGGAATGTCAGACCACTCTGTCCCATTGTTTGTCTTTGATAGGATGAGGATAATGTAGTAGGTAAAAAGTATGCAGTCGGGAAGAATTAAGTAATTCAAGTTACGTAGTTTCCTTAAACCAATGTAAGTTTAGTCATATTAACACTGAGGTATTCAGAGAGTAAGCAAAAACATGCTCTGGAGTTGTCTACAGTCCTTACTCAAGCATCCTTTCTAACATGTAACAATTTGTTGCAAATACAGTTAAGTTGTGCTGAGGATTTCAAAGGAAGCCATTGAGAGTTAGAATGCAAGTGGCAAAAAGTTCCCACAGATTTCAGACTATTCAGTTCATGAGTTCATGTTTGGAAAAGGAAGCAAGATTTGAGGCTAACATGAAGTACAGCTCACTCCCGGTGAATTATGCTAATATATGAATCTCATATTGATTTGCATATAATACTAATCTCACAAATAAATGCGTTAATATACACTTCAATCAAATCATAACCGTTTCATGCAAGTATAGGGTACTTGCAATTTTTGCAAATGTCAACATTACACATATATAAGGAAAGTACGTATAAATCTTCTTTGCATGTATGTTATTAAGGCACACATAATTATAAGTACGTTTGATGAAAGATTCACGCATACAGCTTTAACTAAAACCCGTGTAGCACCTACTTTTCTTTTGTCATTTTCAGTGTACATGTTACATACGAAATAATTATCTATTTCTAACACAAGAAACGTTCGTTTTTGCAGCTGGGATTTCTTTGTTAATACTAATATATCTCATAATGAAATCATAAGATGAATGCCATTAAATGTGTAACATTTCACATCTATTAGAGTAAACATACGATATAACCTGAGCTTATTTTAGCATTCTGCATGCCTTTACGATGCAGTATCTAAATCAGAGTTGCATGTTGTCATTTTCCAGAAATCATAATTTATTCCAAGAATTCTCAAGATTGTTTATTTTTTTTTGTTTGTCATAAATTTGTTCAAAGAAATCTATGCTTCATCAGTATATAATGAAATATATTTTCTTTCACTGCTTGCTAGGTCTAACAGGCTCCACAAACTGCACATATGGGGGGTTTTATATGTGAAAATAGCAAACTAAATAGTTAAAGATCCTTCATTTTCATATATAATTCTGGAAATAGTGATACCATCTCAGAGCTGTGGAGAGCTTGATAAATGCCAGATCTTCAGTCTAACGGCATAGGATAAATTGAAACCTGTGGTGTAACATCGCATTACCGGCTAGCACTGTCACGAGTTGCAGACCCCTGGCCTGTGGGGCCTGCTTGCGTGCCACCTAGAAGTCATGGTGCTGCTGGTCCTATGTCTGTGTGTACCCGACCAAGTTTCTGAAACAGAAACAATGTCCTGTGCCTGGCTGCCTGGCTGCCTGGCTATCTCCTCTGGGTGCAGGTTTCTGGGACGGGGAGTGCTGTGTCATCTTGCACAGTGGTACTGCACGTGTGAGACCGAGCCTCTCTGCTCGCCCATAACACTGCTGCTGTTCAGGTATGCTCTCACCTGTGGTTCCCAGCCGGACTAACGCTAAAGCTCACCCCTCTGCAGCACTAATTGATGATTGTGGTGCGCATATGCACAGTGAACATAAAAGCATATGTTGAATTGCGTGCATGGATCACCAATCAGGCCTGGTTTCGTTTTCAAGAAAGTAAGGGTACCACATTTCCGAGCAGTGTGCTAGAGCCCTCTCTGTTTATGCCCATCGTCTCAGTCTAGTTTTGCTGCGCTCTTTTACTTATTCTTTCACTCCGCTGCATCCTTTGCCGCCCCCTCTCTGCCATTTGCTCTTCACCACCGCAAAACCCTCATTTGGCGCTCCCAGCTTTGAGACCTTCCCTGAGGAGCAAAAGAGTCAGTGACAGCCCCTGCTACAGTCCTGCAGTGCTCGGACGGACTGGCCCTGCAACTGAGGCTTTGGCTGCTCTGCATTGTGTTCACGATCTGGTACACACCGGCATAGCACACCAAAGGGAAGATTTTGTTTTGCTTTGTCTGAAGAGATTGCGCAGCAGTAACATTCAGGCCGGACACTGAATTACCATAATTCTGAGCTGTGCACCCGAGCCCATTCTACTTATGCCTGTCTTGTCTTCTTTTCCCTGTCTAGTCTCTCTCTTCTCTTTCCTTGCTCTTTCCCACAGTGACATATTTAATCATTATATCTTTTGAGCTTTCACCCCTCGCCCCCTCAAATGTTGAGCTCTCTCAAAGTCATACTTTCCAGAACTTTCCTGAGGAGCACAATCAATGACACCCATGGCACTGCATGCTCCTATCCCAACACCACAGGCCTCTCAGAAGCATGGGCGGTCAGCTTTGCTGGCAGCACGGAGGTGCAATCACTCCCTCATCTGCTCATGCTTTCAGTCTTGAAGCCCAGACTAATGGTCAGAATGGTTCTGCCTCAATTAATTCTACAGCTCTTCATCTCTCACCATTTCCCTCTCCTTTACTGCCCTTGTTGCTCTGCATGTCTCCCACTCTCCCTCTTCTATCTCTTTCTCTTTTATCTCTCAATTGTTCTTTGACTCTTTCTCTCTCTTGTCCTCTCCTTCTAGCCATCCTGGTATTCTTGATTGCCTTTGTCACTCTTCTCCAATCAGCTTCTCTCTTTCTCTTCTCTCTGTGGCTATAACTCTTTATCTGTATGTGCACACATGCATGTCTGTGTATGTACGTATATGTGTTTATGTAGTAGTAGTAGTAATGAACTTTATTCGGTAACCAAGTACCATCAAAGTGAACATATGCGAAAACATTACAAGAGATATACCATACCACCATTAAAACATATCACAACACAATTCATTTAAAGAAAAACATCGCTATTCAAAATTCCATTTTCTTTAGACAATACTTATGTGCAAAATGGCAGCAGAAATCAAGGAGAACTGTGTGGAAATTGAGTAATAAATACATAAAAGAACTTAAAAACTATCTTCAGCTATATATGTAAAATCAACATTGATAGATTAAAACAGACATTAAAAAATATTAGCCTAGTCGCTCGGGGGCACAGTCAGTAGTCTACCATGTTTATGCCATATCGCCTGTAAAACTTTGCTCGTGGCAATGGCTACTACTGGAGAATTATAAGGGCCACTATATACTTTGTTATTTTCAGATTTTTATATGCAGGAATGATCCATTTCCGGCACTGGCCATGGTAACTTGGGCAGAAGAATGATATGTGTGCCTCGTCTTCATCTGACAAGCCGCATGCCGGACAAGTGCTAATACCAAGGGCCTTGCTCCATTGACTTGTTTCTGATCTCAGGAACAGAGTGCCAAGTCGGAAACAGATATAAAGACTCTTGGCTAGAGGGGAGGAGATGAAATCTAGGAATTCCTCATAACGAGAAAATGGCTTAATATCTCAAAATCTGTTTGTTAGTTTGTCAGTTGAATGGTTACCTAAATGTGTATCTCGGATATAGGTCCAATAACTAGATTTTTAAAACGTTGAGATCGGTCTTATACATTCTCTCTAGATTAGTCCATATCCTTGCCAATCCCAATTCATTAAACCAATCTGAGACAGCATGACCTAAGTTATTAATTTGGCACCCCTTATACATAACAATTCAACAAGGCAATCCCTAAACTCCTTCAGTTCAGGGGTGACCCATAATCGAATCCAGTAGACAAGTGGGATAAGGGAGGCCAGATCTGCAATTCTTTTAAGCCCTACATCATTAAACAAGGTAATTAATGGTGTAATACTGGGTACAGAAACCAGCCTTCAGGCAAATCTATTTTCTGCAGAAGTGAGTTGTGAAACATCAGTGCATCCCCAGGTCCTGGCTCCATTAAGGGCTGCCCCTTGTGATTTGCCGAGATAGACTTCCAGGGCTGGCTACACTGCATGGGAGCTTGTTTGTCTATGCAGCCTACCAATAGCATTTGTACTGCGCTCTACTAGTAGTGAACTTTTCTTTAGCTGGTTATTCCACTTCATACTCCCATTTACCTTAACTCCCAAGTAATCGAAGCTCCTGACCCTCTCAAGTGCTTCTCCCACGACCCGTATGGTTGAGTTTTCGGCCGCTCCCTTACCAAATACCATGTACTTGGTTTTGTTGGCATTGAGCTCCAAGCCCCTTGCCACACAAAAATCAATACATTTATTGACAAGGAGCTGAAGAACCATTGGGGTCTTAAAAATGAGAAGGGAGTAGTCTGCAAAAACAAAATTGGTACCTTATTACCGTTTTGTAAAGGGGAGTCATTTCTACAGTTTTTCAAGACATCAACCACATCGTCTATATATATATATATATATAGAACAAGGTGGCGAGAGGCCATCGAAACGCGTTGATGTGAAGTAACTCATCAATAAAAGAAGCCATGGAAGAAAACCCCTTGGAGTGCAGCGTGGTTACTATAAAAGCTGTTCGTAACCCTATGCTGAATATATATATCTATATATATATTCACTTAAAAAACCATAGGTTTCACACATGTTATAGTTAGCTGGACATTTCACTTGTAAAAAATCAATGAAATTCCCCCGTTATAGTTAGTGCAGGCAACTATAACTCACGCGACCGCAATCCTCTGCTGATGACGTCAGATATTACATCACTGTATTTAGACACTTATTTACCCATGTCTTCTTCCATTAATCTTTAGCTATACATATATTACAAATATTTATTTTTCATAAAGACACATATGTCATCAGGGATGTAATATCTGACGTCATCAGCAGAGGATTGCGGTCGCGTGAGTTATAGTTGCCTGAACTAACTATAACGGGGGAATTTCATTGGTTTTTTACGAGTGAAATGTCCAGCAAACTATAACATGTGTGAAACCTATGGTTTTTTAAGTGAATTTGCAAGGTTTTTTAAATGCTAATTCGTAACTATAACGTGTGTGAAACCTATGGTTTTTTCAGTGAATTTGTACGGTTTTCTAAATGCTAAGTTATGTATTTATGACATTTTTTTTTTTCAGGTTTTTCACCGTGCGCACTCTGTGGGCACTCGGTGCGCTTCGGGGGTCCTTCTGTGACTCCCTGACCAAGGCTAGGGGGTCAGGAACTGTCCACTCTGCCCCCTTTTCACGTTCTCCACCTTTTTTTTTCTCCCCCTCAGACTGCGAGAGACAAAATGGCGGCCGACACTTCCTGGTTTCGACCGATTCGAATGTTTACCGACATCTAACAACCAATCAGAATTGCGCTCGCGCACGGCAGGGTGCGCGCACTGTGCGCGCACGGTGCGCGCGTATAGATATTGATATGCTTTTAAATGCTATTTGCTCAGGAAATACTGAACAGATTTACACCAGACCTGCAAAAGGCACTTCCTTGACCTTATGGCTACCTCTCTGCCAAATTTCACGTAATTCTGTTCAGCCGTTCGGTCTGTAGGTCCTATGGAAAAATGCATGGGGAAACGCGTTTAGGGACCCCCCCTTTTTCTCGGCCCCCGCTTGACGAATCACCCCGAGACTTTCAGGGTAGGAGCTGAACGGAGCGCCCCATTAGTTTTGAAAATTTCACGAGGATTCGTCAACCGGCGCCAAAGTTATTCAAAATAGAATTTTGAGATTTCCTATGGAAACTAGGTTGTAACTATAACTATCTACTGGCAACCGCCAGTAGATAATATATATATATATATATATATGCAGGCTCTACCCCATCACATACAGGTTACGCCAAACTTCTAAGGCGGGTGCCATAATCTTCGTGAGGACGGGACTCACGTTTAAATGACGGCTCAAACGCATGCGATGAATGTAGCACGCATAGGCACTCACGGGGACTGCAATCCACTTTTATTAATTAGCAGAAGCCTTTCAGCAAACAGCTTTCATCAGTGCTTGTGTTGGTGGTGATTGCCCATGTTTGGGGTAAAACATCAAAAATAGGAATAGACTGATTCTTCACCAAAGCACGTCTGAATAATAAGAACTCTTTGAACATTTAAATATTTATTTGAGATGAATGTCGATATGGCTAAAAGAGACATTATAACATTTTCTCATTTATACGGATGTCAGAAGGAGCAAATATTTATGGAGTCCTTCCTCACTTACCACCAGCGTAGGAGAAAGGACGTACCCCTGGTGTACACCCTGCTGTATGGGGATATGCTTGGTTAGCTCTCCTGCATGCCCACACCATACCTGGGCAAAGTTATTACTATGTAGCTGGAACATAAGGTGGATTAAATTCCCTGGGACCCCCATCTCATTTAAAACAGACCACAGATTTGTACGGAGGATGAGATCAAAGGCGGCTCTAAGATCAACAAATGCCACATAAAGATTCTGTTGTTGTAGTAGAGTATATTTCCAGTGTAGTGTGGTAAATCTGAAAATGTGATCTACAGTGCTCATCTTAGAGCGAAACCCTGCTTGGAGATCTGACATAATATTATTTGTATCTATCCAGTGATGTAATTTATCAAGGATTTGTTTCGCGAAAATCTTCTGGGCATAGTTGATCAGGCTAATTGGCCTGTAATTCGATGGTACACATGCATCGCCTTTCTTGTATATGATAACAATCTCGACCCCTTTTTAAGAGTCAGGTATCTCCCCCCCTCTCGCTATAGCATCGGAAAGAAGATTAAAGTAAAGTGACCAAATCTGGGGTTCTGATTTATAAGGTCCCGGTGCCCTAGCTGTTTTTAGCACCGAGATGGCATTCGTGGTGTCTTCCAGACTGAAATTAACAGCTGGGTCATCAAGTTGTAAGGTATCACGGCAGGTCGAGCCCCTAGATGGCATTGGGATACTATAGGAGCCCAGTGGGATGTCTTCTTAGGCTCATAAAGATCAGAGAAATGGGACACCCACCTGTCAGCTGATATAAAATGTTGGTGGTTCTTAATGTTCTCCATTCTGGTTTCTGACACTGTGCACCAGAATAAGCTGTTATCATTTGTTTTTACCCCGCGTAGCATATCCTCCCAGATTCTGTCATCCCATCACTTTTTTGCCACTTTTATGGAGGTTTCAAACATACACCTTACTAAGGCTATTTGGTCCCTATCGCCTTCCAGGACAGCACACCTTAGTAGATGTTTAGCTCGCTTGCAAGAGGAGTCAAACCAGGTAGTTATTTCCCCAAACTGGTTTCTTGCTGGCCATGTCTTTATAAAAGACCTGTTGAAGCTCTTTAAAGAGTAGATTGCGTATACCTAAAATTGGGCTTTCTTGCTCATTCACACCTTCATAATTATCCAGTGAGTTGACATACAGCCCGTATATCTGTGACAGCAGTGTTTAATTTGTCATAAATTTGGGCCAGGAAACATAGCGCCTACAATTAGAAAGTACAAGATTGGGTACCTCTGTATAGCATGTGTTAGATACTCTTGCCAATAGGGTTCCACCCAATGAAACCACCAGGGAATCGTAGTCACTGTCAGTTCACCTATCTACTTTCATATCATTCAAAAATGGCCAGAGTCTCACAACCAAAATGACAAAATCAATAACAGTCGCATGATTACCTCTTCTGTGGGAGCTCGATTAGGGTCAGATCCAGTGCGACCGTTACACGCCCTCAACCCTCTGCCCGCTACTATGGAGCCTAGCTTACGACCAGTTTCCGTAAAATTTACTCAGGGTTTCCCCATTAGTGCTCTAATACCCCACTGCTCATCTTCATCTTCTACGACTTCATTAATATAGGAAGATGGTTCAGATGATGTATTGAAGTCGCTGGCCAGTAATACTTTTGTGTTCGAATGAAGAGAGTCCAACACTTTTTCAAGGGTAAACAAGATGGGGGATTCAGTACTATCCGTAATAGATCTTACACATATATTTAAGAGGGCCTAGATAGGTCCTCCCATAATGATTGGGGGGTTTAGCTTCGACACTATAACTTGTAAACCCATCAACGATTTTTTTTTCAGTTGCCCAAGTCTCTTGAAATATACAAATATCATGCTTTCCGATGTACAATAGCCACTTGGGATCATCCAGCTTATAAGCAATACCTGACAGGTTTCAGGTTAGGTTAATACAAGCTTGTGTCTGGGTACCTGCGAGACCCGCTGCATGCAAAAATGCACTAACATCCAGAGGTATAATAGTTATAGCACCTGACCTACTCCCATCCTCCATGTTGTCACTGCCCAGATTTCCGGCTGACCTACTCAGGTGGGTAGGAGCATCAGGTAAAATCTCCTCACAATTTCTATTAGGAGACACACAGTTTGTAATCCTCAGCATTCCTGCGTCTCTCCTCCTGTTGTCAGCGAAATCAATGGCCTCAATAGTAAAGTAAGATATCGTACCAAACATTTCTATACTAGATAAAACACAATTGCTCTGTGCATGCGTTACACTCAGTCAATCAAGTGCATTCAGGTTTGAAGTAGAAGCTGTGTGACTAGCTTGTGAGGATGAGTTATCAGATTGAGCTAGAGAGCTTCTCAAAGATCTATTAGTTGGAGGAGATAGCTTTAATCTAACCTCCATCACATCAATTCTCATAAGGTGGCAAGTCCGAATTTCAAAATTAGTAAGATTCTGTTGTGGGGATTCTGCTCACGCACAGAACTATGCACAGGAAACCAGGACCTCTATCTATATTCCAGCTTAATGTTTATACTCCATTTAAAGCATCACAACTTCGTCCTCCCCTTATTTTTCAAGATCAGGTAATGTCTAGATGGCGAGTACAAGGACTGCGGGTGATAGGAGATTTGGTAGGAGATGGCCAATTATTACCTTTTGTATTTTTGAAGGACAAATATCAGTTGTATTCTCATGACTTTTTTAAGTATTTGCAGATTAGAAGCGTATTGCTTAAACATTTGGATGCAAATCCTTCTTTATTTGATAAAATAACTATTTTTGAACTTATCCGAAAGAAAGCCCGAATTGGAATAATATATCGGTATGTACTCTCCAGCCTACCGGACGATCTGAGTGCACAAGGATTAAGTTGGGCGGATAAACTAGGAAAGACTAGTGCTGATTTACACCCGGCCATTGAGTTGGCTAGTAAAGTTTTGGTTTCTGGCAGTCTTCGACGCAAAGTTATATGTCAATATTTGATTTGTATTATACTCCTGCAAGGATTGCTAAATGGGGCAGTAGAACAGGGAACCATTGCTCTAGATGTGGGTTATATGCAGCAAATGCAACTCATATGTTTTTTTTTGTCCAAAGCTGAAAAATTTCCTGTCCGACATTGAATGCTTTATTAATGTCACGTTTAAGATCCAGTGCACTTTGACTCCGGAGATGGTGATAATGGGTTATGATGGGGCAGCGTATGTGGGCAATACATGGCATATTGTTGCATTTTTGTTTATTTCTATGTCTATGATCCGCTTATGTATAACCTCACAATGGCTATCTCCTGAAGCCCCAACATTTATAAATTGGAGAACTCGACTGCTTTGCCATTCATAAGCTGGAATCCTCAGTGTTTTCAATAAAGGGTAGGCGGAGGCGGAAGCTTGCGTCAAAGATTTGGACTCCACTGGAGGAATGGATCAAATAGCTGTTACGTATTTATTATCGATTGGACAAGGTCTTGCCATCATGATATGTTTTGAATATGTCTGTTTAAATAAGAAACAGTGTTTATTATGATTATATGTTTGGACTGAAGGCCATGACTGTATTATCTTGTGTTAAAAGGAAATAAAATTAATAAAGTAAAAAAAAAAAAGGAAACCAGGACCTCAGTGAATTGTGGTGTACCAAAAAACTCACCTCAGTACCCAGAACCCCTATCCAACTAGCATCCGTGTCTCATTCGTTCTCCGTACTTCAGAAAAGCTACCAATGATTAGACAACCCAGAACAAGTGACTTAGGGTACTCTCAGGAATAATGGAAATCAAGAACACTCTTTCGCTTTTATTCTCATACCAGTCCACAACATGAGTAATCAGAGACACTGAAAAGATTAAAATGTTAATTTTAACTACGTGCTCTAAGATGCAGTATTTTGGCTAACATAAGCAAACATATGATTAGAAATAATATAATCAGCATTGTTACAATTCCATAAAACACAAAAGGAGAAATCATGTTATAATGATAGTGGAAACAGGTCATATAGCTCCTTGTGAACCACACTCCCCTGGCTAGGAGCTAGGTTTTATAATAAGAGAAGGACTCTAGGTTTAAATGGGGAACCCCATACCTCCAAGATCAGTTGAGGTGAATCACATCACAGGATCAGCAACACTCTCTGTAGATGGAAAGGTTTTTCTCCAAGTGCCAGAATCGTGCATGCAATGTAATATAAAAGGCAACCGAGTTTCAGATATTTGCAGCTGTGTGCGTGTTGTGTCTAGAGCGTGGGCCGATCAACCTGAAGCAATAGCATACATTGTTATTTGACCTCGAAGACTTCTGCACACAGTGTACAGACTGAGGCCGCGGTGTAAGTCTACGGATGTAAAAAACAGACCGTTCTCATGTGAAGAAAAGCAAGCACTTTAACTTACAATAACAGTTACATGTAGTGTTGTGTGCAAAAGCGGCATAGCAGCAAAATGGTATTTAACTTCTAATACGCTTATGCTAACATAGCAATGTGTGAAGCAGAACCCTGTTTTCGCTACACCCTCCCCTGATCGGACAACGAACAAAAAGGGAAGCAATTTAGGAACGCAGAGTTCAAGTTTGAGTGAGACAGAACCAAGTTCATATTTTGCCAAACCGGATAATTGGAAGTGATAAGGTCGAAGTTGTGAGGTAAAAAACATAAAAACACGAAGAAGGGGCGGTATACTTCCCACCCTGGAGTGAAAAAAATAGTATAAAGAATGTGTAGTCCAGTACGCGTTGAAGAAGGACAATTGCCAATTTAAACCATCAGCGTATAGGCACAGTATGTTGCAACAGCCTCCAAGAGGAAGTCATTGTTATCATCAGCAAACGATTCAGCCATCCAATTTAATAAAGTAAACGAACATACATGTTCTTCGATACCGGAGCCTCTAGCACCATCAGAGGACAACTTGCGTGTTCATCAAGGTAACTTCGTGCCAGGAAATCATGTGCAGCTCCACATATATCCCAATTCCCTAGAACTCCATGCGCAGCCACGTAGGCCATAATCCCGATACCAGAACAGGCCAACTCATGAGCCACTAAGCGACTCATCAGTCGATCATAATCCGGGGTAGGAGACGCCGTATTGGAGAGACACAAATCCAGAGTCCATTCAAATGAACAATCCAGGCAATGGAACACAGGTTGCACGCAAGTAAAGTATGAAAACCGGAAGGATAATCCATAGGCTACACTCAAAGTGGTCAGAGGTAGTGTTCCATAGTATTCAAGCATCCGGTTGCGAAGCTGGAATAGCTGGGGTAGGCTGTCTTGTGACACAGATTGTGCAGCCATTTTGGAGCAAACAAATCAACAGCAGTACACCGGCAGACAAGGCGAGAATTAATGGCAACCCGCCGAAGATGCTGGAAAAAATAGAATGAAAAAATGCCGGTATCACACCAAATATTGTTTGGAACGACGTCACAAGGCCATAGCCCACAACTTCGAAAAAATGCGCGAAGCCAGTTGTTGACGAGGCATTGAATATAGTGTGAATCAGAGCACTGAAATGAAGTGGGAGATCAGTATTTAAAAGCGCATGTTAGCTACGTGAAAGACAAATGTTTCATGAGAAGAAGCTAGGGCGACTTCTTTTTGGGACAATAGAGCCCTTATTCTGGTCATCTTGTTGAACTCGGCCTTCAAGGTCGGTATGGAAGGCCAGATGGAAATGTCGAGTCTCCCATGCGGAGGCGGGAAAAGCAAATTTTTACAGCAAACTACACGTTGGGAGACAGTTACAATATACAGAATCCCTGCCAGCATCCCGTAGCACAAATCATTATTTAAAAGCAAATAACAACAGTTAGCAAGTAACGTGAAAGTGGGTGTTATAGCTGGCACTGGATTTCCCTTTAAAATGCAAGCAAAATTCGGGGCTTGGGTGTTACACGCGCCGTGCAGTTGTATATTTGTGCACAGTAGTGAGTGATCAGGTGTAGAAGTGCACTCTTCGCCTTTTAAATAAACCTCTTTACCCTCTCTCAGGCACCTGTATGTGAATGAGAGCGACCAAACGTCATGGAGAAAAGCGCTACCTAATGGTTCATATCTGCCTAAGGCATAGTGTTTCATACATGAACTGAACTTAAATAAGGGAAAAGGTAGTGTTATTAACCCATGAATGAGCTATACAGCTGAGTTAGATTCAGCCACAGAAAATGGTAAAGGTTCCAACTTTTCAATGTGCGAAAGAGAATATGTCGCATCTTTCATGGACAAGAACTGTTGTTTGTCAGTCAGATTAAATGGTAAAAACAGAGATGAGGTATTCATATAGTCCCAAGGAACTTTCCCAGATTTCAATGTTTGTAAAGTCCATGCAACTGCATTATGGAACGTAATTGATTTTGATTTGTAAAGAAAGGGGTACCCCTAATCTCGTTTCCTTTATCAGGGTAAACATAGCATATATGAAAATAATCATATAGTAAACACAATAAACCGTGGACTGAATATCTATACAAACATGTACACACCAATGGGCAAATATTATTCAAAAGTTAATATTTTTTATTTAATATCGTGGGGCTCACCTTGGGCCCGATGTGTCAGCTGCAAGCTCCATCAGACGACACATCGGTCCCAAGGTGAGCCCCACGATGCACGCAGAGCTATACCCATAGCTACGACTGAGGCCCTGTCACCGGCCCAGTTCTGCTCCCAACGCGAGCTCCCCCCATCACCTGAACCGCTCACCCCTCCCTCAGTGCTACCCCCTTAAGGCTGAAAGCTCTCCCAAAGCCTGGTAGTGCTAAACCGCACGGATGCCCTGATGTGTGAATTGACTCTTGCCTTTGTGAAATCTATGGACTGGCATAATCTGAATTTGTTTTGACTTGACTTTACATAACACAGCACATATCGCGCTAGATAGACTCATTACATCTCATGCCTTTGGATATTTACCTCAGCCATTTTCTTACAGGCAAAATCGTAAGTAGGAGGCAGTCACTTACAACTGCCAGCCATCTTGTAACGGCTACCAACTCAGGGACATCCTTCTGGTAACTGCTTCCTACTGCTATTCTGGTGTCCCCATCCTTTGCCCATGGAATACTGCTACCATCTTGTAACGGCCCCCACTCCTCTACCCTTCTGCTAGTATGCAGTGATTTAATCTGTATTTCTTCTCTCCTCTGCTGCGTATTTGTACAAAGGGGTGCTAAAGGAAACAGGATAGTCTTGCATACTTTTGCAGGCTTTCGGAGTAATGCTACTTCCATAATTGTCTTGTATCCTACCTAGTGAGTGACGTGATAGGAACCTCAATGCATTGCTGAACATGACTCCTGTGCACTCCTAACTCAATGCGGAACCACTTTTACTAGCTACTGCGCTCTCCTTCCTCACTGCCTAACCTTGTGTACTTAGTGCTCTCCTCCATGACCACTCTTTCACTCCTAACTCACTGCCGAAACACGTTTACTAGCTCCTGCACTCTCCTTCCTCACTGCCTAACCATGTACACTTAGCTCTCTCCTCCATGACCACTCTCTCCCATCGCAGCATGGACCCCAGACTTGAAAAGTCATGATCTAACAGCTACACCATTAACTATCCTGACAACCTCTCCAAAAATGCCACCAAAACTCTGAAACACAGACTCCTCAAAGCCAATCCATAAACCCTTATCTCTGACCCCTACCTCTGTCCAAAAAAGGTACTATTACGAGTGACCTGATCTTCTACACTAAAAGAAGAGCTCAGTGGAGATCGACATTCCACGCTCTACTCAGCATCAAGTCTTCCAAAAAATTCCCGCACGGTCTGCGACTTTTGGTCACTAAGTCCCCCACTTTTAGAGCAAATGCCACTTTCTCCATCTACAACAATGGGACTATTCTTATTCAGGCCACCGATCACAGCCTTGACATCTTTGAGGACAGGTTTGATCTCTTTAAAAGATTCCTGGTCCCTAGCGACTCCCCTACTCAATCCAGGTACGATCCTTCCCTTCCCACATCTCAGGAGGGCTGTGATCCCTCTTTATCGGACCACAGTCTGAGGACGGCCTCACCTTCCCTGATCAACTCCATCTGGACCATAGCTCCTCCCACACCAGGCTCCCCTAGCGCACCCATCGTACCATGACATGACCAGACTTTAACCTATAGTCTAGTCACGATGCACTTGTTCTCCCTCGACCCAACCTCCTCTCCGATACTCCCCTCACACCCTCTACCACTAGCCCTTGCCTACATCACTCCCTCACTAGACAGCAAGCATGCCCACCTTCCATCAGGAACCCAATTAACCTCCCTTCCCCTCTCCTCCCTTACATGACTCACTCGCCTCACGCGACGGTACCGCAGAGTGGGAACTCTCCATTAGGGGGCCTCCCCCACCCCTCCCGCTCACCGACCCTGATCTCCCCCCAGCCTGTCCATTGACCAACCCTCCTCCTCCCCTTCGCGCTACACATAATACACACTCTGATCCTGCCTCTAAACTCAGGGCAATTAACCTTGAGCTGCTATCTCTCAAAACTGCCATACTTAAACTCATTAAGGCCACCAAAGAGCTAGCCCTTGATCTTTCTCCCAACTTGCCCATACTCGAGACTCCCCTTCTCTCTTCCACCAGGCCAACACTTGAGATCCCTCATATGATCCCCCCTATTCCCACTACCCAAAATTGGAACACCAACCCCTACCCTAACGCCCCTTCTAGACCCGCCAGAGCCTTAAATCCATTTCCAGAACCTGATATTCTCTCCCTCCTCCTTGAGTTCACCTCTCCTCCTTCGAACATCTCTAGCAATGCCACATGCTCTCGTACAGCCCCACTAATTGCACTGAACTCAACACTCCCTAGCCATGTTAATGCGGATCCCATTCGAACCATCACCCCCAACCCCCATAGAGCTCCCAGACTCAAATCCAATTCCATAAACTTCAATAACCTCCTGCAGATCCCCATCTCACAACCTGCGACCACGGACACCATACACAAATCACACCTGAAATGCATGCTACTTTAGATCAGCGGTGAAACATGCAACAAACCTTGCCGATCTCATTCTAGCCCAAGATCCAGACCTCCTTATCCTCACAGAAACATGGCTCAACGACTCCTCTGGCCCTACCCTTGGCCTATTAGTCCCTCCTAGTCACAACATTATCAGACTCGACCGAGTTAAGAAATTAGGAGGAGGCATTGCCTGTATCTTCCGCAACTCTCTCAAAGCAAAACAGTCCCCCTCAGCTAATCTCTCCTCCTGTGAATACCTTTACATTGATATCAACAGCACACACAAACCCTTATGCAGCCTTCACATCTTCTACCACCCCCCAGGTGATAACCTCCACCTATTCGAACAAGTTATGGAAACCATTTCCTCCAAACCTAGGGCGTCACTCCCCCCAGATCTTCCTTGGGGATTTCAACCTCCACTGGAATAACCCCCACGACCAGGCTGCTACAACCCTCAAAAACTTTCTTACCGACCTATCTCTCACTCAATACTGTGACAGCCCCACTCACAACTTAGGTTCGACACTGGATCTCATCATCTCCAACCCCAACTCCATTCATCTTGAATGCATTCTCCTCTGTGATTGGTCTGACCATCATTTTATCAACTTCCTGATACATGAAAGTTGGAACCACAATTCTGCTCAACCACTCAAACTTAAACACTGGAAAAGAACGCTCCATAACACTAGTGTTAATGAGCTCATAGAACGCTGCAATCTCTCCCTTCTGCCCCCTTCTAACATGACTGACGTCCATGACCTCACCGACCATTATAAAAACACCATGCTAACTGCACTTAATGATACAGCCCCTCTTCAACTAAAAAGAATTCCCATAAAAGACTCCAAACCGTGGTTTAATGACAGACTAAATGAGGACAGACGTAGTCTTAAACTAGCTGAACGCAGGTGGAGAGCCTCTCCGTCCGCGGATCTTCTCAACACTCTAAGATCCCAAAGAAGCAAATACAACAAACTCATTAAAACGGTGAAAGCCAATTTCCTCAAGCACCAACTTAATCTAGCTAAAAAGCGCCCAAAACGACTTTTTGAGCTCATTAAATCACAATCCAACAACACCTCTTCTCAATCTCAGCACACCACTCGTACGCAACCAAACTGCGATGCGGTGGCTGAATTCTTCCTCGAAAAGATGAATAAAATTGAATCAGACCTAAGGTCTGCTGCACTCACCCTCTCGCCCTCTCCTGACACCTCTCTCTCCAAACCCCTGCCCTCGCCTCTGGGTCTCTCACTCAAAAACAATGCCTCTTGGAGTAATTTCACTCCCGTCAATGACATTACCATCCACAACATTCTTTCAACCCTTAAACCCTCAAATCACTTCAATGACCCTCTCCCCCCTATTTTCTTTAAAGAAATGATAGGGTCACTAGCACCAGTTTGGTCCAAAATCATCAACGCCTCACTTCTTCAAGGTGAGAACCCGGCCTGCCTGAATGTAGGCCTAGGGCTCCCTATTCTAAAAAAACCCGCGGCTGACCATGTTGACCTGAACAACTACCGCCCAATCACAAACATACCGACGCTGGCAAAACTGCTGGAGAAATGCGTTCACGAACAACTTCGCAAACACATCGAGCATTTCCAGCTTCTCGACCATTCCAATCGGGTTTCCGCACAGGGCACAGCACTGAAACGGCCATCACTCACATTGTTGACGACGCTCTCACTTTACTTGACCAAAATAAAACCTGCCTTTTAATCCTACTCGATCTCTCTTCGGCTTTTGAAACTGTTAAATATGACAATCTACTCTTCCTCTTGGAACACAGAATGGGGCTCTCAGGCACGGTCCTTAAATGGTTTGCATCTTTCCTCAACAACCGAACACAAAGGGTCAAATCCAACCAGTCTCTCTCCAACCTGAGTCCCTGCACCCTGGGTGTTCACCAAGGCTCCTCACTCTCCCCCACTCTCTTCAACCTCTTCCTTGAACCACTGACCGTAATTCTTAAAGACTCCAACATCCAATATCACATGTATGCAGACGACACCCAACTTTACATGAAAATCTCCTCCCCCAAAGACATCAAATCTCTCAACGGAACCCTTCTCAAAGCCCTTAACTGGCTTACCGCCAACCATCTCAAATTAAACGCCCTCAACACTGAATTCCTCCTCATTGCACCCACTAAGCAAACCCCCACTGTTTTGAAACTTCTCTGTAACCTCACCGCCCTAAATTGCACACCGCTCATCGTTGACTCTACTAAATCACTGGGAGTGGTACTAGACAAAAACTTAAACATGCAAGACCACATCAGATCAGCAACCAAAGGAGCGAACTTTCAACTCTGCATCATAAGAAAACTCAAACCCTACCTTCCCCAAGATGACTTTAAATCGGCGGTGCAAGCACTTGTCATTTCCAGACTAGAATACGGCAGTGCAACTCTTTGCGGTCTGCCTAAACTCAGTTTACCACCTATCAGAGCATCTCTAAATGCTGCCACTAGACTCATCATGGGCTCTAAGAAGAATAATCACATCTCACAGGATCTTAAATCGCTCAATTGTCTTCCCTTTGAAGCTAGGATTCAACTTAAGATCGTATGTATGACCCACAGAGCACTACACTTCAACACCCCACTCTACCTGACAAACAAACTGGAACTCTCAGGTGGCTCCAGGTCCACAAGGAGTACCGGCACACTGCTTCTCAAGCCCAAGAAAATTAAGAAGCTTAAAACTTACAATCGTACATTCTCTGGCATCGCCCTGAGAATCTGGAACTCCCTTCCAGTGGATACAAGACTTATTCCTTCTACTCTTGCCTTCAAAAGGAAAGTCAAAACTCTACTATTGAACAAACTGCTCTAATGAACAATGCGCTGAACTTGATGCTGTGTTCCTACTTCCTTTAAGTGATTGTTTTTCTTTAGTTTTTTTTTTAATGTATATTGATGTATATTGCCCCTCTTTTCACCAGCACCCCTCCTGCTTCCTTTGTCCCCCCAATCTCTGCCTGCCCCTGTTGTATTTTGCCTCACTGTTTCCATGATTTCTCTCAACTACCTATTTTCCTTTGTCTACCTATACCTATGTAAAGCGCTCTGATACCCTACGGGGTCATGTCCGCGCTATACAAAACTTTTTCAATAAATATTTTATACGGGAAAAAAAAGGGAGAGAAGGAAGAATGAATTTATATGTATATATGTACACATCAATTTATAAAACCACAAATATTAAATCGATCTTCTGTTGACAAAATATTCTTATGGTGTAATCTCATATATACAGTATAATTAATATTCTATACAATCATCATTTAATCCAAAATCGATATTCTTATATCGCATTCATGTATTAAATTTACAATGGATGATCAAAAACCAAAGGGGAAGAAAATAACAAATGGGATTCAATTACATATATCGTTCATGGCTAATGATAAATTCAATAAATTCTAGCTCACTCCACCACCCCAGTTCAGACATGGCCATATGCAAATCAGTCTGACCCGGTGCCTCATGGGAACAGTCCAGCCCTAACTGCCAAGTCATGTCTTCCCTGGACTGGAAACAAGCATCCTGGGACCAGGGTTGTGCCACTGGAATCAAGCTATCCTGGCTGAAGATGGGTGAAACCCCGAAACCGGTCCTAGGATGCTTGTTTCTGGTCCAGGGAGGACCTGGCTTGGCAGTTCGGGCTGGACTGTTCCCATGAGGCACAGGGTCAAGACTGATTTGCATATGGCCAGGTCTAAACTGGGGTGGCATGGTGAGCAAAAGAATGATGGATTTAACCCAAATCTCTTGACTGGGGGTGAATGTTTTGATTTGTTCTGCATTCCTTCCATCAATTGAGTGTCTTTTGCTTTCTCGCCCTAAGTGCGCCAGGTATGCCCAGACGTGGGTCCTGGGCTCACTGTGCCACTGGATTCAAGCTATCCTGGCTGAAGAGGGGTGAAACCCTGAAACCGGTCCTAGGATGCTTGTTTCCGGTCCAGGGAGGACCTGGCTTGGCAGTTTGGGCTGGACTGTTCCCATGAGGCACAGGGTCAAGACTGATTTGCATATGGCCAGGTCAAAACTGGGGTGGAATGGTGAGCAAAAGAATGACGGATTTAACCCAGATCTCTTGACTGGGGGTGAATGTTTTGATATGTTCTGCATTCCGTCCATCAATTGTGTGTCTTTTGCTTCAATAGGAGCTGGGCAGTGTTCCCTCCGTTGGGCCATGAATTTGAAATTTGACAAAAGTCTGGTCCCTCTTCATGATGTGTGACGAGGAGTGGGGTGCCACAGTTCCATCAGTTAATCTAATTTCAGATCGTTCGATAAGATGATGTCCATTCACTAGATGAAAAAAGACAACCACAAATCCAATCGACATGAATAAAAAACATAGAGATGAGCACCAACCAAATGTAAGTCCAAGGGGGAATTAAAAAATGTCTCTTAAACCAAACAGCAAAAGTAGAAATTTTCGATGGGGCTCTCAACATTGTTGAGTTAGTATCAAATGAAAAACTTGACTGATCAACCGCACTTGTTTGCACACCAGGCAATAGCACATCTGTGGGATATGTTTATTCAGTATCATCATGGAGAACATAAGTTTGTGGATTCAACAATGGATTTGTAACTGTATGCATCTCGATGGCAATGCCAGGCCTGTTCGTATTTGCCGAGGCCAAAACTGAATTTCTCAGCATTGCTGGACTAGAGACCGCTAGAGTCATACTAAGAAGAATCGGCCACTTGTTGTAGTTTGACATTGTCAATGGAGATGTACCTGTTATCCTTGCGACCAGAAAGTGGAGGTAAAATGACTGTTCTTGAACCCTGCAAGCCAAGCACTGGAACAGGTGTACGATAAGAGGGGCCGAACTCCATCTTGTTCTCCACCTTCTCACGGACCAGGTCTCCGACTCGAGGTAGCCAGCCAATTACCAGAATCTGAAGTGCAGCATCGGTTGTGGAGGGCTAGTGTTCCTTTGCAAGACTGTCTCCAGCCTCTTGTAGATTCTGTAATACAGCAGAATGATCATCTACGTCAAAGGGTGCGGCCGACGCCGCCATGTCTAGACCATCAAGGTCCGGGACAAACATTTTTATGCCAAAGAGCATTTCGTATGGGGTCCGCCCACCCAGAGACCTTCTAGGGAGATTATTAAGTGCACGTTGTACGCTATGCTAATGGGCCAACCAGTTTCTGCCAGTACCTAAAACCCTAGCTGTCAAGGATTGCTGTAAGTCACGGTTCATTCGCTCCACAACAGAATTGCCCTCAGGCCAGTATGGAGACGAATATTTGACCTGCACCCCCAAAGACCTCAGGGCTTCCTTGTACGCCTTAGAGGTGAACGCTGGACCCTGGTCAGAATGGAGGGTGCCACATGCAAAAATTCCCACAAAGACACGCAAATCCCTGATGACAGTTCGAGCATCAGTGCTGCGTTGTGGCCAAACCCATAGAAAGCGTGTGCACGAATCCACTGCAACCAAGATGAACTTATACGCAGTATCAGAGGAGAAAGGACCGCAGTGATCTAAATAAACACACCCAAGTGGTTTATTAGATACGTAAAACTGTGTTTGAAGTGGACGCGCAGCAGTCGAAGGCTTAATCTGCTGGCAGATGTCACAAATAAGGACATAATCACGAGTCTGTTTATACAATCCGCGCCACCAGTAACGTTGTTGTAAGATAGTGACAGTCACAGAAACGCCTGCATGAGCTGAGGCCATACCTTCGTGAGCGGCTGTTATCAAGGAAAGCCTGCGGTCCACGTTGGGAATCAATCTGTCACCAACATCATTAATTCTCACATAGGGAGCTTTATCAGGACTTAAATGAATTATGAATATGAATGTATTTAGAAGGGAAACCTCTAGGGTAATTACCTCCCTTCTCTGTTGTAGCAATAGCTGCCAAGATGTCATCATCAATCTTACTTTTGGATCTTGTAACTGCTGCTACTAAATATGTTGCCACTGCTGTTTTCGCTGCCTCATCAGCGAAACTGTTACCAACAGCGTGTACTCCTATGCGCTAGTGACCAGGACTATGAATTACATTCACGAGAGGCAGACGTTCTTTAAGTTCTGCAACTCGAACCCAAAGCATTTTATGTTTGATTATGCTACCTTTGGAATCACGATATTCATTCTGAGTCCAAACGAATAAATTGTCATTGAAAGGCTGAACAAAGTAGTAAGGGTCACTTACAATAACAGTAATCACACGGGGATCAGCAAACTCTAGTGCAAGCACCAGAGCACGTAGCTCTGCCAACTGGGCGGTCAATCAATCAATCAATCAATGCATTTGTAAAGTGCGCTACTCACCTGGAAGGGTCTCCAGGCGCTGGGGGGAAGGGGTCCGCTACTGCTCGAATAGCCAGGTCCTGGGTCGTTCGAAGGTGGATGGGGAGGGAGTTCCATGTCTTGGCGGCCAGGTAGGAGAAGGATCTTCCTCCGGCGGTGGCTCTGTGAATGCGTGGTACGGCGGCGAGGGCGAGGCTGGACGAACGAAGCTGGCGGGTGGGTGTGTAGAAAGTCAGGCGGTTGTTGAGGTACTTGGGGCCCAAGTCATGGAGGGCCTTGTGTGTGTGTGTGAGGAGTCTGCTGACGGTCTCGCAGGTGGCCGGAGATGTGGTTGTGTCGGGGAATGTCCAGGATGAGCCGTGCGGAGGCGTTCTGTATTCGCTGGAGTCTTTTCTGTAGTTTGGCTGTGGTTCCGGCGTAGAGGGTGTTTCGGTAGTCCAGGCGGCTGGTGACGAGTGCCTGGGTGACCGTTTTCCTGGTGTCGGTGGGGATCCAGCGGAAGATCTTACGGAGCATGTGCAGGGTGTTAAAGCATGATGAGGAGACGGCGTTGACTTGTCTGGTCATCGAGAGGGAGGAGTCCAGGATGAAGACCAGGTTGCGTGCGTGGTCCGTTGGCTTGGGAGTGGTGCCCAGGGCAGGGGGCCACCAGGAGTCGTCCCATGCGGAGGGGGCTGATCCTAGGATGAGGACTTCCGTCTTGTCTGAGTTCAGTTTCAGGCGGCTGTTCTTCATCCACTCAGTGACGTCTTTCATCCCTTCATGTAGGCTGGCTCTGGCTGTGGCGGGGTCATTGGTGAGGGAGAGGATCAGCTGGGTGTAGTCAGCGTAGGAGATGATGTTGAGGTTGTGTTGGCGTGCGATGGCAGCGAGAGGGCTCATGTAGACGGTGAAGAGGGTCAGGCTGAGTGATGATCCTTGTAGTACGCCGCAGATGACTTTACTGGCCTTGGGTCTGAACGGGGGGAGGCAGACTCTCTGGGTTTTGCCGGCGAGGAACGAGATGATCCATTCCAGTGCCTTCTCTCGGATGCCGGCGTCGCTGAGGCGCTGTACTAGGGTGCGGTGGCAGACAGTGTCAAATGCCGCGGAGAGGTCCAGGAGGATGAGGGTCGCTGTATCCCCGTTGTCGAGCAGGGATCTGATGTCATCGGTGGCTGCGATTAGGGCTGTCTCGGTGCTGTGGTTGGCTCAGAAACCGGACTGCGAGGGTCGAGGGAGCCGTTCGTCTCGAGGAAGGCGGCGAGCTGTCTGTTGACTGTCTTCTCAATGACTTTGGCAGGGAAAGGGAGGAGCGAGATGGGGCGGAAGTTCTTGAGGTCGGTGGGGTCCGCTGTTGGTTTCTTCAGTAGGGCGCTGAGCTTTGCGTGCTTCCAGCTCTCCGGGAAGGTGGCGCAGGTGAAAGAGGCGTTGATGATGTCCCGGAGTTGGGGTGCGATGATGGAGTCGGCCTTGTTGAAGATGTGGTGGGGGCAGGGGTCGGTTGGTGATCCGGAGTGGATGGTGTTCATCGTGCGGGTGGTGTCTTCGGTGCTGACCGGGGTCCAGTTGCAGATGGTGGTGGTGGGGGGTGTAGGTTTCGTGGTTGGTTGCGTGGTTGGTGCGCCAAAGCTGTTGTGAATGTTGGCGATCTTGCGGTGGAAGAATGTGGTGAGTGAGTCGCAGAGGTCTTGCGAGGGGGTGACGTCGTTGTTTCCGGAGCTGGGGTTGGAGAGCTCTTTGACGATGCTGAAGAGCTCCTTGCTGTTGTGGGCGTTGTTTTCCAGTCGTTCTTTGAATGTTGATCTTTTGGTGGCGCGGATCAGGTGGTGGTGTATGCGGGTGGCGTTCTTGAAGGCCGTCGTGTTTTCTGTGGTTTGGTCGTGGCGCCAGGCTTTCTCGAGGGTGCAGATCTTCTTGGAGTTTTTAAGTTTGTCTGTAAACCAAGAGGTTTTCTTGCTGCCGGGTCTGCAGGGGGAGGTCTTCAGTGGTGCGAGGTCATCAGCACAGTCGGTGAGCCACTGTGTGAAGCTGTGGGCTGCTGCGTCGGGGTCTGTTGCGCTGGCGGGAGGGTTCTGTCTGAGGGAGGTGGTGAGCTGGTCAGCGGTGATTTGCTTCAGCTTCTGCGGGGAACCTGTTGAGGGTGGTTGTGGGTTGTGGTTCTCTCGAAGTTGAAGTGGACGCAGCTGTGGTCTGTCCAGTGTAGTCCGGTGGAGTGGCTGAAGGAGATGTGTTTGCTGGAGGAGAAGATGGGGTCAAGCGTGTGGCCGGCGTTGTGGGTGGGGGTGTTCACCAGTTGCTTGAGTCCGAGGTTGGCGAGGTTGTCCAGCAGGGAGGCGGTGTTGCTGTCGTTGTTGTTCTCCAGGTGGAAGTTGAGGTCCCCTAGGAGGATGTAGTCTGAGGAGGAGAGGGCGTGCAGGCTGACGAAGTCTGCGATGGTTTCGCTGAATTGTGTGCGTGGTCCCGGGGGTCTGTACACGAGGGTGCCTCTGAGGGTGGTCTTGGGGTCCGTGTGTATCTGGAAGTGAAGGTGTTCGGCGGCGGTGAGGGTGTTGTCGGAGTTGGCCGTGATTCGGATGGTGTTTCTGTGGACGATGGCGATGCCTCCTCCTACTCGGTTGGCGCGGTCCTTCCGGGTGATCTTGTAGCCCTCCGGGATGGCTATGGCGATGTCGGGAGCTGAGGAGGCGTTTGTCCAGGTTTCTGTGAGGAAGGCGACGTCTGGTGATGTTGTGTCGAGAAGGTTCCAGAGTTCAACGGCGTGCCTGTGGATGGAGCGGGTGTTGAGCAGGATGCACTTGAGGTGATCGTTGCTGAAGCCTGGTTTGGTGGATGCAGTGTCGGATCGGGTGCAGGTGAAGTTGCAGGCGTGGCAGGTGAATGCTCCGTGGGTGCGTTTTGGGTTGGCTTTGTAGCAGGCTGGCCGTCGGCCGGTGTTGAGTGCGCGGAGGGTGGCGGCGTCGTATCCCTGTCGGGTTGGCTGGCTCCGGTGAGGTCCATGGGTCCTGGCGCTGGGCGCGGTCCGGCCGTGGACGGGCGCAGACGGGCTTGCCTTAGGCGCGCCTTTGGCGCGCCATTGGCGCGCCCGCTACGGCCGCTGCGCGGCCTCCATATGAGGGGGAGAGGGAGGGAGGAGCAGCTGGGAGGTGCGAGCGGGGCGGCCAATGGGGAGCAAGGGGGCGAAGCTACCGGGACGCGGTGGCGGGAAACGGGCGGCGAGGAGGGAACGCGGTGAAACGAGGGAACAAAAAGTAAAGGGGATCACAAATCAGGGCAAACAATACCAAAGGACACAGGCACTCGGGGCACAAAATGAAATACGGACACAGGCACTCGGGGCACAAAATGAAATACGGACACAGGCACTCGGGGCACAAAATGAGAAAAATGGACACTGGCACTCGGCTCACAGAAGGCAGAAGGCACAGGCACAAGCAGTCAGGGCACGGCAGCGAGAGAGTAGATCACACTGGGGGCTGCGTGGCGGTGAGGGGAGAGACCTGCCTGGGAAGCAGGGTCAGAGGTCGCTCTCTCTACCGCTGCGCGGCCTCCATATGAGGGGAGAGGGAGAGAGGAGCAGCTGGGAGGTGGGAGCGGGGCGGCCAATGGGGTGCAAGGGGCGGAGCTACCGGGAAGCGGCGGTGGGAAACGGGCAGTGAGGAGGGAACGCGGCAAAACGAGGGCACAGGCACAAGCAGTCAGGGCACGGCAGCGAGAGAGTAGATCACACTGGGGGATGCGTGGCGGTGAGGGGAGCGACCTGCCTGGGAAGCAGGGTCAGAGGTACAGTCTCCTAATGTCTGCGTGTGCATGACATCGGACTTGAATTCTCCATTCACCATGATACCCACCAATATTGCGCAGGCCACTGAATAAGCATGCTTAGATCCAGTTGCCGGTTGCGCCGAACCGTCAGTGTAAATGATACAATGGTAATCCTCAAGCGGGCGCATGGACAGAGGAGCAGGATGGACAAATTCATACTGTAAGTACTCCTGTGTTTGTAATGAGGAATCAAAGATAAACGTGACATCCGGAGACGTCAAGGAAGTGGCCCATTGTATCCAATGTGGATGCAAAGCTTTAAAATTTGGTTCACTGGTTCTCGTCACTGCCTCATGGGCAGGATACGGTGTTACTACCAACATGCGTTTCCCCTGTGACAGCGCTCTCTCTTTTAGAATCGCCATCTGCACTGCTGTCAAAACTTTTTCGACAGTAGAAAAGTGCATTTCTGCCGAAGTGTACAAGTGTAACTTGTAAGCAATATGGACTGTGTCTCCCTCATTAAATGTCAAATACGTGAAACCCACTGCGCCTGGCACAATTCTTATTACCAGGCTTGTGTGGTTGTCACGTGTCAGTAAGTATTTAGATTCAAGAAGATCAGACTGCAAAGATTGCAGTATAGCTGAATGTTCAGGAAGCCAGCATGATTTGCCAAAAGTAGGTTGTATCAAGGCATATAGCGGCTTGATACGCTGGGCATAATCGGGAATGTAAGTATGCCCAAAATTTTTAAAAAACAATAAAGATTGTAGTTTTTTTTAAGTTGTTGGAGCGCGCAAACATGCGCATTACTCCAGGAAGTGAGGTGCTAAACCTCGTCCTTCGTTGTTGAGCTCATAGCCCAGAAACAAAACTGTATACTCTGCAATGTGTGATTTTGCAAAGTTAAATTTGTAACCGAAGTCCGCAAACATGACAATGATGCGGTCAACGCGACACAGATGCGGCCATAATTTGTCATCTGTGAGATAAATATCAACATACGAGTACGCATCAGGGTCGTTGCTCTCTAACAGAGAGACAACACGTGCGACAAAGACGCCCGGGCAGTTTTTATAGCCCATGGCTAATCTTTTGAACTGTTTTTGTTTGCCATAAGTAAAGGCTGTTCATTGGCTACTAATAGAGGACAGGTTATGATTTTAAAAAGCCATTGGAAATGTCAAGTGTGGTCTTAAAACCCTTTTATCATGAGACTATCAACCAGGGCAGAACTGTGGGTATTCTGTACCGCGCACGTCCAACAATGAGAGTTCAAATGCCGATAATCCAAAACTAGATGGTACAACCCATCAGGTTTGCTTACAGTGAAAAGAGGATTGTTCATGGGCGACACACATGTTTCAATTACACCTTGATATTCCAATGGTTCATGGATTTCCGCAACGGGAGCTTTCGCTTCTTGCCGCATGGGATATTGGGGTTGTGGCTGTGGCATAGACCGCAATGGAATCTCATGGCTAGGCGAAAGTTTATCCCAATTGACTTGAGTACGGTACAAAGCCGGTGCAAGTACCTGAGCCCACTCTTCTGCAAAGTTCTGCGCCTGCTTCTTGGGCACAGTGTGTGCAAAACTAGGGAGGATTACCTCCTCCCCTCTCGGAGCAGCCAAAATGAAAGGTGCGGGCCAGTCCACCTCCGCTAACAAAATGCCATATGTAGAGGTCAGATTTTCCCCCAAAATCCCTTTTGTTGTACGTTGTATGTCACCTTCGATTAAAAGGACTATATCATATAGTCTGTCAGGGGGAGCCACTCTAGTGTCAGCAGTTTCTACTGTGATGAACGTGTCAGTTGCTGTTGCCTTCAAATACGTACACAGTGCTTGTCGCACTATTGTAACTTCCACTTCTCTGTCTAGCAGCGTTAGCACCTATATCAGGTTCCGAAGCTGTGTTCTCACTATCTGTGGCATCCCTTGCTTTTAATACAGCAACTTTCTTTTTCTAAAACTGAGGGCATTGACGTGGAAAGTCGTCCTGCTTGCCTTTACCATCAGCTGAGCGGGGCTGCTCACGTCCTTGCGGGGCACCCCGAACTCTGCCGCGTTCTCCTCCACCGGCTTGTGAGACCGATGTTTCCTGTGAAGAACAAGGAGAACGTTGATCAGGAACCTGAAATCTATCAGGAGACCTAATTCTTGCACGATCGCGCAACTCATATGTGTGCTCTGTAGACACTGGTATTGGTGACGCAGGACGCGACCCTTGTTTCTGTTGCTGCTTTCCCCGTTTTTTATTTTTCCAGTTTTGTTTAGGAAAAACTGGACGGTCGTCTTTAGTAGACTTAACCATATGAGTTTGCGGTTGTGCTGCTATTTTAGCAAAAGGCTTAACACCCAAACTATTGCGGCCAATAGTCTTATAAGTCCCCGCAATAATCTTCGGTAACTGCCGGGGCTTATCGGCGTCGGCGACGAGGCGCAACTAATTTGACACCTGAAAGTTAACCGCATCTCCCTTGACGTTAGCAAGGATGAGATCAGCAACTATGTCAAACACTCCAACAAGCCTCATTCCCAACTCGGCCGCCGCCTCTGGACCGTGCTCATCCTGAACACGCTTAATCACAGAGGGCAGTACAGTCATAGACGGTGTGCCGAAGCACTTCCTATAGACTGCTGCAAATACTTTTACCCAGTTCTCACAATCGGTCACCTCAGGTATTAACTCTTTCTGCAAACTAATCGTCAGAATCCTATGTTTCTCCACAGGAGTCGTATTAGGAAATATTGCTTCCAGCTGGTCAAATTTCTCAGCAAGCCAATAAGGCATATCGTCCTTATTCTGGGGGCGCTTGCCCATTACCAAACTTATCATTATGGGACTAATAGAAATCCCGGCCAGTCCAACTGGTTGCATCGCAACCCCAGGTGCGTATTGCGCTGAAGCCCTGTGTACCACTATCAAGACGGTATGTAGCTGACGTATGTCATCCACTGAGGCTTGCAAAAAACGTGGATGTGGTGTGAACCCGGCCAAGACTGACCAAGTGGCCCCAGGGATAGACAAGGGGCCTAACAGAACCAGAGTTACGGCATGGGGGAGGGCACTATTAAACCAAATACGATGCTGCCATGCTGAAATCGGTATCTCCTGTGTCCTATACGGTGTGTAATTTGCAGGTACCGCAGTGGGAGTGTAAATATGGAATGTTTCATCTTCCGCATTTACTGCAGGAAACGTCACCCTAGAGAAGAAAAGCTCAAAGGGGAACGCTGCGTCGGCACTCACCACAAAGATCACTGACATACCATCGCCGGGCACCCCAAACTGCGCCAGATGACGCCGGAGTGCTGCGCGACTATCCGGTGCTATATTAATATCACCCATAAGGACACAAAGAAGAAAAACAATCTATATGATATGTAGCACAAAAGGGCAGTAATTCAAAATGCAAACCTTTTCAATTATCAAGCTTGAATGAACCTATAATCTGTCAATATAGGTAGGTTAATCCGTCACGTCTTTCAACCGGAAACAGAAGTGAGGGTGTTGTGGACTAATATAAGCACTACTACTAAAGTGTCTCGAATATAAGACCAAACGTTAGGTGCGCCATGTTGCGGGGCTTCTGCTTATGCACAGAACAATGCACAGGAAACCAGCACCTCAGTGAATTGTGGTGTACCAAAAAACTCACCTCAGTACCCAGAACCCCTATCCGACTTGCTTCAGTGTCTCATTCGTTCTCCGTACTACAGTGAAGCTACCAATGATTAGACAACCCAGAACAAGCAACTTAGGGTATTCTCAGAAATGGTGGGAATCAAGAACACTCTTTTGCTTTTATTCTCATACCAGTCCACAACATGAGTAATAAGAGACACAAAAAAGTTTAAAATGTTTATTTTAACTACGTGCTCTAAGATGCAGTATTTTGACTAACATAAGCAAACATATGATTAGAAATAAAACAATCAGCATTGTTACAATTCCATAAAACACAAAGGGAGAAATCATGTTATAATAATAATGGAAACAGGTCATATAGCTCCTTGTGAACCACCCTCCCCTGGCTAGGAGCTAGGTTTTATAATAAGAGAAGGTCTCTAAGTTTAAATGGGGAACCCCATACCTCCAAGATCAGTTGAGGTGAATCACATCACAGGATCAGCAACGCTCTCTGTAGATGGAAAGGTTTTTCTCCAAGTGCCAGAATCGTGCATGCAATGTAATATTAAAGGCACCCAAGTTTCAGATATTTGCAGCTGTGTGCGTGTTGCGTCTAGAGCCTGGGCCGATCAACCTGAAGCAACAGCATACATTGTTATTTGACCTTGAAGACTTCTGCACACAGTGTACAGACTAAGGTCGCGGTGTAAGTCTAGGAATGTGAAAAACAGACCGTTCTCATGTGAAGAAAAGCAAGCAGTTTAACTTACAATAACAGTTACATGTAGTGTCATGTGCAAAAGCGACAAAGTGATAAAATGGAGTTTAACTTCTAATACGCTTATGCTAACATAGCAATGTGTGCAAGCAGAGCCCTGTCTTTACTGCAATTCTGAGCTAACTGGCTATCACATAAAGTAACCTGGATGCAATCGAATAATGGGGTGTCTGAAGGGAACCGTCTAGCACTCACAATATCTGATCTAATTACAGAGTGGCACTTGCGTTTTATCCTAAGCCTGAATATTACTTTATTGATTAACCCATCAGTATCTTCATAGGCTCCAGACTTAAGTTTAGGCACTCAAGTCATATAGATTGAATTGTTAAAGTCTTGATTTGTTTTTCTTCAAATGCAATCAATTGAACTTATTAATGAATAGCCTTGTTGGATAAGAGAAGTAGGTTCTTATGAAGCCCCCCGGTGGGGAAGAAGGTTTACATTAGCACCAGTCCTTGCTCTCTTGTGCAAGTCACCATCCACTGCTCTTGTGGTTGTACTGTTATTGGCTGTTTGATTATGATACCTTACAGACCGTACTGGGTAATTTGCAGAAGAAACGTAAAAAAGGAAGGAGATACCCCTATGATTTACACAGGGACAGGGTACATGGGAAGATTAAAAAGACTCAAACCGGGGAGGAGCTTCGCGCGCATCCAAGATGGTCGCGTGAGCACAGGGCTCTCCGGACCCTTGCCGCTCCTCGCAACTTATCCTGACATTATCCTGGATTTGTGGACGGATTCTGGAGGATGAACCTTGGCTGAATCCATAACTCTTTTCAGAACGTAAATCGGATCTGGGAGACCTGAAATACAGCGTCTTGCATTTTGGAGGCCCACCTGGAACCTGTGCCCGGTGCGTTGGTGAACTGTGGGGCCGGGGTGTAGTTGAACAACAACGGCATCGGAGCATTGCCAATGACCGCGCCCCCACTTTCAGTTTCGCTTTTGCACTTCTGCATGGCCTGATCGAGGAGCTACTTCGCGTGGCTGGGGCGCCCTCCGGCCTTTGTACTGGACTGATTTCTGCCTTTTCCTCAACTCTTCCGAGCGGGCTCTGGGACAGTCCGTGTCTGATCTGCTGGCGCCCCTTTGCCATCGGTCCGGGTGGACCCCTCCGGTGAGCGTCGCTCAATATGGCGGGCAAGGGGGATCCCGAGAAACGGAGGGCCAAGACATCCCACCGTGGGGGACCAGTCCAGAGTAACATCATGGATCGTTATACCCAGGGTAAAGGATCCCCCGGGCCAGCAAGTGCCGTCGTGGAGGACTCCGGTGGTGGCCCGTCCGTCCTGTCCGTCCCCACGGAATTGTCGCTGCAGGACGTTATGGGCGCCATCAACGGCATAAGGGAGACCATCGCCCAGCAGTTCGAGGCTCTGGCCCGTAAAATTGACACGGTTGCCATTGATGTTACGTTAATTCGGGCCGATCTCTCTAAGACTAACGAGAGGGTCCAGTCGCTGGACCTGAGGACCTCCACTCTTGTTACGGATGTCTCGGACCTCCAGGCAACTCTTGGCGATCTAAAGTTGGCAAACGACACGATGTCCCGGCGGCTGGAGGATTTCGAAGGTCGGACACGACGCAACAATATCCGCGTCATAGGTGTACCAGAGACTTTCGACAACCGTCCGGTGGATCTCATGGTCGAAGATCTCATCCTCAATCATCTTGCTCCTTCAGGCCTGAGCAAGTTCTTCACCGTGGAGCGTGCCCATCGTGTCCCGGGCGGCAGGCCTCGACCAGGAGCCCCCCCGAGGCCTATCATTGCAAAACTTTTTCATTACAGAGACCGGGATGCGATCCTGCAGGCCTCGAGGGTGCACGGCCCAGTTAAATATGAGAATTCCTCCGTTAACTTCTTTCCGGACTTCACCCAACTCGTTCAGAAACAGAGAATGGGCTTTCAGGGGGTGAAGCGCCGTCTTCGAGATCTGGAACACAAATACTCTATGCTTTTCCCTGCCAGGCTTCGTGTGGAATATGAAGATCGGACTATCTTTTTTGAACGCCCTGACACCGTGAGTGACTGGTTGGATTCCCTGCCGGACCGGGGCGAACGATCTGGGCGTACTGGCGGTGCCAAGGGCGGAGGGCCTCTGCAGGCATGATTCTTGGTCCTCCACTTTGACATTTCCCTCTGCGCTCAGCCAGGTTCTACTTCAATTGTATATTTTGTCTATTAATGGTTCGTTTGGGTGCGGGAGGGGACGGGTCCCTTTCCTCCTCTAGGGTCTTTTTGTAGAATGGGATTGTCAGGGCGACAGGCACACTGCAAGTTGGGGGGGCTGTCTAGTCCTCAGGGGTGCAGGGTGGGGGGTGTTGCAATGGTGTGGGAGTGGGAGGGTGGCAGTGGTTGTTGGGTTGTGTGTTTTTTCTTTTTAAGGCGGTATGTTTGTTCTCTTTCAGTTTCAGGTGTCTGGCTGCGTGCCCGGGGACTCCAGCTTCTTGTGTTGGGATGGGGGGGGGACGGGTTGAAACTGATGTCTTGGAACGTCAAGGGATTGGGGGACCGTATCAAACGTGGGGTTGTGTTGCAATATTTGCGCCGATTGGCCCCTGATGTGGTATTTCTTCAAGAGACGCACTTGGTGGGCAATGTATGTCATGCTATGAACAGGGGGGGCTACCGACTGGTGGCACATTCTGGCTTCACCACTGGCTCCAGAGGGGTGGGCATCTTGCTGTGATCTTCCCTCCCGCTTGAGATTGACAAAGTCACTCTTGATGATAGAGGGGGCGCTATGCGTCCTTGACTGGACGGTGGGAGGGGCAGACTCTTTCATTGGTTTCGGTCTATGTTCCCCCGGGACTCCAGACCTCTACTTTTTCGGATGTGGGTCGTATGTTACTTGAACTTCCTGATGGTCTCTTGCTTGTGGGTGGGGATTTTAATTCAGTGATTTCTGGCGAGTTGGATCGTTACCCTCCCCGAGCCCTCTCTGCCACCCAGGCGTGGCTCGGCGGGTTCTTGGACACTTTCGGTCTAGTGGACTGCTGGAGGTTGATGCATCCGACACAGGGTCAGTACACATTCCACTCCGGGGCCCACGGGAGTCTCTCCAGACTAGATTATTTTCTTATGCCCGCGGCCCAGACCACCCGGGTCCGGGAGGTTAAGCACCTGGCCCGGGGCATTTCCGATCATTCCCCATTGTGGCTCCTCTTCGATACCGGGACGCGATCCACCGGGCGGATCGCCCCCATTAACCCCTGGTACCTGCGTGACCCCAAGATTCGCAAGGGTCTCATTAAGTCGCTTGAACAGTATTTTCTTGAGAATGAGGGGTCCGTCTTGTCCTCAGTGTCCTTGTGGGAGGCTTTCAAAACGGTTCTCCGAGGACATGCCCTATCCCTGATCGTGGAGGCTAAGAAAGCTAAGAACGGGGTGGTGGTTGCGTTGGAGGCTGAGATATCGGGGTTGGAGGCTGCCTTGGAGACGGGTGTCACTCAGGACGGGCTCCACGCCCTCAGCCTGAAACCGTTCGAATATAAGTCCCTTGTTACGGATGCTGCTCGGACAATGTATAGGGAACAGCAGGGCAGACTGTATGATGCTGGGGATAAGGCGGGTAAATTGATTGCTTGGCTTGATAAGAAGGAGAGAGTGAATCGAGTGGTTCCCGTGATTCAGACGTCGGAGGGAGTGAGTGTGACTGACCCTGGTGAGATTGTGGAGTGTTTTGCTGACTATTTCAGTGCTGTGTACTCCCCGGTGTCTGCTAGAGATGAGGCTGACTCTCGTCACTTGTTGAGGGATATTGCTTTGCCCTGCCTGTCGGTGGATGAGCGTGAGCAGATAGATGCCCCCTTATCGGTCGACGAGATTGCTACCGCGATTCGTTCCCTTCGCTCCGGCAAGGCCATGGGCCCCAACGGACTCCCGATTGAACTCTACAAACTGCAACCGGATAAAATTGCGCCATTTCTCCGTCGTATGTTTTCGGAGTCGCTTGAACTTGGTTCTCTCCCTGACGACCAACGTCTGGCCACTATAGTCGTGATTCCCAAGGACGGTAAGCCTCGGGACCGTTGCGCCTCGTACAGGCCTATTTCTCTGTTGAACGCTGAGCCGAAAATCCTTGCTAAGGTCCTTGCTAACCGCCTGCTTACTGTTATTTGTGATCTGGTGCATCCGGACCAATCCGGTTTTATCCCGCACCGGAATACGGCCCTTAACTTGCGGCGCCTACACGGCGTACTTGCAAGGGCGGAATATCTCTTAGAGCCGGCCATCTTGGTTTCCTTGGACGCCACGATGGCCTTTGATTCGATAGAATGGCCGTATCTTTGGGCCGCCGTGGCAAAGTTTGGCTTCGGGGCGGGATTTATTAGTTGGGTTAAACTCTTATACGCTGCTCCGTTGGCACAGGTTGTCGTTAATGGGAGGGTTTCCCGGCCTTTCGTTCTTGGGAGGGGCACTAGGCAGGGGTGTCCGTTGTCTCCCCTGCTCTTCGCTTTGGCTTTGGAACCGCTCGCTGCTTGACTTTGTTGGGAACCATCGATAAGAGGGATCCAGTGGGCCCCTGGCTTCGAGGATCGTGTTTCGTTGTACGCGGACGACATTCTTTTGTACCTCACCTCACCGCGTAAGTCACTCAATGTGCTCTTTGACATCCTCACTTCCTTCGGCAAGAACTCTGGTTTGATCATTAACTGGTCCAAATCCTGTGTCTATGCTATATCCGGTGGCTTTCCTCTCCTGCCTTCTCGTTTTCCCATTAAGGCGTCCCATTCCGGCTTTACGTACCTGGGGGTGTACGTCTCATTGGACCCGACTGTCCGCTACGAACATAATCTCCTCTCTCCACTTCGGAGATTGAGGTTAGACGTGGCCCGTTGGCGTAAGCTTCCCTTGTCTCCCCTCGGTCGTGCGGCACTTTTTAAAATGATGTCTCTCCCCCGATTCCTTTACGCACTTCAGAACTCCTTTGATATTATTCCGGCGGCCTACTTCCGGGAAGTGGAGAGCTTACAAAGGAGACTTGTTTGGGACGGTCGTGCACGTATTGCTCTTGCAAAACTGACTCTCCCCTGGTATGACGGGGGCATTGCGCTCCCGGACATCAGGAGGTACTACTGGGCTTCCCAGCTATCTGCTATTAACCATGCAACGTACGCACCTGGTCCGAATCCGGCTTTCGAAATGGATAGATTTTTGCTGCCTGGCGGCAACTTTAACAGAGCGCTTTACTCTAGATCGGCTGGGAGGAACTTAACCGGTCCCACTAAGATTGCAGTACGCTTGTGGAAGGCTGCGAATGTGGCCATGGGCTGGAATGATCGTTTGACGTGTGCGACCCCTTTGTTTGCGTATGAAAGATTGGGAAGCCTCTGGACGACGAAGGGCTTTGAGCGTTGGGACACGATTGGCATCAGCAGAGTAGGTGACCTCTGGGTGAAGGGTGCGGTTAAATCCTTTGTTGCGCTGCAGCGTGAGTACGAATTGAGTGAGAGGGAGTTCTTTCGGTACGTTCAGGTTCGGCACGCCTTGCTCTCGGTCTTCGGGGCTGAGACCGCAGTCCCTGTATCTTCGCCACTCGAGGACCGCATACTCGACGGTCACTTGCCCGACAGTACTATTTCCCTTATCTACAAAAAACTAATAAACATTCAGGCGGATCTCCTCGTGCGTCTTCGGGAGGTGTGGATCGGGCATGGGGTGGAACTGGACGATGAGGATTGGCAGTCAGCGCTGTCCTCCCCTAAGGAGGTGGCTATACCCGCGCGTCTCCGTCTCGTCCAGCTTAAAATTCTCCACCGTGTCTACGTGTCGGGCCCTCGTTTAGTTTTGATGGGTTTTTCTGAAGACGGGCTCTGTAGGCGTGGCTGTGGGCTCAGCGCCACTTTTCTCCATGTTCTCTGGGAGTGCTGTGAGGTGGCCGAGTATTGGCGCCGGGTGCATACTGTCATGGAATGTGTCACTGGGGTCGCTCTGTTGCCTGAGGTTCGCCGATGTTTGCTGAACGTGTGGGAGCCTAATGACTATAATGCGGCTCAGACTCGGTGGGCGGCCCTGGGGAACATGATTGCTAAGAGGGACATCGCACAGCTTTGGGGTTCCCGGCGGCCTCCCACCGTGTCAGTTTGGAAGGAGAACATGGACTGGTGTATGTGCAGAGAGAAAACCGTGTATGTGGCCCGGGGTAAGCCGGGGGCGTGGGGTAGAATCTGGGGTCAGTGGAACGCGTACCGAGGGAACATCTGCACGCCCCCCCTCGTGGACACATCTGATGCGGCCTTGTCCCCCTGATCCGGAGGTTCCCGGACTCTTATATTTTACCTGTAGATGGTTTTGGCTCTCCCGTCGCCCCCACCTCCCCCTTCATCATCCTCATTAACCACCCGAGGGTGGAGTATGTATTGTGTGGTCCCCCGGCTGTGGTTAGACGCCCTTTTTCGATTTTTTCCGCCTTGCTTTTTTGGTGTTATTTTATTTTTTCTTCCTTTGTTTGTATTTCCAAAAATTATGTATCCTGATAGCCTCTGAGGTGCACTCAGTAATTTGTTAATTCGGCTGAGCCCCAGGGGGCCTGTTGCTGCCTGGATGTTGATGACCATGTATATATTAGCGGCCGGCCCTGGTGGTTGTAGGCCCATGTTTGTATTGAGTTTTATGCACAATAAAGGTTTTCAAAAAAAAAAAAAAAAAGACTCAAACCCTGTGGCGTAGTGTCAAGAAGGGCAAATCCCTCTCTAAACACCTGAACTGATATCGTATTCTTACTTGTTGTAACGTCAATTGCCCTAACAGTATTTGTTTCTGAAACACATATATGTTGCCACAATATCTAATATACATAATGTACAGCACACAGTTTCTCAAGAATTTTTTTATCAAGTTGCAGGTATATAAAAGATAAATTCATTAAATAAATATCACATTACGTATTAGTACATAAGTCATTAACCACCTTCCTTTTGGGTAACAATCTAATTGTACGGATAAAAACTTTAAGAAGCAATTTTAAAAAGTCGACGCTGCGTTTCGGTGTTTATTCTTAATTTTCACCTTCATCAGGACGGAAATTTTTGATAAAATCTAAACATAAAGAACATAAATTAAGAAACCTAGCATGTACTGTGTGGCTTAAAAGTCATTAATTGTTGTGACATTACTATTTAAGCCTCTTTCTTTAATATATGGCGTTATTTTGTGAATCAAGCGATTTAATAAAAACATTTTCATTGGCAAGAGTAGTACTTGATCATTAAGAGGATCCTTACAACACATTTCAGACAATCGTATGTCCACTATTCATTCCTTTTAAAATAATGATTTACTGACTATGATTGACATACAATAAAAAATTAGACAAATCTTTCTTAAAAGTATATTCTACACAGTTAACAGAATCAGCATATCTTGTTATTATATTTAAGCATTTTCTAGTTTACTTATTCTCTAATTTTAAGCATACCTTTTCGTTTTGGTGGATTATGTTTAATCAATTACATAATCTTTGGTATCTAAATGTTTCACCACTGTTACTGCCTCTTTGATAGAGCCTTTAACTGGGAAAGAAAAATAGCTTTTTAACATATTTTCTTTATATTCAAAATGTACATACTCTATACATGAGTTATATGTCTTTTTGCATGATTAGGAAATCTCAGAGGGATTTTATTCAAATTTACCTCTTATGATATATGTCCTTTTCTTGTACCCGTTAGAGCCACCGTCTATTGTTATTAGGTGCGGAGGGGAATTTAAGAGAACTCTCTTGGTTAGAGCGGTATCTATGAAAAGAGACGTTGTATGGGTCAATGTCGGTTATTGCGAAAGCTTACTCATTTTCATTTTGGATCTACAGTACTATACTGTGGCTAACTTACCCTTTCATAAAGGATGGCTGCATCTATCTTCAAAAGCTCTTGTGATGCGTTTTATTTATTGCGCAGCTAAGTGGATACTTTAGTCAGTCCTTGCCAGAGAGTGCACTGATTGTGACTCAAGAAATAAAATCTGGAAATCACAATAATTAAAAAAAGATCATATACAGTTCTGCCAGTACGGTATGAATCAACTGATATAGTGTAATATTTTGGCAGTAGCTTTCAAAAAATGTTTTTCTTCTTTACTCGTTGTCTGAGTCACCGGATATAATTATAATCCAATGTCCCGACTTGACCTTCCAATCTAGCTATCTAAGACGGCAATGCTCATATTAATGAGGTTAAAAAACTCTACTCGTCAGAACCACCATTGTCTCCCGGTTCAAAAATAGGATTTCACCTTCTGCATCGAAAATATGTAAATTCAGAATCTATGACGGCCTCTTACTTTTACCCGCAAAGGTTATGCATGTATTTACTTCAAATTATTTATTTTTCGCCTCACATTGGAGATGCATGTATCCAAAGTTATTGTGTAGCCTCTTACTTCCACCCGCCAAGGTTATGCATGTGTATAATTCAATTTATATCGTTACCGCCTCATAATTTGCAGAAGAAACACTTGTGAATCGATGGAATCTCTGGCGGCTTTATAGTACTTGAGGTGGCAGCAGAATTTTGAGTCTGATCCAATCTATATGTGTCTACTGGGGCTTTCAAAGAGATTTGGTTCACTTTGGGGTTTGAGAAAGCTTGAGTTGGATCTTTGTTACAGCAGCACAGCAAACTTTTTTGCTGTAGCAAAGAGACTTGGTCCACCAGGGAAACAATCAAACTACCAAGGTGATCCAATTTTAGTGCTAATATTGACAAAGACGCGGACTCAGTAGGTGTCGCCAGACCTCGTTGGCATCCATTTCCCATTGAAACATCATGGCTGTTTTTAGGTTGCAACTAGGGTATGTTTGGCCATTCAGCATCCCCAGGAGATTGAAGGGCTGAAAATCTCTTGTTGCAGGGAATGCTCAGGGGGATGATGACTTCGGGAAACAGTGAAAAAGGGGTTTTAGTAGTTTGTATTGAAGGACCTTTTCCCTAGTCTTCAGTTTAGATTTGGGCAATAAAGGGATTATGTCCTCAGTACATGTCCGGAACCCTTGAAGCATCAATCTTCCTTTTATCAGAGTCTGCTGAGTTTCATAGGGATTTGACTTCTTCAATTGATAAATCAATGTCAGCCAATATATAGGTATTAGGGTGCAAGTCGACCATTTGCTTTTTATGGCCAGGTTTCTGAGGTTTCTAGGCACTAGTTTCAGCTCTAAGTAGCTTGCCAGCTTTCCTTTTGCCCATAATGAGGGTTAACCCAGTCTGCACGCACAACAGCACAATAACAGGATGAAAGGAATGAAAGGAGTGGGACATACTCGTCTCAATGGGAGAAGGTCCTTAACGTCCGCCGGTTCCTTCCAAGATGAAGTGCCCCCAACCACAGTCACTGGCCACATACTGCAATATAGTCCTGACTTATATTGGAAGGCGAAAGGGGCCAGAAGCAGCTGAAGATTTTGGATGCCAGATGTTAGAGGGGGAGCCTGGCCCGGCCACCTCTGGTCAGTGACGGGCAAGGATGGGCCCGCCCTTTGCCCAGGCTTCACCTGGGCACTGCCCGCGTGCGTCCCCTGCAGTGGTAGTCCTCAGTACATTAAATGTGCCTCCCAGCGCATGATGGCGTGTCAGCAATGTAGGGGAGCCTGGGAAATGGAGTCTGTTATGGCTCCTGCTGCTGGCTCTCTCCCCGGGTACTTAGAAGCGCGTCCCGCGCAGCAGCTGCCCTCCGTCCCTTAAATGCACTCCTGGGCGCCCAATGGCCTGTCAGCGATGCAGGGGAGCTTGGGAAATGAAGTCTGTTATGGCTTCTGCCGCTGACTCTCTCCTCCCGACTTAGAAGCGTGTCCCGCGCTGTGGGAGCCCTCCGTCTATTAAATGCACCTCTGGGCCCACAATGGCGTGTCAGCGATGTAGGGGAGCCTGGGAAATGGAGTCTGTTATAGCTCCTGCTGCTAGCTCTCCCCACCGGTACTTAGAAGCGTGTCCTGTGTAACGGGAGCCCTGGATCCGTTAAATGAGCCTCCTGGCACACGATGGCGTGTCAGAGATGTAAGGGAGGCTCGGAAATGGAGTTTGTTATGGCTCCTGCTGCGGGCTCTCTCTACCGGTCCTTAGAAGCGAGTTTATGTAGTATGTATGTAGATATAAAGGTGTCTATTTATAGATATGTGCTTAGGCATGTATGTTTATATAAATACATTTATTTAAGTACATACCTTATGGTGCTGCCATATGCCTATTCATATTTATTTTTTAGGTCTCGCCTGACCCAGCGCATGCGCTGGTCTGGTTAGGTCTCGCCTGACCCAGCGCATGCGCTGGTCTGGCAAGACTTATTGAGAGGGCTCCAAAAAGTGCTACCAGGCCAGCCTAGAGCAACAGTGCATGTGTGCGGGCGCGCGCGCTCTTTACCGCAATTACTTTCACTTTCGCGGCCGCTTTGAAGTTTGATCGCGATCGTGATCACTTTAACTTTAGCTGCTGCATGGCCGCTTTGCATAGCCAATAGGTCTCGCTTTTGTATTTAGTTATGCAACTGTTGCATGGCTAAACACGTATAAGGTCCCAATGTCGAGACCTGTTGGCTATGCCAATGCTTGTTTTGTTTTGTTTTGCTATTCATGTTATTAGGTTGTAAACGAAATACGGCAAAATGCTGATGCTGGACATGAACATTCAGTTGAACCCAACAGGTCAAAGATCAGCCCTTTGATCGCAGCACCTGCTTTCAGTCAGTCTGACATGCGTTGTGCTCACAACATAATGTTTTGGAGAACGAAGACAGGACAGGGGACTCCCAGGATCTTACCACACATGGGGTGGTGTTTTTAATCACATCTGTCACAACGTGAGGCTCCAAGAAGTCCCATGTAACACCGCCGGCCATTATTGGCTATTAGCAAACAGCATTCTGGGACTTGTAGTTTTCTCTATACAGCTGGAAGTATGGCATACTCCAGCATGCTGCTGGATAAGAAACGGGGCTGGTATAAGGTGGCACACCTGACTTTGGGGCACCTTAGCTGACCAACTAAGACGACCTAGATTTAAACGTATCCACGTCACCGCTGCGTGTCTCCCATGTGCCAGTTTGTACGATTTTACTCATAGCATTTACTTGAAGAAAGGTTACCACAAACGATAACCCCGCTTTGTGCTATGTGTTTTTTCTAAGTGCTTTATATAATGAGTTTTATGGTATCGAATTACTTAGTGTCAGTGTATCGACTTTGGAAGGATGAAGAGCTCAATTGTATCAGACGCGCGGGACTAAGCAAACGTAAAGCCACCCATCTTAAATGCTAACATATGGTTTATTGTAAATGAGCGTTGTAAAATGATTATCGGAAAATTGTCATTTTCGAGGGGAGTATAATTACCGCCTCCTCTTCCCCCTTCACTCAATCAGTCATCCCCGTCAGCCCCCCTCTTGTTGGCTTCCCTTGACGCTACAGTGTGACATTTCTCGAGGGCTGTTGCCGTTTACAGATAACACAGAGCCCATTTGTTCAGGATTATGGGGGACAGCTGCTGGCTCTGGGGGCCAAATTGGTGCAGTCGCCTCGTCCCCTCCTCGGACTTGCCCGGCCTTTACTATATTCTACAAGCCACGGATAAGATAATTATCCCCACATTTTTTTTTTTTTTTTTACTTCCGTTTGTTTTTGTAGGGCGTGTGCAGGGTTATTTGGTCCTCCATGCCGCATAATTGTAGGAGCCCAGGTAACGGAAACCTCTGTAAAGTAGTTTGAGGCCCGTCATTACAACGAAGCAGGCTGGATTTTACAGGGAACCGTGAAATATTCCCATGTTTCACGGTTCACTATGAAATACGGATTTTATACTACTGCATTTTGCAAATGTAACATGCAATGTATTACATTTGTATGTGGGGTACAGGGGGCATTATTTTAATATTATAGATCACTGGCCCCACATACAATGCTAAGAAACGTGTCCAGCAGCATACTTACTCCTTCTCTTTAGACAGTGCCTACGCTTCTGGATTTCAGCTGCTGTTTCAGGGCACTGTAGATTCATTCCATGTCACTTGCTGCTCCGGTCCCTGACTTTCCTTTTACAACTCATTGCATTGCATGTGTGAAGCGCTAATGGCTTTGAATGAACTACACTAAAACTACAAGTCCCAGAATGCATTGATGGGGCAAATAAAGCAGACGTCAGGAAACAAACGTTGCTCTGGCACAGAGCCACAAAGTATCCCTGATTATTGTAAAGCTATTCAGAGGTTTCTTGACCGCCCTCTCCATTTCAGCTTGGTTTCTATCCTCCCCGCTGCATGGGGGTGGCGTGGAGGATATGACAATGCCTTTTATTTAGGTTTTAAAAACCAACACATAAATAAAAGGCATTGTCATTTACAATGGCAATAGCTGAAACTCGCGTAAATGTGAGACCTATTGCATTGCAAATGCTTGTTTTATATGTCTTTATTATTAATTTGGCAACAATAGGATTAATAGCATTCAGTATAGGCATTAGATGCTTACAATACCCTCACAATGTTTGCCATTTGTCCACTGTAGAATTATCACAGTTTACATTATAGATAAATTGTATACTGCATCACAAGTGTGTACATAGACTTGTAGTTTCAAGGACCGGTACTGTGTATTGCACTTTGCCAAAAATAACCCACAACAGTTAGCATGTGGAAGAAACAGCCACATGACCTCGAATGACTGCAGCTTAGTGCAAGGGGAAAAGAATGGAATTAAGGAGAAGGTGGACAACTGCAGGAACATTAAGTAAAACAGTTACCATAGTAGATTCAGGAGTGTATGGGGGCAACAGGGTCAGTGTGCACGCTCTCCTAGTCTGCATGCACCACCCGTATCCTACACATGTTCAGGAGTGAGCTCCCACTTGTCTGGCTTCCACCACCTCCAAATATCTCTGCCAATTTGGAAGGTTGGATGCAATCGAGTGTCCCAACACAGCGCCTTGCGTCACCTCCTGCTCCGCTATAATACCAGTGTGTTGGTCGGAGAACCACAATTTGATGGGCGATGGCGCCGCTGATTTCCAACTCACTGCTATCCTATGCTTAGCCACTACCAATGCCAAGCCTAGAAATATATTGGTGGCTTTACATGCTACTGTACGGGAAGTAATCCCCAAAACAAAATGTAGACCATCTATGTGAACAATGCCGCCTACAGCTTCAGAGAGTACTGCTGTTATCATTGCTCACTCAGGAGTGGGCATGACCATACCATGTGAATAAAAGTTGCCTCAGTGTCGTGGCAGTGTGGGAAGTAGTCTGGAGTTCCTTGGTACGTACACGCGAGTCTATGGGGCATAAGATACGTATGAGGAGGCGCATTTTGATACCACATATGCCTATTCATAGCAAGAAATTAAAGCATGCCTTAGAGTCTTGCCCTCTCCCAGGTACACGAAAAGGCTTGGTCTGCAATTTATAAAAATGTCATCATGAAAAAAGACTGTAAATCAGAGTCCCCCATAATACGATGTACTCTCCATCTGCTGTCTCTAAACATATTCCTCTTTTTCTGAGAACCTGATATAATAACTCAGCCAGCTACCTTAAAGGCCACGAGGGGAAGCTCAGTGGTCCATATACAATGCTGCCAAGATATTTTATGAGGAAAAACAGCTATGAGTTACTAGCACTGTTCCCATGTCCCACCTAATTATGTTGTATGTACGTACTACAGCAGTAAGGGCTATGTGGAGCAACTAGTTTCGATGGCAGAGAAACCCAGAAAATTATCATTTTGCTGTTAAGACGTTTTTCAATAAGGAAAACGGCCAATGAACTGATTTTCACGCACTTAGCTGGAAGTAATAGTGAATTTCACATGTGTGGTGCAGAAGTTTTCAGCAAAAAGCTTTTTTGGCAGGAAAGGTTCCTGAGAAGTCGTAACAGTATAACAAGTTCAAACATTCGTTCAGTGGAATAATCATGCAATTTGCACAATTCCATTGAGGGTATGAATACTGTGCACATCTTGTTCTATTCAATCCCCTGTCTTCCTTCTGAAGTTGTGTAAAGTAAGAAAATATGTTATCACAAAGAAATGGTTCACTTTGAATGTGTGCTCCACAGACGGACCTTCATTATCTTCACTAGAAGTATACCAGCAAATAGCATTTAGGTTATTGCTAACGGTAATTCACATGTGGGCATATAAATCACTGTGGCACAAACAAACAAATTAATCTGCCCAGGATCACTCATTGTGGGAAATGGTTGAGCTAAGAAATAAAGCATAATGCCTAAGAATTGAGCCACCAGGAGGTGTTATGATGATACACAGAGGTGGCACGTAATATGGGTGTCTCAATGTTTATCGGGCACTCTTATATTACAGTCTGTTGCAAGCAGAAATGTATGACTTGGATCAGAATTACATACAGTGCAGTGAATTGTTACTATCCCATTTTGTTTTGGCTGTCCTGCAGGGCAATATATCTGCTGTCCAAATGGAAGTGTTTTAGTCCAAATAAATAGTTACGGAATTGTCAAATTAAAATCACAGAGGCCCTGTAAGAAAAGGGTTGTATAGTGCTTTACCCAGTCGGCCTACTTTGAAGGGTCGAAACAATCGGATTAAAAATAAAGCTGTGCATTGGGTCTATCCCATCACCTGTACATGGATTACTGAGAAAAGACTTTTGCATATTTCTACTACAGACCCATGGTCTCCTACGCCAAACCTTCTGTTATTTCAAAGGCACCCCATCTGGACCAGCTTCCCCCAGAACCAGCAAGCATCCTGCACAGGCAGATGAAGAAAAATGAGTATCTTGACTTGTACTTTGCAGACAAGGCTGAGACAGGACAGCACTGTTCCCAGATACACCTCAAGCATCAACAGCAATGGGCCCTCCACATCCATGGTCTTCTCGGGACAGTTGCTGAATGCCACAGGATGACCACAATCCCAATAAACAGACCTTGGACCCATGCTTTGGGTGTAGTCAGAATGTAGAGAACTAGCAAATGTTCTCCGAGAGGCCTTCTGCCCTGGGACCTTCCCATAACACATAGTGCATGTCAAGGCCCCCGAATTAATTGCATTTTCAACACTGAGGTGTCCTGGGAGCTGTGCTCCCAAGAGGCAGTTTCAAGAGCCGGCCATCATTGGCAGGCCGGTTTCCCCAGGTGGAGGGAGCTGAGCCAACTTGTGTGGAATCCCTAGGTGGGGCTCTTTGTTCTGCCCCCACACGATCACCCTCCACATTACTTAACCTCTCATTTGCTTATTTGATTACTTCAAAGGAGCAAAGGTATTTAGAGCTAGTCTCAGAGGTCGATTGTTTTTGCAAGCTCCCCCAAATTTTGTTTGTTTCAGTCCTTTAAAGGTCACAGTCACAGAGGGAGAGATCTTGGGAGACACTCAACCTAATACATTCCACTTCAGTTTGTATTTTCATATACATCATTTATTATTTGGACTAAACCTGTTTTCAAACACTAAAATGTTTTGCAAATTAGTCACATGAAGGTAACATGTTTTGCCCAGGATCATACAATTTGATATGGGAAAGAAATCCAGGTTTACAAGTGTTGTCATTTGGTGTTGCAGCTGACAGTGTACCACTAATCAATATCTCTCTCATGGACAATTTGCCACTGTTCTTTTAAGAGGAACTATAATTGTGAAAATGGTGCACAAGAGTAAACGCTCATCTAAATGTCTTCCTTATAGAATGAATAGATGGGACAGTGAAATTTTAGAGAGATTATAGGGCCAAAATCACAAATGGCAAAAACAGATGCTTATGTAGAGGATTAATCATAAGCCGTATGTAGGGCACTATGGGACTTGCAAGATTGAAGGCAGGGAAATATGGGAATTGGGGACAATGGATGAAATCATTGTATGACAACATCTGGTGGTTAGGATTTACAATAAACACAGCAGCAGCCAGAATAATAAACTCCCCAGCACTTTCAAACATATCGCCACTGAATGGCAGAGAGTAGGGTGAACAAGCCAGGCACTTGTTCGGCTGCTCTCCTGAATTTGGTCTACTATCCATCTTTCTATTCCAGCCTTCTCTCCATCCACCCATTCTACGCTTCCAATACCCTTCTTCTCTTTAGCTATCCAGCCTTACTTTTCTACAGCCTTCAATTGATTCTTCCATGCATCCATCAATCCACCCTCAGCCATCCCCAGTGGCACACCCCTACCCAGAGCATAAACAGCTTAAGTGGGGGATTCTTGACAACATTGGTAGTAGCTACAAATCAAAATCATGTCCTCCTTTTCAATGTATTCCCTCACTGCCACCCTCTAAAATGATGCCCTCACCTCTCTGTACTCCCCTTTAATGTTGTATTTCTTTTCTTTTATTGAGCTACTTATTTTGTGGCAATGGGCCAAAGAGGTGGCTGGGGGCCCCCCTCCATGTATTTCGCAGGGGAACCCCATTAGGTTTTGTTACACCACTGATTGATACACCATGAATCTAATTAAAACACAATCCCACAGAGGTTTTCATAAAAATCTGGAATGGATCTGATCTTCCAAACCTATATTGCCCAACCTTTAGATATAATCTTTCTTATATACCTTTATAAAGGAGCACATTTAGAGCATTCGTTCAGTTAATTATGACGATGAAATGGCCCTCCCATTACAAATATTGATGACACTGAACATTTAAAGAGTTATATTAAAGGGGGCCTCCACGTACAGAAACAAATTCTGCTCGTAGTCTTGCATCTCGAGCAATCACCAACAGAAGGCGTTCTGTAGAATGTTTACTTGGGGCTCTCCGCTGAGGTTTTGAGACCTGTTGTGACATCATGCACTGGATGACCCCTTTATGAAAAGCATTTCCAGAGAAATAAAAATATGCGGAAAAGTCCACTTATTTTCTGTGGCAGGGTATAGATGCCATGGGAACTATTCATGATAAAAAAACAAGAGAGGGACCCTGAGGTAATTAAATAGGTGGGGATGTCAACAGGGAAATCACAAATATAAAAAAACACAAAACTTCCCTCACACTGGTGCATCAAATATTGGCATTAAGTCCATTGAATTACATACACCCACAGACCAAGAGTATTTTTATTTTTAAAAAAATTGGTTCATTTATTTATCAAAATATATTTGTCTCAATGATTGTATATACATTTTTCTTCATTTTCATGTATGGCCCATAAAATAACCCAATTATTAAAGAAAACACAACCTAAGCCCAGCACACAGAATACTTAGGGAGCTGATAGGCGCAGATACATGTAACCGCCCAAGTCAACACATGAGAAAAGGCTACATAATAACTAACAGAAGACTCAACAAGACAATTAATGACAAAATACAGTTAAACATACAAGAAAAAACTAAAACAAAAGTAAACAAGGAAAAAGGCGCCTATTCATGGCCATGTACCTCTCCCAGTGTTCGAGTTTACAATGCCACGCTGTTTTGCTATTCTGCCGCCAATATGGGCCACCCTTTTCAGTCAGTATTCAGAGCCCCCCTTGTTTGTCCTTGATAAATCCTTGAGTGAGAGTTGTGACTCACTCTAGGCTCGTTGCGGTGTTCAGATGGCAACGGTTATCGGTTTAGCTGTGTTTATCTGCAGAGGTTTTGTTTGAAGAAGAAAATCACATCCTACCTGTGCTTTTAAGTGTAACTGACAGCCCCTAAACAGCCTCCACGGGTAGAAGTGGACAGCCGCGGGCGCGAGCCCTTTCTGATCCCGATGGTAAAAACAGTGCTAAAGTAATGGTTACATTCGTTTGAACTTGTGGCTCAGTAGACATTGTCATAGGGGAGGCATTTTTTGTCCATTCTTAGTCATATAGGAATGTGGACACAGGCGTGTTAAAAAGACAAACAAGGGCCTTGGACATTTAACGCAAACAAGTTTTATTTATGTAAGTGTGAAATCTAATCTTCGTTATGTTCACAAACATATATAAACTCTGATAATAATATGACTTTTTACGAAAATGCTCCCGAAGTCCACAATTTGGTAAACAGTGTGGGGTTGTACCATTTTTCACAATTACAGTGCATTGTTCAAAGTAGTGTTGAGTTGAGATTAATTGTTAATATTTTTCCTTATTGGGAGTGGTAAAAGAAAAAAGACAAAATGCAAACCATACCAAAAACATAACCAAAGAAAATGAATCCTACTGTATGGATATCTACTACTCCAATAGTTCAGGGAATGTTACCTCCTGTCCTGATAACATATAGCAAAGCTTAGCAAACGGAACTTTTAAAGTAAGGCCAATGAACTTTCTAGTCCGCTGATGTTCTAACTATATAAGGCAATCCATCGATTTTTCTCAAAGCAGTGGGCGAGCCCACCCCCATTTCTTAAGTCAGAGGGTGGACGACAACAAATCCAGCTGGTTTAAAGAGGTAGTGGGTACTTGGTATGGTGGACGGGTTGACTTGAGTGAGCAAATGGACCCTTATAAGTGCCACCCCTTATCCAGATATGTGCAGAGTTCAAAGCCTTCATATTATTTTAAGCTATGCAAAGTTACACAAAGTGCATAATTTTCCAGGTTTAAAAAAATTAAGGGGTATATTCACAAGAACGTGTGCTAAACAGCACCAAAAAATGTTAACGCAACTTTACACATTGCAGCCTATCGTGGGAAAATAACCCTGTGTCAACGTGGAATTCACAACAAGGCGATAGTCTGCCAAAACCGCGGACAATGTCCGTGATACAACCACCTCGATGGAGATATAACACAAACCACAACACAAAAAAACCTGCGATGGGCCAAAGTGTAATAATAAAACAGTGACAACCATCGCGAGGACAGCAATACTCACGCGTAATGCAGGAAAAAGCACAAGAACAGCGGAAAATGCCACAGAAAAAAATACATCAACTGCGGAGTACCATGGATGCACCCTGGCCGACTGCAGAGGACAACATGTACCCCACAACCCCCAAGCGCTGTGGAAGAACTGAACCGACAGGCACACTGCATGAAAAAAACCAGTGGTAGGCAAATCAGACCCACAGGAGAGACTTGCCCACCATGCAATATACGCACATAAGCATAAGTGCACCTCGACATTAACAACATCCCAGTACAAACAGCAACACCTCCACAACAGAATACAGGACACAACTGGTTCCGCTAATGTGCACAACATGGCAAATCACATCTGTAACCGCAGGAAAATTTAACATGATAATGTACAAGTACAACCTGTAACCTGCAAATATGTTTTAATCACACACGTTGTGCAATTGGACATCTTGTATTGTCCCATGATTGCCATGGACGGCCACAATGTTACGTGCTCATGAGAAGTAAGTGTCAATGATGGAGTTCCTACGGGCCATTCCTGCCACAGCTGCAGTGGGATGTGGGCTACCTGCCCCATCGTCACCATCATCGTCCGGTACCTCTGGAACTGGGATCCATGGGGCATTGGTGCGAACACAGATGTTGTGCAACACACAACATGCAACGATCATCTTGCACACGATGTCTGGGCTGTACAGGAGCTTTCCACCTGTGCCGTCCAGGCACCTGATACGTGACTTCAACACGCCAAATGTGCGCTCAAAGATGCACCTGGTGCATATGTGGGCTGCATTGTACTGCCTCTGGGCGGGTGTGTCAGGGGTCTCGGAGGGGTGTCATCATCCAAGGGCAGAGTGCATATCCTTGATCACCTGTGACAGTGCAGGGAGAAAAGAGTCAATACTTGGTTCAGCAGGATGTGATGGCAGGCCCACTAATCCAGTGATGCCTGGGCTGGCTGTGTGTGGGGTGAGTGTAAGCCAGCCCTCAAGGAGTAGCTGGTGCTGGCAACAACTCCAACAGTCATCAGGTACTCAGAAATGCAATGTCAGAAAAACAAGGGGGAATGACTCGAGTTGCACAGGGCTAGTGGCCCTGGATGCACAGTGGCTGACATGGGTCCACCGCCACGGGACGGTGACCTGCGGGAGACTACGGTAGGGTCATGAGGGCAGAGCAGGGCCTTGCATGTGTCATAGGTGCCTTCCGCGGAGTGTCACGGGGGAGAATTGGAGGTCTACCCCCATGGCATGATGCAGAGGGCACATGCCAGCTGTGGACAACATGGTGGATATGAATGCCACAGACCCATGTCAGACACCAAGTCCGTACCTGGTGTAGGAGAGTAGGATCTGCTTCACATGGGTACCCCCGCTTTTTGCTGGTGTTTCACTGTTTTTCGACCTTAGTCTGGCTGTGGCCCTGCTAATCAGGACCACAGCCTAGCTGCTCCCTCTCTTAAATGATTTCCATGTACATTAGGTACATTTCTAATTGGATTCTGGAGTGCCTTATAAGCCTCTAGTATATGGTATACTATGTACCTAGGGCATAGGTACCTCAGAGGCCTACCAGGGGCTGAAGCATGTATTATGCCACCCCTGGGAAGCACTCCAAAATGGCACCACAGGTCTGCAACTGCAGCCTGGGTAAGGGTGTGCTTGCACCCCTTACAGTGGTATATGCTACCTATATCACTATCATTGCACACAAATATAAAATCTATAAGTCACTCCTATGGCGAGCCTTAACAATCCTGAAGGCAGAGTGCTTGGTTTTTATGTGAGAGGGTGCCCCTACATGAGCAGAACCCCTCTACACCCCCTCTACACCTCTGATGCTGTTTGTGGTGCAAGCTGACCATATTGAAGAACCGGGCTTATTAAGCCTGGCGGCACAGGGTACGCCTGAAATCTTCTGAGTTCGCCTTCCAAATTACAGAGACATGAAACACTCTGTTTGGCATAGGAACTTCAATTTATTAGCTGCAGCTAGGTACAGTTGTCCTAGAAGTACATCAGTGGTAGGTTCTCAGGAGACTGCCACTTCAATCCGTGGCTCACAGTCTTTTGTAGCGCTTGAATCCCCTAAAGCAACAACCCCCTCAATGTGCAATAAAAATACAAATCATCCACAAGAAAACATTCTTTGTACAAGATACAGGATAATGGGTAATAGAAATTCCTTCCCTAAGGTCGTGTTCTCTACCCGACCCTATAGGTCAGGTGGCATAGCCATTCCTTAGTTAAATTAATTTACGACAGGACGTGTTTGCGTGTTGAAGATGGTGATTCGTAAAACAACTGGAGAGGCCGAGAACGGTCACCAAGGGTCAATAGATGGTTATCTCGGGGCTTAGTTGCTTCGAGCGGGGTCTCAGAATGGACTTAGCTCAGGGAAACAGGAAAGGTTGTGTAATATGTGCAACAGTATAGAATGTGAAAGAAACACTATGAAGGTTGAAGGGGGCCTGAGTGAGGGCAACAGCGTAATGGTGTTACAAGCAAAGATGGGGCCGCATTTGAATTTCCTCAGACCCTCCTTTTGCCATTACTCAGGCAAAGAAACCAGAGGCTGTTGTTAATCTGAATCGACTTCAATAGCCATGAAATCTACAAGCTGTTGCAGCATTATCTTTGTGTTCACTGCTTTCTGTGATACCAGATTGGAACACACAGGGTGGCGCAGAGCCAGCATATAGCTGGACCACATTGTAGGCAAAGGCAACATGAGAAGAGAATGGCCAAAGTCGCTCCAACAAAGGTAAGAATCTTCCATCCCCATGTAGACAGTAGTCCCCCAAACCATCCCATCAGAGACCAATTCCCTTCATCCTGGTGAACGGACTCAGCAATCTCATGTAGCTTAGAGATGGCTTGGTATACTGTAGGGGCGTTGTCTGGACTAAAAATGCAGCAGCTAGATCCGATCAATCTGCATACGCCCCCACGGTCAGCAAGGATGATATCTAATACCATCCTGTTCTGAAGCGTGACAAGGCGGTCAGCAGCGAGTTCTGCAGTGATGTTACTCAAAGCTCCAGCTGTGTCATTGACAGTGGCTTCTACAACTCGAATCAGTTGTCTTATGTCTCTACTGTTGGCTATTGAGCCCCAGAATGGAAGGAGTCCTTTCAAGACATCCCCGACTTCTTGACCTGACGTATCCTGGTCAGATGCCACCCCTCTTTTCTGTAAATGATGCTTGGCATCCGCTATATATGTAGGGGGCAACAACCAAGTGATATAACAAGTGTCTCTCCAATTACCAGGTAGAGAAGTGTAAGCCTTATTTCCACACACGAAGTATGTATTACGTGAGGGAACCATGCAAGGCCAATCTGTCCCATTCAATGTCACAATATGTTGTCAATTGCTTGTTCCTTTATATTCTAGCCCTCCTTTCCTAATACAGAATGGTGCTTGTCCAGGTACCACTAGAAAAGTTTGTCCTTTTCGAGAGGTTCTATTAGAGGACAGAAAATACAAATCCGTAGATTTGGTTTGGCGATCAGCATATTCTGACTTCTCACTATCCGTCCCATATATCCTTTTTCTGTCCCGCCAACATAAATGGTATAGATGTACTCCCAAGCTCCTTACTTCTCGAGTATCCCCATCTCCAGAAAATACCCAACTAGCGCTCAATTCCCACCATGCACTACAAGAGCCATTAAATGAAAAAGGAAGGGTAATGTATGGCATTCCAGTATTCACCGAACTTGGCAGAAGACCACAAACCCAACAGTTTGTCGCATTAGTGGCCAATTGATGTTGGTTTAGCATGGAAACAAATGTGTTGTTGCGGAATTCTCTCCTTCTTGACTCAACATGAGGTGGTAGGGTGACATGTGTATGCATTTCAACGGTAACTTTGGGAGTAGGCTGTGTAAAAATTACGTGTAGTCCCCATCCTATACAAGACAATATTATACATATCAAAATCAATATTATTAAAGCCACTATAAAACGATTATGCAATAATTTACAATGCTTTGTGCTCATTGTTTGCATTTTGTTCATTCCCTTGTTAACAGTTATTTCCAGCTCTAAATATTGCCCGTGACGGGAGGTTGTTTCACTCAGCTGTGATTGTCTGTAGTTCTTTATACTTTCCTACAAGTCCCACAGGCCTAGAGCCACATCTTGGGTCACAATTCTGAGACTTACGATCACGGCCCTGCAATCATGTGGAAATCGGGATAAAAACAAAGTCAATGAAGCCCTATTGAGGTATTTTGTTCAGTCTGGGCCTCAAATCGTACCTCCGGGAACCAGGCACAGTTTGCTCTTGGAAAAGGAGATGTGGTTTAGTAGTGTCCAATTTCACTGCCGGTGGTATAGCTGTCTGGAGGACCTCGTCGTTGTCCTGTCCTGCTCCGGCAAAGTCTAGGTGCGCATCGCTGAATAGTCCAAATCTTGGTACTCTTCCGGTTTCAGAGTCGCTAATTCGTTTATGAACCCATTGATCATAAGGCAATGGTAGGGGCACTTTCTTGCAATGTACCCCATGTACCCAGTTCTTTTTGCCGACCACCTTTACTGCAGTACGCGTCGTCAGTAGTACCTGACGAGGTTCTCTCCAGCGAGGTTCCAAGTTCTTTGACCTCTGGAAGTTTTTGACACAGACCCAGTCTCCCGGCGTATGGTGTGACCTGGATCAGTTGAAGCCTGGGGCAAAGTATCTTGTACCTGTTGGTGAAGGACACGTAATTTAGTGGTTAGATCATGTAAATAGTCAATCAACAATAAATGCTCTATCTCTGAGTATTTCTTTGGCCTTGGGACTCCCCAAACATTTGCAGGGCGTCCAAAGAAAACATCATAAGGACTAAGCCCCATACGGGAATGGGTGGTTGTTCTGGTGGATGAGAGAGCTAAGGGCAAGGCATCAGGCCAGGCAAGACCCGTGCTGGCTTGTATTTTCGCCAGTTTAAGCTTAAGGGTGCCATTATAGCATTTCACCAAACCTGCTGACTGAGGATGGTTTGCTGCGTGGAACTTTTACTTGATGCCAAGGCCTGTACATACTTTCTGCATGATCTGACCCATAAATTCACTCCTCTTGTCACTCCAAATAATTCTGGGTAACCCAAATCTTGGCAGAAACTCCTTCAAAAGGATTTTTGCCGTGGATAGAGCTGTATTATCTTTCAGGAGATAGGCCTCTACCCATCGGGAGAAGGCACATACCACAACAAGAACGTACTTCAGATTGTTACATCGTTCCATGTGGATGTGATCTATTTGAAAAACCTCAAAAGGGTAAGTTGGGGAAGCAAAGTGTCCTGCTGGTGTTGGTGTTCCCTTCCCCGGGTTATGCATCAAGCATACAATACAATGCTTAACCAGATTGTCTGCACATTTAGGGATCCCCACATTCTTCCATACCGGAGCCAGAAGCTTGCATATACCTTTAGCGCTAATATGGCCTGGACCGTGTGCAATAGTAACTACTGGGAGTACATAAGCATCTGGTAACAACCAGCGTTGATGTTCTGACAAGTCTGTCCAGCACCCTGTCACATCCAATCTTCCTATACTTTCTTTCCACGTACTCAATTCTTTCTCTGTAGCCTCTGCCTGGATCATTTTCACACTGTCCACAGTATTCTCACACATCCCTCCTTGTGCAACCCATCTAGCAGAGCCCGCAACATACATGCGGCTTGTAGTGTCTCTAGCTGTCTCTTTCGCTATGTGGTCTGCGAAAGCATTTCCTTGACCTACATCATCAGTAATCTTCTTATGTACACTACACTTCACAATCGCTATCTGAGTGGGCAAGGTAAGTGATTCAAGGAGGTCATTTACCAATTGGCCATGCTGTATCTTAGTGCCATGGGATGTGAGAAACCCTCTTTCCTTCCACAGGCGGCCAAAACTATGGGCCACTCCAAACGCATACTGACTATCAGTATACACAGTCACCCTTTTTCCTTCAGCCAACACACAAGCTCTAGTCAGTGCTATCAATTCAGCTGCCTGGGCTGAGTTATGTATAATACGCGCTGTTTCTACAACAGTGTATAAGGTAGTGACTGCATAGGCTGAGGTCGTTTCACCATTGGGAAGCTTAAAACAAGAACCGTCCACCCAAAAGTTCCCATCCGGGTCCGGGAGTGGAGTATACTTTAAATCAACTCTGCCTTTTGTCTCTTCCTCCGTGCGGAGGAAGCAGTCATGTTGCTCCTGAGTGTCATTTTCTACTGGAATTGGCAGCAATGTTGCCGGGTTCAAGGTATTCATCGCTTAATGTGTATGTGGCTAGCCAAGAGCGTCAATTCGTACCCCGAAAGGCGTGCACTCGTGAGGTGTTGAGTCTTTGTTCTGTTTAGGAGGGTGTCTACTGCATGCGGTACCATGACAATAAGGGTATTATCTAATACCAATCCAGCAGACTGGCGAATGGAAACTGCTGCTGCTGCTGTAGCCCTCAAACAGCTAGGTAGTGCCTTGGCCACTGGATCTAACGTGGCCAAAAAATAGGCACAGGGGCGTTGCTTGTCCCTAAATCGTTGCGTTAATACTGCTAACGCGCAACCTTCTTTCTCATGAACATAGAGTGTGAAAGGCTTACTGTAATCAGGAGTACCTAACACAGGGGCAGAGCACAAGGCAGTGCGTAAATCAGTGAAACTTTTCTGACATTCCGCAGTCCATTGAAGCGGGTGTGGGGTATCTTTAAGAGTGAGTGCCAACAAAGGTTTTGCCAGAAGGGAATATTTGGGGATCCATTGTCTACAATAAGAGGTAATACCTAAAAAGGCACGCACCTCTTTTTGCGTACATGGAATAGGCATTTGGGCAATTGCTTGGATACGTTCTGGGGTCAATCGCCGTCCCTCCTTTGACAAGAGATGACCTAGGTATCTGACTCTTGGCAGCAATATTGCAATTTTGATGGTGAAACCTTGTGGTTGTGGTCAGATAAGTGGCGTAACAGTGAAATGGTAGCCTTCTTACAAGTGTCTTCAGAGTCTGCTGCAACCAACAGGTCATCCACATATTGAATGAGAGTGGCCCCTGGTGGTTAACACAAAGTATCGAGCTGTGATTTCAATGCTTGACTATAAATGGAGGGGCTCTCGCAATAGCCTTGAGGAGCTCGCTTGAACCGGAAGCTTCGGCCTGCTAAGGAGAAGCCAAAAATATCCCTACTTTCCTCAGCAATGGGAATGCTGAAGAAAGGTCAATGAGGTCAATGACAGAAAACCAGGAAGCTGAGGCTGGTATCATTGTCAGCAGGGCATTAATATCCGGGGCAACAGGGAATTGAGGTACCACAATCTTGTTGACCTCTCTGAGATCAATCACAAAACGATAGACAGGTGGCTGGGAGGGGTTGGTTCGTTTAAAAACAGGCAGAACATGGCTATTGCATACATTTCTCCTAGTCTCTTCGACTACATCGTTTTGTACCAAATCATGAACTATAGTCAAAAGAGCTTTTTCGCCGTCACTGGAAATTTTATACTGTGGAATGCGAGGAAATTTAGTATTAGGCTTGAGTGTTACAATGTAGGGATGAATCCGCAGGAGGCCCACATCATTGGGGCCGGTGGCCCAGAGGGTGGCTGGAAGAGATTGTAATTCAAGGGGAAGCTGATCTTTAGACAAGTACATCGGTAAGGTCAATTTCTTATCTAAGGTAAGACATACACCAGAAGGGGAACAGTGTAATGTCGCATACAATCTCTTCAACAAATCCAAGCCCAACAAATTTTCACCACAACCAGTTGTTAAAAGGAGTGGGGCCTCCAATTTGTAAGGACCTATGGAAATGGGCAAAGGGCATGAAACGGGGTTCTGAACTGGGGCGCCAGAAAAACCTACAGAAACATTTGTACAGCCAGACAAAGGTGCCCCAGGGAGTTTAGAGTGAATCATAGAGCTCTTTGTTGCACCAGTGTCTAATAGGAATAGCTCTGTAACACTTAGTGCTTCCACATCAACATAAGGCCCTCTTTGGTCCACTGGAACTGATACTACTCCCTTACTTTGTCCATGGCTGTCCTAGCTAGGTTGGGAATTCTGACTCTCATCCTCAGTATAGTAATCATTGTTGTAATAGTTGGTAAACTGAACATTTTGCTGATCAAAATAATTTGTGGAGTTTCCAGGGGGCATGGAACGTTGGTTATTAGGCGGCGTACCTCGTCCTCTACCTCCTGGTGCTGACTGATAACCACCCTGGCCTCGTGACGTGGGAATACCGCTTGTGAGCTGTAACAAAACCGGGCAATTATACTTTAAATGGCCTTCTTCTTTACAGTAGGCGCATTGATTTTGTCCCAGTGGGGGTCGGGGAACGAAAGGCCCAGGCCTCTGCAACTGTCTCTGGAATTGTGGAGACGGCTGATACTCACGTTGGGCAGGGCGAGGAGGATAAGCTTGTTGTAAAATAACTTTTGTTTTCAACTCTTTGGTCTTTTTATCAAGTTTCTCTCTTTCCTCTTTGTCCCTATTTTCATAATACTGGGCAGTAGCCAATATCTGGGCCGAAGAGGAGACCGCCCACGCACTTTCGGAATTCTTCAACTTATTAGATGTTTCCGGAACCAAATTTGACACAAATTTGTCTACAAACAATCGTTGGCCACCTTCCGTGCTCATATCCTGACCACTATGATCCATGAACGTCTCCTCGAAACGAGTGAAGAAATCAGAGACGTTTTCATCCGCTTTCTGCTTACAAGCTGCTAACTTATCCCAATTAACTCGCAGAGGGGGCATCATAGTTTTCAGTAGGGCAATGATCCTAGCTGGGAGTTCTGTAATTAGAGCCTCAGGTTTGGCACCACCCACTTGGAGTCTGTCCGTGGCGAGTATGGCAGCCCAATCACCCCCCAGTTCCCTCACATGGTCCTTCTTCTGAATCCTAGCCCATAACGGTTGTGGGACCACATTACCCATTAGCATGTCTATATCGGCCAAATTCATAATACATGCATCGACAGTTTGGGACAACTCTTTGTAGTACCCAGCAGGATTTTTACGGGGGTCCGGTAACAACTGCTTAAGGGCCAATACCTCAGATCGTTTCCAAGGAACGTGTACCCACACACGTTAAAAGTGAGCAGGTATAAGAGGATTACCACCCTGAGCTGCAACCTCCTCTCTCCACTCTGGGGGAACCTCTCTCATGGGATAGTGTTTTAATTTTCGCCTAACGGAGGAAGCGCGTCTTGGCAAGGACCGGCAGGCAAGCATCATTCTAAAAGTGACAAGCGTTCCTACCGCATCCTCAACCTCTGTGCCCACAATCAGCCCTTTATCAAACTCGGCCTGTACATCGAGCAGGCCCTGAGGGGCTCGTCTCAATCCCATATCCTCCCACTCTTGACGAAAAATGTTACACATAGTATCAAAAACATATCTCTGCGTTGGTGCCTCCCACTGCTGAAATGTGACCATAATATCTTGCACACTATACTGGGGGCCATTCGTGATCCACATTCGGGCTTGAAGATCTAGCACTTCCCGTTCCTCCGGACCTGGGAGCTGACTACGAGTTTGTCTACGAGGAGGAACAGGGGTCATTTGAAATGTCCCAAAGAGAGGGGACAAAAGGCCAGAAACGGTATCGATCATTTGCCTCCGAGCGGAGGGAGAATTCGTCATTAGGACAGGAGACAGAATATTAGGCGGGGCAGAAGAGGGAGTAACATTTACGAAGGGAGCCGAAGGTAAGGGAGAGCTTGGTAATACCGGAGAAAGCTGTGGTGGGGGTGCAGGAACCGATTGAGGAGCGACAGGTGGGACAACAGGCGGAACAGGCGGGGCAGGTGCTAATAATAAAGGTGCATTCGCGCCGGGGGCAGGCGGTATTCCAAAAGGTACATTAGCTCCCTGCGCATAGGGCGGGGGTAATCTCAACAGATGGGACATTAAAGGATCCTTCTCAGGGTCCACATTTTTTCTCCGCAGGGGAAGTTGGCAACACTGGATAACATTTATCTACCGCCATACGATGTTGCCTATCTGAGACCTCAATCGCATGATCGGTTTCATTATTTTTAAACTGTTGCGCAGCTTGTAAAATAGACATATCCCTCCTATCTCTTTTAGCTTGTTTTATTTCTTTCTGTTTGGCCTCCTTACACCATAGGCGAAAAGAGTCAAACATAGCCGGCCGGGCTTTACGCTTAAACAAAGTGTTCTCCAAATTATCTAAAATATTGAGCTCAAAACTGCCATTCTGTGGCCATCGTAAAACACCATCTTTTCTAGTATAGCGAACCCATGCCTCATTAAAAGCTATGGGGCCAATACCATGTTTAGAATATACTTCATAAGTGGGAGTTCCGGCCGGAGGAATTGGACAAGAGTCCTCCAGTCGGGAAGCCCTATCGCGATTACAACAAAACCATTTTCCAAACTTACTGAAACCAGGCATCACTACCACAATAGTTTCTTTACAAACTTCAAGGGGTTAATTAGTCACTTTATAGTACAAAAACTGCACTCACCCCTCGGTTTCGGCTTTTGCCAAAGTCGAACAAAGACAAAACAAAGACAAAGAAGTGGCCACTATACTTAACTTAACCCGATGTTTCCGTACGCCAGCAGAGGTCCGTCTGATGTCTCGCGATACCAATTACCAAGGGAGCCAAAGCGTGGCCGCAGTCAGGGCAGCAGGTCTTCGCAGCCGTTGGAAGGGAGAAGCCACATGGTAAAAAACCTTCGGTCCACTTACGATATGCAGGGGTCGATCACGTGGTGCGCGTCCTCCGGAATTTCCTTGCGGGGCTCCTCACGATCCTCGGGCTGGACCCACGACCTCTGAAGCGGCCTCACAGAGGGCACCAATTGAAGAACCGAGCTTATTAAGCCTGGCGGCGCAGGGTACGCCTGAAATCTTCTGAGTCCGCCTTCCAAATTACAGAGACACAGAACACTCTGTTTGGCATAGGAACTTCAATTTATTAGCTGCAGCTAGGTACAGTTGTCCTAGAAGTACATCAGTGGTAGGTTCTCAGGAGACTGTCACTTCAATCCGTGGCTCACAGTCTTTTGTAGCGCTTGAATCCCCTAAAGCAACAACCCCCTCAATGTGCAATAAAAATACAAATCATCCACAAGAAAACATTCTTTGTACAAGATACAGGATAATGGGTAATAGAAATTCCTTCCCTAAGGTCGTGTTCTCTACCCGACCCTATAGGTCAGGTGGCATAGCCATTCCTTGGTTAAAATAATTTACGACAGGACGTGTTTGCGTGTTGAAGATGGTGATTCGTAAAACAACTTGAGAGGCCGAGAACGGTCACCAAGGGTCAATAGATGGTTATCTCGGGGATTAGTTGCTTCGAGCGGGGTCTCAGAATGGACTTAGCTCAGGGAAACAGGAAAGGTCGTGTAATATGTGCAACAGTATAGAATGTGAAAGAAACACCATGAAGGTTGAAGGGGGCCTGAGTGAGGGCAACAGCGTAATGGTGTTACAAGCAAAGATGGGGCCGTATTTGAATTTCCTCAATATACTCTTAAGTGTATTATAACCTCGCGGCAAATGCTAACTTTGGGATGGCTGCACAGAAACATGTCATGTTTGGTGTCAAACGCTTTGGAATACTACCCTCTGCCAGTTCTGGCAGCAGGGGTAGCATTCCACACTTCTAGTGGGAGAGACATGTTCACACTGGTCTAACCCGGTAGGACTTTCTACAGCCCTGGCATCACAAAATGGATGCCTCTGCCAAAGACACGGGTCTGGCCTCCTGCTGCGGATCGAAACTCCACCAGGGGAGGCATGGACAATAGGTTTCCTGTCCCAGGGAGGTGTAACCACCTCCCCAGACAGGCAGATGTGTATTGGGGTTGGGCGGGAGCACTCTCTGGTGCTTTGAAGTTCTGCACTGGGGGCACACTTGGTGTCCCTTTGCATAGTCCAGTTCAAACCAGTTGCAGGGGCTACCTGCTCCTGCTCTGGTGCGAAACTGGACAAAGGAAATGGGTGTAACCACCTCTCTTTACAAACCCTCCCATAGGTGGGTTCCTAGAGTATGTCCAACCCCCAAACTTAGTATAAGTATGGGAACCCAGTCCTTGCGACTTTAGATTACCCTGGATGAAACTCTGCAACATATATCCTGGACCTTCGACGTTCTAATTTTATTAGAAGACTGAAGAAATCTCCCTTGGGGTCAAGGAGTGACTCCCCTGCTTGGCAGGCACCAAAGAAGCAACTGACTGGTCTACATCGCTGAAGCTCCTGCCGGACGCCGAAGTCTTTACATCACCAGAGGTGGATTTCCAGACTTCCCCGAGGTTACCCTGAGTCCACAGCAAAGCTGAGGCCCGTGGCTATCGTCGGTGATGTGAAACTGTGACCCCTGGACACCGTGAACTTGTGCAGCAACAGCATCTTCCTGGTCTTCCTCAACGTTGTGCTTTGGGCTTCGAGTAGCCCCAGCCGTGAGCATCTTCTGCACCAAAGATTGCTGGCCTCCACTCCACGAGTGACCCATGGGCCATTTTCAAGTGCGACTGCTTGAGGCTCCTTCGTGATCGCTAGCCCGTTGGCTAGTAGGTCTCCACGAAGAAAACTCCTCTTCTGATTGGGCTTTCCTGGTTGTTTCAGATGTGCCCCGACTTACCCTTGCTGGGTGAGTCCCTCAGGCCTTGCTGGTCTGCATCGACGTCCTGTCTCTGCTTTCAAGTAACTTGCCATTGCCAAGGCTTGTTGGGTCCAATCTGGTCGCAAACACCACACCACTCGACAGATTTTGTGGGACAGCTCGAATCCAGCTCCTGGTTGTCATTAGCGCCTCCTGGACCTCGTGACTGAAGAGTCAAGACACCCATCAACTCACCTGAAGCACCGGACATCTGTGGGCATTGGTCAATCGTGCCCTTGGTCACTGGTAAGTGACCCAGACTCTGTCCCCTCTACTTTCAGGTTCCTTCCATCCTAGATCCAGGCTTGGCTCGCTTTGGACACTTCTCCTCATCACGGCAGCAGCACTTCTTTGCCAGCTTCCATTGAAATCGACAACGCGACCCGACACCAAAAGACACCTATGCACCCGGCTTCCCTGGGTGGGGTAACACGAGTACTCTGCTGCTGCCGTGGGTGCTAGCCCTAGAACTTCCTAAGTCCAAAAGGGTTTCATTCTTATTCGATTCTAAGTGTCCCTAATCTTTAAATTTCCAAACGCGACATTGCCCATAGAAGATAACGGGAACCCGCGGCTGTGTTTACACACTGCACACGGCCCCCGTGGTTCCCCTGTGTCACTACCTTGGGTGGTTCCTTGGGGTCCCAGCGATTCTACAGGCTCTAGGCCTTGTGTCTAGTTCGGTTGTGGTTCTTATACCACTTTATTGGTATATGGTTTGTGTTAGACTTGGGGGTCCCTAGTTGGCACAGGTATGCACTTGTGACACGTAGGGACCCTCGCCTCTATTCAGGGTAAGGGGGTACACTCCTAAAATAACCCCTGCTCGCCCCCTTGGTAGCTTGGCACGAGCAGACAGACTTATCTCAGAGGCAGTGGGTAAGCATTTGTGAACACATACAGTAATCCAGTGACAACAATACAGATGGACACCGCACAGGTTTTATATCAAAAATAAGTATTCTTTATATAGATTTACCACAAGACCATTAAATGACAAAAATACACAATACTGTTACTTTAGATGGTAGAATTTTGCTTAGTTCTCTTTAGTTCTTAAATGCGACACTTTAAGTCAATGTACCTTTTAGATGCGACACGCAGGGCAACAAAAGTGTTGCAACAATGTTGATGCGTTGAAGATTTTGGTGCAAAGAAATAAAGACGTGAAGATCTTCCAGATGCGGCACGCTTCTCCGATGTTGCGATGCAGATGCTTTAGCTGCAGCTGCGACACAATTTACGCAATGCGACGACAGCGGCCTTGGCAGCGGCACTCTTCTCCGACGTTGCGAGATGCTTCCGCTCGATGCGATGCTGCAGCGGTGACACCCCTATACGCGATGCGACGACAACAGCTCCGACGGCAGCACGCTTCTCCGTGGATGCAAGGCGCTTTTCTTGATGCGGTGCAATGCGACAACTACGATGGCTGCGATGGCGACACGCTTCTTCCTCGATGCGAGACTCTTCTCTTGATGCGGTGCAATGCGTCAGCTACGATGGCTGCGATGGCGACACGCTTCTTCGGCGTTGCGAGACACTTCCTTGATGATGCAAGACGTTTCCGCTTGATGCGACAATTGCAGCGGCGACACACTTTACGCGATGCGACAACAACAGCTCCGACGGCGGCACGCATCTCCTTCTTGAGTCGCGCTTCCAGCTCCTTGCGACACGCAGTCCCTCAGAAGGCCCAACACAGCAGCAGGCACTTTCAAAGAACTCTAGGGAGCTGGGGGTTGAAGTCTGTTGTTCCTGAGACTTCAGCAGGAGGCAAGCTCTTTTCCAAGCCCTTGGAGATCCTTCACAAGTTGAGCAAAAGTACACACACAGTTTCTTTCTCCTCTCTTTGGCAGTAGGCAACCCCTGCAGGCCAATCCCCCAGTTTCAGGGATAGTCTCTCCTCAGTTTCTTCTTGGTTCCTCTCCTCAGCAGAGTTTCTTCTTGTTTCCCAAAGTGATCTAAATTCTTGGGATCAGGGTCCCAATACTTATACCCCAAAATCCTTTGTCCTCTGATGGCAGAGGGGCCTTTGCCTTGTTCAAACCGGTTCTGGTCAGTCCTGGAGCACTTTGTTTACCTGACTCCTTCTTTCCTTTCAGAGTGCAGGGCAGAGACTTCAGACGCACCACAGGAGGTGGAGACAGCATTGTGGAGGGAAGGCACAGCCCTATTCAGGTCCCAGGTGCAACTCCTCCCACCCATCTAGATGCAGATCTCTCTATTCAGCACTGGGACACCTCACCCTGTCTCCTGGAATTCCCCAGCCCTGTCACTCAAACTCCAGACAGGGAATACACAGCCTAGCAGAGGCAGGTTTGAGTAGTTAGACAAGAAAATACCTACTTTCCAAAAGTGGTATTTTCAAACACAGAATGTTAAAACCAACTTCACTAAAAGATGTATTTTATCATTCTGAGTTCAGGCATACTAAATTCAAATTTCTACCATGTTCCCCAAGTCAGTTAGGATTATAAAATGTAATAACCACACTGCCCATTCTGACTAATGGAGAACAGTTAGCCTTGCAAAAGTGAAAAACGAAAATGGCTGTAATTCACTATTAGAACATGCCACACACCCCAGGGCATGTCCTACCTTATCCTTACAATGCACCCTGCCCTGGGCCTACCATAGGGGTGTCTGATATGAAAAGAAAAAGGGAAGGTTTAGGGACTGGCTAGTGGGTTCACTTGCCCAGTCAGCATGACAATACCAGACTGCACGCAGGCTCTGCAATGGTAGACCTTAGACCCACTTTTACAGGCTGCTTCTGTGGGTGGCACAACCAGTGCTGCAAGCCCATCAGCAGTATTTGGATTTACAAGCCCTGGACACTCCTTGTGCACTGTACTAGGGTCTGACAGGTAAACCAAACCAACCAATCGTGGAATCACAAATTATACATTAATTTGCAATAGGGAGCACTTGCACTGTGGCTCTGCACAGCAGTGGCACAGTGCCCTGAGCAACTAACACCAGCAAAAACACATGAGGCAACAGCAAAAAATGGAAGGGAGACCCATGCCAAGGTGCCAGGTCTAACACGTGTCCCCGCCAGCTGAAATGTGGGGAGAACTACCCTACCTCCTGGGAGTTCTCATCACTAAGGAGGAAAAATCTGGACAGACCATCAGCATTGGCGTGTTCTGTACCGGGACGATGTTCCACCGTGAAATCCATCCCCTGTAGGGAAATGGACCACCTCAATAGCTTTGGATTCTCACCCCTCATCTGCATCAACCATCTGACGGGCCTCTGGTCTGTCTGAACCCGGAAGTGAGCCCCAAACAGGTATGGTCTCAGCTTCTTCAGTGCCCAGACCACAGCAAAAGCCTCACGCTCAATAACACTTCACCTCTGTTCCCGTGGAAGTAACCTCCTACTGATGAAGGTTACAGGTTGATCTAGGCCCTTCTCATTCATCTGTGACAGAACAGCCCCCACACCATGCCCTGAAGCGTCTGTTTGCACTATGAACTCTCTGGAGAAGTTGGGTGCCAAGAGCACGGGCGCAGTGCACATAGCAGTTTTCAGGGCCTCAAAAGCTTTCTGACAGGTGTCAGTCCAAATCACTTTCTTTGGCTGCTTCCTGGAAGTCAGCACTGTCAAGGGTGCAACAATGTTGCCATACCCCTTGACAAACCTCCTGTAGTAACCCGTGAGTCCCAAGAAGGCTCTCACCTCTGTCTGGGTTTTGGGCGACTCCCAAGCCAGGATGGTTTCAATCTTGGGCTGCAGGGGCGCCACCTGGCCGCTCCCTACCTGGTGTCCCAAGTACACCACAGAACACTGCCTGATCTGGCACTTACTCGCCTTGATCGTGAGGCCTGCCCTCCACAGCGCCATCAACACTTCCCAGAGGTGGCGCAGATGTTATTCCCAACTGGCGCTGAACACCGCGATGTCATCCAGGTAGGCGGCACTGAACGAATCCAGTCCAGCCAACACCTGGTTGACCAACCTCTCAAAGGTGGCAGGGGCATTCTTCATCCCAAAGGGCATCACCCGGAACTGGTAGTGCCCATCTGGTGTGAAGAATGCTGATCTCTCCTTTGCCCCATCGGTCAAGGCGATCTGCCAGTACCCAGACGTTAAGTCAAACTTGCTGAGATACCGTGCAGCCCCTAGTCGATCTATGAGCTCATCAGCTCTGGGGATGGGGTGTGCGTCAGTGCTGGTGACTGCATTGAGCCCTCGGTAATCCACACAGAATCGGAGTTCGGGTGTGGTACCCGGCGCGGCAGCCTTTGGGACCAGACCACTGGGCTGGCCGAAGGACTGCTAGAGGACTCAATTACCCCTAGTGCAAGCATTTTGGAGACCTCCTTAATGCAAGCCCTCACCCTGTCAGTCACTCTGTAGGCCTTGTGCCTCATAGGTGTACTATCCCCAGTGTCCACCTGATGGACGCACCAATCAGTGACACCAGGAACCAGGGAGAACAGATCAGAAAACTGTCCCAGCAACTGGTGGCAGTCATTCTGTTGCTCAGGGGTCAGGGTGGAAGAGAGGTTGACACCATCCACTGACCCATCTTGCTCTCTGGCTGACAGGAGGTCAGGAAAAGGCTCGGTCTCTTCCTCCATCCCAGCATCTGTTGCCAAGAGCATGCCCACTTGGGACCACTCCAAGTGGGGCTTCAAGCGGTTGACATGCAGGACCCTCAAGGGGTTCCTGGGAGACCGCAAGTCCACCAAGTAGGTAACCGGACTCTTGCGCTCCACAACCTCAAAGGGGCTGGCCACTTATCCTGGAGTGCACAGGGCTCCACTGGGGCCATGACCCACACCTTCTGTCCAGGCTGAAGCTCAAACAGAGTGGCATTCTGGTCGTACCACCGCTTCATCTCCTCCTGGCTGGCTTCCAGATTCGCCTCAGCGAGTTGTCTGAACGCCTAGTCTGGTTCCTAAAGGCCAGCGTGTAGCTATATACATCCTGGGGAGGTTTCCTGGGAGATTGCTCTCAGTCTTCTTTGACCAGACTTAGAGGTCCTCTTACTGGGTGTCCATAGAGAAGCTCAAAGGGGCTGAACCCTAGAGATTTCTGTGGCACCTCACGGTAAGCAAAGAGCAGGCATGGTAAGAGACTGTCCAACTTATGCCTCATAGGTTCCTCAAGAACCATTATCATGCCTTTAAGGGTTCGGTTGAATCTCTCAACCAACCCGTTTCCTTGGGGGTGGTAGGGAGTGGTAAACTCATAGATTACACCACACTCCTGCCACAGGGACTTCATATACTTGGAAATGAAGTTGGTCTCCCGGTCAGACAGTACCTCGCGAGGGAATGCCACTCTGGAGAAAATTCCCATCAGTGCTCGTCCCACCGCGGGGGCCGTCACTGTCCTCAGAGGTATGGCTTCCGGGTACCGGGAGGCATGGTCCACCAAGACCAGGATGAACCTTTTGCCCATGGCTGTCTTGGGGTCCAGTGACCCCACAATGTCAATACCCACCCGTTCAAAGGGGGTGCTGACTACAGGGAATGGCTGGAGAGGAGCCTTGCGTTTCCTCCCACTCTTTCCACTTGCCTGGCAAGTCTGACATGTCCTGCAGTGAGTGTCTGAACTCCTGCGCATTTGGGGCCAATAAAAATGAGTGACAAGCCTCTCAAAGGTCTTGTCCTGCCCCAAATGTCCTGCCAATGGAACATCATGAGCCAGCCCCAGTAGGAAGGCTCTGAAGTGCTGGGGTACCACCAGCACACGGGCTGACCCAGGCTCAGCAACCTTAGGCTCTGTATACAGGAGATCATTCTCCCAGTAGATCCAATGTGACCCAGACTGATCACCTGCTGCCTGGTCTGCCGCCTGTTGCCGCAGACCCACAAGAGAAGGGCCGTCTTTCTGCTCCTTGCAGAATTCCTCCCTGGAGGGTTCTCCTTCTTGCTGCCAATGGGTCAGCTCAAGCAGGTCTCCCAGTTCGGCTACCTGTTCCCCTGTAGGCTCCAGGGCATCCCCCTCAGGGTCTGCTCCCTCCTGGATAGTGAGAACTGCAGGGGCCGGTTCCCGCACCCCCTGCCTCTACTCTTGACGGCAGGTACCTGGCTCTCCCTCTCAGGCTCCAGGTCCTCTTGAGCACCTTTACTCGCTGCCATTGACCGGGTTGTCACACACGCTGAGGTTCCGTGTGGGACGGAACGACAGTTTTTGGGTGGTGACGAATATGGGTGAGTTGGGTATCTATGAACCGCAAATGACGAGTATAGTGGGTGTACGCAGTTTCGCTCCGCAACCACGTATGGTTCGTCTGATTTTTGGGTTTGTTCATCTGACCCCTCGGGTTCCATTTTAGATACGGCATCCATTTTGTTTCTTGCCCTCAAGTAGCCAGCGAACGGACTTTGTCCGCTTCGTGACCCTGGGACGCCCAAGCTTACATGAGGGACACGTGTTCTTTGGAGTATGACTTTTATGACGAGGGAAACGACACGACGAAGGCAGATGGCCCCTCTCAAGGCTCATCTTGCCGTGCCGGTCTATTGTTTCAGCCATGCCTACATTAGACACGGTGTCTCTGATCCCGTTATCAAGTTCCCTTTATTACTCCTGACACTCTTCTCTAATCTGTTGTGCATCCTTGTCCTTTCTTTGCATCTGTTCTTGTCCCTTCTCCTAATGTGTTTACGATCAGGATGGAATGTGTTTTATTGTAGAGAAGATATGTTTTTACAGTTGGGAACCGGCAGTACTGTGGTGATCATGTTCCGGCCTCCTGAAACATGAACGCGACCCTTTTGAAGTTTATTATGGGAACCGGGTTGTAATCTTTGTTCACTATACTGTTCTATGGGAAAAACGTGTATAAAAGGAGCGACCCACTTTTGCAAATTGAAGCAGTCTCCGAGAACCTACACGCTGTGTACTTCTTGTGACCTCTGTATCCCTGCAGTAAATAAACGCTGATCTCTGACGTCGCTGGAAGTGTCCCGTGTCTCTGTGTTTGGTACGCCAGAACAGGTAACCCGCGAAGGTTTCAGGTGTTGTTCCCTGGCACCGCTGGGTCTTAGAAAAACCCAGTCCTTCAGTTGGCGCCCAATGTGGGGCGACATCAGCGGTACCGGTCCAAAGCCCGACGATCGTGAGGAACTTCGTGTGAAATCTCCGAGGGAAGGTGCACCCCGCTTCATCAATCCAGTTGTCGAAATAAGTGGCCCGACGTCTTTTCCCGCGAAGATCCCCGCCTCCTGACGGCTGCGACGGACTGATGCCCTGACTGTCGACCTGTTTTGGCGCCTGGCGTAGTCCTTTGTACGGCGAGACGATAGACGGGCCTTCCTGGTGACGCCATTGTTCTTTCAGTTAAGTATTTGTGGGTCACTCCCAGTGTTCCGTTGTTGTTTGCATGGTACCATAGCATTAGTGGTTCTTAGTTGTTGGGTTTTATTTGACGATTGCAATTGCCAAAAACCGAGGGTCTCGCAAACTTTTTGCGAGGATATCATAAATTCGATAGCCCTTGAAGTTTGTAAACTCGGTTAGTGTGCGCGATGCCTAGCTGTAGTCCTTTGTTCAGATTTCTCAAATGTTGCAGAATGGATTCCCGGCTGGAGGATTCATGTCCGATACCTCCGGTTGGAACTCCAATTTACGAGCTCTATAGTCGCCATGGCGTGGGTCCTATCGTGTATAATGACTATTGGGTCCGCTATACTAAAAATGATGGGGTTCTTAGTTGGCCATCTCATGGTAGTTTCGAAACTGCCGTTTTAGATAATTTGGAAGCTAAACTGTTTAAAAAGAAGGCTAGGCCGGCCATGTTTGATTCCTTCCGGTTGTGGCGGAAAGAGGCCAAGCAGAAAGAAATCAAACAGAGTAAGAAACATAAAAGAGACGGTGTTATTGCGGTGATGCAAGATGCTGAACAGTATCAGCGAGACAAAAATGAGAAAGAGCAGGAAGTTAGGGCTCGACTTCATCATATGGCGGTGGATAAATGTTATCCGGTGCTACCGTCTAATGACGATAAGTCAGGTGAAGAAGCGGTAGAGGATTCGCTATTGTCTTATCTGTTGAAATCACCACCTCCCTATGCTCCCGATACTCTGGGTCCGGTGATTCTACCTCTTCCTCCACCTGCTGTTTTGGCGGCCGCTGGTCAGCCCGTTGTTCCTCCCGCTCCCCCGCAACCCCTTGTGCCACAAATAGTCCCTCCTCTCTTACCGGCTTCTCTTCCTACTGCCCCCCTTCAAGTCCCTCCTCAGTCTGTCGTTCCTACTACTCCTGGTGCCGCGTCAACTTCTATTGCCTCTACCCCTACTGTTGCTGCGCCTGCATCTTCTTCCTCTTCTCCTTCTGTTCGTAGTCGTCTCCTGACTGCTGTTGCTACTCTTTATTCTCCGCTTTTTGGGCCAATACTCGGCTCAACTCTTTCTGATGCCGCTCAGCGGCGTAGTCAGCTTCCTGATGATAGGGAACGTGAATCGCTGGTAAAAATGGCACGTAAATGGATACGTAATCCCGTTAAATACTCTTCACGTGTAGTGTTTGACACATTTTCTCAGTTTAATGCGCCCACTCAACGATTCGTGTTCGAGGAATTGTGTAAATCGTTGAAAGAGGAGTGGGATTACGATGTGGTAGATAATGTACCGTCAGAGGTTTCTGATCTCCAGCATCGGTTCACCACTGGTGTGATCGTAGGTGAAAAGGTTCGAGAAGCTCTAGAACGTCTGTTATCATTTCGATGTACAGTGCAACCTCGAGCATTGTTTAAGGAAGAGACTGCAGCGTGGATGGCACAACCTGGTCAATATCCGATGCGGGAAGTTCCCCCAGTATGGATGCCAGGTGATCCTAATGCTAACCCCGCTGTCCCAGGCCGTTTTCAGAGAGTGTGGATACACCTCCCTTGGAAACGATCGGAAGTCTTGCAGGTGAAGCAAACTTTGCCTGATCCCCGTAAGAATCCAGCGGGTTATTATAAGGAGTTGTCTCAATTGGTGGATGCTACTGTTATGAACCTTGCTGATATTGATATGTTGTTTGGCAATGTAGTGCCTCAGCCGATTTGGGCGAAAATTCGTCACGAGAATCACGCGGCCGAGTTGGGCGGTGATTGGGCTGCCCTTACGGCGGCAGACGCTCAGCAAGTTGGTGGGGCTAAGCCTGAGCAGCTTATTGTGGCATTGCCCCAGAGGATAATTACACTCATGAAAACGCTTATGCCAGCGATGCGCGTCAATTGGGACAAGTTGTCCGCGTGCAAGCAAAAGAGGGATGAAAGCGTATCCGACTTCTTTACGAGATTTGAAGAAGCATTTGTCGATCATAGTGGCCAGGACATGGGTTCAGAAGGTGGTCAGCGGTTGTTCGTTGATAAGTTTGTATCGAACTTGTTGCCCGAACTTAGCAATAAGTTGAAAAATTCCGAGAGTTCATGGGCTGTTTCCACCACTGCTCAAATATTGGCTACGGCCCAATATTACAAAAATAGGGAAAAGGAGGAAAGTGAACGTGCAGATAAGAAAACGAAGGATCTCAAAACTAAGGTCCTATTGCAGCAAGCGTATCCTCCGCGCTCAAATTTCAATGATTCGCACCAGCCAAATAGATCGCAATCACAGTTTTCTAGATCGCAGACACGGAATGACTCTCCCGCACCTCGTTTTGTGTTGGGATATAATCAATGTGCGTACTGTCGAGGGGAGGTCCATTTGAAGTTTAATTGTCCGGTTCTCCGTGATAGGAATAATGGTGTGTCAGCTCGAGGAGGTCGTGGTGGTCCTCAACAAACTTCACGTGGTAGAGGTCGTGGAGTTACTCAGAATCAGGCCGAGCGTTTTGCCACTTCCTCAGACTCGCAGAATTGTTTCGATCGACGTGAACCATCGTCCGGTAGATCTGCGCAGTATCATGTGGATGACCATTACGTTGAGCATGATGTTGATACGGATGGTATCTACTAGGACAGCCATAGACAAAGGAAGGGAGAAGTATCAGTTCCGGTTGATCAGAGAGGGCCTTATGTTGCAGTAGCCACATTGGGCGTCGTTGAGCCTTTTCTGTTGGACACTGGTGCAGCAAAAAGTTCCATTATGCATTCGAAACTCCCTGGCGCGCCTTTGTCTGGCTTAACGAATGTTTCCGTTGGATTCTCTGGCGCCCCCGTTAGCAATCCAGTTTCTAGCCCCTTGCCCCTTACGATTGGGTCTCACGAGTTAGAAGCTCCTTTGATTTTGACTACTGGTTGTGGTGAGAATCTTTTGGGCTTGGATTTGCTGAAGAGGTTACATGCGACTTTGTACTGCTCTCCTACGGGTGTGGAGCTTACCTTGGGTGAGAATGTGATCTCCCCTATGTACCTGTCGATCGATAAGCTCCCGCCGGAATTGAGTTCTCTTCCGGTTTCTTTGTGGGCAACAGGTCCCAATGATGTGGGCCTACTGAGCATCCCACCTTATGTTGTTCAATTGAAAGCTGATGCGCGCTTACCACGCATACCACAGTATCGTATTTCCCTTGATGGTGAACGGGCACTATTAGCGATCATCTATGATCTGATCGGTAAGGACGTTATCGAGGAGACACGAGGTAATGTGTGTAATAGTCCCGTGTTGCCTATTTTGAAACGAACTGATCCGTCCAAGCCTCCCGTGTACCGTCTAGTTATTGACTTGCGGGAAGTAAATAAAATTGTTGTCCCGCAGTTTCCTGTGGTTCCAGACATTACAGCTTTACTGACTCTGATTCCAGCCTCTGCATCGTGGTTCTCGGTGATCGATCTGAAGAATGCGTTCTTTAGCATTCCGATTGCTGAGGAAAGCCGTGATTTGTTCGGATTTTCGTTAGGAGGTCGCAGTTTCCGGTTCAAACGCGCACCTCAAGGCTACTGTGAGAGCCCATCGATCTACAGCCAGGCTCTTAAAAGTCAACTAGATGCATTTGTGCTGCCAACTGGTGCGGCTTTGATTCAGTACGTTGACGATCTGTTGGTAGCTGCAGATACTGAACAAGTTTGCCGGACTGCTACTGTGTCATTATTGCAGCATCTCTGTGACTTACACCACAAAGTGTCACCTTCTAAGTTACAATATTGTTGTCAAGAAGTTACCTACTTAGGTCACTTATTGTCAAAGGCGGGAAGAAGGTTGACCCCTGAAAGAATCGCAGCAATTGCTCGAATGACTGTGCCAACGACCCAGAGAGATGTGCGTGCCTTTTTAGGTATCACGTCATACTGCAGACAGTGGATTCCGAATTTTTCACTGTTAGCGAAGCCATTGATAGCTCTCACGTGCAAGGATGTTTCGACTCCTTTGCCATGGACGGAGGAATGTCAGAAAAGTTTTTCTGAACTACGTGACGCACTGTGTTCGGCTCCTGTGTTAGGTACTCCTGATTACAGCAAGCCATTCACATTATACGTTCACGAGAGGGAAGGTTGTGCGTTGAGTGTTTTAACGCAACAATTTGGTGACAAGCAGCGCCCGTGTGCATATTTTTCCTCGACCTTAGACCCGGTAGCGAGAGCGTTGCCAAGTTGCTTGAGGGCGACAGCGGCAGCAGCGGCGTCTATTCGGCAGTCCGCAGGTCTTGTGATGGATAATATGCTCATGGTGATGGTTCCGCATGAAGTTGATACTCTTTTGAATCGGACAAAGACTCAACATCTGACGAGTGCAAGGTTGTCTGGGTACGAGCTGACCCTTTTGGCAAGTCATATACAGATCAAACGTTGTAATGTACTGAATCCGGCGACATTGTTGCCGATTAATATGGAATCAGATGATGTGCCACCACATGATTGTTATTTACGAACTGAGGAAGAAACAAAAGGTCGTGTGGACCTGAAAAACACTCCCTTGACAGATCCTGATGGTACCTTGTATGTGGATGGGTCATGCTTTAAATTGCCGAATGGTGATGTGACGACTGCGTATGCTGTAGTGACGTTGAGTACGGTTGTGGAAACTGCGAGATTGAATCAGAATTCAGCGCAAGCTGCAGAGTTGATTGCATTGACAAGAGCTTGTGTCTTGTCTAAAGGAAAGCGAGTGAATGTGTTTACCGACAGTCAGTATGCATTCGGTGTTGCGCATAACTTTGGAAGATTGTGGAGAGAAAGAGGATTTATGACATCACATGGTACGAAGATTCAGCATGGGCAGCTTGTGAATGACCTTCTGGATGCACTTACACTGCCTAAACAAGTGGCGATTGTTAAATGTAGTGCACATCGGAAGGTGACGGATGATGTTGGTCGTGGTAATGCGTTCGCGGATGAGATTGCTAAGGAAACGGCTAAGGATCTTGCGACCCGAATGTATGTCACGAGTTCAGTGAGGTGGCCGATGGAGACTGGTATGTGTGAAAATACTATTGAGAGTGTGAAAGCAATTCAGAACGAAGCTACTAAAGCCGAAAAGACTAAGTGGAAAGAAAGTACGGGAAAGTTGGACATGCATGGATGTTGGGTTGATCTGACGGAATGTCAGAGGTGGATGTTACCAGATGCGTACGTACTAGCTGTTGTGACGATGGCTCATGGGTTGGCACATATTAGTGCGAAAGGGATATGTAGGTTTTTGTCACCTGTATGGAGAAATGAGGGTATTGCTAAGTGTGCCGAGAGGGTGGTTAAGAACTGTATGGTGTGTTTAATGCACAATCCCGGCAAGGGCACTCCCACTCCACCTGGTCATTTTGCTCCTCCTGTTTGTCCCTTTGAGGTTATCCAGCTGGACTTTATCCATATGGAGAGATGCAATAACCTAAAGTATGTTTTGGTTGTGGTTTGTGCGTTCTCCAGATGGATTGAGGCCTATCCTCTTAAGGATAACACTGCCCTGTCCACAGCAAAAATCCTGCTGAAGGAATACTTTCCTCGGTACGGAATGCCACGGATTGTATGGTCGGATAATGGAAGTGAGTTTGTGGGAAGTGTAATGCAGAGTGTGTGCAAGGGTCTTGGAATTCGCCAAAAGTTCCATAGCGTTAATCATCCACAGGCAGCAGGTTTGGTTGAAGGGTACAATGGTACCCTAAAACTAAAACTCGCTAAGATCCAGGCTACGACTGGTCTATCATGGCCTGATGCCTTGCCTCTGGCTCTCCTATCGACCAGAGCGACCGTACACTCTCGAGTAGGGCTTAGCCCATATGAGATTGTGTTCGGCCGCCCTGCGAATATTTGGGGGGTCCCGAGACCAAGGGCTTTTAATAGTCTTGAGTACCCAATGTTAATTGATTACCTGCATGATTTGACCACTAAACTACGGTTAATCCATCAACAGGTCTTTGAAGCTCTACCGGCGCAGACAGAGGGCCCTGGACACCAGCTCCGGCCAGGAGACTGGGTTGTTACCCGAAATTTTGGTCGAAAGCGCAACTTGGAGCCAAGATTTGTAGGCCCCTTTCAAGTCTTATTGACGACGAGGACTGCGGTTCGACTGGAGGGCCGGAAGAATTGGGTGCACGCCAGCCATACGAAAAGGGTACCGATTCCCTTACCGACGGATGGTTGGGTGAGGACTGGGATTTCGACAACAGAGACTGAGACTCCTTTGCACTTTGTGCCGTTTAGCGACGCTAAACCTGTGGGGAATGATTTGTCACTGCCAAACCCACATGTGGAGTTACCGGTAGCAGAAAGCCCAAGGTTTGACTCGTTGTCCATTTTATCGAATACTGTTGCGCCAGCCGAACAATTGTTTGTAGAGCAAACTCGACCTGGAAGAAGTCGATACTTTCTTCGTTCAAGGACTAATAAAAATTAGTTGTATATTTGCTTTTGATGTTATGAACATTATGGACAATTATATCGTTCCTTTTTGAGTTTTTATGTGCTTTCACACGGCTTAGAGATTTGTAATCTGAACTTTTTGAGGGAACCTTTCCATCCGGGTCACCGTAGGGCCGTGCGGGTACTCCTTTCTGTTTAGCAGGTTCCTGACGCTAGGTCGGTTACTTTTGTCGATTCCTGGGAACTCCTGGGGATTGATAATCGCTACTCAGAACGAAGTGCGTCAAATACGTCACGGACGGTTTGTAGAGGATGGCGTTCTCTAAGCTGTTGGAAGTAGAAAGGATGTCGGCGCAGAGATCAGAATTAAGAAGAGTTGTATGTACAAAATGCTTTTTGTTTCAGGTGTTCCTATTGTTCCTGATCGTATCTATGTTATTGGTGGGTGGAGTGTATTTTGGAGTACAGTTGTTATTGCCTTCTGTTTCACCTACCTCTGCTCCTAAACTGAGCTCCCTCACCACTGTTTCCCCACATTCTTTTCATCCCCTGCCTCAACATGAACAGGTTAGGCGTGCGGAATTTATGAATAACTCCTTCGTTCAACCTCTACATCAGCATCAGTTGGTGATGAATACTACCAATTGTTGGGTGTGTGGGTTAATGCCACATACCATGGATAGGGGTATTCCATATTTGGTTCTACCTTACAGTTCCCAGGGTTCGGCTCGAGCATTCCAAACTATGTTCCGTAGTGCATTAGATTCCTACCCCAATCGAGAGCCGCGTTCTGCCAATTTTGGTCCTGGGCCGTATCACAAACCTTTGGCGATAGCGATAGCGGATTTAGATAGAGATGTTCTTGATGTATCGCTTATCCCAAATGAAGAGGTACAGGCTTATAAGGATCTGAGCGAGGCTGAGTATAGTACGTCAGTGGGTGATAGACAGCTTAAGAGCTCGTCCCCAATATGGATTGTACCACACCTCGGTAATTTCTGCTTGAAAGGTCTGGGTCGAAATCCGAGAGCACAACTTGGGAACAGTGCTTGCACTGACACGTATGTTCTGCCGATGCTCTCTTCCCCTGTTTTTCTGACTGCTAAGGGCACTTATTTTGTATGTTATGAACGCGCCTATACATGGTTACCCCGTGATTTTTCGGGTACATGTTATATTGCGAATCTTTTACCACCGACTTTCACAGTTGCCTCAGATTATCACAAGACTAGAGTTGTGAGAGGTGTTATTAGCAAGGAGGATACTGCCGGTCAAGAAGCAGGAGACTTCTTTAAGGGTTTCTTGCCGTTTTGGGGACCTATGGTTAATAGTAGGAACCTAAGACAGCTGACACGTGTAGTAGAGTCGACTGCTAATATTACTGCAAGTGCCCTTGGTAATCTCACAGCTGAACTTCAGGCGGATAGACTCATGACGTTACAGAACCGTATGGTTCTAGATGTTGTTCTCGCAGATAGAGGTGGCGTGTGTAAAGTTATCCATTCGAGTTGTTGCATTTTTATTCCTGACAATGCTCCAACTGTCTACCAAGCCATCTCGAAGTTGCACAAAATCTCCGAGTCCATACATGTGGACGAAGGTAATTGGACGCTACTAGGATGGTTTTGGGGCCTGATGTCAACTTGGGGTTGGAAGATTTTGATGATCGTAGGGGTTGTTGTGACGTTTCTGTTCACGTGTTGTCTTTGTGTACAGTGTGGTCCTGCCTTTTGTGGCCTATGTGCTACAACGTGTATAAGACGGCCATCTGTTACCAAGGAGACGTTGATGAATAGAATAATGTTCCAGCAGCAACTGAACGATCTGATGAATATTGAAATAGATTCCGATCTTGACTAGTGCTTGCCTACATGAGGGCAAAAGGAGCGTCTGAGGTTCCGTGTGGGACGGAACGACAGTTTTTGGGTGGTGACGAATATGGGTGAGTTGGGTATCTATGAACCGCAAATGACGAGTATAGTGGGTGTACGCAGTTTCGCTACGCAACCACGTATGGTTCGTCTGATTTTTGGGTTTGTTCATCTGACCCCTCGGGTTCCATTTTAGATACGGCATCCATTTTGTTTCTTGCCCTCAAGTAGCCAGCGAACGGACTTTGTCCGCTTCGTGACCCTGGGACGCCCAAGCTTACATGAGGGACACGTGTTCTTTGGAGTATGACTTTTATGACGAGGGAAACGACACGACGAAGGCAGATGGCCCCTCTCAAGGCTCATCTTGCCGTGCCGGTCTATTGTTTCAGCCATGCCTACATTAGACACGGTGTCTCTGATCCCGTTATCAAGTTCCCTTTATTACTCCTGACACTCTTCTCTAATCTGTTGTGCATCCTTGTCCTTTCTTTGCATCTGTTCTTGTCCCTTCTCCTAATGTGTTTACGATCAGGATGGAATGTGTTTTATTGTAGAGAAGATATGTTTTTACAGTTGGGAACCGGCAGTACTGTGGTGATCATGTTCCGGCCTCCTGAAACATGAACGCGACCCTTTTGAAGTTTATTATGGGAACCGGGTTGTAATCTTTGTTCACTATACTGTTCTATGGGAAAAACGTGTATAAAAGGAGCGACCCACTTTTGCAAATTGAAGCAGTCTCCGAGAACCTACACGCTGTGTACTTCTTGTGACCTCTGTATCCCTGCAGTAAATAAACGCTGATCTCTGACGTCGCTGGAAGTGTCCCGTGTCTCTGTGTTTGGTACGCCAGAACAGGTAACCCGCGAAGGTTTCAGGTGTTGTTCCCTGGCACCGCTGGGTCTTAGAAAAACCCAGTCCTTCAACGCCCAGTCAGGCAAACCCATCATTTGTAAATGTGCACTCCGCTCCACCTTCGCCTAAGTGGAGCTCTCCAGATCGTTCCCCAACAAACAGTCAACAGGCATGGTGGGCCTCACAGGTACCTGAAGAGTACCAGAGACCCCCGCCACTCAAATGGAACCTGAGCCACCTCACATTGACTCTCTGTGTTGTCAGCGGCAACAACTGGGTAGAATGCTCCAGGAACAACCTGCTCTTGAGACACCAGGTGACACTTGACAGCTGTCACACTGGCTCCTGTATCTCTAAGAGCCTCCACTCTATGGCCATTGATGGTCACCCACTGCCTGTATTTTTTAGTGTTATCAGGCAGCTGGGTCCTGGGGGCCACCTCACAGTCTCCTAAAGAGACAAGGGACATCTCTGAGGGACCCCAACCACCTTGGGCACCTCTCTCCTCACCCAGGGCTACACTAGCCATCTTCCGGGAGGCTGCACCAGTGGGTGCTGGTTTTCCGCACAGGCGACACTTGGGATCATTGGCACAATGACCCAGTTCTCCACATTTGTAGCATTTCGGGGGCCCTCTTTGAACAGGTGGACCTGTTGGGCCCCTGACGGTTTCTGGGGGGAGGCTGAGAACTTTTCCCTTGGGGAATACTTTGGGGCCTCCTATGGAACTCCCTCTGTTTACCCTTGTCCCCCCCACTCTTCTGCTGGGGACCCTGCCCACTCTTGGCTGAGTCTCCCACGTGACCCTTGTGGACCCTGGTACTGACCCAGCGGTCCGCCTCCTCAGCAAGCTTCCTAGGATTAGTCAGCCTACTATCAATCAGGTGCTGGCGTAGCTCAGGAAAACAGTTACTTGACAAGTGCTCCCATGCAATCAAATCAAGAAGTCCCTGAAAATCATCAACTTTGCTACCCTTCACCCAATCATCCAATGCTCTGCAGAAAAAAAGTGACATATTCAACATAGGTACTGTTTGATATCTTTGTGCAACCCCTGAACCTCTGTCTGTACATCTCAGGGGTCAAACCATATCTAGACATCAATGCATCCTTCATGTGGGGATAGGAGTTATAGACATCAGAAGGCAAGTCTAGCAGTGTGTCCCGCCCCTCACTAAGGAACCGCCCCCACAACCCCGCTTCCCAATCCTTCTCAGGGACCCGGTGGGAAGACATGGCTACCTCATAGGCCTTGAACCACTGCCCAATATCATCATTTTTTAAAAATTCCATCACCACATCCTTAGGGATGTATACTCTAGATTCCACAGGAATTGACGGTGTGCTGCCACCAGAGGGAGCAATATCTAAGCTTTTGGCTTTCAACTCCAACTCCCTCAAAACCTTTTCATGTTCAAACTGTAGCTTCTTCTCTTCTAGGGCTAACTTTCTACTTTGCATTTCAAATTCTAACTGCCCACTTAACTTGAGCTTGGTCAGCTCCATTTCGTGCATCCTACACTCTTTTCTCTCGTCCAACTCCTCTGGAGATAGACTTTTAACAGAAACACTGCTACCGGCAGGGGAAGGGGTTTTCCTTCCTCTTGAAAACACTGGCCCTTCCAGCTGCTCCTCTGCATTCACATCATCAGTGGCATCCCTTGCTTCTACCCAGGCCCTCAGCGCCTTGTAGAACTCTGCCTTACTTTTACATCCAGTAGTGCAAACATTACATTTCTTGCAGAAGAATTTCAGCTGCTTGGCAGTGTAGCTGTCCAATTTCTCTTCTTCCCACTCCAACTCATTATCAACAGAGACTATGGATGCTGCTTTCTCCACCATGGTTAAACTTGGCAGTTCTCAAAAATAGAAAGTCCCAAAAAGAAATCTACCAACAAGCATTGGTTGCGTTTTGGTCTACACTCACTAAGTAGTGTTCACCAATCACTGTACATGAGTCACAAATGTAAGTCCAGAATCCTCACCGCTGACCACCAATGTGAAACTTGGGGGTCACTAGTTGGCACAGGTATGGACTTGTGACAAATAGGGACACTCCTAAAATACCCCCTGCTCATCCCCTTGGTAGCTTGGCACGAGCAGACATGCTTATCTCAGAGGCAGTGTGTAAAGCATTTGTGAACACATACAGTAATCAAGTGACAACAAAACAGATGGACACCACACAGGTTTTATATAAAAAATAAGTATTCTTTATATAGATTTACCACAAGTCCATTAAACGACAAAAATACACAATACTGTTACTTTAGATGGTAGAATTTTGCTTAGTTCTCTTTAGTTCTTAAATGCGACACTTTAAGTCAATTTACCTTTTAGATGGGACACGCAGGGCAACGAAAGTGTTGCAACGATGTTGATGCGTTGAAGATTTTGGTGCAAAGAAATAAAGACGTAAAGATCTTCCACATGCGGCACGCTTCACCGATGGTGAGAAAAGACTCGATTCGATGCTTCAGCTGCAGCGGTGATACACTGTCCGCGATGCGATGACAGTGGCCTTGGCAGCGGCACTCTTCTCCGACGTTGCGAGACGCTTCCGCTCGATGCGATGCTGCAGCGGCAACGCCCCTTTACGTGATACGACGACAACAGCTCAGACGGCGGCACGCTTCTCCGAGGATGCAAGGCGCTTTTCTTGATGCGGTGCAATGTGACAACTACGATGACTGCGATGGCGACACGCTTCTTTAGTGTTGCGAGACACTTCCTGGATGATGCAAGATGCTTCCGCTCGATGCGACAGCTGCAGCGGCGACACACTTTAAGCGATGCGACGACAACAGCTCCGACGGCAGCACGCTTCTCCTTCTTGGGTCGCGCTTCCAGCTCCTTGCGACACACAGTCCCTCAGAAGGCCCAACACAGCAGCAGGCACTTCCAAAGAACTCTAGGGAGCTGGGGGTGAAGTCTGTTGTTCCTGAGACTTCAGCAGGAGGCAAGCTCTTTTCCAAGCCCTTGGAGATCCTTAACAAGTTGAGCAAAAGTACACACAAAGTTCCTTTCTCCTCTATTTGGCAGTAGGCAGCCCCTGCAGGCCAATCCCCCAGTTTCAGGGATAGTCTCTCCTCAGTTTCTTCTTGATTGCTCTCCTCAGCAGAGGTTCTTCTTGTTTCTCAAAGTGATCTAAATTCTTGGGATAAGGGTCCGAAGACGTATACCCCAAAATCCTTTGTCCTCTGAGGGCAGAGGGACCTTTGCCTTGTTCAAACCGGTTCTGGTCAGTCCTGGAGCACTTTGTTTACCTGACTCCTTATTTCCTTTCAGAGTGCAGGGCAGAGACATCAGACATACCACAGGAGGTGGAGCCAGCATTGTGGAGGGAAGGCACAGCCCTATTCAGGTCCCAGGTGCAACTCCTCCCACCCATCTAGATGCAGATCTCTCTATTCACCACTGGGACACCTCACCCTGTCTCCTGGAATTCCCCAGCCCTGTCACTCAAACTCCAGGCAGGGAATGCACAGCCTAGCAGAGGCAGGTTTGAATGGTTAGACAAGAAAATACCTGCTTTCTAAAAGTGGTATTTTCAAACACAGAGTGTTAAAACCAACTTCACTAAAAGATGTATTTTATCATTCTGAGTTCAGGCGTACTAAATTCAAATTTCTACCATGTTCCCTCAGTCAGTTAGGATTATACAATGTAATAACCACACTGCCCATTCTGACCTATGGAGAACAGGTAGCCTTGCAATAGTGAAAAACAAAAATGGCTGTAATTCACTATTAGAACATGCCACACACCCCAGGGCATGCCCTACCTTATCCTTACAATGCACCCTGCCCTTGGGCCTACCAGAGGTGTGTCTGATATGAAGAAAAGGGAAGGTTTAGGGACTGGCAAGTGGGTGCACTTGCCAAGTCAGCATGACAGTACCAGACTGCATGCAGGCTCTGCAATGGCAGACCTTAGACACACTTTTACAGACTGCTTCTGTGGGTGGCACAACCAGTGCTGCAAGCCCACCAGCAGTATTTGGATTTACAAGCCCTGGGCACTCCTGGTGCACTGTACTAGGGTCTGACAGGTAAACCAAACCAACCAATCATGGAATCACAAATTATACATTAATTTACAATATGGAACACTTGCACTGTGGCACTGCACAGCAGTGGCACAGTGCCCTGAGCAACTAACACCAGCAAAAACACATGAGGCAACAGAGAAAAATGGAAGGGAGACTCATGCCAAGGTACCAGGTCTAACAGTTTGGTACGCCTCTAGGACCCAAACGTGTATTTGTGCTATTACTGTTGATTGCTAACTTGTAAATTAAGTACTTCGAGCTCCAGTCTCATTAAGAGACTAGAGGGGTGTGTTTTATCTTAAATACATATATTTTAAATATATACCTGGTGTGGTTGTCCTTTCATTTGGTCATTCAAGAGATTATAGACTGGTAAAACAAACTGCTTTACATTCCTTCAAGACGTAGCCTGAAGGCTGCTCTCCATAGCTACCACTAGGATAGCTTTCAATAAAGGTTGTCTTTAACCTATTCACCATAAGGGGTTGTTTGGACTGATACAGGGTGCCCACCAATGTTCCCTCTAATTTTTTTCCTCTGTGTGCGGCAGTGTAAGGTCTCTGTGCACTGCAGCCCAGGCTATGTGCGTCGGGAACCAGACCACGCGTGTGGGTGCTGTGCCAAATATTACTCCAAATATTTGCTTTAAAACGTGAAAGGCCGGTGCATTTCCACACCTGTAGCACCACATGAAGGGTCTAAAGGCAGGTGTTCAATTTAGATACACACACCATGACATGAATTGGTTATACAGGCAAGTACACTTTGGGTTTAGAAAAGCATAGGACTCCGACGATGGTACCTTAAGATTTTACTAAAGATCCTCAACTCGAGCACTGTTCATAGGGTGGGAAAATGTTGGGAGCATATACAAGATCACATATATACAATACACAAGGATATGGCACAAGATTAATCTGGCTCCGGGCGGCTTGGAGATGCCTTTAAATACACAAAGTGCAACCACTGGGTCAAGCCTCACAATGACCCCGGCGCCTTTTCTTATTTTACGGCTCCTGTAACTACTGAGCTTAAACACTGAGTTGCATAAGAACACGTTCCAATACTGCCCTGCGCATTGGCTTGCAATGCCAAAGGAGTGTGTAGTAATTACAAGGAGACTGACCCAGCATCACCCAGCTTGTCAATGAGTTGCCTTACACAGTGTTTGGTTAAAGTTTGTACACCCTTTCAGGCAATAATACAGTAAATTACCTTTGACACAATTCTCTCCCGAGTCACTATCAGGATAATGTATTTGTTGAGCTTGATCTCAATAAAATGGAAAAGGCTGACAGAGTTGCGGATTTCAAAAAGGAAAGAGTCTATTGTGATTTAATGTAGTTCTCTGTTTATATTAGTTTGTTTTGCCTAATTTTGATTCTTCTTGAATCTGTACATTTGTGAGCGATAAAAGGTTCACACCATTTAATTGCTGCCTAGTACCAGTGATCACTCATGTTCAAGTGTTAGTAGTTGACCAGTGGTTATTGAAGGTAGATGTGAACACGTCTTTTTCAAAGAAAATCCTGCAACACCGTTTATTGCAAAGGAAGTGGTCACTATTCGGTATGCTTGAAGTGTTATGTAGATGCCTTTTTTAATTTCAGAACAATTTTATAAGTACAAAGGAAACCTAATGAAATGCAGTACAAGCTTTGTAAAGTATACAAAGGCAACACACACTAAAATCAGATGTGAGATCGCAAGTTCTACAGTTAAGGTGCAGTGCTACTAGGGATTGCAGACTATGTTAATTAATTCACTGTTATATTGGTTATGGATCAAAAGGTTGTTCGGAAGCAAAATATTGAGCCGCATCAGACTTAAGAAGAGAAATGGCACACAAAAACAAGGAAAATATGAAAATGTATTTTATATCACTGAAGAGAGTGAGAGCAAAGAACAGTACAGTTGCAGTCTCCCAAATATATATGCTTTCACAAAAGGCAACTACTGATATCTATTTCCAAGAGTTGTTAAAAAGATCCTCGGGCTCAGGATTTTGAGCAATTTTGGTGGTATTCTGTCTCAGATGTTATACTGAACCATAACCATTCTGATTCCTTTAGGATATCCACAGATATTGGAGAAGACGCCTCACTCACTTAATAGTGACATGCTTCATCATGGGCGTCTTTCCACACCCAGGTAAGATGGTACGACCTGGGCGGACTCAACCACAAGATGTTATGGTAGTTCTTAGATAGATTTTTTCTGGTTATGCAGGGAACCAGTTGGATAAGATGTTTAAAAATACCTACAGGTATACCCCAATGCTTTGCTTTATTCGTGGGTTACCTGGGGTACTAGATAAAAAAACGTATGTTTTGAGAGGGTTGTTATGAACTATTTGGTTCAGATGTACCCTTATTCATGTGCCAACATTTTTCGGCCCACGCCAATAGCCGTACCGAGTCTGGGGCCTTCTTCAGGGCTGTGTTGTGTATTGAATGGTTTCCCTGGTTAGTGTTTAATATTACAATTAATATAAACAACAAATATTTTCTGAGGCCTATTGCACTCACCTATTTAACGAAATCCAGTAGATTATCTGGAAAAAAGAAAAAAAGAAAGAAAAAAAAAACAGATCTATGTACCTATTACTCGATCTATATTGAAAAACCACCATTAGTGACATCTATAAATATCTGTGGTACTATGATATATTCCATTCTACCCAGGACATAAAACTGGTGAAAACTATCCACCCATGTCTGGTGTGTCTATAAGTCTAAGTGCACCCCTGTTACTAAAGTGTGACTTAGTTTCATTATTCTGCTTCCAAGTCGTTATATCTTCTCCACGTGCAGAAGCTATTCGTATGTTTCTGAATATCCCAGTGGCCATCATTTGACCCAGGGTGCATAAAGAATTATAAATCGATTGTACACTCTTTTGCGCAACCAATGCGTGATCACCAGGTGTGTTAGCCTCATCTACTGCTTAGTGCTAATATGCACCATGCGGGTCTCATGACACAAGGCGTCGTCTTGTAGTCACTCACTGGAAAAAATCACAACGTATAACTACAATCAGTAACCACTTGATCGGGTCTATATTCAGAGGCAGAATTATATTGATATAGTCAGAAGGAAATTAGCTTAAATCTAGGCTGTGCATTCCTTGTAATCTGCCTTCAATGATGGTGTATTGCGTTACTAATATCCGATACTGAAAATCTCCGCTTGTTATAGAAGGATATTACCACTATGAGCTGTTCTCAGGCTGTGATATATTTTCCTTCCCCTTATTTATTTAAATAAAAAACTCAATTGGTTGGCCCATAACCGGCAGAATTTTCAACAGGGAAAATACCGATGTTCATCTTAGGTTACCGGTACCAATGTGGTCGGAAATCCCAAGGTTCCCTACTTCTACATTTTACCTAAAGTCCATAAAAACATAGATCCACCACCGGGGAGATCAATTGTATCTGGGATCGGATCAATCCTAGAACCCTTGTCCAAATTTATAGATCATTTCTTAAGACCAATTGTCCATAAAATGCCATCATACCTACAAGACACCTGTGACATCTTAATTAAACTTCAATCGGTGTCATTTAACGATTCGACAGATCTCCTGATTACTCTAGACGTGGAGGCGCTGTATACCAGCATCCCCCAAGAAACGTCATTAGAAGTACTAGAAACGCTGTTGGAGAAAGAACACTGGACATCCATTACTCCTATAAAGTTCATTATGGAATGTGCTAGACTAGCACTCACCAAAAACTACTTTGAGTATGAAGGCAAATATTTCTTACAGACCCATGGCACTTCAATGGACATTACCTGTGCACAAAGTATAGCCTGTCTGTATGTCCATGATTTCGAACAAAAGTACATCTACATTGACAACAACCCCTTTTTTAACAAAATGGTGGTATGGAAGCGATTCATAGATGACATCTTGCTCATATGGAAAGGAAATGAATGTGAGGCCTCTGATTTCCTGCATTGGCTTAATTCCAGAGATCAATATCTGAAATTTACAATGATTGCAAAGAAAGATTTGATAACATTCCTGGATTTGAAAATCTGGCCAGACAACGGGAAATTAAAAACTGAAGTCTTTTATAAACTCACAGACGTGAACAACCTATTGAGATACAATAGCTTTCACCCCAAAACATTGAAAGACAATCTACCGGTAGGACAATTTCTGCGATTACGTAGAAATTGTACAGAAAAAGAAACTTACATAGTCCATGCGAAGAAATTGACAAAGAAATTACATGAAAGGGGGAAGGGATGCACACCATTGTACCATAGTTTATACTAACTTGTCCATACGTCCTTGAATATGCGTTCAGCTTGGTATTCCTTTTAAACATTGACGAAGGGCATTCGTTTGCCCGAAATGCATTGGGTTTCATTTAATAAACACTGCCTTTGATGAACCTCGCATCTTTCGTGTTCTTTCAAGAGGTCCGGAGGGACACAGTCAGAACATTAGAAGTTTGGAAAATAGGCGCACGATGCCGCATGGGAATTACAAATCAACGAGAGTTAAATCAATCAGAAGAGTACAAGGATGAATGAAACAAGTTAAATAATGTTTAAAAGGAATTAATTTTTGCTAACGCAGCACTTCTCGCAGTGCGTTTGGTTTGGGGCGCACACGCGCTCCACTTTTCAATGATGTTTATCTTCAAGGTGCCAATTGGGCAAGGCACTTATACCAAGCTGCACGCATATTCAAGGACGTATGGACAAGTTAGTATAAACTATTGTACAATGGTGTGCATCCCTTCCCCCTACAAATGTTCGTGTTGAAATAATTTGCCCAGATAAGGGTTTGCACCCGCAGGATGACAAGAACTGAAAAGATGAAGATACAACTCTCAATGCGATCATCGGAACATCCACGTTCATCTTGTGAAGTCAGTGTCAAAAAGCATATGAATAAACTTCGGAGTCTGTTATGGTGTACATAATGACAGTATTTTTGCATTTTAGCTGGATTTTCAAACAGTGAATTTGAGTTGTGTTGATCATATTGCATTATGGGACATGCAGTATTTACCCTATGAATAATTCATCAGGTCACCTCGTAGGACGGAAAGTCGGAACAGCTGCGTGATTGGGAGGGATTTAAAAACGCAAGGGAGTGTGGGAGGAAAAAGATTTTGGTGTGAAAAGAAGGACGCGCTGTTTTTAATTCTTTTTACGGCAGGTATGTGTGTTTCTACAAACAAGAACTGACAATGTTTGCTATTTTAATGTGGCATAATGGGAATCGTTTGTCAATGTGTGTATCATGGGGAGAAAGAAAGATGTTGGTGATAATCTGAAAGGGCACACACAGTACTACCGTGAGGATAGATTAATGGCTGTTGTACTAAGCGAGGGAGGGAGACACGTAATTTTATTTTTAAAGCATGTTGTCCACAATGAAGGGAGACTGGTGGTTAAATGACGGGGAATTAATGAGGGTAATACAAAATTGAGTTCATAAACCAATATTGGTATGAACTAACTGCATTTGAAATCGTAAAAAGAGTAATTTAACATGTTGAGGCAGCATAATCGATATTGATTGTTTGTTATTTCTGTTGTTGTTCACAGTGGCCCCTGACGAAGGGCATTCGTTTGCCCGAAATGCATTGGGTTTCATTTAATAAACACTGCCTTTGATGAACCTCGCATCTTTCGTGTTCTTTCAAGAGGTCTGGAGGGACACAGTCAGAACATTAGAAGTTTGGAAAATAGGCGCACGATGCCGCATGGGAATTACAAATCAACGAGAGTTAAATCAATCAGAAGAGTACAAGGATGAATGAAACAAGTTAAATAATGTTTAAAAGGAATTAATTTTTGCTAATGCAGCACTTCTCGCAGTGCGTTTGGTTTGGGGCGCACACGCGCTCCACTTTTCAATGATGTTTATCTTCAAGGTGCCAATTGGGCAAGGCACTTATACCAAGCTGCACGCATATTCAAGGACGTATGGACAAGTTAGTATAAACTATGGTACAATGGTGTGCATCCCTTCCCCCTACAAATGTTCGAACTGATATACATAGGCATGACTACCCGCAAAGTTAAAACGCGATTAAATGAACATCGGAGCACTTTTCGCTGTGGAAAAACAGTCACAAAGATGATGCGACACTTTCAAACGACAGGACATAACGAAAATGACTTCTCGTGGTCAATCATTGAAAGATTGCCAAATGACTGCAATGAGAAACAACTTCTAAAAGTAGAACAACGATGGATTTATCGTACCTCAAGTGTCACGAATGGGCTTAATGAGGAAATCCAATGGGCGTCACTAACATAAGTCTACCCTCCAACAATGATGAACTATACAATGATCCGGAGAGATATATCGCACTCAATATGAATATATACGTCCTAATTACACACTGTCTATCCAACACTGGCACATTCAGTAATTGTATCACTCCAATTTGTAAGCAGGATGCATCTGAATCAATAACAACCACATGACTACTTGAACTTCACCTAGCTGGGAACGAAGATACTTTGGATGGGAGTCAATAGAGGCCCCTGGCAACATACAATTGTAACCTCACTAATATAACCTGACTATAGCCATACAGAGTACATGAATGGAGTAACGACTTCACAAACAGATATAAATATACTTGAAATGGAGGGAGGCGACAATAAGTCAACACACTATAAACAACCATGCACGTCTATTCTATCGGAGTAGTGTGATTTCTCTCTGTGTAGTGAGTGCATTATAAGTTTCGTGCCCACTACCACCTAAATTTTAGTTAAAAATAGGAAGTGCTGTGTGTTCCTGACATCACGAAAGTGAGGGTGGTGCCTTGTTAAAAAACGGCCCGTGTTTGATAGCCTACAACTCCCATAACCCCTAGGGAAGGCAGCGACGATGACGCTCACAATTGACGTCCCACGTACGCCTCCCAATTGGCGACACTATTGTGTGCGTCACTACGTAACAATTTAAAATCTCCGCCCAGTTACCGAAACGGTACGACGGCGGGCGATGGCAAACCTAGGTGGATCCATGGCGTTTGATCTTTGACGAAGTAAGCGTTAAGGAGATAGACCAGGGATTGGATTTACTCGAATGAATGTGTACTCGACACGGATAAAGTGGTGGCAAAGGACGTAATTGTTTTTGTGAGAACGAGATACGTGTATGAGTGAATGGCTTATAGCGTGTTTCGTTGCCCATAGTCTATCAGATGGGCAATGGCGATTTACGAATGCTAATACGAGGGGTAAAGAGATCAGGAGGGCCGATACCGCAGATGTCTTTTCTGAATGGTCCTCTGAGTACAAGCTATGAATAACATGAAAATAGCAATAGCCTGTATATACACTATGATTCGGAACTTTCCGACCACATTGGTACCGGTAACCTAAGCTGAACATCGGTATTTTCCCTGTTGAAAACTCTGCCGGTTACGGGCAAACCAATTGAGTTTTTTATTTAAATAAATAAGGGGAAGGAAAATATATCACAGCCTGAGAACAGCTCATAGTGGTAATATCCTTCTATAACAAGCAGAGATTTTCAGTATCGGATATTAGTAACGCAATACACCATCATTGAAGGCAGATTACAAGGAATGCACAGCCTAGATTTAAGCTAATTTCCTTCTGACTATATCAATATAATTCTGGCTCTGAATATAGACCCGATCAAGTGGTTACTGATTGTAGTTATACGTTGTGATTTTTTCCAGTGTGTGACTACAAGACGACGCCTTGTGTCATGAGACCCGCATGGTGCATATTATCACTAAGCAGTAGGTGAGGATAACACACCTGGTGATCACGCATTGGTTGCGCAAAAGAGTGTACAATCGATTTATAATTCTTTATGCACCCTGGGTCAAATGATGGCCACTGGGATATTCAGAAACATACGAATAGCTTCTGCACATGGAGAAGATATAATGACTTGGAAGCAGAATAATGAAACTAAGTCACACTTTAGTAACAGGGGTGCACTTAGACTTATAGACACACCAGACATGGGTGGATAGTTTTCACCAGTTTTATGTCCTGGGTAGAATGGAATATATCATAGTACCACAGATATTTATAGATGTCACTAATGGTGGTTTTTCAATATAGATCGAGTAATAGGTACATAGATCTGTTTTTTTTTTCTTTCTTTTTTTCTTTTTTCCAGATAATCTACTGGATTTTGTTAAATAGGTGAGTGCAATAGGCCTCAGAAAATATTAATTGTAATATTAAACACTAACCAGGGAAACCATTCAATACACAACACAGCCCTGAAGAAGGCCCCAGAACCGGTAGGGCTCTTGGCGTGGGCCGAAACATGTTGGCACATGAATAAGGGTACATCTGAACCAAATAGTTCATAACAACCCTATCAAAACATACGTTTTTTTATCTAGTACCCCAGGTACCCCACTAATAAAGCAAAGCATTGGGGTATACCTGTAGGTATTTTTAAACATCTTATCCAACTGGTTCCCTGCATAACCAGAAAAAATGTATCTAAGAACTCCCATAACATCTTTTGGTTGAGTCCGCCCAGGTAGTACCATCTTACCTGGGTGTGGAAAGACGCCCATGATGAAGCATGTCACTATTAAGTGAGTGAGGCGTCTTCTCCAATATCTGTGGATATCCTAAAGGAATCAGAATGGTTATGGTTCAGTATAACATCTGAGACAGAATACCACCGAAATTGCTCAAAATCCTGAGCCCGAGGATCTATTTAACAACTCTTGGAAATAGATATCAGTAGTTGCCTTTTGTGAAAGCAAATATGAAAATGTCAAATAAGGAAAATGAAACTTGCCAGCTATCTTTTGCTGGAAAGAAAGTGTCACTCATAGTTGTTGAAATGTCACTAATAATTATACTGAAATCATTAAAAGGTCACACAGAGCAATGTGAAACCTTGACAGCTATGCATGTAATTTTTAGATATGTTTTCCTCCTCTTTATGGCTTGATTTTGCTGGCGAGAAAGTGATACTCACAGCCCTACCAAGTACCACATATCAGGTGTTAGACTAACGCATTTCAGTGTGGTGGTCCACACTAAAATGCAAATTCACACACAATAGGCATAGCACCAGCCTCAGCTGTCAAGCCATAATGCGGCTATACTGAAATTGGAGAGGCAGTACTTCTGTGTGAGAGTGCTGCAACTGGTAGGCTTTGCGGGTGTCTGGCTAAAATGTATTAGTTAAAATAGGAAGTAATCAGCATGGCTGCGTGCGGCATTATGCAGGGCGTGGCAATGCCAGGGCAGTGCTTACACCGCAGCGCGGTAATTTAAACATAATCATGAATGATCCCTGCTACCGCCGAGACCCAACCCCACAGACCCACCGCTGGAGTCCAGAGTACGCACTGTGCAGCTGCTGAGTCTGAATGCAGCCCAGGTGGAACGTTTGCCAAGGGAGTCAATCGTTGTGGCCAGGAGGACTCTGGTTTCTATGATTTGAAAGAGGGCAAAGCTCTGGTAAAATAGGCGTGTTGGTGCTTGTTGGTTAAGTGTGCTCGCTTTTAAGATGCATGCTTTTAATAAATATGCATACTTAAGCTCATGGTATTTAGAGAAAAAACATGCTTTGGAGTTGAAAACATTCCCGACTTCAGCCTAATCTATATCTAATCATGAGTGTTTGATTTTTATTGATCCAGCTAGCTCTTTAATGGGGCGATCAGTGCCCTAGTTGTACGCCGGCGGAGCCAGAGGACAGGACCACCAGTCACTGACTATGTGCCCCCTCCCGTGGAGAGCGAACAAAGACTTTAACATGCGAGGATGGCTCTCTTTGACCTTTTGCAGTAACATTCATATACCTGAAGCGGAGACAACATTTAACAGTATTTAACATTATTCATGCACTGGTGAATATTGTATTGTCTTTCTATATCTCAAATCTTGCTCCCCACAGCCCACTTTCTCCACCAGTGTCACCAGCAGAACCCCTCCAGGCACCCTCTCCTCATATACTACAGTCTGGCTGTTTTCGTCTGCCTCCAATGCCGCCTCATTGCAAACACCTCCCCCGGCTGGTAATGACCAGAACCCCTCGGGGTGATTCAGGCAGGCCCTTATGTTATGACCAATTGCCTGCCTTGACCGCAGCACAGCTGGTTCTCATCAGGGGCTCTTCAGCCCCCTCAAGGCACCCCGCAAAAAGACACTGCCCTCCACTGGGTCAGCCCTCCTTCATGCAGCCTCTACTTCGGAGTCTTCTCCTCAGGGGCCTCTGCACCAGTGCCTTGCTGCAGGCCTCACACAACTTTGTTTCTGCTGTTAGACCCCTCTTTCAGCTCTCTGCTTTTCTGCCCTAACCCAGGTGGCGGCGACGGCAGGATTCAGCGTTGGACTTAAACATTACAGTTTTGTGCCCAGGATGAAGCACTTCTTGTCGACATCTTGCCGGCCATGCCTCGCCATGTGTGAGCTTTTTAATGCCAAAATGAGTGTTTCTACTTGTGCACGCGAATGCATCAATAATGTCGCCTAATATTTGTGTGAACTCTAAGGGGAAATGAAGGGGAACTTAGTCAAGACATATGATTTACTGATTTTGTAAATGTCATGAAAAAGAGTCCACCTCACAGTTTCTAGTGGTCGATAGTTGTCACGAACCGTGCAACGTTCTTGCAATAATACAGCACCCACTGCCACCCAGCTATTTATGCCCCTCAACCTCTTTTGCACCCCAATTAATGCCCCTTAGCTGTTTGCCATGGCGGTTGTTAAACCGTGAATTTTAGTGTGTTGCTTTTGCTTGTGAGAAAATGTCACTCATATTACACTGAAACATATGAAAATGTCACACATGGCAATCTGAAACCTTGGCAGCTACATACTCATGATCCTTAAAATGTCACTCATATTACACTGAAACATATGAGAATGTTCTACATGGCAATCTGAAACCTTGGCAGCTACGTACTCATGATCCTTAAACTGTCACTCATATTACACTGAAACATATGAGAATGTCCCACATGGCAATCTGAAACCTTGGCAGCTACGTACTCATGATCCTTAAAATGTCACTCATATTACACTGAAACATATGAGAATGTTCCACATGGAAATCTGAAACCTTGGCAGCTACGTACTTATGATCCTTAAACTGTCACTCATATTACACTGAAACATATGAGAATGTCCCACATGGCAATCTGAAACCTTGGCAGCTACGTACTCATGATCCTTAAAATGTCACTCATATTACACTGAAACATATGAGAATGTCCCACATGGCAATCTGAAACCTTGGCAGCTATGAAGCACACGTCCTGCTTTACATTTGTTACATTCCTTTTGCTAATAGTGGGCAGCTGCGGGGTTGAATGTGGGCCGTTAAGATAATCATTTTAATTGCAGCGCCTTTGTGCACTGCAATTAACAAGAATACTCAAAGGCCCACATTCAGCCACAAACTTTTAACAAAAAAAATGCAGGGTCAGCTTCATTTTCTATCAGGAATATTAATGTGGAAGGGAAGCGGCTGACTTTGCCCTAACTCTTTCACTGTTTGATATGACTAATTTTGCCCCAGCCCATCTAGCCTTTCAGAGGTAATCCTGACATGTGACTACCAATGTCCAACTCGGTTAGCCTTTCAGTAACATCTGACGGATTCTGAAGCATCCATGTAAGTCTTTCAGGAGCAAGTGTTCACACAAGTCTACTGGCCTTATAAAGATGACCCTAGAAGTCGACTACAGTGTTGCCAAGCTGTCCCATGTCAGTGTGACCCCATCAGCCATACTATTAGTTTTAGGCAGCAGTCCTTGCCTTCCAGGACTTATGGTTTTGTGTTCATACCATTTACAAGAGAGGGCTTCCCAGCTCAGCATGTGAACTGCTGTCCCCTAATAAGCTTGCCATGGATGCGGGTTTAGCACTGAAGTACATGTCGGGCACACATTGTCTTAATAAACACAAGGCTTAATCAAATTGTACATAAATGACCACTCTGTAGAGGGCATTTCTTGGGTTAAATCCATGGCGTGATTTGGATTCTTTCTCAGCGTGTTAAAAACAAACCCAAACAAAAGATGTCCGAGCGAGTGTTGTATATAGATGGTTCTCAAAGCATCGAGGCAGGTTTACAGTTCCTCTTTAATTGCTCTCATAATGTAGGTGATACCTCATGAAGACATACCTATTCCATATCTCACATCCTACAGTGTGGGAACTCTGGTATACAAAACCGCTTTTTTTTAAATCCGATCCCACCTTCTCTTTTATGATGATGAATTTTTTCTATAGATTTTCTTCTATATCTATATATTTCAATGTGCTGCTATAGCAGTGTAAGTAGGAAATCTCATAACACCTATATGGAATTGTATATCATCTATTTGGAATAATTGTCTTACAGCATACCTTATACTTGTAGTGCAGGTCACCTGATTGTATGTTCTCGCATGCAATAAAATAGTATGAACAAAAAAAAAAGCTTTCAAGCATGTAGGATTTTTAAGGGCTAGTGTGGCTGGCAAATACATATATTCCCCAAACTGAGTTGATTCAGTAGGTCGAAGTGCATGACTTGGTTAATGTTTCACACCTTAGAAAGGACACAACTGCATATTTGGAGGTCCCTTTGATAGGTCTGAATAAGTGAGAGGGATGCTGTAGACCCTGTGGGGCTGGGGTGTCAAGAGCTGACTGGAAACAGGCAACCAAGGGTAGGCCTCTTTCTCCTTGTCATACAATTATAGAACCAGGAGCCCCCTCTAAACAAATGAGTTGTATTCCAAAAAAGTTATGTTCCCACTGGTAATTGTGGAAAGTTCCTTATCCCAGTGCTGACTGACCCTAGCAGCAACTTATGGAGGATCTGTCAAGGGCCTGCATGCAGTGATAAAGAAAAGTCCAGAAGATTACTGTATTTCCACAACCGTGACAGTGGTGTAGTTGAGGAAACTTAAAAATTTAATACAATTCGTACTCCAGCTAGAAATCTGTAAATTTGGGGATTGGATTCATGGTGAATGTTGCTGGTAACTGGGCTTTTGGATGTAAGCATATCTCCAAAGCCACTAGATAGTGCAATTTTGCAGCAGTTGCGTTTTCTGCATAGTTATGAATTTGCCACATAATCCATTATCATCCGTATAATCTGTAGATTTTTAACAACAAAAAAGTTTGTGTCTAGCTCAAATGGACCAAAAGATACCAAAAACCACAGCAAGACGCGTTATCGCACGGTGGAAAGCCCTTCACAGAAATTGACTGTTCATCTTTGTTGCTTATTGATGTGATTGGATACTAATGCGGTGAAACGTTTACCCATACAGTGTTAACATAATTAAAACTAAAATAATGAAGTAAAACTATCAGAAAATGTGCTGCTTTACACCGCACAATTTTCATTTTCTTGCCGTGTAATATAGTCAAACCTGCCGCATGATTTGGTCCTCCCCTGTCACATAATTCCAGTGGCCCGAGTATCTATCCTTTTGTGCGTTTGCAAAGAACTGCTCAGTAGGTACCTGCTTTCCAATGTACCTACTGTTGAAGTGTCTTCGTTGGTCGCGGCGGCAGCGCCACCTCCCGCCTATTCAGTGACTGGAGTTTTCAGTTTGAATGCCCCCTGTGGTCTTGTTTAAGTGTATACCACGTGAGAATTTGTTGTTAAAAGATGTTTTTCCACAGGGAGCCGGTAGAGCAACTTCATGGCCGGTTTTATGCGCTGAGATAGTAAGCTGCAGGCAGAGGTCTTCGGCTTGGGTCGGTACCAGCTGCCCCTGGTCAGTGTTTCCGGGTCAGAGCAGTACACAGTGGAGCTGTGCTATCTATGGTCCTGGCGGGCGGGGGAGAGGTCTCGAATTTACTGCACTTTAGGCCGGTCGTTGGAAGGCCGCTGAAAAGTGGTGTTGAGAGGTGGTCTGAAGCACTTGAAAAGTGATGTGAGGAAAACATGTGCAACGATGAAGCCAATGAGCTTAAGTGACTGAATCAGACTACTTACATACGGAACCTTACAAACCTACCACTCCATTTAATAAAATAAATGCAGGGTCATACGCGGTGTGATTCTGAAAGCACACGTTGTGTATGACCCTGCATTCCTTTTGCTGATAGGGCGGGGCTGAATGTGGGCCTTTGAGATAGTATTCTTGTTAATTGCAGCGCCCGTGTGCTCTGCAATTAGCATGAAACCTATTGCAAAGGCCCACATTCAGCACCGCAGATGCCCACTATAAGCAAAGGAATGTGGTAATCTAAAGCGCGATGTGTTCTTTCAGAATCATATGAAAGAACACATCGCACTTTAGATTACCACATTCCTTTTCCTAATAGTACACGGCTGCGGGGCAGTTTGTGGGCCTTTGTAAAAGTATTCACGTTAATTGCAGCGCCCGTATGCAGTGCAATTGGCATGAAAACTATTTCAAAGGCCCACTTTCAGCCCTGCAGATGCCCACTATTAGCACAGGAAAGCAGAGTCAAACACAACGTGTTTTTTCAGAATCATCTGAAAGAACACGTCACCCTTTAGATTGCCACATTCCTTTTCTTAATAGTGCACTGCGGGGCAGATTGTGGGCCTTTCAAAGTATTCATGTTAATTGCAGCGCATGATGGCGCTGTGATTAACATGAATACTTTCACAAAGGCCCACAATCTGCCCCGCAGTGCACTATTAAGAAAAATATGCAGCAGGCGCCACTTGCTCGTAAACCCGAGCCTTCCCTAACCATGCAGGGGCATAAGGGAGACAGACACTTTCCTGGCTCGGCTGTGTCCTCTTCACTGTCGCCTCCAGCTCTGCCTCCTGCAACCCGGAAATTACAATTTTTAGCGCCGCTCGCATTTTAAAAGCGGCGACGTGAAAGGTCTTACGGCTGTGTTGTGTGTGTGCGCGCCACATGCGAGACACTGCGTCCTTGGGGTGATTTCATTGCGCGCACGTGCACACGCGCACGTTCTAGGGAATAGCGGTGCCCACTATAACTAGTGGACAGTATATATCAGGCCAACTTCTCTCATTGGCGTGCAGCGTGTGGGATTCCAGCTTCCTATTGTTTTACCAGATAATCTCAATTGAGTTGATCAACTGAAAACCATTAAAGGTACCTTAGGTACATATAATATCAAGTTTAGTATATAATAAGTTCTACTAAACTTAAAGTTGTGTGTTAAGGGATAGCACACCCTTTCTACAACTCAAGAGAGTTTAGTAGACCACACTAGTGTAGGTAGTGCAATACACCACACCACATCAGTAATGTCTAATCAGCCAGGAACCAGTGGATCCCTGCCAGAAGCCAGTGGGCTTCTCCCCTATAGATATGAGGATCACTCCTTTACACAGCTTAGGGCCTTATGCTCCATTAGGAAGCTGAAGATAGGCAAAAGCCCAACCACCCAGCATCTCATAAAGATACTCAAGCTGAATGATCTCCCAGGACCTAGTGGGTCTGGTGGGGTAGGCAGAGTGGGTGGGGCAGCAGGTGAGGGTGGGCCTAGGGGTGGAAACTCCCCTGACCCCACCTCTAATGCTGACCAGACTGATGACAATGATCAGGATCTGGTGAACCAAGCTCCCCTGGATGAGGATGAGGAGGATGACAACAATGCTCCCCTCTTTGTTCCGCCAGGAAGAGTTGAAAGTAGGGCTAAAAGGGATAGATGTCTCTCAAGGGGATCTGTCCAGTCTAACTCATCTTTAGGGACCTCTGTTTCTTCTCACAGAGAGAGGGAAACCTCGCAGGAGAGGAGAGAGAGACTGCTGAAGTATGAGCAAGATAAGTTCAACCTCAGAAAGCAGCAGATGGCCCTAGATAGCGAAACCCTAGAGCTCTACAGAGCTAGTAAAAAGGAGGGACTAGAGTCCCTTGGTGGCAGCAATTTCCCTAAAGATAGGGAGAGGTCTTATGGCCATAGAAACCTAAGTAAGATTATCCCTCCCTACCAGAGTGGGGATGACATCACAAATGGATAACTGTCTTGGAGAGGGCCTGTAAAGTACAGAAGGTCCTTCAAGGTCAGTGGGCAGCAATCTTATGGCTCTCCTTTGTTTGCAGACAAAGGTGGAGATAAGCTCCTCACTGTAAGAGAAGAGGATGCTGATGATTACCAGGTCTTGACAAGTGCACTAATAGATGGGTTTGGCCTAACCACTGAGCAATACAGTTTAAAGGTCCGAGATACCCAAAAAGCACAAAATCAAGACTGGGTGGACTTTGTTGACTGTGCTGCTAAGGCTCTGGAAGGTTGGTTATTGGGCAGTAAAGTGTGTGACTTCATAGGATTGTACAATCTGATAATGAGGGAGCAGATTCTTAATAACTGTCATAATCAGATGTTGCACCAGTACCTGGTAGACTCTGATCTGACCTCTCCCCAAGAATCGGGAAAGAAGGCAGACAAATGGGTCAGGACCAGGGTGAGGCAGAAGGTACAGAACCAAGGTGGTGACCCAAAAAAGCAGGATTCTAAGAACTCTGACAAGGGTGGAGACAAGGGTAAAGACCAGAAGTCTTCTCAAGGGCCCCAAAAATCTTCTTCTAATGGGGAGTCACAGTCAAACAAGGGAAAAGGCCAAAAGAAACCTTGGTGCAAAATCTGTAAACAGAAAACTCACTGGACCAGTGACTGCACCAAGTCCAAAGAATCTACTCCAGCCACCATTGCCCCTAAGGCAAATGTTCCCCCTAGTACAGCTGCAATAGGTGGCGGCAATGTTCCGAATAAGGGTGTAGTAGGGTTGACCCTGGGTTCTGAGATGGACTCTGGCCTAGTCAGAGTTCCAACTCAGGCTGTTCTTGTCTGTGATGGGGGCATGGATATGTCCCCCTTTGTGAGTCCCAGTAATCTGGGCAAAAACAGACAACAGCCTTTGATAAATGGAGTAGAGGCTTAGGCATTCAGGGACACAGGAGCAAGTGTCACAATGGTGACAAAAGATCTTGTGGAACCTGGGCAGATTTTACTTGGTGAAATGTACCAAGTGACCAATGCTAGCAATGTCAGAACAGTCCATTCTCTGGCAGTTGTTAACTTCTCCTGGGGAGGGGTAACTGGCCTTAAGAAGGTTGTGGTAAGTGCAGACCTACCAGTACAGTGCTTGCTTGGCAATAATCTAGAGAATTCAGCTTGGGCTGAAGTGGAGCTCAGGACACATGCAGAAATGTTATAGATCCCAGCTCATGTCTTTGCTGTGACTAGGTCACAGGCCAAAATGTCTAAAGCTGGACAGGCCCTGGATTCTGGAAAAATGAACCAGGTGCCTCACAAGAGGAGGAGCAGTAGGGTTAAGGCAGAACCTTCCCCCCTGACTCAGAATTCTGATCAGTCTCCTCAGAGAGATGATCTTGAGCCTGAAGAAGGAACTGTCCCAGGGGAGCTTGAACCTGACCAGGTTGAGTTCTTGGGGACAGGGGGCCCTTCCAGGTCTGATCTGAGCCAGGAGCAGAAATCCTGCCCCTCTCTTGAACACCTCAGAAAGCAAGCTGCTGATGAGGCTGCTGGGAATGCAAGTAGCACCCATAAAGTTTATTGGGCTGAAGGACTCCTTTACTCAGAGAGTAGAGATCCCAAGCCTCGTGCATCCAGGAGGTTAGTTATACCTCTGAAGTTTAGGGGCTTCCTATTGACACTAGCCCATGATATTCCCCTAGCATGACACCTGGACCAGAACAAGACTTGGGACAGAATTGTCCCTCACTTTCACTGGCCCCACATGTCTGAAGACACTAAGGAGTTGTGTCGCTCCTGTGTGACTTACCAAGTCAGTGGCAAAGCAGGTGGCACTACAAAGGCCCCCCTGATACCACTACCTGTGGTGGGGGTGCCCTTTGAAAGGGTAGGGATTGACATTGTTGGTCCCATGGATCCCCAATCAGCATCTGGGCACAGATTTATACTGGTGGTGGTGGATCATGCCACCAGGTACCCAAAAGCAATTCCCCTAAGGACCACTACAGCACCTGTGGTGGCAAGAACTCTCTTGAGTGTGTTCTCAAGAGTAGGCTTTCCTGAGGAGGTAGTATCTGACAGGGATGTAAACTTCATGTCTAGTAACTTGACTGCTATGTGGAAGTTCACAACACCCTATGGCCCACAATGCAATGGTTTAGTTGAAAGGTTCAACAAAACCTTAAAGGGCATGATTAAAGGACTCCCAGAGAAGCTTAGGTGAAAATGGGACCTACTCTTGCCCTGCCTTTTATTTGCATACAGGGAGGTGCCTCAAAAGGGGGTTGGCTACAGCCCTTTTGAACTTTTGTTTGGTCACCCTGTCAGGGGTCCATTGTGTTTGGTGAGGGAAGGATGGGAGTTACCTCTCAAGCCCCCAAAGCAAGACATAGTGGACTATGTAATTGGTCTCCGCTCCAGGATGGCTGAGTATATGAAAAAGGCAAACAAAAACCTTGAGGCTAGCCAGGAATTACAAAAAGCCTGGCATGACCAAAAGGCTGTACTGACTGTTTGCCAGCCAGGACAGAAAGTGTGGGTGTTGGAGCCTGTGGCCACAGCAGCCCTCCAGGACAAATGGAGTGGCCCAAATACAATTGTTGAGCAGAAAGGGGAGGTTACCTACTTGTTAGACCTTGGAACTCCTAGAAGTCCCCACAGGGTACTTCATGTCAACAGACTTAAACCATATTTTGACAGGGCAGACATGGGCTTGCTCATGGCTACTGATGAAGGACAGGAGGAAGTGAGTGACCCACTCCCTGACCTGCTTTCTCAGAACCATGATGATGGGTCAGTTGATGGTGTAGCCTTGGCAGGCAGCCTCACCTCCCAGCAGCAAACTGACTGCAGAAACCTTCTCAACCAGTTCAGACATATGTTTTCTCTGACTCCAAGTCAGACCACCTGGTGCACTCATGAAGTGGACACTGGGGACAGTCTACCTGTGAAGAATACGATCTACAGGCAACCTGACCATGTCAGGGGGTGTATAAGGACAGAAGTCCAAAAGATGTTGGATTTGGGTGTGACTGAACCCTCAGTTAGCCCTTGGGCTAGTCCAGTAGTCCTGGTACCTAAACCTCACAACACAGATGGCAAGAGAGAAATGAGGTTTTGTGTAGACTACAAGGGTCTCAATGCAGTCACTAGGACTGATGCCCATCCCATCCCCAGTGCAGATGAGCTAATAGATGCTTTGACCTCAGCCAAGTTTCTAAGCACATTTGACCTTATAGCTGGCTACTGGCAGATCAAACTAGCTGATGATGCAAAGCCAAAGACAGCATTTTCTACCCCTAGTGGGCACTATCAGTTTGTGGTAATGCCCTTTGGTTTGAAGAATGCACCTGCCACTTTCCTAAGGTTGGTGAATCAAGTCCTTACAGGCCCAGAAGACTATAGTGCAGCATATCTAGATGATATTGCTGTATTTAGCTCCACCTGGGGGGATCACCTGGTCCACCTGAAGGAATGTTTTGGAGGCTCCTGCAAAAAGCAGGCCTAATTCTCAAGGCTACTAAGTGCCAGATAGGGCAGAGTCAGGTTGTGTACCTGGGCCACCTTGTAGGTGGAGGCGGGGTTCAACCACTACAGAGCAAAATCCAGACCATCATGGACTGGGTTGCTCCAACTACCCAGACTCAGGTAAGAGCCTTCTTAGGCCTGACTAGGTACTATAGGAGATTTGTTCAGGGGTATGGATCAATAGTGACACCCCTGAATGACTTAAATTCTAAAAAGATGCCCAAAAAGGTTCAGTGGACAGCTAGCTGTCAAAGGGAATTTGATGACCTGAAGCCGGCCATGTGCACTGCTCCCATTCTGCAGAGTCCTCACTGATCCAAGAAGTTCATCGTCCAAACAGATGCATCTGAATTGGGGGTAGGGGCTGTACTGTCACTATTGAATGGTGAAGGTCAGGATCAGCCAATAGCTTTCATAAGCAGAAAGCTGACCCCTAGAGAGAAACGTTTGTCAGCCATTGAGAGGGAGGCCTTTGCTGTGGTTTGGGCTCTGAAGAAGTTGAGGCAATACTTGTTTGGTACTCACTTCCTAGTTCAGACAGACCATAAGCCCCTCTTATGGCTAAAACAAATGAAGGGTGAAAAGCCCAAACTGCTTAGGTGGTCCATTTCCCTACAGGGGATGGACTTTACAGTGGAACATAGACCTGGTAGTAACCATGCCAATGCAGATGGACTCTCTAGGTATTTCCACTTAGAACATGAAGACTCAACTGGTCAAGGTTAGTTTAATGTCCCTGCGTGGGGGGCGGGGGGTGTAGTGTAGGAGAGTAGGATCTGCTTCACATGGGTACCCCCACTTTTTGCTGGTGTTTCTCGTTTTTCGACCTTAGTCTGGCTGTGGCCCTGCTAATCAGGACCACAGCCTTGCTGCTTCCTCTCTAAAATATTTTCCATGTACATTAGTTACATTTCTAATTGGATTCTGGAGTGCCTTATAAGCCCCTAGTACATGGTATACTATGTACCTAGGGCATAGGTACCTCAGAGGCCTACCAGGGGCTGAAGCATGTATTATGCCACCCCTGGGAAGCACTCCAAAATGGCACCACAGGTCTGCTACTGCAGCCTGGGTAAAGGTGTGCTTGCACTCCTTACTGTGGTATAGGCTACCTATATCACTATCATTGCACACACATATAAAACCTATAAGTTACTCCTATGGCAGGCCTTAACAATCCTGAAGGCAGAATGCTTGGTTTTTATGTGAGAGGGTGCCCCTGCATAAGCGGAGCCCCTCTACAGCGTTCAGAGTACCTCCTCTGATGCTGTTTGTGGTGCAGCCTGACCATATACTCTTAAGTGCATTATAACCTCGCGGTAAATGCTAACTTTGGGATGGCTGCACAGAAACATGTCATGTTTGGTGTCAAACGCTTTGGAATACTACGCCTCCCCTGCCAGTTCTGGTGGCGGGGGTAGCATTCCACCCTTCTAGAGGGAGAGACATGTTCACACTGGTCCCGGTAGGACTTTCTACAGCCCTGGCATCACAAAATGGATGCTTCTACCACAGACACGGGTCTGGCCTCCTGCTGCTGACTGAAACTCCGGCAGGGGAGGCCTGGACAATAGGTTTCCTGTCCCAGGGAGGTGTAACCACCTCCCCAGACAGGCAGATGTGTATTGGGGCTGGGCGGGAGCACTCTCTGGTGCTTTGAAGTCCTGCACTGGGGGCACACTTGGTGTCCCTGTGCATAGTCCAGTTCAAACCGGTTGCAGGGGCTATCTGCCCCTGCTCTGGCACAAAACTGGACAAAGGAAATGGGTGTAACCACCCCTCTTTCCAAACCTTCCCATAGGTGGGTCCCTAGAGTATGTCCAACCCCCAAACTTAGTGTAAGTATGGGAACCCAGTCCTTGCGACTTTAGATTACCTTGGACGAAACTCTGCAACATATATCCTGGACCTTCAACGTTCTACTTTGCTTAGAAGACTGAAGAAATCTCCTTTGGGGTCAAGGAGGGACTCCCCTGCTTGGCAGGCACCAAAGAAGCAACTGACCGGTCTGCATCACTGAAGCTCCCGCCGGATGCCGAAGTCTTTGCATCACCAGAGGTGGGTTTCCAGACTTCCCCGAGGCTACCCTGAGTCCACAGCAAAGCTGAGGACCGTGGCTATCGTGGGTGATGTGGAACCGTGACCCCTGGACACTGTGAACTTTTGCAGCAACAGCATCTTCTTGGTCTTCTTCGAAGTTGTGCTTTGGGCTCCGAGTAGCCCCAGCCTTGAGCACCTCCTGCACCAAAGATTGCTGGCCTCCACTCCACGAGTGATCCGTGGGCCAGTTTCAAGTGCGACCACTTGAGGCTCCTTCGCGATCACTAGCCCGTTGGCTAGTAGTTCCCCACGAAGGCAACTCCTCTTCTGATTGGGCTTTCCTGATTGCTCCAGATGTGCCCCAACTTACCCTCGCTGGGTGAGTCTCCCAGACCTTGCTGGTCTGCACCGACGTCCTTTCTCTGCTTTTAAGTAACTTGCCATTGCCAAGGCTTGTTGTGTCCAATCTAGTCGCTCGACAGACTTTGTGATACAGCTTGAATCCAGCTCCTGGTTGTCATCGGCGCCTCCTGGACCTCGTGGCTGAAGAGTCAAGACACCCGTCAACTCACCTGAAGCACCCGACATCTGTGGGCATTGGTTAATCGTGCCCTTGGTCACTGGTAAGTGACCCAGACTCTGTCCCCTCTGCTTTCAGGTTCCTTCCATCCTAGATCCAGGCTTGGATCGCTTCGGACACTTCTCCTCTTCACGGCAGCAACACTTCTTCACCAGCTTCCATTGAAATCGACGACATGACCCAACACCAGAAGACACGTATTCACCCGGCTTCCCTGGGTGAGGTAACACGAGTACTCCGGTGCTCCCGTGGGTACCAGCCCTAGAACTTCCTAAGTCCAAAATGGTTGGGTCCTGACTCGATTCTAAGTGTCCATAATCTTTAAATTTCCAACCGTGACATTGCCCATAGAAGCTAACGGGAACCCGCGGCTGTGTTTACACACTGCACACGGCCCCCATGGGTCCCCTGTGTAACTACCTTGGGTGGTTCCTTCGGATCCCAGCGATTCTACAGGCTCTAGGCCTTGTGTCTAGTTCAGTTGTGGTTCTTATACCACTTTATTGGTATATGGCTTGGTACGCCCATAGGGCCCAAACGTGTATTTGTGCTATTACTGTTGATTGCTAACTTGTAAATTAAGTACTTCAAACTCCAGTCTCATAAAGACACTAGAGGGGTGTGTTTTATCTTAAATACATATATTTTAAATATATACCTGGTGTGGTTGTCCTTTCATTTGGTCATTCAAGAGATTATAGACTGGTAAAACAAGCTGCTTTACATTCCTTCAAGACTCAGCCTGAAGGCTGCTCTCCATAGCTAAAAACACAATATATATATATAGGGGTCATAGGGGAATTATTTAAGGACTGATACACCTCCAATCCCCAATCAACACTCAACAACTAACGGGAGATGCTCAGTCCGTTCATAAAGAACAGCAAGCCACTAGACACTGTGAAAGAATGTTAGAAAAACCACCTCAGATAGTTTGCTCATTGCCTAGCAGGAGTTAAGAGTCCATCAGCCCACCCTTACTGGCGGAGCTTCGTCATCTGAGACTCTAGGAGGTCAAGGTCTGGGGCCACAGTTTCGAGCCGACAGGCCCTGCTGGGTGCCTAACTTGATACTCCTCAGAAAAAGGGGGCTCCTGCCAAGGTGTATGCACAAACTATGGAGACCCTAGTGATGTGCAGTGCTCTAGTGTAAATGTGAGTTAAAAATGGCTACCTGGGCAAAAAATATGTTTATTAGGAATTGTCCAGGTGTCATATTTAAAAAAAACAAATAGTCTTGAAAAAATTTACTATTTCCTGGCTAAGTCGACATGTTTCAGCCGAATTGGTCAACTGACCCGGCTTTCTTCAGGACATAGATGTAGTGGAGATAACGGCTACTGCAGGATAGAAACATTTAGTGCATGGAATCGTGAAAAATAGTACTCAAAAAATCCAAGTACAGTAATCGGGTAAGACTGTGGCAATGGCCACCCTACCGGACAAGCAACCTCGTGCTTGGATGTAAGAACTATGTCTTCTTTCCTAAAAAGAATTCAGAGAATCAGACCATCAGAAAGACGTTTCCTACATAAATCACAGCATCAGTGACTACTATTCAGCAGTGCCATTTTGTGCACTGCTCACATTACAGAAGAACCCAAACAATGGTTTCATGCAAACAAGATTTCAAAAAAACTGTACTACACTCACCCAACTTTTTGTGGGAGAAAAGCCTCACCTCACCCGGCTGACTGCTCGGAGATAGAGGCACCGCTCTGTTTATATGTGAAGAAAAAACAGAAAAGTTGCATACTGATACTAATCTGTCTAAGCCCTTCACACATGTATTAAACATTATAGTAGACCTATAGAATCAATAACCAAACAAACACAGTCCCTCATGGACACAATAATGCAGGTAGATGGAAAAGATGTATTTAAAAGATACAACAATCAGGCAATTCACAATAATGAACACCTCAATCTAAACAGTCGCTCCTAGCTCATTCCAAAGTTGAATATAACCGAATTAGGGGGGAGAGAAGCACATACGCTATATGGGTTTAGGAAGATAGGTATTACCACCTCACTATCAAATCCAATCAGAAATGAGCATTGATGGACCTAAACCCCACAGCCAGAAAACGGAGCTCTCCTCTCCTTACCTGTCCGTCTGTACTTCAAACCAGACTGCGAGCTTTCTGGGAGGTGACGGCAGGGGGAGGGAGAGCTCCTTAAATACACGCCTTGATTGGACAAACTAACTCAATTGGCATCAGGTGCTAGTGTATCATTAGCACAAACTCGCATGCGTGTACAAGGAAAAAAGACGCGAGCTCCGAGACACTCGCATCGGAGCATGCGTGTTCCAAGAACTGAACAAGTTGGGTTGCACTGCATCTGTAGATGACATGCTTCAGATAACGCCACTTCATTTGGCACATGCGCGGAAAGCGGAACCAGCAATGTTCCTTGGCTCTGCATCCGTGCATGCGTGTTGGAATGAGAACGGCCCGAGTTGAGTCGTTTCTCACAGTGGCAGAGACAGCACGAGCTGAAAACTCAAACCTTCGTGTTGGGAACCAGTGATGTTCCTTGGCTCCACAACCGCGCATGCGTATTGAGATGAGAACGGCCCAAATGGAGTCGTTTCTCACAGTGGCAGAGACAGCACGAGCTAAAGACTCAAACCTTCGTGATGGCGGAGTTAAAAAAACTACAGCCCGCTCCAAATCTCACTCATTGAAAAAGGGTTGAAAAAATATTTGAAGAAGGGGGTTCGCTCTTGTGTCGATGAACACCATTTAACCGTGCGTGTGTGTACTTTCAAAACATATAGCGGCAACCAAACCCTGATCTGGGCTGTTTATCAGGTTGACAGCGGCTCATTAGGAGCGGAACCCAGGGACAAATCACCACCAAAACACCTGCTCCACACACAAGTATGAAAAAGCCACATGTAACCCACAGTGATGACCAGCAATCACGGCCACCTTTCACATTCAGGTAAATGGAGAGATGGAAATACTCAGCATCTATTTAGACAAGTAGTACACACAGGATAGCACATGCCTAAATGTACATGTGTCTGTGTAGAACGAGATCTGGGTACTCATATGCACAGTGGCGCAGGTATCTAATCGGATCAACTGTCCTATTAATGATTAAGGATGTCGTAATGTGATGGAAAATCTACACACCAGTCGATTTGGAACATAAGATTGTCAAACAGGTTTTCAGATAGAGGCCCAAGGTATACTGTCATTGAGGCCATGTGTATCTGTTTTCAATCTAAAAATCCACCTCTGCTCTTTTGAAAACAGAAATCTCGAGATATCTGCTACGTGCTGGGGAATAAAAGGACGTTCCAGCACAAGCCATCTCAAATCATCGGCCTTATGTTATTTGGCAAGAAAATGGTCTGTCAGGCAAGTAGACTGTTTCATACATCGAATAGTACTCTTGTGCTCACTTATACGGAGCTTCACTTTGCGTGTGGTGTAACCAATGTAGTGCAGAGTACAAGGGCAGAACGCGAAATTGCCCAAAATTCTGCTTTCCGCAACTTCGCGAAATTTTTGCTTTTTCGCGTTCTCAAAATGCATGTTCGCGAGATATTTCTCCCCGAGCATGCAAACAGCGATTGTGAACAGGAAAAAAGCATCGCGAACAAGGAATTCAGCGTGTTCGTGGAATTTCTGCGTGTTCGCGGAGATTTTTTACCGTTTCGCGGAGATTTGCGTAACACGATTACTCAAATTCCACCCACCCCTAGTGATTTGTCCCTGGGTTCCGCTCCTAATGTGCCGCTGTCAACCTGATAAACAGCCCAGACCAGGGTTTGGTTGCCGCTATATGTTTTGAAAGTACACACACGCACGGTTAAATGGTGTTCATCGACACAAGAGCGAACCCCCTTCTTCAAACCTTTTTTTAACCCTTTTTCAATGAGTGAGATGTGGAGCGGGCTGTAGTTTTTTTAACTCCGCCATCACAAAGGTTTGCGTCTTTAGCTCGTGCTGTCTCTGCCACTGTGAGAAACGACTCAACTCGGGCCGTTCTCATTCCAACACGCATGCGCGGATGCAGAGCCAAGGAACATTGCTGGTTCCGCTTTCCGCGCATGTGCCAAATGAAGTGGCGTTATCTGAAGCATGTCATCCACAGATGCGGTGCAACCCGACTTGTTCAGTTCTTGGAACACGCATGCTCTGATGCGAGTGTCTCGGAGCTCGCGTCTTTTTTCCTTGTACGCGCATGCGAGTTTGTGCTAATGATATACTAGCACCTGATGCCAATTGAGTTAGTTTGTCCAATCAAGGCGTGTATTTAAGGAGCTCTCCCTCCCCCTGCCGTCACCTCCCAGACAGCTCGCAGTCTGGTTTGAAGTACCGACGGACAGGTAAGGAGAGGAGAGCTCCGTTTTCTGGCTGTGGGGTTTAGGTCCATCAATGCTCATTTCTGATTGGATTTGATAGTGAGGTGGTAATACCTATCTTCCTAAACCCATATAGCGTATGTGCTTCTCTCCCCCCTAATTCGGTTATATTCAACTTTGGAATGAGCTAGGAGCGACTGTTTAGATTGAGGTGTTCATTATTGTGAATTGCCTGATTGTTGTATCTTTTAAATACATCGTTTCCATCTACCTGCATTATTGTGTCCATGAGGGACTGTGTTTGTTTGGTTATTGATTCTATAGGTCTACTATAATGTTTAATACATGTGTGAAGGGCTTAGACAGATTAGTATCAGTATGCAACTTTTCTGTTTTTTCTTCACATATAAACAGAGCGGTGCCTCTATCTCCGAGCAGTCAGCTGGGTGAGGTGAGGCTTTTCTCCCACAAAAAGTTGGGTGAGTGTAGTACAGTTTTTTCGAAATCTTGTTTGCATGAAACCATTGTTTGGGTTCTTCTGTAATGTGAGCAGTGCACAAAATGGCACTGCTGAATAGCAGTCACTGATGCTGTGATTTATGTATGAAATGTCTTTCTGATGGTATGATTCTCTGAATTCTTTTTAGGAAAGAAGACATAGTTCTTACATCCAAGCACGAGGTTGCTTGTCCGGTAGGGTGGCCATTGCCACAGTCTTCCCCGATTACTGTACTTGGATTTTTTGAGTACTATTTTTCACGATTCCATGCACTAAATGTTTCTATCCTGCAGTAGCCGTTATCTCCACTACATCTAGGTCCTGAAGAAAGCCAGGTCAGTTGACCAATTCGGCTGAAACATGTTGACTTAGCCAGGAAATAGTCAATTTTTTCAAGACTATTTGTTTTTTAAAAATATGACACCTGGACAATTCCTAATAAACATATTTTTTGCCCAGGTAGCCATTTTTAACTCACATTTACACTAGAGCACTGCACATCACTAGGGTCTCCATAGTTTGTGCATACACCTTGGCAGGAGCCCCCTTTTTCTGAGGAGTATCAAGTTAGGCACCCAACAGGGCCTGTCGGCTCGAAACTGTGGCCCCAGACCTTGACCTCCTAGAGTCTCAGATGACGAAGCTCCGCCAGTAAGGGTGGGCTGATGGACTCTTAACTCCTGCTAGGCAATGAGCAAACTATCTGAGGAGGTTTTTCTAACATTCTTTCACAGCGTCTAGTGGCTTGCTGTTCTTTATGAACGGACTGAGCATCTCCCGTTAGTTGCTCTCCATAGCTACCACTAGGATAGCTCTCAATAAAGGTTGTCTTTAACCTATTCACCATAAGGGGTTGTTTGGACTGATACAGGGTGCCCACTATAACTAGTGGACAGCATATTCCAGGCCAATTTCTCACACCTGTCCTTTGCTGATGAAAACCCCCAGGCAACAGGCTCGGACACCAACGATGTTCCACCGGAGGATGACGGTCACTCATGGCGCACAGGGTTAGTGGCACCACGTGTCGCTGGCTTGCATTGAACAGGGTTAGTGGCACCACATGTCGCCGGCTGGTGTTGAACAGGGTTAGTGGAACCACGTGTTGCATGCCTGCGATATGGAATTATGCCTCACTGATCGAAGGGAGTCTGGTGCTGTGGCCATTGCCCGGAACCTGGGGTCACTGCCATTCACGACTCAGGACACTGTTCCACATGTGGGACATACTGGGCCGAAGAGGATGCCGGTGGAGCATGTTACTAAGTAAGGAGTGATGTGGGCCAGCGTCGGGGGGGCCAGCGATGGTCTGCGGAGGTTGCAGAGGTCGCGGGACTGGGGTTTGGAGCTTGCACCGGCACGTGGTGGCCCCTCTTTGACACACGATGGTGTTGGCAGGTGAGCAGTGCGGACTGTCAGCCCGGCTTTAAAATATGGTGTGAAACGCCAAAGCGGTGCCATCGGAATTCAACTGAATTTAAACAGCAATAAAAATATCTCTGCTGGTGACACGGAACTTGTGGGGTGTTCGCAGTGGAGATGTGGAGGCCGCAAAGTGTAAGTGACGAGCAACATGGCTCCTCCACCCTCTCAGACAGCTGACTGGTGCAGTTTGATCACTATGTGTGCAGATTCCTGCATGCACTGTACCTGCTAATGCTCAGGGAGGTGATATGGCGTCACGGGCAGTACTATCAACTTTTGATCTGGGTAGTCAGGTTCGAATCTCTGCATTGGCTCAATCTCTGTTGATTCTGGGCATATCTCCCCGTGCCTGCAAACACATGAATGTGTCCTTGAGTGATGAGACTGTTGCTTATCTAAAGCCATCCAATACCTTCGAGTTTGCACCAGTGCTTGAAATGGATAGATAGAAGTGCAGGTACCCTGTACCAAGGTACCTGTTTGTGTCTAAGAAGTGCCTACTCTCCAATTAAAGGTAGTACGTCACTCTAGAGAAGTGTTGGGAACTCTCCCTCTCAAAATAAACCAGTGCCGGTACTCAATAGCGGACAGTACTGGGCCATTTAAACCACCGGTTCGCGCAATATCAAAAAAAATGCAGCATCTCCCGTGATGGGGCACAAAGCGCACACTGTCTGGGGTGCGCTGGGGTGCAGCAGGTGCTCAGGGTCACAGGCCTAGCTGCTCACAGCGTCGGCCTTGTGGCAGGTCGCGCGGCGCTGCACTGTCAGTGACGTTGGCCTTCCCAGGAGTGAACCACGCTCTGCGCAACAGGGTTTTTGACCACACCCCTGCGCAGCCCTGGCGTACTCAGGGCCAACCCCCTACACTCACGCACATAGGGGGGGGGGGCGCAGTGTGCAACACTTCCGCTCTCTGACTGTCGGAAGATGAAGGAATCATGCACACTGCCTGGGCAGTTGGCGACGACATTGGTGAAGAGTCCCCGGTGGTCCACTATTGCCTGCACATTGATGGTATGTGGGTGCTTTCGGTTGTGGTAGTGGTGTGCAGTATCCGCAGTGGGCACAACTGGGACATGTGTGCAGTCGATTGCCCACAACATGGCTGGGAATCCGGCTATGGCGTAGAAGCCTTGCTCTGTCTCCAGCTGTTCCTGCGCAGTGTTGGTGAAGTGAAGGTACTGGGGTATGAGGCTGAGGATGGCATTCAGGACAGGTGTGATTAACTTTGATAGGGCTGGCTGTGAGACCCCTCTGACTCTGGCAGTTGTTGGTTTGAAGGTACCAGAGGCCAACAGGTGCAGCACAGCCAGCAGCTTTGTCTGCGGAGGGATGTTGGTTCTCCGCTGTGTTGTGACCGTCAACCTGTGGGCGATGTGGGTCATGGTGCAGAGGATGGTTCTCCTTTTGAGCTTGTAGTCAGGCGTTAGGTGTGTGAGAGTGGTGCGTTTTCAGTAGGTCCGCTGTCTTACTCTCCGCTGCCTTTGTGGTGGTCGGGGGGGAAATGTCCAAGTCCTGGGGGTGGTGGCGGTTGGTGTTGTGGCCCTGTTGGGGCTCCGAGCTGCATGATGAGTAGCTCCATGGCATTGTTTTTTCTTCGGGTGTGGCTGTATGCGGGGCTCTGTTGCCTACCGCAGGTAGTCGTCCGTCTTTGCACCTGCTTGAGGCAGGTGTTAAATACCTGCGGCTACCGCGGCTAATCGCCTGTTTTTGCTTTGCTTCACGAATCTGGCAGTTTGTTGTGAAAGTGGTGTTGTGGTTTTTAGGTCTCATGCCAAACGTTGTAGTGCACAGCGCTGCTCATGCAGCGAGAGACCTCTTGTAGGGGGTTTCAAAACTAACCTAGGAATCACACACGCTTGTGCGTGTGCTTTTCCTTTTAGCCCACGCTATTTGCCTTTATGTGCGTCTTTTTAACAAAGACAGCACGCAATTGACCAAAGGCGGGCGCATTGCTCCGTCCATGACCTATTGGTGTCGGTTACCCGCACCACCGCCATGTGGTTTCAATTATCGTGCCCAGACACGGGCGCGATAATTGAAACCACATGGCTCGCTGTGGCGCTTGCGCGCTCTCGCGCCTAGTTCGCTTTGCAAACGGTTGACACATGCTCTATGGAATTAAAGCGAAGAGAGGTTTATAGCTGCAGAGGCAGTGGTCAACACTTACACTTCTGATGTGTTATCACTTCTGTCATCGTCGCAAGATGGTAAGAGCTTCTAAATGGGGCGGGCGGCTTGGTGCATTATAGGGCGGGCTTCCGGGTGCATTACACCAAGCGTTCACACACCCTGTCAATTTATGCCGAGGGCTCCCATTCCACCAAAGTCTAAATGAGGCAGTGTACGGTTTCATGATTTCCAGTCTCCAGAACTGCACGCTAATAACTCACTTTGTTCTGTTTTTATTGTTGTTATTTTTATATATATATATATTTCTTTTTCCTCATTCTTCGTAGGAAAAAACAAGTGGTGCGCCTTTAGTGCATTTTTCCCCAAAGCACACTGGAGCCGAAGGGAAGGGCAGGCGAGAGGCCCCATGCGAACCACAACACACCCAGGAGACCGGAAGATGCCACTGCCCGTGCATCAGCTTGTTCCAGCTGCTCTTTGCTTGTTTACTAAAGATGGCGACTCTTGGTGGCGAACAGGCAAGCAACACAGACAGTGTGCGCTTTGTGCCCCATCACGGGAGATGCTGCATTTTTTTTATATAGCGTGAACGGGTGGTTTAAATGGCCTGGTACTGTCCGGTACTGAGTACCGGCACTGGTTTATTTTGAGAGGGAGAGTTCCCAACACTTCTCTAGAGTGACGTAATACCTTTAATTGGAGAGTAGGCACTTCTTAAACACAAGCAGGTACCTTGGTACAGGGAACCTGCACTTCTATCTATCCATTTCAAGCACTGGTGCAAACTCGAAGGTATTGGATGGCTGTAGATAAGCAACAGTCTCATCACTCAAGGACACATTCATGTGTTTGCAGGCACGGGGAGATTTGCCCAGAATCAACAGAGATTGAGCCAACGCAGAGATTCAAACCTGACTACCGAGATCAAAAGTTGATAGTTCTTCCTGTGACGCCATATCACCTCCCTGAGCATTAGCAGGTACAGTGCATGCAGGAATCTGCACACGTAGTGATCAAACTGCGCCAGTCAGCTGTCTGAGCGGGTGGAGGAGCCATGTTGCTCGTCACCCACACTTTGCGGCCTCCACATCTCCACTGCGAACACCCCACAAGTTCTGTGTCACCAGCAGGGATATTTTTATTGCTGTTTAAATTCAGTTGAATTCCGATGGCACCGCTTTGGCGTTCCACACCATATTTCAAAGCCGGGCTGACAGTCATAATATTGATGACATATATATTCATGCTCTCTTTTGGCTCTTGCAGGGGAAGGGACAGATATGTAATTTCTGAACTGCATTCAGGGCCTTAACCTGAGGAATGCTCTCTGTCATAGGTAGTGACAGATGTGTGTGTGTGCGCGAGGAGTGTGTGTGAGTGCTCGTGTGCGGGGAGGAGGGGGGCGGAGAGTGAAATTCCAGCCACTGGTTGAAATACACAATTGCATTTTGAGTTTCTTTTTTCATATTGCAAGTAGAGACCCAAACATGTCAGCACGTGAAGTGTAGGTGAAGGTAAAAACACTAGTCAAGATAGAAAGAAGCTCTTTAGAAGTCAGTGAGGCAACATGGGAGAAGGGTGGAAGGGGTGGAATGCTCCTTGTCCCTTGTGTGTTCGAGTTGGAGATTTCTTCTGTGTCGAGATCTGTTTGTAGGGACGGAGCACGCTCTTAAAGAAATACAAGCATTTGCAATGCAATAGGTCTCGCATTTATGCAAGTTTAAGCTATAGGCATTGTAAATGACAATGCCTTTTATCTATGTTATAAAAATGAAAACAAAAATAAAAGTCATTGCCATTTGCACTGTCAATAGCTCAAACTCGCGTAAATACGAGACCTATTGCATTGCAAATGCTTGTTTCATGTGTTTTTGCACGGGAACGCATAGTCTGCATCTCTTTAGGGTTAGTTGGTGGTGTCCACCGTGGGGATAAATTTTGGGGCAGTTATCGCGGGAATACTGGCGATGTCTTCAGTTTGCACCAGATTGTGAATGGGGTGTTTGGTCTCTCTCCACTTTTGATGCGTTAAGGTGGAGATAAATTGGATATAAGTCCTTGTGAATATGCCCCTAAGTGTAGTGTCAGCGTACCTTTGCAACAGGCTCAAGCTGTTGCCTGTGACAGAATGGGCCGCTTAAGACAATGGGAGGACTCGTGAAGTCTGGTAGATGCCCTTGGTTTCCTGTTCCAAACTATGCCCCGCACCCAGTGCAATTCCAACTTCTCCCGCCTTCCTTCCCACCTCCACTGCTGTCCTACACACCGACCTCCACTCCCCCTACCTTGCATGGCTCTTTCCTGTTCCTTCCCAGCTGCTTCCGCCCCCATCACCTCCCATTCCTGCTGGAGGACGAAGCCTACTCCAGACTTTTCATCTTCAATTTACCGCTGCAGGATGTCCCAGTTAAAGGCATTCTGAAACAAAAAAGTTGATTGGGGTGAAGGACCATTTTTTCACGACACCTCACACAATCAGGTGAAATTGGAAAACTTTAACTACTTTCGATTTGCCCAACTAATGCAGCAACATAAAAAGTGAAAAATTCGCCCACTCTAATCTTAGCCATAGTATCTTGGGATTGTGTGTTTTCTGGCCGAGTCCTAATCGTTTAGTACCCTTAGATTCACCTATTGACGAAAAAGGTGCTTCTTTGTTCATACAATGAAAATCTTGATTCAAAGAACCAAGCTTTCAAGCAGATATGGACTTATTCACAAAGATCTGTTTACGTAGGAGACCTTTCTATTGGAATAAAGAGGAGGGAAAGGAAAAAATGGTCGGACAAGCAAAACCTTTTGGGAACTCAGAAGTGATGGAGCATTGTGACTGTGTTGTTGATTTTGTCGGAAAATCTCCCATAAATACTTACATGTAACCTAACAAAAGGCTGGCATAGGTGTAGTTGCAATATGAGAAAGAAGAAAGTATCACCCCCAGTGGGGTGAAGGAGAGATTTCACCACAGAAAAAGTTGTTTTTGTCTATGTAATGCAAATGGGTAAAGAATACCGTGCATATTTCCTGTTACCCCCAACTCTGAACAGATGGAATACCGACGGCGGTACATTCATCAGAAATAGGGTTCATAGGCTACTCTAGCAAAACTACGAGGTTTTGTAGATTTCAGGACCTGTATCCAAATCTTCCCATAAAACCTTTGACATTTTCACAAACCATTCCACTGGGTTCCCTCTCAATTTCGGAAAGTCATTTGTGAATGATGCAAGATCAGTCCTGCTCCATGGTATTTGGACATACCCTCCAATAGGCATTTCTCTCATAAGAAGCATGTGCATATAATCATCTTCCTCCTCTGATCCAGATGGAGGCATCTGCACACAAACTTTCTTTGGTTTCTTTTCTTTGATCATCTACCTTCCCATTTATCTAATTCCCTCCACTTTCAAATTATGCAAATAATTCCTTGATCTGTAATTCCATTCCTGGCAGAAGCATGTTTTAACAATAGTTCATTGTGATAGGCATTCAATTGTGACAAATCAAGAGACCCAATTACCATTTCTTCTAATTCTACTTACAATCTAGCCACATCCATTGCATTTTCTCTCTCTGGGACTGAGAATTGGTTCCATGATTCCCACTACTTGTCGGGGTATCTATACCTTTGAGCCAATTATCAAGTTCTCGGGCCGTAAGACCTTGTTGTTCTGCTGGGGTATGAAGAGTTATTTCTCCGCTATATCTACCACTACTTGCACCAGGCGGTGAGTTGAAAAGAGACATGTCAGAGTTGGCGTTCCCATAGGCACCTCTGCCCTAGGTATACTGTAATTCATCATCAGACGTGTATTTGTGCTGGGCAGGAAAAAGGGTCATGATCTTCAAGGAAAACTCTGTGTCAGGTCAAACCCTGTCTGATTAAATGTAGGGTCTACACTTGCAACACATTGTGGTTTTCCTTGTTTAGGAAACATAGGAATCTGAAAAATGGGTCTCATTGTCGAGCCCACTGAATTGTTAGCAATAACATTCATTCCAGTAAGAACAGTCAAAGTATGTGTAGTATTTCCTGCTGCTCCAGGAACCACACAACTAATTGTGACAGGAATGGCCAATGCATCTGTGGCATTTAGAGCATGTGAAGTCGAAGGGGCTATCATTCCTGAATGTGCCCCCATCGGATCAGGATTCATATTTCCTGGTGCCATAGGCCCAATCAAATGTTTCACTCATAGATACATTACTCGCTCCTTCAGTCTGGGAGTCGTATGGAGGAGGACAATTTAACAGTAACTCAGTTATAAAATCATCATTCAAATCGCTGTCACTGTCCTCAGCTGCTTTCTCTGTGTCATCTGTCTCTTTCTTCTTTTTCTTATCCTTGTGTTTACCTTTCCCTTCTTCTTTTCTTGTACGTGCAGGATATAGTTTAGCTCCCTCAATCATGTCAGTTCTCCAGGATTTCTGTTCTGCAACCCATCTAGCATCCACACAAGTGCGTATGGCTTTCTTTAATCTCTTTCTCTCTGCCTAAAATGAGCCATATATTCCCAGGCATTAAGTGCTTCGTATTGTGTAGGTTTAAGAGGTGATTTCATTTCATGCAGCTGAAAAACAAAATTAGAGATGCACCACTTTGCAGCAATTCAAAAAAAAGTCCTTTAAATAATAATTCTCTAAGAATCCACCAATTCGTTGTACACTGGTCAAGTTTTTTCTTTTCCTTTATTAGTTCTTTCTTTAACAAACAGACAGCCAACGCGTTTCATCCTAAAAAACAGGACCTCTTCAGGGCAATGTGGAAAAATATGTAGAGAATTTAGGGTGATAATCCTGACCCAATATTATGTTGCAAAAGGGGTGGTATTTTGACCTTTGCCTTCCGCTCATCTATCTGAGCCGGTACGTAATCCAATCAAAGCGCAGGATGGCAAAAAGTTGGGTATTCTTCCAATTTTCTTAATATCACTTGATAATTTTATAGCCAGATGTGAGGCCTGTGTGGTATGATAGCCACAGCAATATAATGCCACAGTACAATTGTTACTCCCTAGGCCATATCGGGAGTATAGCCAATATCCTCGTTATCGTGTAGTCCGACGCCATGTCGTAGATGACGTTCTCCTGCCGCCCAAACCAGGAGAGCAGTTTGCTCTAATTGCTCAGAGGTGGAGCGCAGAAGCATTCCTTTTGAAGAAACATTTGTTAGGAAGAAGATAAATACAATAGTGGATGAAGAATTGTTATGTGCTTTAGTGTTTTTACCAACATTCCAGAAACCTTGGGAGCTGTTTCAGGAAAGGGTGAGCAATCTGCTGTCTGACTTTACATGACTTCATCCAGTCCCCACTGGACAGATCCCTGTATGTACGTTTCAGATTAGGGTCCCTCCCCCTTAATTGTGTGACTGCTGGCTGGAAGGGATCCTTACCTTCATCTGCTGGTTGTCCGAGCTGCACAGCACCTAGTGAGTCTACTCCTCACTTCTTATTTGCTTGCTACCATTATCGAAGGCCAAGAGCCAAATGGTTACGTCCGATCTGTAGAATGTTGGGATGCCGTGACTATCGTACTGTGCTACGCATTCTGCAGACTGATATTTCGTCCCTTACTATTGTCTGCGGCATTGCCAAGTACTTGGGCTGTGCTTGGCTATTGCGTAAGAAAAAAATTTCAGCGCAACTGCATTGATCCATTTTTGTGATCGACCACTATCTGCACTTTAACGAACTTTAAGTCACTAAGCACTTTGTCTCTGTTTCCTATATGCTGTTTTTAACCATTTTTATAACTTTTTAAGATGTTCACGATCATTGTTGTTGTTTTTATGTCTATCTTGATCCTTTTATATTATTGTATGTTGTGCTTTTATGATATTTTATATCGAATAAAGCTTTACCTACCTACATAACCACATCCATTGTTGTGATAATTTCTAAAGAGAGGACAGCCCTTTATAGAACCTTATTATTATTATATATGATATATTTATATATTTGTTTAGTACTCTCTCCCACGCCTGACTAAAAGCAGTTTCTGCAGTGTAATTGTGAGAAAAACAAGTGCACTTAGAGTTCTTGATTGTTCTCGCCCATCGTTTGAACTCCATGCAAATGTAGCAGGCAAAAAAGTCAGTTTGCAACTCCAGATTGTAGAATTGATTCAACTGTATATATCCTTCTATAATAATGGCAAGGCAGCCTCAAACATGCAATGATATTGTTATCTTATAATTATATAGTGCAAGCCTAGCCCGGAAGTGGGAACGTCCTGTGATTCGGTTGTTTGGGGAGTGGGTAGAGGAGGCGGTACATAGATGGGGCGGGTTTGATAGACAATTATTGATCATCTACATCATAGTTGAATTCCTATAGACTTATTTTTTTGTTCAAATGCCTAAACTGAGATTATAACTAAGTTGGTGTAGGAAATCCTTCTTTTATTGACTCGCTGACATATTTGAATGTGTGTACAATAGGAGGCTTCTAAACACCTCCCTGTACAAGTATTCTACCTCTAACTATGGCCACTATTTGCAAACCCAAATTTGTCTTTTTGATTTTTACTTTCATGTAAGTCCAAAGTAAGTTCCATCCTGCCCTCAGAGATAGACCCTAGTACTACAGATTCCATATTGTGATGTACCAGAATGAAATATCAATGAATCAACCATGCCTTAAGGAAAATGTTCTTGAAAAAGTGTGTCATCGTGCACGCATACGCGAACACTTTCCCTTTCAATGTGCCCAAAATGAGATTCCATATCTGGGCTTACAGATCTTCCCCACAATCAAAGCCACTGGAGACTATAACTATGGTACTATACTCACTTTGACGTGGACCGACCTTGGCAAATGGAAATCACTGAATCTTTCTTGGCTGGGACGACTGGCAGCAGTCGAAATGACGTTACACCCTAAGCTGCTTTACGTGATGCAAACCCTACCATTGTAGCCCCCAACAAGGGTTCTAGACAAACCACAGGCCCTAATCTGGGACTTTATATAGGAAAGCAAAACAGCGAGAATGTACAGATCGCGAGCCTACCTTATGCTGGCAGACAGCGGGTTGGGGGTTCCAAATCTCAGCAAGTATTACTAGGCTGCCCAACTGTGCTGCATGGTAGAATGGTCCAGCACACTCACCAAAAACCACTGGTGCTTCATAGACCAGGCCATAGCTGGGATACATATTTGGAAGGTGCCCTTGCTACCTAAACAGTATAGGGCCCGAGTGTCTATGTCTCACCAGTCACACAAGCGAAGGTGGGAGTCTGGGAGAGGGTGCAGCCGAAACACAACCTTTCCACTCCGATATCTCTGCATACCCCCTTAATAAGTAAGCTGGATTTCCCCCAGTGTTAGATTGTGCCAGCTATAAGGCATGGCAGGAGGCCAACTGTAAGAGGGTGGGGGATCTGTTCAATCTTTACGGTCTTACGGACTTTCCCACATTGCAGACCTATTACCCTCTCCCGCACTCGGCCAAGTGGCAGTACTTGGCTGGATCGCATTGGGTCACTAGGCCATGGATTCAGCCGCACGCAGGCAGACCGCTCCTACCTTTTGAGAAGTGACTGGTCACACAGAGCTCTGAAAAGAAATTACTGTCAGATATCTATGCATTCCTGACACAACCCGTGTGCCCCTTACACTCCCCAGCCAGGGCCAGACAGTAAGCAGAATGCAACTACACATTTTCAGACAAGGAATGGAGCGATATTCTTCACTGCGCCCGTACAACACAACCAGAAAGGAAATGCTCCTCAAAATAGCCCATTACTGGTACCTGAGGCCAGAGAGAGTAGCTACTTGGGACTCCAGGGGGGGATGGGAAGTGCTGGCGAAACTGTGGACAAAGGGGTACACTCACCCACCTCCTCCAGCAGTGTCCCAGGCTTGACACATTTTGGTCGGAGGTGCTGGATGCGGTTGACACAATGTTTGACACGGACATACCTAGGCTCCCCACCTTCACACTGCTGGACTTTCCTAACTCACCCACCTACCCATTAAGGTCTCTCAGGGGCAAGGCTATCACCCTTATGCTGGGGGCTGCAAAACAACTCCTACTGACTCGCTGAGGAACTGATACAACACCTTCCCATCAGGGCTGGCTACACAAAGTCTGGGATGTCTTGGGAATAGAGAAACTCACGGAGGTGGCTACACTACAGCTACCACGATTTGACAAAATGTGGCAGCTGTGTATGACATACCTAACGTACGAGTTCTGTGAACTGACATGCCCCCAGTATTTACGAGGGCTACGCCTTACACAAGTCAAACCCAACACACAGCAACAAGCCGCGCCCGCTTTCTAACCATAACAACATTCTGAGAGAAGGGATCCCCACATCCTAACCCCCCTTCCCTCCCTCTCGCATTCCTTCCCACATTCCACATTTTAGTTTACACTCCACAATACTGTTCTGAACTCTTGTGTATTTCAATGTTTCTTTATTTTAAGTCAACCTACTAAACTTGCGTCTAAAAGTATGCCCGCCGGCCGATGGATGTAGGTGGCTCCAGTTGTATTGTTGTTATTACATAAAATCAATAAAAATGACAAACAGAAAAAGTGTGTCATGCATAAATTCACATTAGCATACTGTGTGGGGAGATACTTTTCATAGAATTAACGTTGAAGATTAAATACTCATCAATATAGTGTGAGAGGGAGAAAATGCTGTTTAACCACATAGCAGATAAGCTATAGAATAATGTTCAGGACCTCTCAGGGGTCCACAAAATAAAAGAATATAAAGTGTTTAAGTGGTTAACTGGCTCTATAGCACAGGTGTATCCAAGATTCAAAGATCCCTTAGGACACATGAGAGTGATTTTCCTAGCAGTAGAGTCTCTGGTATATTTGGCAACATCCCTAAACCCTGTCTTAAAAACACAGCAGCCAGACTTACCAGCAGCCATGTGCTACTGCAGGCCAAACTGCAGCCTTAACATGTCTGATTAAAACAATTTTAACATGTTCAAGTTTAGGTGTCACATTAAATAGGTTAACAATAAAGTGTGCCACAAGTATTTCAGGGCACAGTTACATAATATTTATAAGTGAAACATGCTAAGTTACATGTTGCTGCAGAAACAACAACCAGCAGCACCACTGTATAGGGGTATTGCAGCATAGGTAAAGCTGCACCATGTTTAGAAACAAAATGTTTAATTTTGCTTAATAACAACGTAGATGTTTCATTCTTGTAGCCTTTGTAAATGGTGGAAATCAAATTAATTAATAACCGTAGTATTTTAGTGCAATGATCAAAACATAATTAGAAAGGTTGCTGATTTCTGCTTATTGTCGCACCGGATCTCCAAGGCGGTTGTATGATAGAGGCACACACGGCTAAACCATGCATGCCTCTACCATGCAGCCTGAACCACAAATGTGACTTAACCATGCATTCCTTTACCACGCATGCCTTTACAATGCAATTTTGTGGTAAAGGCATATATAAGAAAGGGGTATAGGTGGCTAATGTCACTAGCGGAAATGGCGCCAACACCCTTCCTCACCCCATCTAATACAACTAATGGGCATATCATCAAGGCGGAGCTATGAAATTATCGTCGCTTTTGCGTCCGTTTTCTGTCGAAAAGCGGCGATAATTTAATCGCCTTATCAGCAAAGACACTCTATCGCGTGTTTTGCTGACTTAGCGCCCTTCACAACAACGCCCAGCTTTGTATCGCTAATGAGATGCAAAGTGGGCGTTCCTTCCCAAAATAACTGGAGAAATGTCACTAACCGACATTTCTCCAATTATCAATGGGCACGCTAACAAGCATAGCGATAAGAAAAGTAGCACTAACCGCGGTTATCGCTACTTTCCTTACGCCTGCTTTAAGTTTGACTTAGCCACCAGGAATCCCATTTCAAACACTAATTTTCTCATTAGAGGATGAAAAGGTGTTTGTTTGGGGGTCTTTGCAGTTCTTGAGTAAAATGATGTATGTGATACAAATTGTCCCTAGAGTTATACATTGGGTATGAATGATTTTTTTTTATTCAATGGTTAAAATCTTAGTTAATGGGAAGCTAACACCATCTATAAAGATCCATTGAGCCACACATCAAAGGTGGCAGACTGTCGCTAACACTACATGCGGTTAATATAGAGCCTTGCATGAGGAAACTAGTGGATGTGGCGCCTCCAGTTGGAGAGGTTGAGCAGTGTTTCTTTAAGTTGCACAGTTGAAAATTGGATGAAACCACGGGTCAGGATAAGAACAGCATAATTGGTTATAAAAAGAGAGCTGAGTCTGGTGGGAGAGCATAACAGTTTACGTGATGAAGAGAGAACACACAGTCATGGTAGATGAGGAGAAAGCAGAGGAAGTGATAAAGTTTCCGACAGCGGCATTCAAGGCAGATGGATGACATCATGGTTTATAAAAGGTTGTTTGTCATCAAGGATTTAGGTTGGTAACGGGGATTTGGGAAATTTGGGTCTGTGAAAGCACAGATTTTGCGCATTTATATATGAGAAGGTTTTTTCAATTACAATTTGTTTTAACGGTAGCAATTTTATTTTGCTTTGTAAGCACGTCTTAGGTTTTTCAAGGTAAAGGGAATAAGTAGTAAGAGAAAGGCATCTTTTCAGATATTGGGGGGTTTGTGTAATGATGGAGCACGTGATGAGAGAACAGCATTAGTATGGGAGTGTCAAATGTACTTTGGTCTGTAACAGATTGCTGAGAAGTTTGTTTCTGTTTTTTTAGTTACCCCTGACGAAGGTCTAAGAGAGGCCGAAATGCATTGGGTGGAATTATGTGAAGTTAAGGAGTATGAATCTCTACATGTTTCAGTTAAAGCCCGGATGGGCACGCTGAAGGCAGTTGAAAATTCAAATAATAAAAAAACCTACGGAGGAATCTCGCTGTCCTCGCAGTGTTTTTGAATGATGGGATTAAATGTTTGGATGAATTTTGACAAGATTGGTGTACTAATTGTTCAACACGGAGTAAGAAAGATGTATTCAATGGGTTAAATCCCTCTCTTCGCAGTGCAACAGGTTGGCGCGCAAAGTACCTGCCTATTGGATTGCCTCCAGTCATTGCTTCCAGTAATTTGCAATAAACCTCCAGGTTTTAAGATTTCAGCTTATGCAGACAATGTTGCAATTTACATCTCTGATTTGGATGACACTGTGGAAAGTACGGACCTATTTTCTTCTGAATTTGGTGCTGTATCTGGCTACAAACTGAACAAATAGAAATCTCAGATATTTTAACAGGTTTAATAGGCAGGATGTATTCTGCAGATTCATGAGTAGTCACCAAGTCAGATATTTGGAGTAACCCTAATAGATAAATATGAACAAGCATTGGCTAACTCCAAACAGATATATGATAAATGTATAAGGGAAGGAATTTGCTGGTCAATATCACAAGCAGGGAGGATAAATGGCAATTCTGCCTTTTAAACCTGTTCTTTACCTTGCCTTTATTGGTCTTGAGAGTTTTCTTTTATAAATGAAAGGGCCTAATTTCAGGGTTCAAATAACCTAACAAGAGATCTAGAAGACCATAAAAGTTCCTCCGTTGCTATGAAAAACAGGGGGGTGGCCTTTTCCAGACTGGTGCGTGTACTAGTAGGCAGCTAAGTGTAAACAGATTTATATTGTATCACAAAATATTTATGGTCTTGTACTGTTTTGAACATTTTTTATGACTCACGTCAAAGCTATAAACCGTTTAACTTTGGTATCTCTCACTTTTTTCGAACATACATTTTAGTTGTTGACCATATTTTACCAGGTATGTGATGCCATTCAAACATTTCCAGTATGTCCTTGCTCTATGGTACCAGTTGCCCTGGACCACACGGTTGTCTGCAATTTTTGGAGATGCGTGTTTTCTTTCCTGGCATGAAGCACGCATTTGAAAACTAAAATCTTTTTTTTTCAGAACTTTAGATTAAAACATTTAATATAGTAAAGAGAGTTTGCTGTCTAAAAGCCAGCCTTAGTCAAATATCTACAAATAAGGGAGTAAATACTCTGACTGAGGGAAGCATTTTATGTAAAGTTGACTAGTGTAAACTGTTTTCTTCTTGTTGCTCTTACTATTTTCCAAGTTCTATAAGGCATTTTTTGAAGAAAAAACTTACCAGACTGGGCAACAAATCTTCTAATGATCAATGTTCATAAGGAAAGCTCTTTAGAGGGTACATATACGTCTTACATCAGTCTGGTTAAGGACTCTGCAGTGCAGAACAATTTTTGATTTTTACTTTACTCCTGTCAGCATTGGTAAATTGAGAGTGTCCAACTGATGTTTGTGCTTCTGGTGGGCTGCTATGCTGGCCAGCAGGATTCAATAGTTTTATGCCCACACTGAGTATATTTTCGCATTACATTTTATGAATGAATTGCATGCTGCTACTATTTTTTCGGTACTAATAGGTTAGCATCAGAAGAAAATATTTTTGAACATGGAAAAATATGGAGCCGACTTGTTTGTGGGACTGATTAAAGGGGATAGCTAGAGACACATACCTTTAATTTACAAGTGGCACACACTAGAAGCAGTTTGAAGAGGTATGGAAGGATTTAGGGAGAGTTTAAATGAGATGTTTTACTCCTGATCGCAGTCATAGCCTTAAGCTCACTATTTTACTGTTGTGGTTCTATAAATATTTAGGAATATATTTATAATGTTGTGACAGCTTTATTTCTATACAATTTTGTCAAATGGTATGCATTTAATCTTTTTTTTTTTAATGATTTGATTGATAATCCATGAACGTACAGAGAAGAGAAAAGAAATTAGAACATAAGGACTCGTCAGCGGCAAAAAAAAGAAGAAAAAGAAAACACAAAGAAACAGGCAGGGTTTCCGAATAATTACAGAGCAGCAACACCAATATTAACGAAATAAAACAAAAGACTTTTACACATAAGGTTGAGATTTACAGACTCATATAGGTCATCACTGGTCCCCATATTTCCTGGCCTAGTTTATTTTTCCGCGTACCTTTCAACGCATATAAGCTATACTCAATGTTGAAGGATGCCAAGAATCTAGCCCGCCAAAGTTCAAAAGATGGTGCATCCCTCTGTAACCACATTGAGGCTATACATAATCTTATCACCGAAGTGGCCATGAATATCAGATACCTATGTTTATACATCACTGAATCACTCCCTTTTTCTTCATCTATCCCCAATAGTACAAACGCATTGGACAATTGTACTGTTCCACCCAATATCTCCTCCAATAATTTCTCAATATGACCAAAAAAACTGTTCAAGTACGTGCATGAATAAAAAATATGCAGTATATCAGCCTCATCAGACCCACAACGAAAACATTTCCCATCCTTACCCCCCCATTTAAGCATTTTTACTGGTGTATAATATAAATTTAAAATGGTTTTATACTGTTGTGCACGTAAATTAGCGGCCGTATATAATCTTCCAGCCATTTCAATAGAGGTTTCGATCCGGATCCCAACCCGACCCAGCCGACAGTCCCATTTTGAATTATGATTCTCTAAATCATTACCCATAGTTTTAATTAATAACGAATACAAATATCCAATACGAGAGTTCTTCCCCACTGCTTCAACTACTGGATTTGAGTCTATATTCCAGAGATGTTTAAACAAATAGTCCTGAATTTGAAGTATGCATTTAATCTTAATGAATGTTAATTATAAATTAATAGATTAACTAATAAAACAAAAAATTAAAAAAATCCTGCTTCCTTTTCGGCCCAATGATGCTGTTTAATAGTTCCTTGAGATCATGTGAGGGCGGTATTGTAGCTATCTTTCCAAAAGGACCCCTCACGTTGTCAATGAAAACAAAGCACCATTTAAAAAAAAAATTGTAACTTTAAACTTCAAGTTTATTCAGCAAAAATCAATATAGTACATGGGAAAATACAACAAGTGCGAAAAATACAAAGGTAATAATATATATCAATAAATATTCAAAGAAAAAGGGAAAGGGGAAGGTAGGGGGGGAACAAGGGAAAGAAAATATATATACTATAATAACCTGAATAGTACTATGATATTTAATAAAGAATACTACATGAAATAGATGTTGTATGCATGAGAACATTATTAATATTCATCGTGTTGTAACTGGAAAAAATAAAATATCGAAGGGAATATTAATGAGAGGTCATTTAAAACTGCCAAAAGACAACAGATGTATCATGGGGGCTTTCGAACTTCATCGGAGGTTTGGACCAATGGAGCATTATGCAAGGCAATATAAGACAAGTATGTGGACATAGGAAGCCAGAGGAGGTCTCTTTTAATGGACACAGAAATAGGGGTAATATAATTGGTATCAAGTCTGTGATGAAAACAAACTGCATTCCACCAGGCTCTAAAAGTAATTTTGTGAGCCTGTTTCCAGTTAGAAGTTATTAAATGAAAAGCTATTGCCAATAACAAATCAACCAGCTTAAAGTTAGAAGGAGATTGGGGCCAATGTGGTGATAGAGAGCCTAGAAAGATATTAGACGGGGAGAAGGGAGTATTTGTTTTAAAAATGTTGTTAATTTGAGACCAAACTAATTGCCAAAAACGATATACAGGGGACAATCAAAAAGCATATGTTGTAAATCTGCATTTGAGCAAGGGCATGACCAACAAGTAGGAGTAGAATTTGTGGTAAAGGAGGCTATTTTTGCGGGAGTAAATAAAAGACGTTGGTAAACAAAGTAAAGGGTTTGTGATGTGTTAGCAGCTCTGGACGTTTTATGAATTTTAAGCCATATCTTATCCCAAAAGAGAGTTGTCCAACATTCCAGAAGATCCTTTTCCCAGGCCAATTCAACCTTAGTTTTGTTCCTGTCAGAGGAGAGAGACAAGCACGTATATAAAGAGGAAGCAGAGGAAGAGCTAGATAATAAGAGGTAGAGTAAAGAGCAACTGGCGGAGGGGGAAACCGTGGACGGTAAGGAATGAAGATACTGAAGGAGTGAGGGATACAAAAAATCGTATTGAGATTTACAGGAACCTGGTAAAGAAAATTTTGCTTGAAGATCCAAAAAGGATAAAGGGATATTATCGAGTAATAATTGAGAAATCCAAAGTAGTCCTTTATTTCTCCAAGTTTTCCAATAGATGGTGCGATTGTTAATACGTAGTAGATTGTTATGCCAAATGGGCTGTTGATCTAATGAAGAAAGCGAAGGGTAAGAGGAGGGTATTAATGGAGCAAGAGTTTTATGAGTATGAGAAATAACTGAAGCTCTAAAGGAAGAAATATTATTTGTAAAGACGAGAGACTCCTCAAATTTAAAAGGTGATATAAAGTAGTTTTCTATAGTCCTCCAAACGGGAGGAGAAACATGTTGATTAAGAGAAAGCCAACGAGAAGATTGTTTTAAAGAGAAGGCATAATGATATTTTTTGAAATCAGGAAATTTAAGACCGCCGGAAGTTTTGTTCGCTTTCAAAAGGGACAGGGCTATTCGAGGAGGTTTGTTTTTCCAAAGAAATTTTATCAGAAGAGAATCTATTTTTTAAAGTAAAATCCAGGAATATGTACAGGAATCATAGAAATAATATATAAAACTATAGGAGAAAGCATCATCTTAATGGAATCTAAACGACCCCACCAAGAAAGAAAAAGTGGATGCCAGCGATCAATAGAGTCAGATAAAGATTTAATTATGTGATCGAAATTGAGTTTTAGCATTTCCAAAATGTTAGAGGAAAACCACAGGCCCAGGTATTTTATCTTTGAAGTTTGCCAAGAAAAACCAGTAGAAATGAAATCTTGTTTGAGACAAAGTACATTTCAAGGAAGAACTTCACATTTGTCTGAGTTGAGACGATATCCAGATAACTGAGAGAATATATCCACCTGTGCCATAAAAGATGGAATTGATGTAGAAGGATTAGAGCAATATAAAAGAATGTCATCTGCGTAGACAGACATCTTAACATGGGAGGTATCAAGTTGAAAACCAGTGATCTGAACATCCTGCCGAATTCTAGTTAAGAAAGGTTCTAAAGCAATTATAAATAATAATGGAGAGAGAGGACATCCTTGACGTACTCCCCGGAGGAGAGGAAAATAGTCCGAAAGTTTACCATTAACAAAGATGGAAGCTTTGGGACCAGAATATAGTAATGAAATAAGGGATATTAATTTAGGAGGTAATCCTATCCATTGAAGAGCTTGAAACATAAAATCTCAACTAATCCTATCAAACGCTTTCTCAGCATCTAATGCAATAGCTGCAATAGGATAGTCAAGAGAGGAAGCTTTACTAAGGATGTTAAAAAAAATATGGAATTATCAGAAGCAAGACGACCCTTTACAAAACCTGACTGTTCGGAGCCAATTAGATTAGGTAACATGGGATCAATGCGAAGGGCAAGAATTTTTGCAAATATCTTATAATCAAGGTTGACTAGGGAGATTGGGTAGTAATTTTTACAAAGAGAAGGGTCTTTGTTGTCTTTGGGAATTAAACAAATCATAGCCTCCTGAAAAGTACCAGAAGAGGCGCCAGTTGTAATAAATGAATTGAAAAGCGACAGAAGGCGTGGAAGAAGAAGATGAGCAAAGTGCGCGCAGAATTCAACAGTAAATCCATCTGGACCGGGAGCTTTCCCTCTTTTTAAAACTGAGACTACATGAGATATTTCGGAAAGAGTGATATCTACTTCTAATGAAGAAAAGTCAGTATAATGAGGGGAGGAAAATGCAGTAGATTGAAAATAAGTAGATAGATTGATTGAAAATGGTTGTTGTTCGGGTGTATATAAGGTTTTGTAAAAAGAAACAAACTCGTTTAAGATATCGTTATCCTTGAATAAAGAGACACCAGCATTATTTCGTATGGACTCTATCTTAGTCCGGTCACGCCGTATTTTTAAATAATTTGCCAGCAGCTTCCCCATTTTATTTTGACCTCTATAATAACGAGCACTGCTTTTTAAGAGATATGAAGAAGCGGCTTCTGTGGACGCCTTATTAAACTTAAATTTCACGTCAATAAGTTTCTTTAGTGATGATTCAGAGTGTAAAGGATAATAAGAGTATTCAAGTTGTTTAATCTCAGCAAGCATTTGGTCAGACTTTGCCTGAAAAGATTTCTTCTTACGAGAAAAAAAACTTATAATAAAACCTCTGGCGGCTGCTTTAAAGGAGTCCCAAACCATAACTGGAGAGGAATTCAGAACAGAGTTAAAGGAAAAGAATTCAGAAGCAAAAGTAGTGAATTGGCTTGTAAAACTGGGATCAGATAATAAATTATTGTTAAAACGCCATCTACATGCGTGTGGGGTAAAAGGTAACAAATCAAAATCAACAAAAACTGGGGCATGATCCGAAATTAAGATGGATTCAATTTCAGAATGAGAAACTTGTTGAGAATGGGATCTACTAAAAAAGAGGTAATTTTCTGGATTGTGAATGGTGAGTGGGGGAATAAAAGCTATACTCTTGAGTGACGGGGTTACGAGCCTCCAAATGTCGACTAGAGCTTTGCGTCTAATAGTGGAGATAAATTGGGAATGCATCTTGGTATTAGCGAACTTAACAGAAGACTGTCTGTCCAATATGGGGTCAAGCACTTGATTACAATCGCCTCCAAAAATAATATACTCATCATGTAGCAAAAGAAGTTTCTCAGATATGTGAGTCCAAAAAGAATTATCAACAGTAACTGGTGCATATGTGTTAAAAAGTACTAAAGGTATTTAATTTATGAGGAGCTTAACTATTATCCAACGACCTTCCAAATCACATTCTTGATAAATGACTGAAGTTTGATATTTTTTATGACATAAAATAGAGACCCAATTTTTCTTGCCTAGAGCTTGGGAAGAAAAAACATTACCTACCCAACCTCGTTTCAATTTAGATGTTTCAGCATCAGATAAATGTGTCTCTTGAATTAGAGCAATGTCAGCAGTTAAGTTAGATAATTGGGTTAATACCTATTGTCTTTTTATAGGATTATTTATTCCCTAAACGTTCCAGGTAACAACTCTAAATGGAATTGGTTAAAATGAACTTGAACAATTATCATGCAAACAATAAGGAAACTAAGCACAGTACTAAATAACTGGTAAAAAATAGAACAGAAAAGTAACTTGTTAGAATAAAGTCGAACAATTATCATATAAACAATAATAAAAAAGGTAAATGCATTACTGAGAAAGTGATAAAGATAAAAAGAACAGAAGATTAGAGAAGGAATCAATATTAGAAAAAGAAGAGAGGTAGAAATGATGAGACTGTTATCAAAGATAAAAAGAAAGAAGAGATAAGAAAAAAGAGGAAAAGGGAATAAAAGGAAAAGGGAGGGAAAGAAGGAAGAACAAAGAAGGAGAAAACATAGAACAGAAATACAAAACAAATCAGACGATATTTGATGATGAATGAAAATGTCAAAAAGACATACCACAAAAAGACAATGAGAGTGGGGATGGAGGAGCCACATAAGGTAGGTAGCACACCGAACGAAGAACTCCAAGAGGGCGCAGCAGAGGGAGAATCAGCCTCCGGGTATGTTACGAAGAGGTCATGAATCAAAAAAAGGATCACAGAACCGCACCTGGGAGAAGGAAAGGAACAAAAAAACATTAGGAGGGTATCTCAGGACATGACAAAGTACATCCGGAAGGAAGGTAAAAACAAATAACAGCAGACAGAGTTTAATTAGACAGTAACATTAATTATTGTCGAGAGGAGTCCATGGAGTCATCTCTGCAGGAGTCGAGGAAGCTTTGAAGGAGCGCGGGATCTTTGTAATTTGTTGTTTTATTATTGTAAGTCACTTTAAAGAGACAAGGATGAAACAGTCCATAACGAGCATTCAGGGTGCGAAGAGCAGGTCTCATGTTCAAAAATTGTTTGCGCCGATCAGCAGTAGCTTTAGCGTAATCTTGAGCAAAGAACCATTCCAAGTAATTTTCCCCTCCTGTTTGGCAGCTTGAAGGACTTTAATCAGATCCGTATATTCCAGAAAAATACTGGATAACACCCCTAGGTTTCATCGGAGAGGATGAGAAGTTGACAGAACGAGAGAGTTGACCTAGTCGATGCGCTCATTGAATATTCAATGGAGGAGAGCTTGGGAGACCAAGAAGTGTTGACAGGAAGGATTGGAAGAAAGATATGGGGTTGGTGCCTTCAAGATTTTCCGCAAGACCATAAATGCGTAGATTATTGCGTCTATTACGATTTTCCAAATTCTCAATCTGTTGCTTTAGAGATTGTATTTCTCTATGCATTCCTGGAACCTGGTCAGAGATCGCTTGCACTGAAGACACCTTCCTCTCGAGATCCGCCACTTGCTGCTCAGTATGAGACCAATTATCTTCAAGGCTCTGAAGACGAGCATTTGTTTCAGCCATATATGGTTTGAGTGAGCGTATCTCTTCAAGAAGAAGCTCCATGGAGAGAGAAGAAAATGCGTTGGTAGGAGAAGGAGGGTTCGCCTTCACTCGTTTTCCCGGTGTGGAAGGTATTTTAGACTTAGGTTTGGAGCCTGTACGAGAAGAACCAGGAGATGAGCTTTCCATTCCAATAGAGTCATTAATTGTGTCAGTAATGCTGTCCTGTAGCACACTAAATGGATTGTTGACCTCTAAAGGTACACAGCTGGTGTTATTTTGCTGCGCGTTACTGCGATTAGAGCGAGCCATTCTGCCTAAAAAATAGAAGAAAAAAAATACTGGTGCTCACAAGACACTAAAATGGTGCCACAAATAGTACTGAAAAATCAATAATGTATGTAAAATGCACAATTTCCTCCATATATTTCCATAGATGCTGAGTGACTAAAAGAATAAAGCAGCACAGTCATTGGAAAGATAGAGGCCACAGAAGTAAAATGGCGTCCGAGGAAATTGAGATTAATGTTGAGGAGAAATAAGAGGACTGTCCATGGGAGACATAACCTGCCAGCTTGCCATAGAGATTAGAAAGAGCAGGACACAAAATTAGATGTTCTCTGAAAAATCTTTAAAAACGCTGTAACTTTTCTTCTGGGTAGGGTGAAAAAACATATTTATAACACGGAACGTGTGGTGAGCTACGATCGTTGGAATGCACAAAATGGCGGCCGCGCTCTAGCAGCGAGTCACAGCCGATAAAGAATGTCATCAAATCATTATGTGCGCTCACCCTGCAATTCCGAAATGCCCTCGGTCCATGCAGGAAGACTTCCGCTGCTTAAAAATGCGGTCCCGAGATAAAATTGAATGCGGTGGGCGCCCGGAGGATCCCCGTCCCTCTACGCTCTCCCGGAGCCCTCAAGAGCGGCGGCCATTCCCTCAACAAAGCACCTTCTTGTTATGCAGTTGGAAGAAACCTTCCACTTGCGCAAATAAAAGTTAAACAAGAGTTCTCCCCAGCTAGGTTTTCTAGTAAAGAGAAAAAAAATCCCCCAAAAGGAGTCCCTCTGTCAAGAGGGGAAACTGCAGCAGGGCCAGAGTATTTCACACTGTCAGGCGCACACTCCCTCAGTGACAGCGGTTACGGCCTTCTGGTGACTCCTTTTTAGGTTGATCTGACAGACTGTTGTAATCTCTTCTGTGGGTTTTTGGCACGCCCATCATTTGTTGCTGTGCCATTCTGAAATGCTGCCTTTTTATTGGCCCATTCATTGTATTTGTCCCTCCTTTGGATGCCTGGTTGACGCAGAGGCAATGCTTCATGGTTCTTCCTGGTTGGCCATGTCTTCACAGATGGCTTTTCAGTTTTATTTAAGCAGCACGACGTCTGTTTGTGTCCTTTGGTAGTCCTTTGTTTGTTTCAATTTCCAGCTCGACAGCGTCCTTCTGTAGTTCTTTGTTTCTTTTTTCGTGCCTTGACATTTCGTTGCCGTACACCTCCCACTCAGTACATGTACATAGTCTGAGGCACGCATGCACATTTAGCTGTAATTATTTCTAAAGCATGCTTTCAATTACTCTCTCTCTCTCATTGCTGGACGTTGCTCAATGCACGAAAAATAAATAACTCGCACGCTCAAGTGTTTCCTAGCTTTCTGTCGTGCATCCTTTCATTGACATTGTGCACAATGACTTCTGAGTTGGCCATGCATTGCGGGAGATTGTTTTCCAAAAGCCTTAACCCCTGTGCATAAAGCAGACCTTGCAACCAGGCAGGTTTGCAAACAAGCTTACCTAGCAGCCAGTGATGGGTGGGTGAGTGCACAAGCTGCGAGGCTCCAGGAAGCGAGCATAGCATGCGCTGCCTAGTTCGCACAGTTAAAGCATACCATTGAATACTCCAAGCAAGAATGCATGGGTTTGTTTGAAAATAGTTTTCATGCATGTTTAGAACACCAAGAGCAGAATTTTAAAGATGTCAAAAGGTGAATGCATTGATATGCACACATGGTGGTTGACTGTCAACTCTAAGGGTAATGCGATGGTGCCAACCACACCTTGCTGAGTTTTGTGTTCCATCCAGGATTTGGTATTGCAGCTGAGTGGGTTAAAGCGCTGGTTGTGGTGCAGGTTTTGATGCAGTTTGATCACACTTGGAAGAAGGGCTTCAAGGCCTGCATTTCACCCTTCCCTCTTAGATAGCTTAGCTGTTGTTTTTGGCACAACCACCTCACAGATGGGAACTTCCTGTCATTGTGTGCCACTCTCGCTTCTTGGCTCTACAGCCACAAGCACTTGGGGAAATGTGAAAAGTCCCCATCAGCAGCGGAGTGCAGAAAATGTGGGCAGTTCTGTCCCAGTACAAAGGAGCCCTCCCCGGAGAGAAGCTGTCTCACATTGTAGCCGGAATGAGGTCCAGGTGGTGTAACATTATTGTTGCAGCCTGAAAGCCTCAGGCCGAAGAATTGGGAGCAGGAATAAGGCAGCAGTGGAACAACCTTCCCGCAAGGAAGGTAGCACCCCCAAAGGTACTGGCCATGTGAGGTGACCCATGAATTTTTGGTACTTGTGATCAGTAGAGGTGGACGAAACAGCAAATTCAAGAGGGCGAGCTGAGCTAAGGGTCTGGCTCCACTCTTAATGCCTGTGCCCGAGCTGAGCCCTGAAAATGTTTGCCATTTAAATCACACAACAAACGTAAAATATGATGAAGTCACTCCAAAATTCAGCAGTGTATTTAACATGTGGAAGTTTCGACATTAATACATCATATTGTAGCACTGCACTAAGGAGTAATTGTTCAAAGAGATCATTTTTAAACATTAACTTAGAACCATTGTGCCCTCACCCCCATTCGGGGTGAGAGTGACATTAGTTCACTCAGTGGCAACGGTAATAGAGGTGCCCCCCTTCAAGGTATGTGGAGGGGCCCCCACCGGACTCTATCAGAAGCTCACCGGCCAAAGTGCTGTGCTGAGGGGGCCTCCTGAAGCTTTGGGGCCCCACCGCACTGCGGAGGCTGCGGGGGCCTGTGTTACACCCCTGAGTTCAATATGAGGCACATGAACCCTGTGTTTAGCACAGATTCTTCAACATAGAGCAACAATAGGTTTTATGTAGCTTGTATTCTGAGCATGCACGTATATGAAGGTGCTATCATATGGATTAGTGAAGAAAAAGGAGGTTCGGTAAAACAAAATAATTGCCAAAGATCCCACAATTTGGTTAAGCAAGGAAGCCACAATGAATGTAGGTTTTCTGGTTTCACGTACTACAAACCAGCTACTAAAAGGGTATCCATTTCTCTCTCCTTTTACCTCAAAGGTTAGTTCTTTATTTTTACCTCTTTGTGCATGACAAAGAACCAGGGTGTGGCAGCTATGATAGCATTATCAGCACCTCACGGAATGAAGTGAGTAACGCATGTTTACGTCTTGTTATCAATGTAGTCGGATTTTTCTCTGTGTTTTATGGAGCGCATACGAAACTGTTCTACATCTTTATGTATTTTGAGATAGGCTTTAGTTGTGGTGTAATTTATACTTGTTTTTGTTGTAAAAAGCTTGTTTTTATGTGATGAGTTTACGGCTGTCACAAAATGCTTTGCATTTCAACGTATGTATTTTAATGCACTTTTAGATAAACTCCATATTGCCGTATTTTTCCCTCCATTGCCTCAGTGCAGTGAATTCCTGCGCTCCTCTGCAGGGTGTGGCTTTGCTTCAATGTAAGTCATATAGACGCTTTGTAGTCCTCTACCTTCCTTCTGTAAAATTCACTGCAGTCTCTAAAGAGTCTTGTTTGGAGGCAACGTAATGGGCTTTTGTTCTTTAGCTGATGAAGTGCAGATGTTGTCCCAGAGCATTTATGCTCAGCAAGGCCATGTTGGGTGCTGGGTCTTTGAAGCACAGTTCATGTCTTATGGGTTGTTTGTTGGGTTTAAGTTCAGACACTAAAGGGCATATTCTCGAGAACGTGTGATAACCATTGCAAAATTAGCTTAACGCAACTCTACACATCGCAGTCTATTGCGACAAAATAACACAGTGTTAACGTTGTATTCCCAACCCGGCGGGACCATACGATAGTAGAAGGATAGCGTGCCAAATGACTGCCTGAAAATTAACGCGATGCAGAAAAAAAGCTAAACACAAACGTGAAAAAACCTGCGATGCCCCAAATCGCGATACAAAAATCAGCGACAACCAGCGTCAGGCCTGCAATTCCCACGCATCATGCGTGAAAATGCACTATAAAAGCAACAAAAGAAACACACCAAAACCAAATCAAACTGCGTAGCACCATGGATGCACCCAGATGGCGTGCAGAGGACAACCGGAACCCCACAAGCCCCACGGAGGACCAGCCAGGAACCCCGTGTTCGTAGAAGGGCAAGGAGAAGAGGAAGAGGAAGACGGGGTTCAGTCTGCAGGAAGACCGTATCATCGTCACGGAGGTGATAAAACACTACCAACAACTGTTCGTCACCTCCACTGCGTCATTGACAACACAAACGGAAAAACGTCAGTCCATCGTCACTAACATGAATGCAGTCGGAGTGTCGAGGAGGTCAATGGAGAAGGTCAAGAGGCACTGGCATGAAGTGCACATCCAAACCAAGGAGAAACTCCCTGCCAACAGGAAGGCAGCAAAGGCGACTGGAGGTGGGAGTATTACACCACAGGAGGAGCTGGATGAGCTGGAGGAAATGGTGGAGACGGTGCAAGGAGTTGGGGGTTTGGACACAGCTCGATATGACCTGACCCAACCGGGTGAGTAACGACCAGGGACTGGGGGGACGGAGGGAGATGGGCACAATGGCACACATGCACAATCATGTGCAGCACACTGCACACCCACAATGAGTGTGGAACATGTCCCTTATACCCTGGCACACTGCAGCACACATAGAAACACCAAGCAGGCCCCCGTCCACAATGTGCACGAATGGGCCCCCCTTCATATCACCAATGCCACAACCTACCCATGTACATGTGCTGAATCGAGAAAAGCAGCAGCTCTGTGAGACACACTGACAATGCAAGTGACACTGCATGACAGATAGCATGGCTGCAGTCACAATACATGACATGGTGCACAAGACTACATTGAGGTGGCTGAGTGTGAACCACATCTGTAAAGGAGCAGGTCACACTCTGACACATCTATGGGCATCTACAACCCATGACGTCAAAAACACATCTGCAGACAAACAATGCACAAGAGTACAACATTTTTCCAAGAGCACAAATGACCCAAGTCGCAAACGTCCCAGCACCCGAAAAGCATACAAGTCAAAGGCACACCGACTCAAAGGGATAAGGCCAAATCAGAGCTGCAGGGGCGACTCGCCAACAATGCAGCACAGACACATAGCAATCACAGTACATCAACATTGACGACAATGTGGTACAAAGTGCAAGCCTTACACCACAGGACAGAGGACACAACTGGTGCCTCTCATGCATAGAAACTTGCCAATCACATCTGTCATTGCATGACACTGTGAGATGATAATATACGAGTACAACCACACATCCGTCATGTAGTCGAAATGTCCACTGTCTCCCATCAAATAGCCAGCTTCACCAAAACAGTCACAATGTACATTGTCATGCAGTCTGAATGTAAACATCTACAATTAGTCAACATACATGGAATACACTGTTAACCTGCATCTCCCCTTTACATTGCAGAGGGACAATCAACACCTCCTGCAGATTAGACCACACATCTCTACAGTGATGAAGAGGACACCCTCCACATTTGCTCAGACACCCTCCAACGGCTAATGGACAGCCTCCACACCCCACCCCCAGGAGCAGGGCAGCCCAGCTGCATCGCAGTGACCCCACACCCTACACAGACTGCACAGCAGGAAGCACACACCACCACGGCTGGCTCCAGGACCCCCACGACCAACACATGGAATTTCAGCACCGTGTGTTAGGGTGCCAGGAGAAGATGGCTGATCAGCTGTGGGTGGGCTTCGACCTCATGGCAGCCAAACTAGATGCCGTACTTGGGTGTCTGAGTCCCATCAGGGACCACTTACAGTCCCTAACGGACACCCACTATCCGCACCCTGCTCACCAACAATCCTTGGCTGACCTCGCTGGGGCCATTACTCGGATACAAGAACTGTCTAGTCAGACAGGCTCCAGCGATGACATCACAGAGTTGGCATAGATGCTGAGGACAATGGGGACCATGGAGCCGATGCAGCCTGAAAGTATGGCTGGGATCTTCCATGCCTTGCAGATCCTCATCTTGCCATTGCTGCCACTGAGCCTGTACCAGATGACTGCTGCAGGAACCTCGACGGTTGACACACACATCTCTGCTCCCTGACGTGTCATTGGCACACAGTGATGCATCCCTATCACCTTCACACCCTGATGTGTCAGTGGCACACAGTGATGCAGCCATAACACCACAACACACACCTGACACACTGGACACAGAAGACATCTCAGAGGAGTAAGATGTGTAGGGTAATGACTGTGTGAGGAAGGAGGTAGTAGCATCCGTCCCCGCCACATGGCCTGTCCCTGCCTGGTTCAGCTCTATGCATCATGCCCTGAAAAAACACCTCCCACTGTCCCCCAAAACACTCTGCGTAATTCACCTGGACCACGACATGGCCTGCCATATCTGCTCTGGTACCAATGACACAGCAATCCGGCTGCGGACTGAACTCTTCCTCTTCAGATTAAAATTGCATTCCCCCAAGGACTCTGGTTGGCTCACCACTGGGCAACCATGTGGGCTTAAAATGGCCGTGTACTGCTCAAGCTCCGACACCCCAGAATGTGAATAAAACATTCCAAATCACACAGATGTGTCATGTCTATGTTCACTCACGTATAAAAGTATGGATGAATGTAGGGTCATTGATTGCACAAACAGGTACACCCTGATAAATGTCATCAATGTGCATGTTTGACCCTGACCCACATGGCCAATTAGATGACTGTGAAGGTGTGAACTAGTTGTGGCCTCACTGCACATGAACCACAATCTCGTTACCCCCCAACGTAGCCCCCACGTCCATGTATTAAATAGGGTTATGTGTAGAAATGTCAAATTCAGTAGCTGTCCTGAAGTGGTGTCCCCCATCACATGTGACAACAGAACGTCTCTTTGCATACCTACTCACATACATTTGTGTGGACACAATCTGTTTTGATGGATAGCCTTAATCTACATGGCAAGAAGTTGGGCACCATACTCACATTGCTGGAGACACGTCAGAGCACAGGTCTGCCAGCGACTATCCCAACCACAATGTCTGGCTCACAGAGGTGGAGCTGTCAATAGGAACTCACCCCCAATTTACAAGCGTCAGTCAATCCCTCCCTGTGTACGGGCAATAGATCAAAGTGAAAATTTGTATTTGCTCCAGCTTTTATTTTTTTTGGGGGGGTGCGAGCTCTTTTTATTGTAGAGTTTTGTAAAGCGAGGAACCTTCTTTGGGAAATTTTGCTAGGGCATGTTTACTGTTTGAGAGGACATGTGAGCTGGTGTTGAGAACAGAGCAGGGTTTTGCTCCAGTGGTTATTTTACATAAAATGTTCAAAGCTGTATCACCTGCAGGCTTCCAGCCAGTTCGTTTAGCCTTAGAAATATTATGCATATCAGAAAAAATGTTGAGTCTCTGAGCGTTTGTGGAGGTTTAGGACAAGGGAGAGAGTGTTTACGAATATATACATGTTAAGTGGCCTGTTCTAGGACTCCCAAACAAAGAAAGAAATGGCTGCAGCAGAAATTGCACTGCTGCTTCTTATTTAATGAATTCTCTTTTTATCGTCTATAGCCAACTTGTCTCATTTGTGATGTAGAATATAGTTATGTTGGATGTCTGTAAAAGTGTTTGCACTAGATGTGGCAGTGTGATTCTAAGGCCTTGTTTTCATCCCTGCTAAAAACAAAGCACAGTTTAATTTGAGTTTGGATTAATTCAGCTTTTGATAACGAGGTGTACATGTCATACATGCAAGGTATTGCCAGGTAACAGCATCAGCTAGAGTTTGTGTTAAGTTGCATACATTCTAGAGAGTTGTCACTTGGCTTGATGAATTTTTTTTTTTGTCTCTGAGGCCCACCTCCATTGGTAAGATGCACTGCAGCTTTGAGAGATTGTGTTAGATCCTGGACAGAGGCTGCATGATTGGCTGCAGCCATCTCTAAGCAGCTGCTGCCATAAATGATTGTCAAATATGGTGATGTTGTCAACAGCAAGTTGCAGTGTTTGAGTTTTAATCATGCTGATATTGTCTTCCTGAATTTGTTTCTCCAAGCTCTTTACATGTAAAAAGATGATTTTGTAAATCATTTGTCCTATTTCCCCTCTAGTACTTGAATTAACTTGGACCTGAAACAATGTACCTGGCCGGCAAGAACCACAGCATCAGAGCTCATGATTGCTTGCCATTTATTTTGCTTTTGAATCTTGCTCGTAGTGTGGGAAGAGTGGTGAAGGAGACCAACCGGATACACATGAAGACTGTATTTACTTTGCCCCTAAGAGCTAATCATGAAGCTTTCGTACAGTTCTCTTTGGTTGTGGGAAGTTCTGGTATTGCGTCGCTGGAAGACATAGCAAAGGCATGCTTCTCTCCTTTTTACACCTGTCCAAGTGCATACTGCTAACAGTATCTATGTCATTGAATGCATACTGGGGTACTTGGGATCTCTTGCAGAGTAACGATTACCCTTGCCACAGGTCTGTGTTCAAGTGATGCCAAGAACGCCAACGTGCTAAAGAAAGTTGGATCGTTGAAACGCTGTGGCAGAATTAGTAGTTCACTGACTTTAGTAAAATGCTGAATGTCCATGACTTAGCTCTGTAGAGTCGCCATGGTGGGAAGGGACAGCTTTGTATTGCTAGCTGTGCAACGTAGACTGCAAACAGGCCTAGTTCTGTTCTTCAGTACTTTTTCCTGGTGTGTGAGCTGAGCTATGGCTGACATGCAATAAGGAGCAAGAATCACTTGTTATTCAGGTGCATTTATTTTTCCAGACATTGCATCTCGTTGACATCACTGCAGGAAAGCTATCCTTTTGCTGTACACCATTGGAAAAGGAGAGACCAAGCTCCTATTCCTATTATAGGTGGGGTTGCTTCTCTGGCTAGCTTTCTAAAAATCCATCATTAAGTGTGTTTGAACTGGGGTAAGTTACTTAAAGCTTTCCTCAAGCATGAAGTGAGTAATACAGAAATAGGCTTCACTTAATACATCAAAATGGGTTGCCTAACTGAACTATCTTAATGTAGTCCAGACAAACCCTGGCTTTCTGAGCTCAGAATTTAAAAACACATCTTTTAGTATAGATGTTTTTTAAATTGTGTGTTTGAAAATGCCACTTTTAGAAAGTGATACTTGACTAGAGCAAACTGTCCTAGACAGGGTGCACACTACGTGATACACTCAAATTGAGTGTGCATTAACAAATCATCAATTTCATCCTCCACAATGTAAGCATGATTAAACACAAATCATCAAATTAAACAGAAAACATTGTTCATTCTTCTTCAAAGACGACCATGAACTTCATCCATCATTGCTGTATTGTTTCTATTTTATTTCTTCATGTAGTATGATTCAAAAATAAATGTAGCTCCAAAGTCAATTCAAATAAACTTGAATAATGTTTATGATATCATTCCCAATGCATTTCGAGTGTATCCAACAACCTTCGTCAGGGGATATCTACAAGCAAATAATATCCATTTAAACAGGTAATATTTGATATGAAATTTTTACATCACATGATGATGGACTTCCAACTCTCCGGGAAGGTTATGGGTTCCAGAATAGGTGAAAAAAGACAATACTGTGTGTTAAATAAGTATTTCTAAGATGTAAGGCAACACACTTAGTTAGTCAATAGAACTGCCCCCCGAGTAAGCGTTGTGAAAAAGAAAGAAAAAACGAAGAAAAGCCTTAAACCATTATAGCATCAAAGTCAGTGACCTGTGACGACTAAGTGATTCAAATCAGGGGTTAATAATCCCTGTGTCTATACCATAAACATAACAGAAACCAATCTACCTTCCATGAATCCAATTGTGGCCAAAAAGCAACCTCAGTGGGAAAATGTGGATACCCGACTCAATAATGCTTCCCCAATCTCCTGTTTGGCCAAATAAGGATAAAACCGCCAAATGCAGTTCTCTACAATGAGAAATATGTTGAGTATAAAAATAAGTTCACACCATGTTTTCTGTTTAATTTGATGATTTGTGTTTAATCATACTTACATTGTGAAAGATGAAATTGAGGATTTGTTAATCCACACTCAATTTGAGTGTTTTAGGTAGTGCACACCCTGTCTAGGACAGTTTGCTCTAGTCAAGTATTTCTTTCAGAATTGGTGGGAGGGTGGAACCACCACAGGGAGTGCACACCAAATTTGGGAAAAATGTGTATACTGTTATATACTGAGTAAAGAGATAGAACCGGTGCACTACAGCTGCTGTTCATATACTGATTTATTCACTTTTAGAAAGTGGGCATTTTCTTGTTTAACCATCCTGTGCCTGTGTAATTTGCCCTTGTGTAATCAACATCTGGTTTAGACTATCAGGAGCCTCTTTGTGCATTCACTCTGAACAGTCACACAAAGGGAGTTGAGGTGTGCCCTGTATATCCTGATGACCCATTACCAGGCTGATGGGCCTTCCTGAGCTAGAGTGGTGGGAGGAGTTGTCACAGACCTTGATAGTGCTGTGCCTGGCCTCTCACAATGCTGTTCCCACCCCTCTGGAGTATGCCTGGAGCCAAGAACAGTCAAGGCAAGAACTTGTGCACTACAAAGACAATCATTTGAAGAATGCCTACTTCAAAGGCCAAAAGGGGTATAAGTATTTGACCTAAAACTTCAGACTTTTACAACACTTCTGGATCAAGAGGAGACTATGCCAATGAGAAGAACTGAAGCACTGTAAGGAGGAGTCCTGCCCATTTGCTGTGCGTGTGTTGCTTTCCTGGGCTGGCCTGCAGTTGCTACTTCTGCTTTGGAGAGAAAAGACCTAGACTTTGCCTTGTATCCTGCTTGTGAATTTCTCCATGGGCTTGTGTTTGCTTGCCTCCTGTTAAGAAGTCTCAGGGCCATCAAAGACCTCACTTGCAGCATCCCTGAACTCCACAGCTGAGAGTGGTGACCTGTCAAGTGGTGCCAATTCCAGTTCTGGGACCTTGGAGGTTGTTCCTGCTGCAAAAAGCTACAAAATTGACTTCTCAACCTTCCAACACCTGTTTTTCCGATGCAGCAGCGCATGAGGGAAAGGTTTCTACACACCGCTGTGGGTGAAGAAATTGACGCAGCGCCTGCCCATGGCTAAAGAAACTGCCGTAGCCCGAGCTCAACACACCATGTCTCCGAAGTCCGAGACCCACGTACTGACTCCGACGCAGACCCTGCTGTGCGGCTGAAAGGACCAATGCATCGTTGGACCACGGCTGAAGAAATCGATGCAGGGCATGTTTGCCACCATCACATTAACCCTCAGCATGTCTGAATTTCCTTTCATTGAACCTGTGCGGCAAGCTTCTCACCGCATCTCCCACAGACCAGAGCCGTCTTGGATTTCCATGCATTGCTTCCCCTTACAGTCCTGATTCGACGTAACACTTTTCCTGCGTTCAGCAGAACTAACACATCACCTCCCTAGGGACTCAGGAATCGACGCAGCACTGTGTTTTTGGACGATTCCCTGATCTGCAGCTGTTTTCCCTTGTGCATTTTGATGCAGCTAAGGTACTTTGTGTAAAATCACCGCAACCATGGAGTTCTATGGAAAGAATTTCTTGAAACCTTCAAAAAGTCATATTTTGAGTTCTGTAAATTGGAGTTTTGTCATTGTGGTCTTGTTTGGTTCAGATAAAGATACGTTATGTTTCTAAACTGGTGTGGTGTTCATTTGTAGTGTTTTAACTGTGTTACGGTGTGTGGTATGTACAAATACTTAACACATTGCTTCTGATATAGGCTTGACTGCTCGTCCAAGCTATAAAGGGGGTGAGCAGGGATTATTTTGGGATTGTAATCTGTTTACTCAGACTAGAAGTAAGGGTCCCTATGTGGGCAGGGTGTATACCACTGCCAACTAGAGACACCCATTTCTGACAGTAGCCACATTTGTGAGCAAATCTTTTTCAATAAGTTTCTGGTAAAGAACTCATTTTGAAAGCATTCAGTCCTATATATTTTTCATTCGTTTAATTACTCTATCGTGGGGCTTTTTCCCCTTTTAACAAGTGCATTGAATTTAACTATCCCAGGTGCTTCCAAAAAAGTTGTGTTGCTTTGGTGCTAATGGTTAAAATAAAATATCTCCCACAAGCAAAGAAAATCTCAGTAAATCTTTTTTTTTTATGTCACGGGTTTCTGTGGAATTGGCCATTGTGACAAGTATGGTTAGCTATAAGTATAATGTGCATATAATGTGATCTTTTAAAAAATAAGTCTTATCTCAATCAGTTGAATTTCTATTTTAGACTTCTGAAAGATAAAACCCTTAGGGGCATATTATCAAGCGGCAGCGATAATTATCGCTGGCCGCTCTTAGAGTGAAATTTATTATCGCCGCCTATCGCTGGAAATTATCGCCACGGCAGCGCTGTATTAACAACGCATAGAGCAATGGTGATAATTTCCCAGCGATAGCTGTGTTTTCCATGGAACATCGCTGGTTTTCCAGTGATGTTCCATGGAAAACGGCGATAACCTTGCTGATACGACCCTGTGGTCGTATCTGCATAATCCACCTCTAATGGTAAGTAGAGCTAAGTCAGGATTTTAGCAGACGTTAGTTTTTAGCGATAACAGTGGTTTTCACCAAAAACGAACGTCTGCTAAAATCCTGAGGGCCACCTTGTAAATATCGTGAAGGCCCGTTAGCGATATTTTACAATGCAGTTTTACGTGGCACGCCTACCTTGCATCTCATTAGCAATGCAAGGCTAGGCGGAAAGAAGCCGGGCGCTAAGGCAAGGAAACACGCGCTAGCGTGTCCTTGCTAATAGAGCGATAAAATTATCGCCGCTTTTCGCCCGAAAACCGACGCTAAAGCGGCGATAATTTTATCGCGGCCCCTTGATGATATGCCCCTTAGATCCTCAGTCATGGGCACAGGTTAATCCCAACTCAGACATAAATGAACATTTGCTCCTGAACGGGGATTACAAGTGTTGTGCAAATTACTAACACCTCGCACAATGTGCGCAAGATCAATTCTGCTGTGAATTGAATTGACACACAGCCTGCACTCTGAGAAATTCGGAATGGTGGTAAGCGTGTGCTATTTACAATCCCGTTCATGCATCTAAATATCACAATAGTGTTGTAATATTGCATTCAATAAATACTGCACCCTTTGGTATCACATTTTGTAGAGTTAGCATACGCTAAATCCCATCCAGTTCCAGGGGTAATGTACTTTTCTATCAGTGGTGAGCCGTATGTGACACTTAAGGAGGAAGGAATGACAAGCACTCTTGGCAGACAACTTGTCTTCTCACAATGCTTGTAGTTTTAATAAGACATTAATCTAGTAATTCAATACATATCAAGAAAACATGCATTCCTAGCTAAAGCATTATTTTTTATGTAAGTCAGTTTAATTTTGGATATGATTATTTGCAGAAAGAAGATGGCTGCTCTTCTTGTGGAAGCTTAGTGATAATGCTTTCTAATGTTGTATATATCAGGGTCATCCAATGCAGATTGATGAGGGTCAGACTACATACCCATTCTGGTTCCCATTTTGGGTAATTGCATGTAAATATGCTTCAGGCAGATATTGTGAAAACCTGGCATGGCTCCACCCTTAAAGACCTTACTGACTGGGTAGGTTTACATGATGACTCCATGTCATTAGGAACGTAATTCACCAGACCTGGGTTTTTCTTTTACAATATCCATCCTTGGAAGAGCCCCTGACTGCCCCTTCTCCCCAGAGCGCTTGCTTTGTCTCCTTGATCTAAAGTACCACTGCTTGCCTTGCCCTTCCCTCCTTTCAGGCACTGGCATCTGCCCCCTCCCCTCGACCCACCAAGGTGCTCTATGCACCCCTTTCACCTTACCGGACCACTGAGCTGGGAGCCACAGCTTGTCTCAGAGCACACGATGGAGTTGAGAAGGCATGTTGGGATCACAAGGTTAAAGTGAAAACTGTTGGTGCTCTTTATGTGCTTATTTATTTCATGAATTTATTCACTGTTATCTATAACACAAACATGGCCCTTGGGTATTAGAGCGCTTTACAATTACATGTCTTCACTTGTTTCTAACACAACAGAGAGAGGACGTATCAAACACAGTAAAAGGAGTACATTTTCTAACTGGGTAAGACAATTCCATGCAAATAAAAACAGTAGGACCAAGTGAGTATAGGAATGTACAGCCTAAGTGCACTCATAGAGATCTAGAAAGTCTTCTGTTATATACATTACTGTTCTGTTGGGGAAAACGCATCTGACTGATCAAATTGACACAAAATCCCTGATCAGTGGCGAGGTTCGTTATGGTACATCTGGGATCCTTCTCTACAAAGCTGAATCCCTACCCAAAAAGACACCTTAGCAACTGACAACAAAGTAGTTGATCAGAAGTTGGTTATGCTTGTATTTGCATATCTGTATGTGGGTGTGTATGTGTGTGAGTGAATGGGTGTGTGTAATTTCATTAGGGGCGTGTTGTGCCCAATGCCCACCCTGGTGAAATGCTGGCTCTCGCAGAATGATTATTATTCTTAGCACCTTGTGGGCATCACTGCCCACACAGGTAAAATGTTGGCCATGATAAAAAGGTTGTAATTCGTAACAGGTTGTGGCCTTCCATGATTTGATGCCCATTGCCTATCCTTGTAAAATGCTGGCCCTCATGCAATGGTGGAGGTTGAAAATTGCGGGCATCTATGAGATGATGCTCACTGTCCAAATGCAGATTTTTGCATATTGTCAGTATTTTGGGGCAATTTGTCAGCATCCATATCAAAATATCACAACGATAGTAGTTTTGGCATAGTGTGGGCATCCGTGGCATGGTGATAGTTTTGGCAGTATATTGGGAACTCTTGCTATATTGTGGTGATTCAGGGCGCCTATCCTGGCCCCTTATCTATTGTAGTAAGTTATGACATATTGTGGGCATGCATGCTTTAATGGTGATCACGCTAACCAATTGCCGCTCAGGCGATGAGTACCAGCATATTGTGGGGAGAAAATGTGCGATGAACCGAAGCACAAATGTAAATAATTTTTAATTCATTTTTAATTCATTAAAGATTAAGCAGGTTCAGAGAAAAGAGGAACTAGTTCAAGTAACATATGTAACATGTTTGCTGTGGCTCAAAGCTTCGCCAACACTGGCCACGATACCTAGGACAGTACTAGGTTTTTTTACTTCTTACACAATTTCTTTCAAAATGTTGCCAGTTTAATATCTTTACTATAGACAAACGGTCACATTTCTAAGCAAATGTGCTTTTAAAATAATTTACAGATATCCAGTGACATTAAAGGGGCATTTCAGTTTGACGCCACCATATTTTAAAACAAAAATTAAAACATCATTTTTAAGCATTACTTTTTGTACGAACGTTCACATTTTGTGAATCACATTTTGCACCCTAACACACCTTTGAATAAATACATTTATTTCAGTATATTCCATCAATCACAACTACAGCCAAAAGCCCCACCTCACAGGCATTCCAACAAGAGAAACATTCAAGCATATATTTCAAAATGGCATTGCAATGCCTATCCTAAACAAGACCAGTATGGGATTGATCACAATAGCAGCTCCGAAATTCCTGGCAAGGACCTTGCTCACATCTCCCCAAAGCTTCATCAGCGAAGGACAGGAAAAGAACATACGTTCATCATGTGCCTCGAAGAGGCAACATATTCTACATCTCAGGACTAAGGTCCTCATTACGATGGCCATCGCAATCCATATGGCGGGGAAAGCGCGCGGAAGCCCGTCGGACAAAATGCACAGCCCTGAATTGTGGCGGTACCTAGCAGATTATGATATCCCTTTCCTCCGGTCGTACTGCGGCAGTCAATGTGCCGCAAAACGGCTGACAGAAACAGATTTGGGGGCCCGTACCGGGACCCCCTTAATCCCAGGTGCAGGGACATGTACCCTGGGAGGCACCTATGGTATCAGCATGGTGCCTGCCACTTAGTGCAGGGATGTGTCTGCACCCTATATTTTGTATTGTGGGGGGGGGGGGGGCTGCTGACCGCATCCCCGCCACAATGCAAAATATAGGTGATGCGACCGCCGTGGTGGCGGTCACATCGTAATTCGGATTGTGGGGATGAGGCGGCCTGTCCCAAATCCGAAACAATGGCAGAGACACTGAAGTCCGTCTGCCATCGCAACGAGGCCCTTCAATCTGCTGTCCTGAATAACAGTCTATAGTTCTTAATCTGAAAAGCATCACAATACTTCCCCAGATCAGGTAATGCCAAGCCTCTTTTCTCCAACCTAAGCCTCAGTTTCTTCCTTGCCAATCTCAGTGTCGCAGATGCCCATCTAAAGGATGTTATTTTCCCCTGGATCTAAACAATTTGTGATATGGGAAAAAGTGAGCGTAATACAATTAAAAAGGTATGTCAACTTGGGAAGAATGCTCATTTTTATCAAATTGTCCCATTCATATATGGTTTGGGAGATACCTCCATCTAATAAGTGATTTATCTATATCTCTAGAAACTCTCTTCAGATTATAAACTGGCTTTGCCTCTAGGCGTTGAAGGATGGAGATGCTCAAATATCTTAAATTCTGACTTTGTGCCCCCTGCTGTTCAGGAATATTCCAGCACATAATATCTTATTTACCTTTATTGATGGTATATTAGAAAATGGGCCCGGACTCCTCTGCTAATTCCTCCACTTAAGACGTTGTTATGTTATGTTATGCTAAATTAGCTTATAATGTGCATGAATCACCCCTAAAGGGGTATTTCAGTGCAGCAGAGACCAACAAGCAGGGTAGTCATAATGTGAAATATTTCGGTTTTGAGAAGTTTTCAGTGCAATTTCGTATATGAATGTGAAGTTTGTTCAAGTATCAAGGGGCCAGATAAGAGAAGGCTCTTCCCCATGGAACAAATTTTCCTGACTCTTGGCACAGTAAGAAATGACTGGTCCATCAATCTAAAAGTTTTGCCTGGTAGGTAAGGGATGAGTTTTTCCACTAGGTATCTGGGTCCCTTGTCGTTTAGCGCTTTATTCACTATATAGCAGATCTTAAAAGTGATTCTTCTACGCATGGGAAGCCAATGGAGTGAGCACAATAGGGGAGTAGAGGCAGATCTGGCTGGCATATTTTGGATTAGATGGGCTGCTGTATTTTGAACCACTTGGAGTTCATCCAGTAGAGAATCGTTAACGGCAGCTAAAAGAGCATTACAATAGTCCAGGTGACTGATCACCAAAGCTTGGACGAAGGTTGTCGCATCCGGGTCTGCCGTATGGCCAACCAGATCATCGGCATATAAAGTGATCTGAGTGCTAAACTCCTGTGATGCGAATGGGATTACTTGTGGATCTCTCCTGAGCATTTGGGCAAATGGTTCCATATAGAGATCAAAGAGAAGAGGGTTGAGGGGGCAGCCCTGCCTAGTACCTCTGTGAAAATTAAAACTCTTGGTCAGTACCCCATTAAACAGAATTTGAGCTTCGGTATTTCATTGAGCCTTTTCATAGTGGAGATAAAATTTGAACTAAACTACAACATTCCAAACTCTCCCAAAAGTGCTTTCAAGGGCTTTGGCTGCATCCAATGTGAATACAGCCAAAAGTGTGGTATAAGCAACAGCAAGATCAATTGTGCCGATTAGCTGTTGCGTGAGCTTGTGGATCAGCGACTTGGGAACAAAACCTTTCTGGTCTGGGTATAATAATTGGTGAGCTAAATAAACTATCCTGCTTGGAGGGGAAAACATGGTGGCCGCACACTAGCAGATCGCGGATGCAGATGGTGGCGGTGTTAGTCTCTTGGACACTGGTTCCCCTCACCCATATTTACCTACCTAACAAGTTGAAAAAGTGAATTGAAAAGAGCTGGAGGGAGCTGAGGAAGTGCCGCCTATGTCCAGGATGATAGAGTCTGTGGTCCCCAGCTCTGGTCCTGTGGAGATCCTCCATTGGAAGCAAGCTGCTTAGCAGGTGCAGCGTGGATGTGAATTGGCTAGTGGATGTGAATCATGGCCAGCAAGGAAGCCCTCTCCTGTCAACTGACAGTATAACCTAGTACGCCCAGTGCTCTAAAGTTCTTGATTGGTACACTACCCAAAATCATACTTAGGGTAACTGCCACAGTAAAGTGACTAAGTGCTAATATATGGGTTGCCCACAGCTGTATCAAAATACCAGTGGTATATAGACTATGTGCCAACATGTTATCAATATCTATGCATTCATCACAGTGTGTAGGACTGACATTACATTATCACAATGTGGTGACCATAAGCAGGTATATGGGATGCCTCCATATGTTCAGGGCTGATCATCATGTTTAACTATGAAGGTTATCTCACCTGCCATCTATAATGATGCGGTGTATACATGCTCTCAAACCACTTCAAAGTACCTCACAACTTATATATATATATATCTATGCAACACAGTCCAAAGGGTCTCACAAGTGCTCGTCCCTGACTGTGGTGGCTCATGCCCAAGTGTGAGGGCATGTAATATCCTAGCGGGAAGATTCAGAAATAAACAAGACAAGCATTCCTGCGAAATATACTGCTAAGTGTTTCTTTTCCATCCATTGCAAAGAAGAGAATGCCAATGTGTTTCAGCCTCACTTGCCTTGATCACTGGTGTACAATACACAGAAAGTGCTTACATTAAATTCTCAATTATGAAGAACAAAAAGAAAGGACACAAAACAGTGACCCACAGGCCAGAGTGTAAGTGTGGTAGCCATCTTGATCTGAATTACAGCAGTTTTAATTGCATTAGTTCTGCATCGGAAAAACAACTATGTATAATGCAAAAAACGAGTGCCAATATTGTATATTAAAATAACTATAATATTAATATAATATTAACACAAATTAACTGAAAAATACATTATTATGTCTCTTTAACAGAGTCAAGCAGTAGGGTATCATATTATTGCCAAAACAACTATTGGGAGACTTGTGATGATTAATCCTCTGTCTATATGCTGCTATTGGCACACATTTAAAATTAATTAATTGCAGAATTACAGCTGCTCCATAGGCAAACAAGTTTCTGACATACTTGGTTACATGTATGTACTGCCACACTATACTTTAATACATAGCAATAAAATATGCTTGAAAAAATAACTGTTTTTTCCATAAATGCAGATAAATACGTATCACTCACTTAGAAATCAGTGAAACAATGTACATCAATCAAACATATATAGCCCCAGTGGACCAATCATTATGTGGAAAAACACATTTATCCATCCTCCAAACTTAACAATGAAGAATATAAATAACCAAATGCATTTCTTAGGTTAGTTGATGCAGGATCATGTGGTTAGCAGCAGTTTCCTTTGTCCTGTGTTAAAAATATGACACATTCTGTTAGAAAACAATTAAAAACCACCAACATCTTGTATGAATACATGATAAAGATGCAACCAATTTTCTTAACAAATTAAATGCAGAACCCCCCGTCTTTAAAAGAATATGACAGCATCTAGCCTAGATGTACTTCTAGTTCTTCATCTTTATTAATCCCTCTGGGGGCTTTGGTATCTAATTCTATAATGTACCTTGACTTTAGGTTTCTGAAAGTCTGCACCCTGTTGCCCCCTTTTTTACTCAAGGGTATTCTCTCAGTAGCAAAGCAATATAGGGCATTTCCTTTTTTGCTGTCATGAAATTCCTCATAATATCTGGCATCCAGCTAATGTTGATCCATGTGTATAATGGCACGAAGGTGCTCTAACACCCGTTTTTTAACAGGGTGTGTTGTGTAGAGCTGTTTCAAACTTATTGTCGTTGATCATTATCTTAATATCCACACGGGGAATTGCCTTGTATAATCCCGAGCTGTATTGCACAGCAGTCCCTGCATGTTTCTCTCGTGAAGGCGGGCTGAGCAGGATCCAATACCTCGGAGCCAAAACAACTGCAGAAGCAGACTCCAGTAATCGCTCAGCTGCTTTGCGGGATGGGGCCTCTTACCACGCCACTGGCCGGCGTGAAAAAACATCCAAAGAACCCTCCTGTGCAGAAAGGAAGAGGCAACACGGGGAATTGATCGGAAGCGCCTTTATTAAAACAGCTAATTGGCTTAATGCATTTCGGCTTACTCAAGCCTTCTTCGGATGCCTCTGTTAGTTCAGGGTGCTGCCCCACCCATGCTGTTATAGTGTCCTGCACCCTCCCATTGGTGGGAGCGCATAAAATCCCTGATCACGTGATTGCCCATCTGTAGCAGTATTGTAAATACTACAACTCCCAGAAGTCATCATGCTGGGACCGATGTTGCACGGGGAATATGTTAATAATTTCATCCAAAAACGAATTGTGCTGGGCAGGACAAACGCAAAGTGGCCGGTTTGAAAATGTCGTGAATGATGAATTTGTCCATTAAAATGACTTCCTTCGGCCCACGTTTACATCCCAGCTTTGTCGAGTAGAATTTCCACCAGGTTGTGAGCAGGAAAACAATGTAACCTGTTCCTCGTATAATCCCGAGCTGTATTGCACAGCAGCCCCTGCATGTTTCTCTTGTGAAGGCGGGCTGAGCAGGATCCGATACCTCGGGGCCAAAACAACTGCAGAAGCAGACTCCAGTAATGGCTCAGCCGCTTTGCGGGATGGGGCCTCTTAGCACGCCACTGGCCGGCGTGAAAAACATCCAAAGAACCCTCCTCTGCAGAAAGGAAGAGGTCACACAGGTATAGGAAGAGGTCACACGGGGATATGCCTCAGAAGCGCCTTTACTAAAACAGCAAATTGGCATAATGCATTTCGGCCTACTCAAGCCTTCTTCGGATGCCTCTGTTAGTTCAGGGTGCTGCCCCGCCCACACTGTTATAGTGTCCTGCACCCTCCCATTGGTGGGAGTGCATAAAATCCCTGATCACGTGGTTGCCTATCCATAGCAGTATTGTAAATACTACAACTCCCAGAAGTCATCATGCTGGGACCGATGTTGCACGGGGAATATGTTAATAATTTCATCCAAAATCGGATTGTGCTGGGCAGGACAAACGCAAGGTGGCCGGTTTGAAAGTGTCCTGAATGATGAATTTGTCCATAAAAACGACTTCCTTCGGCCCCGTTTACATCTCAGCCTCGTAGAGTAGACTTTCCGCCAGGCTGTTAGCAGGAAAACAATGTAACCTGATCCTCGTATAATTCCGAGCTGTATTGCACAGCAGCCCCGGCATGTTTCTCTCGTGAAGGCGGGCTGAGCAGGATCCGATACCTTGTGGCCAAAACAACTGCAGAAGCAGACTCCAGTAATCGCTCAGCCGCTTTGCGGGATGGGGCCTCTTAGCACGCCACTGGCCGGCATGAAAAACATCCAAAGAACCCTTCTGTGCAGAAAGGAAGAGGCCACACGGGGAATTGCCTCAGAAGCGCCTTTATTAAAACAGCAAATTGGCATAATGCATTTTGGCTTACTCAAGCCTTCTTCGGATGCCTCTGTTAGTTCAGGGTGCTGCCCCACCCATGCTGTTATAGTGTCCTGCACCCTCCCATTGGTGGGAGCGCATAAAATCCCTGATCACCTGGTTGCCCATCCATAGCAGTATTGTAAATACTACAACTCCCAGAAGTCATCATACTGGGACCGATGTTGCACGGGGAATATGTTAATAATTTCATCCAAAACCGGATTGTGTTGGGCAGGACAAACGCAAGGTGGCCGGTTTGAAAGTGTCCTGAATGATGAATTTGTCCATAAAAACTACTTCATTTGGCCCCCGTTTACATCTCAGCCTTGTCGAGTAGAATTTCCGCCAGGCTGTGAGCAGGATAACAATGTAACCTGTTCCTCGTATAATCCCGAGCTGTATTGCAGAGCAGCCCCTGCATGTTTCTCTCGTGAAGGCGGGCTGAGCAGGATCAGATACCTCGGGGCCAAAACAACTGCAGAAGCAGTCTCCAGTAATCGCTCAGCCGCTTTGCGGGATGGGGCCTCTTAGCACGCCACTGGCCGGCGTGAAAAACATCCAAAGAACCCTCTTGTATGGTTTTAATATCTTGGAAGCCAGTTCTTTTAACTCATTTTTTAATTCTTAATGGGTCGGATTTTAATATGTTTTGTTGCTGTATAAATAATGTCATCTATTTTTGGATTACAATTTCTATTATGAAAATCTTGTTTAATTACCATACTTTTATACGCCTATGCACTTTGATGGTCTTAACGACCGAATAAAGTTAATGATGATGATGATGATGTGCCCCAATCTATCAGTCACAGATTTGGATGTATTGAAGGATTTATGAGCATTACAGGAAAAAAGTGATCCGATTCAGAGTTCACAAACATCTACTGATACTATGACCCAAGAACTGGCTAGTTTAAGGATGGATATTGAAGGAATAACCGCCTTTCACCCAAGGTCTGGATTTAATCCTCAGACAACAAGGGACAATCTGGATATTTTCTTGGAGAATGTTATGAAAGAACTGTGTCATTTGTATTGGATGTCCAAGAGTAAGGGGAAACAAGTAAGGGGTGGGCGGAATTTGCGAAATTAACTTTCGCAAATTATCGCGAAAATGTTTAAAATTATCGCAAACAAGTGGAAATATCGCGAAGATGCGGAAGTTTTTTTCCGGCATGTTCGCGAGATTTTCTGCATGGTTGCGGGTCGCCAACTTACCCATGTGGTTGCTTGCGGGCGTGGCCATCTTGTTTTGAGTTGTCTCGCGGTGCATGATCGCGAGAAGAAAGGCGTGATCGCGCGACGCATGACGTCACTGCGGGCGCGAACTGTCGCGAGACAGCGCAAATGGCTAAATACAATACAACATCTCATGGAGAACGCGACCGGATCAAGAAAACTTGTTGGCGAACGCAGGGATTCAAGTAAGGCGATCGCGCGCGCGCGAGAATGTATTATTTTACAGCGCGAGCAAGAAACAAATTATCGCCAAGCTGCGGAAACCGGAATTTTTGACATTTTCGCGCTCTCCGCGGAACGCGAAAATGTCAAATTATCGCAATTTCTGCGAACGGAACGAAATTTTCGCCCAGGCCTAGAAACAACAAGATGATAGGGACAGTACACTTTTCTCGAAGGTCAGGAAAATCTAACATTCAGACAATGTGATAATGAAGCCCTGGATTAAGGGGGGAACATTGTCTTGTGAGGCAATCAGCTATATCAGACACTGGCATTAATCAACTGAATGACACGGAATGTCATAAATAAGTAGCAATGGATAAATACACATGTGTAAAGGAAGAGTTCACCTGTAAGTTGAAACAATGGAGAAATCAGGAACTCTTGAGTTGAGACAAATATTGTTTTCTTAAACAAGATCATCCGATGATACCTGTATTCTACATGATACTGAAAATACACAAAGAACTTATTAGGCCACCACGAAGGAATATGTATGCGCACAAAACAGAATATTTGAGAAGGTGTCGAAGTTCTTTTATTTTTGTTTTTAGCCCGATTGTGGCTACCTTTCCGCCTTATATAAAAGATACTGTAGACTTTTTAATATGCACTGTACACCAGTATTAGACATCAAGATAGCATAAGGACAGCACAACAGTTTTTTGCGCATGAGACCAGTTGGCTATGCTGCACATAATGCTATGCTGTTAGATATGATGGAAGGCTGTTTAACAAAAAATATATTTTTATTTGACAGTGAGTTGTTTCAACAACAGCAAAGGATGGCTATTGGCACCTGCTATGCCCCCAGTTGTGCTAATTTGCATATGGGATGGTGGGAGGAGCAGGTGGGAGGAGGGTTGAAAATGGAACACTGCATAGGGAACATCATGTGGCAAGGTACTGAAACAGAGGCAAATCTGTTTATATCAGAATTAAATGCTAATGCACTCAACCTAAGATTTACATAGAAAATAAGTAGAACATCCATAAAAGTTTTAGATGTTCTGATTAGGGTGGAGGAGAGAAATTGGAAAGAATCATCTTTGCAAGATCTACAGGGGGAATACAATTCTCAACACTGGAAGTTCCCACCCTATCCCTCTTATAAAAAGAATACCTTTTGGTGCATTTTTTCGAGCCAGACAGGCGTGTAGTACCAATCAGGACTATAACAAAATGTAAACAGAGATGAGGAATCTTTTCCTGCAGAGAGGTTACTTACAACCTATATTAGAAGACGCCTCATGTAAAGCCAGGGCACTGAACAAAGAAAAGGCCCTTTTCAATCCCTTCCAATCTGTGTTAAAGAAAAAAATATAGAAAAAAGTGTCACACAGAATTACAACAACTTATAATACCAAGCATGACAAGGTACGTCAGATTTTGCAGTAGCACTGGCTTCTGGTCAGGGAGGATCCCAATATAGACGCCTTAGTTTCTAAGCATCCACAGATTACTTATAGGGATTCAAAATCATTAAAGGATGACCTGGTTATGAGTGAATTCACCGCTGTTCCAAATAATAGGATGTGACTCAGACCCAGGGATGGCTTTAGAAAGTGCACAAAGTGCAAAGCATGCAAAAATGGTGAGAACTTGACCTTATTACAAACTGCTTTAAAAAAAGAAAAACAAGATAAGAGGTATTTTGACCTGTAGATCAAGCTGTGTGGTATACACTCTTAAATGCCTGTGTCAAAATTGTATGTGGGAAGTACAACATTACCTGCATGCAAACAGGTGATGCAACACGTAAGAGCCATCAGTAATAATGATCATAGCAATCCTGTAGCTGGACTTTTTGAAAAATACCATCAGAGTGATCCCACAGAGCTCAGATGTAGTTGTATAGCACTTGTCCCTAACAGAAAGCGGAGTGTTGTTCGGGAAAAAGAGCTAAGTAAATTAGAAACCTTTCTTCATTTTGGGATTAGATAATAAAGAGCTGCATGTCTTCAATATTGATGAAGAACTGTATACTTGCCTCTGGCACATCCTGTAGGGTGCTCTGAGCAGCTAATTGGATTTTAATATACAAATCTTTTTAGAGGGAAGGAAATAGGTATTGTTCACTTTTTCACCTAGGTTTGTAAGGTCCCTAGATTTAAACATTATTATTTTTTGTTGTAACAGCAGGGTTTTTCTAATGCATTCATCTGACTAGGATGCAATTTTATGCTGATATATTTGCAGAGGTTCAATTATATTATATTAGTTACCCACTTGGGTACAGTGATGTGATTATCAGGCTATATCTTTAAAAGTGATACATACACTATAAGAGGATCATGTTTATTCATCTCCTTATCTCCTTTATTAGCATTTTTTGCAAACGAAATCATGCTGTTGAACCATCAGATGTATATGTGTCCTTGATGCCATTAATTCTGTTATGTAGATGATATTTTGGATGAGAATTCGTATCTAAGGAAACTTACATTTTAATGTTAGAATAAGCACTTTGCACTTTAAGCGTTTGTTTGAAAATGCAATATCTGGTCTATGTAATGGAACCTGCTAATAATTGTGATAGAACAGCAATGGTAGAATTATTTAAGAATCATATTTTGAGTTATTATAACTGAATGTAATTGTAACTATTGTTTATCTGCTCCCTCTGTCTCTAAAGTTTAGAGATGATAGAGGCATAGATAATAATGCAATTAATGTGCCTAGTATGGTGAAATATGGTAGTGTTACCAATAATAGAATTTGTGAACTGTGCCTTATCTTCATTATGGACATATCAATTGAGGGAGCTCAACAGTGTCAATTATGTCTGCTAATTGAACATGAAGAAATGTATTCTATCACACAAACTTTGTGCATGTTCAAAGATGTTGCTGACCAGTCAGTTGTGTCTAGCATTTTCATTCCTTCTGCTATGTTTACTGTCCCAAATGGTATTTTATGAATTTAGAAAATGGCGCTCGCCATCGTGAACAAGGTTGCAGGCTTCAACCGAAAGGCGAAGACATGTCGATTTTGATTTAAAACCTTATTCAGCTGAAAGACAAAAGGCCATAAAAGTACATAAAGAAAAGCATTATCATGAAAATTCCTAAATTCACAGCAGTATATTAAAATAAAAATAAAAACCACTCTCATTTCCTGTGCTTGAAAATAAAAATTGGTGAAGGTTTACTGTGGAGTGCTGATGTTGTTCGTTGATGAGGTACATAGCTTTGGTTTAGTATATATATATATATATATATTCACTGAAAAAAACCATAGGTTTCACACACGTTATAGTTAGGAATTAGCATTTAAAAAACCTTGCAAATTCACTGAAAAAACCATAGGTTTCACACATGTTATAGTTAGCTGGACATTTCACTCGTACAAAACCAATGAAATTCCCCCGTTATAGTTAGTTCAGCTAACTATAACTCGCGCGCCCGCAATCCACTGCTGATGACGTCACATATTACATCACTCATGACATGGTCAGTGACATCACTCATGACATCACTGATGACATCTCAAATGACATCACTGATGACATCATCCAGTGAATGTGTGTTTTTCTGAAAATTAAATATGGGGGATGGGGTCATATAAAATATGTTTTATATATGTATATCTCAAGGTCGATGGAAGAATAAATGGGTGTCTGAGTGTTTGTGTGGGTAGGGTGTGTGTGACTCTGTGACTAGATATGTGAGTGGGTGATTCTGTGGGTTCATGGTTTTAAGAGTGGATCTGTGGTGGACTGTATGATTGAGTGAGTGTATGTATGGGTGTGTTAGTTTTTGAATGTATATTTCACTGGTCCATTTGTGACTAACTACATATGTGAAAGGCAGTATATATGTGTGTAAGAGTATATAAGTGGGTAGATGCGAGAGTCTGTGATTGTGAGAGTGACTGTATGGATGAGTGTGTGCTTGTATCTATGATTCTATTAGAGCGTAAGAATGTGGTACTATTTTTATGAGTAAGTTAACTTGAGTGTGTATAACCGCATAGGTAAGTAAATGGGAGTGTGATTATTTGCATGACTGACTAGGTGTGAAAGTACCTCTATGGATGATTGATAGTGTGTGACTGAGTATATAGATGTATAAAAGCATGTGCTAGTCTTGTATGGAGTTACTGTAAGTATGAGTGACTGTACAGGTGAATGAGTGGAGGTGTATGTAGACCTTAGAGTTAATAAGTAGATATTGGAATGGTATTGACAATGGAACTCTAAATTTTGTTTTGTTGTATCAAAGGTTATATTAGGGTGTGAGAAGATGTGGTAATTTTTCTTATGGATGACGTCATCACTGATATTATTTGAGATGTCATCAGTGATGTCATGAGTGATGTCACTGACCATGTCATGAGTGATGTAATATGTGACATCATCAGCAGTGAATTGCGGGCGCGCGAGTTATAGTTAGCTGAACTAACTATAACGGGGGAATTTCATTGGTTTTGTACGAGTGAAATGTCCAGCTAACTATAACATGTGTGAAACCTATGGTTTTTTCAGTGAATTTGCAAGGTTTTTTAAATGCTAATTCCTAACTATAACGTGTGTGAAACCTATGGTTTTTTCAGTGAATTTGCAAGGTTTTTTAAATGCTAAGTTATGTATTTTTTATTTATATTTTTTAAATATTTTTTAAAAAAAAAATTCCTATGTATTCATTTATATATTATCTTTATCCTTTAATTTTTTTTGGCTCATTTTTGTAAACATTTTCAATTAGGATAAAGTTGAACAGCATAGTTAATATTTTCTATTAAGTTATGTCCATTTTTTTTTTATATATTAATTCTTAGGGTGCGCGCTCAGAGCGTGCACCTAGTACGTTTGCGTAAGTTTTTTATGAATTCCGTTTTATGTTATTTATGTACGCATACATACGTTTTATTTCGCGCTCGGAGCGCGCACCCAGTACGCATGCGTACGTACGCGGAAGTACGCATGCGTACGTACGCATGCGTGTGTGCGTCGTACGTGCTCCACGCGGTACACTTCCGTATACGCGTAGAGTACGCGCGCTGTCGTTCGTGTATACGCGTGTGCTACGTATGCGCATTACGTACGCGCATACCACGTATGCGCATGCGCTCGTACGCGTTCGCGCATGCGTAATTGCCCGGTGCGCGCTCCGAGCTTGCTCCGTGCGCGCACCTCGGGTTATGTTCATAATGAAACAACACTTCTAATTGGTTTTCATTACTTTCAGTTTCTGATTGTTTCAACGCCACACCCAATCCCCTCATGGCAAGTCATGTGATCAACAATAATCACTTTTGATTGGTTTGAAGTACTTTCAGTTCCAGATTCTTCCAACACCACTCCCACTTTCTTCATTATTAGTTCTGATTCCCTTGGAGAAGTAGCTAATCTGTTGTTGAGAGACAATGGCTGAGCAGCAACCATCTTCAGAGAGTGAACAGGACACTCTTGAGAGACAGAGGAACAGGAAGCAGAAAGACAGCTTTATATGGCAGTTTTTTACTTTCCCTGAGGGACAAAAAAAAGTGAATGCACCCAAAGTTACTTGTGTATTGTGTCAAAAAGTCTTATCACGTGGGAATGCTAACAAGAAGTATTCTTTTAGCATACACACAATGACGAGGCATGTTGTGGCAATGCATCCAGTGACTTTTCGTCGAGCTTCTGGAGCAAACTCTCCACCTGATCAGCCGACGACATCTGCAGCAGCTCAGCCGAGCACATCTTCGGCAGCTCAGGCAAGCACTTCTACTGCGATGGTGCCTTCACCTTTTTCTACACCTCTTGTTGGTCCACCTTGTTTGGCGAGGTTGTCTACACGGTGCACTGATTGCGGTAGTCTTATTTCTGTGGCGGAGACCAGTCTTGATCTCCTTCAGCGAAAATTTGATGCGCATCAGTGCACTAGGCCATAGATGTTTTTTCTTTTTTTCGTTTTTCTCTTCCTGTTTCCCAACATTAACTCAAGGGCTCTTTTCAGAGCCACCTAAAAACTAAACCCAAAAATATTTTTGGGGGATTTTTTTTTTTATTTATTTTTTTTGGTGTGCGCGCACGCTGCGCGCACCCGAGGAGGTTTTTTAAAAAATTTTTTTTTTTTAATTTTAATGAACAAAGAGAGGTGAAGAAAAGGAATCATGAAAAGGAAGGATTAAGAAATACAAATATTTTTAACTTATCTTATTTTTAAAATAACTTATTTTGATAAAAAACATTTTTACTAATTTGCAAGGAAACAGAATTTCATTTTTTTATTTTTCTTTCAAGTTCTGAAAAAAAAGAAAAAAGTATTAATGTTCAATCATACATTTTATAAAGCAGTACATGTTTTTACATATTTTACAAAGCAATTTTTTGCCCTTTTTTTGCTGTTTTCAGAATTTTTTAATTTTCACTTAAAATAGTGAAAACAATTGTATTCATCATTTAACAGCAGGCAAAAAAATAAACAATCTGAAAGATTGTTTAAAAATGCCCCAAAACTATCCACACTAAAATATACTTTGATAGAAATATTACATATATATTACAAATACCTTTCTAGATGAATAAAAATTTTTTAGATATTCCATCTTTAAACATTGTTGCAAAAGCACATATGCCAAAATATTATCTGTCAAAGAAGTCCACATTTGTTTTTATTACTTTTCCTTTAGGCCAAATAGTAATTTCAAAATCCTTTTTAAGTGAAATCTTCAATTATAATCCTTTAAAATTTCAAAAAATGCTTTCTTCAGATGCAGTTTTTAGTTTTTAAAATTTAGGTTTCAGAAAAATTAAGTAAGAATTGGGTAAATCATAAGGCAACCGTTGCTTGAAAATCAATTGGGAATCCTTACACAGCGTCCAGCCTTTTTCACATTTAAAATAAACTGTGTAATGTCCAGAAGTTACAGTAGGTCCTTCATGAAAAATTATTGCAACTATAACAAAAGTTTTTCCAGAAATTGATAATTGTTGTCCTATAAACTTCTTTATTAAAGTATCCAATTTTGAACCATCAGCTCTACAACGTTGCATCACTAAAATTACATACTGACCGTATTTCTGTAAAAATAACGTGGAAAACATGTCAGATTTGCATTCAGAACATTCCATGTTGTGATTGGCATCTTTAACTAATTTACTAAAAGTCACTGATTTACTTTGTGGTAATGGTAAATATATGAACCTTTCACAATCAACATTACTACTGCATGTGTTCATACAGTTTTCACAGCAATGTTCCCATTTATAAGAGACACCAAATAAGTTTTCTACTTGTACTCCTTCATCTTCAAGTACCGTCAGCATATATATTAAGAATTCCTGTGCATCTTGCTGAACATTTTCTTTAAACTGCGTAGATCCTGAACATACATCTAAAAGATTTCTAACATCAGAAGCACTTTCTATTTTAGTTTTATCATTACTGAGCTTCTCATAAAGGAGACTCAGCAGAGAACAGAATCTTTTTCCATGATTTACTTTTATCTGCTCTTGCAAATTTTCAAGATAAAATACAACATTCAGCACTACATTTGCGTAGCAGTTGACACCAGAGCTATTTTCAAAATGACAACCAACAACCTCTTGAACACTGTCCTTTTTCTTTTTGCTTACACTCACTTCACTCTCCTTTTGTTTTCTCTTCTGTCCATCCTCATTACAGATATTCTCAATTCTCCTTTTGTGAGAAACAACATGTGTTTCAATCACAGGATACTGACCTAAATGAGGAGCATAGGTTCTTCTTAATCTATTATACTCCTGTACACAGTTTGCATCAGCACTAACTTTTGAGTCATCAAAGTCTATCATAAATAAACCAGATAATGTTTTCACTCGTGACAAAGCAACATATGCCATACCTTCTTTGAATACAGTAGAATCAATGTTTACAAAAGCACTATCTACAGTTAATCCTTAAGACTTGTGAATAGTTACAGCATATGCTAGAGAAAATGGAAACTGCTTCCTACGTACATACAAGTCTTTCACTAGCAAAAAACGAACTGAACAACGACTAATGTCTTTAACCTCTTCAATCTGGTCAAATTTTATTTTTAAAAATTCAATTCCATCTTTTTTCTGGTACTTCTCATAACCCACAACTTTACCCATAGCTCCATTTACTAAACCTTTTTCTACATCCAAATTTCTCCTTAAAATCACTCGACAATTCATGCAAACATATACATTTTTTTCTAATCCAGCTGTTTTTGAAATGTTCTTCTCTAGTGAATCCAATTTATTTTTCAGTTTGCCTGTTAATGTAATAGTAATTCCTTCATGCTGAATTTTGTCCACTGCTTCCATTTTCTTAATCTCTTCTTTTTCCAATTTCAAAAGTTCCTCATTGAATATTGAGCATTCGCGTAGTGTTGGCATTAAGCAGATTACAGTATTTTTTTCAGCAATGTTCTTGAATATTTTCTCTGCAACTATTGTTTCCTTTGGAAATAAATTATGTAGCATCCGACTCTGTAATGCTTTTTTGCCATCTTCTGTGAGAAGTCCAATTCTAATATCTTTCAGAATACTTGCATAATCTTCATCGTTTGCTTGCCTCATATTGGTAGTGAGTTCTTTGTACTCAAAGAACGACCAAATATTCGCATTACCAATGCTTCCTAATGACTTCTTCTTGTCTTCATGTGTCACAGTATTAAACACAGGTTGTCCTTTTACTGGAGTGAGCTGTAAAAGATCCCTAAAAACTATGACGTGTTTTCCTCCAAATAACACGTCATAGTCTCTTTTTAGAATTTGTTGCATTCTTAAATGCACAAAGGCAAGCATTAAGTTTGATACCATGCTCACCTCATCAATAATGAGAACTTGCATCTTCTTCAACACTCTTGAAACTTCGAAGCATGCTTCTCCTGTTAGCTTGTGATATTGTATTTGGTTCTCATGCTCCACTGGTAACATTAGCAAGCGATGTAAGGTAATTCCTTTTATGTTATAGGCTGCTAACCCAGTTGGAGCAGTTACAACACAAGACAAAGTGGAAGCTGTTTTTTGCTGTAGGTAGCTTCTGATGACTTTTATTAAGAAACTTTTTCCAGTTCCAGCTTGTCCACTCACATACATCCTGATTGGTTCAAATGATGTGCATGAGCACTCTTTATTTTCATGTAGTAATCCATGATCAATTATTTTGGTGACTTCTTCATAAATTTGTATTTGTTCTTCATTCAGTTGTTGTTCCAGATTTAGTAAGTCTATTGAATCTTCCTGTGCTTGATTCATAGCTGTTTCTACTTCAGTCATGGCTATTGCAGCTTCATTTTCTACAATAGGTTGTCCTAGGGGATCTTGACTGAGTGTTCCAGAACTTTGGCTGTCTTGAGAACTGTCTCTAGCTACTTCAGCTGCAATTGTGCTTTCCTGTTCTATTTCTTCATTTAACATTTGCATGTAATTCGTGAAAGTACTGCATTGAATTGTTTCTTTATACGCATTAAATGAATCTTCATAGCTGTGAAATTCTCCCAGTAGTTCGTCCTCTGAACGCCATGGTTTAAACAGCTGTAAAAGTGCCAAGTAGTAAAATTCCTTTTTCTCAGTTGTATCACAACTGAGCTTCCTGTGATTAATCAAACTTCCTTTTGTTTGCTTCACCAAACATCCTTCTTCACCAATGACTTTATATTTTCCATTATTGATGTCTTCTGTGGCTTTCCGTGAAAAAATGTAGTTCTGCAGCACTTCATAGAGACACATGTTCTCAAGATGACGACTTCTTTTTGGGTAATACGTGTCCAACATGTTTGATTTCAAAATATCTGTACTTTCCTGGTTATACTCGGCCAAATATTCAATTTCTGCAACAGATTTCAGTACCCGATTTCTCATTCCTGCAAGGCCTAAACTTACCTAAATTATTCTTCTGGATTTCGAGTAAAGACTTGCAGATGATAACCTATCTGAGCATTCGTAGGATCCAATTTCTCGATGCGATAACATCTTTAAACTGAAACTGTATAGCTTCTTACTGACAGTCTTCTCATGAGAAATCTCTTCCCACATTTCCTTCAATTCTGTTTTCTCAGATTTAGTGATGTATGATGTGACATACCGAGCAACAGCAATAGAATTGTCTGCCACATACTGAATATCCATGTTAGCATTCCACATGGATAAAATGACTGGGTTGTAGTCATTTATGTATTTTGACTCTTCTTTTCTTCGTAGGTTGTAGGTATTCTTAGGTGATTTTCTTGTAATAGTATGTCGCACAGCTGACATAAAACTGTTTACTCTTCCTTTTGAAAGAACAGGTCGTGGAAATCCAAATCGACATTTTGTGTAGAATTTATCTTTGCTCTTGTACTTTCGCCGACAGTATTTTCCACACCGATGATTTTGAAAACGTAGAACTTGCTCTTTTATCTTTTTCTCTTGTGTGCTTTTAGGTATAACACATGTTGCATATTCTTCAATGAAACTTAAAACTGCTTCATCTGCATCTGTTCCAAATTTAGGGGCATCCTTGATCCACAACAGCATATGAATATGAGGAGCACCTCTTGCTTGGTACTCTTTTCTCCAAAAGAAATCCACAACTTCCCCAAGAGGTGGATTTTTTTTATTGCAGATGAAGGACATCATAGCCTCAAATCTATGATTAAAATATCTGCAAACATTAACCGGATCCAATGAGCACAATTCTCCTGCTGTCTTGTATTCGATGTTTTTAATATTAGAATTTGCCTCTCAAAGAAAATCCAGTAAATCATCCCAAGCGTACTCGGCACAGCTTAGGGTAAGGAACCATGTTGGAGTTCGTAAATTCCGTAACATGCATTTTAATTCTCCATGGCGTCGGTACCAATATTCATTTGTCCCACGCTGACAAGCCATCAGATTGATCAATTGTGTTTCCAAATGATCATCTCAGTGCTGCACTTTGTCCATAAAATCCTTAGCAGACACATTATGTAGATGTACTCCACTTTTTAAAATGTGATTTACTGCATAAGATAGTGCAGACAAGTCGCTTTCAAATAAAAGATGAAACAAATAAGGAATACTTTGACGAAATCTTGGATCTTCTGCATATAATCTTGTAGTCCGATACTCAGAAGCTGGAATCTGTTCTGGGCGTTCATCGTATCGTCCACCTTTTCCTGTAGGAAACAGCTGGGGAAAACATCGAGCTTCCAAGCTCTTCTCCCATACACTCACGGGAGTTCCTTTTGCTTTCTTCATCTGAAACAGATCAATAGTGTCTCCCATAACTTCTTTTGAATGAAGAGGATGTATGCTAAAATGTTCATAAATTTCTTCTTCTTTTGACTTGTCCACTTTTTCAATTTGCCCAGTTGGTGTTTCTGTGTCTTCTTGTAAATCTTCTTCATCTTCATCTATATAAATTGATTCATACCATTTATTATTCCTTTTCAAATATAAATTTGCTCTTTGTACTTTCCGTACATCTACCAGCTCCTGCCAAATCTTCTTATTCTTTGTAGGTACACCATTAACCAGAATAACTAATGGTTCAGTTTCCAAAGTATCTGCATCAATAGTTTCCATATTTTTTTTCAAATCCAATGGCAAATACACCACTCTTCCTTTTAAACCTCTCAGTAAATCTGAAGGAGGTAATTTACCAGTTTTGGGCTCCATACGTACTATGGTCTGGAACGGATGAACACATTGAATGAGTATAGACTCATATGTATTTAAAACAGAAAGTTCGGCAGGAATAGCATCCAATTCTAAATTATTAAGTACAGCTCTGGTCGGCATTCTATTTTCTTCTAACTTATTATAACAGTATTTACAAATACGCTGATCTTCACCCAATTCAAAAAAAATTCCAGAAATATATATGTTGCAAAATCCTTCCACTTATAATTATCTTCATTTTCACTTTTTTTATACAGATCAACATTCCTTTGACACACTTTCCTAGATAGACAAGCCAGAGAATGTCCTTGCAAACCAGTATTCTCTCTCACTCTGCATGGATCTAGTCTTTGAAGCACCTTAATCTTCTGTTTTACACTCTTTTTACTATATTCTCTTAGAAAGTCACGTAATTTATCAATAGATTCCTGACGCACAGTACAAATACTACTACAATTCCAAGTGTACACTGGGGCTTTTGGACGTCTCCCCATAACCTCAGCAGCCATCACTTCTTCCTCATTTCTTGGAACCATTTTCTCTTTTTCCATCACTCAACCATCTCTAACTTCATATGCTCTACCATTGTTGTCAACTGCATACAACAAACTATTACTTTGAAGATAACTCTCTTCATTAAAAAATGGTTCAGTACTTGAACTGTGCTTCCATTCTCCCAAGAACACTTTACAAAAGTTACTTTTTTTCACTTCTCTTTTCCTTTTGCTTTGTGACTTCATTGCATTGACTAATTTGTCTAATCTACGCATCCTATTCAAAATTGAAATAAAAAGTTTTCTTTTTATTTCCAAAGCCTTACTTACAATATTTTCTATAAAAAAAAAATCTTAATAAATTTTGTTTTTTTCTTATATTTTTTCACATCCTTTAGCAAATTTAACATCACTCTTCTCTGAAACATTTTTCGACTAATGTTTTTAAAATCTAATTTTCGTGTTAAATCACTTTTACTTACTTCTGATTGTACATTAGCTTTTGTTTTTTGCTGTTGACTCTGTTGTTGCTTTGTACCTAAAACACTGTTTGTTTTACATTTATTTTTTCAATTTTTTTTTGAAGATCTTTTCTAAGAAATCTCTACTTTGCTTACCAGTAGACTTTTTCTGTTTGCCATCACAAGCTTTTCCTCCTATTTTTTTTCCAGTTTTGTCCAGATATAGTTGTTGTTGCTTTTCTTTCCTCTTTCTTGTCCTTAAAGGCATTTTTTTATTTTTTCACTGTTGCTCGGCAATACCTGCAAGAAACTTTAAAAAAAATACCTTTTTGTAATTATAATTGATTTAAATTTTTTTTTAGCTTTTCAATAATTTAAAATGTTTTAGCATTTGACTCTTATTTGTGATTTATTGATTTCTGCTGAGTGCTAACCACCTCATTTGAAGAAAACAAGCTGTCCCTTTCCTGCAAGTGCATGTTTTACAGAACAACTGCAACACAAATTACATCTCTGGCCACAATTCCTGTGCGCACACAGCCTCATGGTGTGATTCTAAGCAGAAAACAGAATTGGATTGGCAATTTCAAAGCACTTTTACTACTGTGGTAGAGCAAGTGATAATTACTGTTACAGCCTGACACATTTTCCTTGTAGATTACAGAGGCAGAAAAGAGCACATGTCCTAACAGCTACTTCATACCATGAGCATGTGCAACCTGGGTGAGTGACTACACTAGAGCAAAGGAAATGAGCCTTGGTGACGTTGAATGTCTTTGCGTTACACAGTGCTATCTGAAACACCACACAGAACTCAGTACTACGCATGGGAGTGTTGGAGAAGCTGCTGCATGTGTGCAAAGAGTGTGTTTCTGGAGACTGTGTATTGTCTGGTGCAAGACAGATGAGCAAAGAGACTTCCAAAACTGCATGAAGACTGCAGGGATGTATGTAACGGTGCATGTATGCTAAGGGTTATTTTGAGTTATGAACATATGGCAACTACCTGTGCCTTTGCTATTTTGAAAGGAAAATCTACCCTGTTGGTTTCAAATGTTTTAGCTTTTGCCTCTCATTTGCGATTTAGTGATTTCTGCTGAGTGCTAACCACCACATTTGAAGAAAACAAGCTGTCCCTTTCCTGCAAGTGCATGTTTTACAGAACAACTGCAACACAAATTACAACTCTGGCCACAATTCCTGTGCGCACACAGCCTCATGGTGTGATTCTAAGCAGAAAACAGAATTGGATTGGCAATTTCAAAGCACATTTACTACTGTGGTAGAGCAAGTGATAATTACTGTTACAGCCTGACACATTTTCCTTGTAGATTACAGAGGCAGAAAAGAGCACATGTCCTAACAGCTACTTCCTACCATGAGCATGTGCAACCTGGCTGAGTGACTACACTAGAGCAAAGGAAATGAGCCTTGGTGACGTTGAATGTCTTTGCGTTACACAGTGCTATCTGAAACACCACACAGAGCTGAGTACTACACATGAGACTGTTGGAGAAGCTGCTGCGTGTGTGCCAAGAGTGTGTTTCTGGAGACTGTGTATTGTCTGGTGCAAGAGAAATGAGCAAAGAGACTTCCAAAACTGCATGAAGACTTCTGGGATGTATGTAACAGTGCATGTGTGTTAAGGGGTAATTTGAGTTTTGAACATATGACAACTACCTGTGCCTTTGCTATTTTGAAAGGAAAATCTACCCTTTTGGTTTCAAATGTTTTAGCATTTGCCTCTCATTTGCGATTTAGTGTTTTCTGCTGAGTGCTAACCACCACATTTGAAGAAAACAAGCTGTCCCTTTCCTGCAAGTGCATGTTTTACAGAACAACTGCAACACAAATTACATCTCTGGCCACAATTCCTGTGCGCACACAGCCTCATGGTGTGATTCTAAGCAGAAAACAGAATTGGATTGGCAATTTCAAAGCACATTTACTACTGTGGTAGAGCAAGTGATAATTACTGTTACAGCCTGACACATTTTCCTTGTAGATTACAGAGGCAGAAAAGAGCACATGTCCTAACAGCTACTTCATACCATGAGCATCTGCAACCTGGGTGAGTGACTACACTAGAGCAAAGGAAATGAGCCTTGGTGTTGTTGAATGTCTTTGCGTTACACAGTGCTATCTGAAACACCACACAGAGCTGAGTACTACGCATGGGAGTGTTGGAGAAGCTGCTGCGTGTGTGCAAAGAGTGTGTTTCTGGAGACTGTGTATTCTCTGGTGCAAGAGAAATGAGCAAAGAGACTTCCAAAACTGCATGAAGACTGCTGGGATGTATGTAACAGTGCATGTGTGGTAAGGGTTAATTTGAGTTTTGAAAACAGACTGCCCCTTTCCTGGGTCTGCAATTCTTACAGAACAACAACTTCACAAATTAAATCTCAGACAACAATTCCTATATGCACACGGACTCATGCTGTGATTTTAGGCACAAAACACAGGCTGCCCCTTTCCTGGGACTGCAATTCTTACAGAACTAATGCTAATTTCAAATGTGTTGCCATTTTCCTCTCATTTCTTTCAAAGTGATTTCTGCTAAATCCTAACCATCACAGTTAAAAAGAAGCTGTCCTTTTCTTTCAACTGCAAGTCTTACTTTTCAACAGCAACACAAATTAAATCTCTGTCAACAATTCTTCTCTGCACACAGACTCATGGTTTGATGGTAGGCACAAAACAGTATTCCTCATTGTTACCAGTACACATAAACTTATGGTGAAAACATACTCCATAATATTTAACTAGTTAAAGACAGTTAAATATCTCCCAAACCTCAAAATGTAAAACATAACTTTTAAAAAAGATTCACAATTCTAATATTTATATCAAAAACCACCACATACATCCCCTCTCAAACTCATAACTCACCTTTAAAATTAGTTAGTTGTGAAAGAAATGTGCCACTCAAACAGAAGATTATCAGAGTCAGAATATCAGAGCTCTACACCTCTCTCTTCTCTCCAGAACCAGTAAATGGCAATGTTTCCCTCTCTTTTTTCACACATATACATGTTAATTTCAAATCTCAGTGCTTCCCACTTTTTTTCAAATGAAATCACACATTTCTTTTGGTTGAAAACTTCAACCCCTTTCCAAATGTACCCTTCCCCCAACTTGACTTCTGCCTGCTACCATAGCAACAACTCATGGAACACTGCTGTGAGGAGAGAGGTCAGAGGTTCAGCACACAATGTTTCAAATCCAAAGAGCAAGAGTGGTTCACCTGTCCAACCTCACAGCAAATCCAATCTAATCTTCTGTGGGAACACAATTTTCTGAAGCAATACAAAACATGCTTCTAAAAAAATACACATACAGCCTACTTTTTACTGTAAAAAGATTTGAATCAGCCAATGTGTTCTTTTTATGTTAAAAAAATATGTATGCCTCCATTTTACAACTGTCTTTCATTTCATATTGCCTTTCTACTGAAAGACACCTCCTGAGTGCATCCAGATCTCCTTGGAAGATGTTCACAGTGTGGATTGTAGGTCACAGCTATGTCTTCTGGAGTGAAAAGTATGCAGAAAAAAAGGTATGGCGAGAGACCTTGCTTTGCCAAATGTAGACATTAAATGGATTGGTCAGAGAGGGTTAAAGTGGCACCAATTAATGCCTTTGGTGAAAACCTTTCTACATCTCCCACAGCCTAACCTTATTATTGTGCACTGTGGTGGTAATGACCTAGGCACTTTAACTGGGGTAGGTCAGGAAATGCTTATTAAGGACACCTTTGTGCAATTGATGGCGCTTTTTCCACAAACTGCCTTTGTATATTCTAATATATGCCAAAGGCAAAAGTGGAACTGGTCCAACCAATTTTGTCCACAGATTGACAAAGCAAGGAAGCACGTCAACAGATCTATTTCTGCTTTCCTCAGAGACTATGGTATGGGTTCTATATACCACAACAACTTGCGTTACAACATGCAAGACATTTATAGAGGAGATGGTGTACACTTCACTGATGAAGGCAACAGAGTCTTCCTCTTGAACTTAAGACTCTGCATCGGTACTTACTTGTAGGTACCAAAAAACACACAATGAACACAAGGGCTCTTTTTAGAGCCACCTTATATCTAAACACTTAAATGCAATTTTTTATTCTTTTTTTTAAAAAGTTTTTTTTCGGGTGCGCTCTGGGTGCGCGCACCTGGCGATATTTTAAAAAATATATAAATCTTTTTTTTGCCCTACAAGGTCCTACTGTGACCCCCTGACAATGCCTAGTGGGTCAATATCTCCCCACTCTGCCCCCTTTAAACCTTCTCCCACTTTGTTTCTCACCCCCTCTAAATGCGAGAGACAAAATGGCGGCCGCCGCTTCCTGATTTCCACTGATTCGAATGTTTACTTACTTCTAACAACCAATCAGAAGTGCGCTCGCGCACTGCCGAGTGCGCGCACCCAGCGCGTACGCTGCGCGGTTACAGATATATATATTGATTTAAATGTTTTTTTCTCTGGAAATACTGAACAGATTTACACCAAACCTGCAAAAGGCACTTCATTGACCTTTTAGCTACCTCTCTGCCAAATTTCACATAATTATGTTAAGCCGTTCAGGCTGTAGCTGCGACTAAAGTCCCTATGGAAAAATCCATGGGGAAAACGTATTTTGGGACCCCCCCTTTTTCTCAGCCCCCGCTTGACGAATCACCCCGAGACTTCCAGGGTAGGAGCTGAGCGGAGCGCCCCATTAGTTTTGAAAATTTTGCGAGGATTGGCCAACCGGCGCCAAAGTTATTCAAAATAGAATTTTGAGATTTCCTATGGAAACTCGGTCCTAACTATAACTATCTACTGGCGACCGCCAGTAGATAATATATATATATATATATATATATATATATATATATATGCAAACACCAGGCGCATTCTCCCACTTCCAGGCAGGCGAAGAAGAAAGCACACGGACACCAATCGTGCTTCAGGAGAATTTAATCCGAACCAGCACCCACACAGCACGTCATTACGCGTTTCGGCCACAAAGTGGCCTAGATCACATATATATACATAGTCTTGAAGCATTCATGAACCTCCAGCGCAAAGCACGTAGCGAAAATGAACGCACAAACTCCTCTTCGTCGTTGCTTAAGGTAATTCTTTATTTACTCCCTTCTGTCTGCCATGACGCGTTTCGGCCGGTAAAACGGCCTTGATCACATCAGACGCTATTGTGTTCTATTATTGAACTGGTATCACTGTGGCCTTTTAGATGAGGAAGAATACACGTTTTTAAAGACTGATAAGCCCCGCATTCCTTATTTATACCCCCTCCCCAAAATCCACAAAAACGCCTCTAATCCACCAGGGCGTCCAATAGCCTCCTCAAATGGGGACTATTGGAAAATACCTCTATATTCTTAGATCTCTATCTTTCTAAGTATGTGGTAAACTTGAGATCGTACTGTAAAGATTGCTCTGATTTTCTGAAAAGAATTTATGATGTACAATGGGAGGACAATTTCACAATGATTGCACTGGATGTGTTCACTGTATACATGCATTGAGCAGAAAAAAGGTGTTGAGGCTTGTATGTATTTTATTAAAAGTAGACACATTACCCTGTGGGAACACATTGAAATGTTGGAGACTATGATGCTCTACTGTTTGGAAGAAAATATTTTCCTATTTGAAAAGAAAATCTATCGTCAATGCTCAGGTACAGCGATGGGCACTTGTTTTGCCCCCAGCCTAGCACATTTATTCCTAGGCTGGTGGGAGGAACAAATTGTCTGGGTAGAAGAAAATGAACAATATACTGACATATACCCATCTGGGTCAGATATATTGATGACCTATTTTTAATTTGGGAGGGTCCTGATGAAAAAGCCATCCAATTCATACAGAGATTGGAAGCAAATGATCTTAATTTAAAATTCACATATAAATTGAGTAAAAACTATTGTGAATTTCTGGATATTTGCATAAAGATTGTGGATGGCAAATTGACAGACCCAATAAGCCCCTACTAAAATATAGCATACTATTATTATTATTATCATAACTAAAATATACAATAATTGGATTTTATTACATTCCATACCTATTCCCCTTAAAAACCCAGTGTAGTGTAGTTCCTATTTCCCTTATTGGCTCTACGCATTGGAATAATATACACTAGAGTTTTTGCACAGGACTAAGGTCATTATGCTCCTATCGAGTACATTAAACTTAATTACTTGTGTGTGCCAGCTAACTCAGAGTTCACTAGAAACATCTCAAATGAACAAGAAGGGATTCGTTTCTGACAACTGCATAAACATGACAACTTTGTTTCCCTGAGAATCGGAACGCGTCTCAGAATCATGGAAACAATAGATAACAGTTTCACTCAGTCAATCGTGCATGCTTAGTTTCTACAGAGTTACACAGAAATAGAAAGAAGGGCGGTTCAATAAAAGCATTTATTGAACAGTCTTGTTTCTCGTGTGAGAGATATGAGCTGTTACAATCATTAGACAGTAAGCAAGATATAATATGCACAGCGTAAGCAGTAACAAGAAATAATACTGCAATAGCATTGTCTTTTAGCTATGACATGTAATCATATATACATACAAAAATGGTCCTACCCCAGTGTACCTAACCTAAGTGTAGTACGAGGTAAGAAGTAGGTGCTGTTTTCTATAGTATGGTATATACTAAGTTTAGTATGCCAAGTGTCCCTCTAGGTTCTAGTCGGCTCCATACCTTTAGAATGAGTGAGGTGGGAATCTCTATCCGGGTCTCAAACTCTAACACCCCACGAAGGGAGTCAGAACACTCTGCGAGCAGGGATGACAACGTCTGGTCAGTGCGTCAGGCTGGGATATGGTCTCTTCCAAACTTGCCGTGGCGAAGTTTGCAGTCAAGTCATGCTGAGTCGTGCCGTGGTTTGCCATGGTAAGGGAAGGCATATTTATTCCTGGAAGGTGCTTATGAATGCTAGCATTGACGTAAAGTTGGGCAGTGGAAGACGTCATGGATGAACCCCCAAGGAATAGCAGTTCATGCATAATATATGAGTTCTTGGAGAAATCAAAAATCCTAGCTAGATAATGTCCCGTTCGGCTTAAGGGTCTGGTTTTTAAGAACTCGTTGTGAAGTGGGATGGATGCATGTAGGTGACCATGCCTGTATTTGGTTAGCATGGCTAATGCCTAAATAAGGACTGGGATTCTATGCCTAAATAAGGGCAATGTGAATTGTGCCTATATAAGGACATGATTCAGGGAAACCTATATTCGGGTTTCTAAATCGAAACACAACACCCACTCCATTGACGAATGATCGATATTACTAAATGCTAAACATGCTAAACACATAAAATTGAGTATCACATGTTCACTAAAAAATTTGTAAAAGCATACTAAAAGACTTTGTTAAAAGTTTGCTACTCATTAAATACTGGTGCTGTACATATCAAAGCAATGTTGCATTCTAAGCATATATTTACAGTGAACGCTAAGAGAATGAACAGAAATATATATACACATATGTAATGAAATGGTCCAGTTTTACAGAAAGGAAAAAAGTTCAGAGCCATTTCACGTCATGATTAGATAAATGTGGGAAAAAAAGGTGACAATGTGTCCCTGGAAGTGTTTCAAAGAAGTCTGTTCTCTATGAATAGTTCTACTGTAAGGAGAGCTTACAGTAGAACTTTGAGCTTAGAGCTTTGAGCCATAAAAGAAGACAATATTAAAAAAAGTGCGAACTTAGGAAATGTTCAAATTTTGTCTTTTTGTTTTGAATAAATGAGGGCCATATTTATAGATTATATGGTCCACTGTGAGCCAAATCAAAAGTTATTTGAAGATGCTGGGCAAAACATGAAATCCTCTAATCCTGTAGACAAAAAGTCATCTATTGGTGTTTTTGATAGGTCGATTACCTCGTTTAGAAGACTAACTGCACATAGATGCGATGCATCGTCAGTAGTAGTGTTCGTTGGTATCTGTGTGCCTGTTGATCCATCTCGTACCTCAGCAGTAGCATGTTGCGTCTGTGAGATCTCAATGAATACTGTCATCAGGATCGGTAGCCTCTGGGGACAACACAGAGCATGGGCCGTTATCGGGTCCAGCAGAGTATCGATATCCACTGGCATGACTGATGGGAGTGTTAGACAGATGTCTAGCATGCATTCTTCACAGCAAAGCCGGCAGCGTAGAACAGGTAATATGCAATCAGGCCAGATTGGTCTGAAAGACAGAAACCATGTGGTATTTAGTTCTCATAGACGAAGTAAACCCAATAGATGTACTATGCGCTCACGACACATCCTTTCCGGGAGAGCATTTTCCAAGGTGCTGGGAGTGACGGTGGTGGATTGGCTTGCCATAGCGTAGCAGGAGGAATAAAAATAGGATTCCTGCAACGAGTGCTAAAATTAGCGGCAGACCACCAAACACCGAGTGCATGATATAAATAAATAATAAATAATCCACATTTGAAAAGCGTGAACAATCACCCGTAAGGGTCTCTAGGCGCTGGGGGCCGTTGGGAAGATTAAGCAAGCTATTGCCCAGAGTCACATGGTGCTGGGGTAATCTGCCACCGGCAATCGAACCGTGATCCCCAGATTCCGGAGTCAGTCACCCTGGCCGCGGTGCCACACCTCTTCCTTCTTTCTTCCTTCTTCTGAAGTTTGGAATGATTCCTAGGACTACTTGAAAAGGTGTTAACAGTCCCGAACATACGGTCTTAAATACATGCACAATACCGCTCGTATCAGAGATGTTTAAGATACGTCCCAACATTTCTGTGAAATGTGTAGGGCAATTTGTCCTTAACAGAGCCTGTGTCTCAGCCGAAGTCCTTGCGACTTGTAGATCATAGGTTTCTTTGGCCGAGGTCAAAGGCACGGTTTGTTGTAAAAGAATGGCTTTTATTCTGCTTAAAGTATCAATTCGTATTGGAGAGATGTTCAGTGAAGGCCATAAAGGCAACTCCCTGACTGTGTCTATTTGGGGGAACAAGACTTGCATACAGCAAGTGACCCTGGAAGTAACTGATACTAGATATGGGATACCTGGCAACATGCCACAACAGCTCTGATCATTCAACATGAGGTAACTCCCATTTGAAACACGTGTCGGCTGGTTCTTCCATTGATCTCTGAATTTTAAGAAAGAATTTAATGGCTGAACATTGTACAACATCTCTGAAGACAATCTTTTCCTCTCGTTCCATGTATTTTGTACTGTAGCACTTACTTACATGTACTGTGTTGACTTATTATTTATGTGTGCCTAGGTTTTTGTTTTGTATGTTTAGTGAGGGTTTTACCCACCCATAATTGGGGGGTTATAGGGCTTATACCCTCTCCTAGTTGCACCATACAGATTGTATTTCCATTTAATATTTGTGCGTTTATAGGGCAGAGCACCTAGGATTTTCCCTGTTTACCTAAAAACCCTTCTTCTGGACCCATAAAGATGTTTAACCCACCCATCATCCGAACCTAACAGCCTTGCAATTATAGACCGCTTTATGTCCTGGTTTTTCCTTTCCACAACCGAATTTCCCTCCGGATGGAATGGAGAGGAGTACCGCAATGCAACGCCCAAACTGGCCATGGCTTCTTTGTAAGCCCGAGAGCTAAACGCAGGGCCCTGGCCAATTCCGTACGGGCCGATAAAGACTCGCAAATCTTTTATAACTGTTCGAGCGTCAACTGAGCACTGAGGCCACATCCAAAGGAACCTTGAGCACGAATCTACTGCGACAATAATATATTTATAGTTACCATCCCTTTGCAAGGGACCACAGTTATCCAGGTAAACACAAGCTAATGGTTTATCTGAAAGTAACAGGGGCGTCTGCGCAGGACGTTTCACTGTAGAAGCGTTCATCTTTTGGCATATTTCACATTCCAAAACATAGTTCTTGGTCTGTTTCCTAATGCCAGGCCACCAATATCTCTGTTTTGATAACGATATTGTGGCGGAAACACCTGCATGGGCAGAGGCTATCCCTTCATGTGCTGCTAGGATTAGTCCTAATCTATGTTCCTTGTTTGGAATTACCCTATCCCCCAGGGATTCGAGCAAATGGAACGTTGTTTGCATCAATTATATACGAGTATTTGAGTGAAAATTTTTTAGGTAACGCTGCACCACTGCCTTTGCTTGAAGCATTGACAGCCAACAATATCTCACAATCTATTTTCGTTTTTGAACGAGTGATTGCAGCTACAGAAGCCGTTTGCACAGCCCCCTTCGCGTCGTCGTCAGCCAATGAATTCCCTGCAACGTGAACACCATCATGTTGATGACTCAGCGTGTGTATCACGTGAGTGTTTTGTAGTCCGTTTCGCAACTGAACTACTTGTTCCCAAAGCGTTTTATGCTTGATTGTGCCACCTTTTGTATCTTTGAAACCATTTTGAAGCCAATTCTGTAAATATTCATTGTACGATTGTACACAGTCAAAATAATCAAACACTATAAGTGTGGGGAATTCACGATCCGTATTTTCAAGTGCCAATTTGAATGCTTGTAGTTCAGCTCGCTGAGCTGTACAATCTCCTTCAGATTGTATTTTAGTAACCATCGGTCGGAATTTACCATTACGCATGTGACCTTTAACGATCGCGCAGGCTGCACTGTAAGCTTGCTCACTTTCCGTAGTGGGTTGTGCTGATCCGTCAGTATAAATTATGAATTCATACTGGTCAAGAGGGAGAATCTCAATAGGCAGAGGACATTTGTGTTCATATTGCAGGAATGCTTGTGTTTTTAAATAAGGATCAAAAACATATTCAACGTCTGTTGCAGCAAGAGAATTAACCCATTGTATCCATCTTTGATGTAATGCTTTTGCATTTGGAATGCTCGCTTTTGTAACCGCCTGTAAGGCTGGTAGCGGAGTCATGACAATAATGCGTTTCCCCTGAGCTAGAGCTTTTTCTTTTGCTACAGCGGTTTGAACTGCTGTCAGAATTTTTTCTGTTGAAGTGAAGCTCATTTCCGCTTGTGTATACGAATGTGATTTGTATGCAATTGGTACTTTTTCACCTTCATTAAAAGATAAGGAGGTGAATTTGCATTAACCTGAAATAATTCGGATCACTAAATTACGTGTATTTACGTGTGTTTGTAAGTGATTTGTTGCTAACAAGTTAGCTTGTAGTGAACGCAGGATTTCTGTGTGTTCCTGTGTCCAATATTTGATTTTGAAATTAGGTTTGATTAGTTCGTAGAGAGGTTTAACCCTTTCTGCGTAGTTTAGAATGTAAGTTCTTCCAAAATTCAGGAAACCTAGAATCGACTGTAAGTTTTCAGCGTTTTTGGAGGTTGGAGCAGCGCACACTTTTCTAAAAAGTTCTCTGCCAGGCTTTTGCCATCACTTGAAAGTTCATATCCTAGGAAAAGGACATTGAGATGGGCAATTCTAGATTTTTTAAAGTTGAATTTATTGCCCTAATAGGCGAAGCCCAGTATAATGGTGTTCACCCTGTTCAAGTGCCTATCCAAGTCATCCTCTGTCAGATAGATATCATCGACATATGACAATGCCTCATCATCATAAATTTGTAGTAACTCTGTTACTCTTGCTGAGAACAACTCCGGGCTGTTCTTGAACCCTTTGTGGGAGTCTACAGAAGTGACGCTGGGTTCCCATTATTGAGAAAGCTGTCAAGTACCTACTTTCAGGTGCTATGTTCTGACAAGAGAAACCATTTGAAATATCCAATGTGGTTTTATATTTTTTATTCACAATGTTATTCATTAATGCTGTACTGTGTGCATTTTGCACAGCAAATGTTTTAGAACAAGTGTTCAGGTGTCTGTAATCCAAAACTAGACGATATGTGTTGTCTGGTTTGGAAACAGGAAACAAAGGATTGTTCACTGATGAGGTGCATGTTTCAATCACCCCTTGGTATTCAAGTTGATCTAAGATCTCCCTGACCTGTTTTTTAGCTTCTTGCTTAATTGGGTACTGCCTTTGTGCAGTAGGTTGACATTTTAATTGGATTTTATGGTGAGGTGAATCCTCATCCCATCCTACATGATTTTTGTATAATGCAGGGGCCTGGGCTACTGCCCATTTCCTGGCATAAGTATATTTTAAATGTATAGTAACATGGTTGGAGAAGGCTGGCATAATGATGTCTTTGCCATGTGGGCACTCCCTGACAAATTCTGGTGGGCAGTCTTTTTCTGCTAGAAGTATATCATAGCCCCTTGAAAGCTTTTCCCAAAAGAGTGCGTTCACTTTTCTTGGTATGTCTCCCTCCATCCGGAGTGTTATCTCATATAACTTTTGTGAAGAACTAACCCTGGTGTCTACAGTGTCAACTGTTATGTATTCATTCAATATTATTACACACATGCACAACTGCGGCGACTCCTTTAAAAGATCTCCGTTAAAGAGCCCTCCTGCGAGGCCCGTGAGGGACTGCAGCACCACCCCCACGAGGAGCATCGCCCTATGATGAAGCATGACACCCGCTAGGGTGTGTGAAGGCACTATAAACTACAGGAGAAATTCCTCTACCACTCACACTGACTTAGCTTGCGTGTGAGTATCATCTACCCACCTGGTCTCTCTTTCATTTATTCTGAGGAACAGTTACCCCCTAGGTTTATAAATTTATTCATTCAAGTCCACTGTCTCCAGAAGTTCCTTCAGGTTCTGGTGAGCTATTGTTACTTCTGCTTCACTGTCCAGCATTGTTTGAGCCCATTCTCCATTTTTGAGTTGTGTTCTCAGGATTTTTGGCATGTCTGATCTTCAGACCTGCTACCTTTTTCTTGTTGAATTGTGGTTTTGGTTTGTTTTCCTGAACGTGTTGGTCGTCTCTGGACTTCATGCGTTCTTCTTTGTGATCTGACCGTCCTCTTCTTTCGGATGTCTCTGAAGATGTATGAAAGGTACGAGAGGAACGTGTATTAGTATCTTGATACCTGTCAGGTTTTTTCAAATTATCCCTATTCCTGAGGTTATACCTCCTATCAGAGTGCTTCTTTTGAGGAGACCTACCTCGAGATTGAGTACGTTTCTCTTTTGAATGTTATTTTTTATTTTCCCACTTCTTTTTAGAAGATGTAGGATTGTGTTTAATTGAGTCTTTTTCAGGACCCTCAGACAGTTGTGGTTTAACTGGTTTTCCACCTAAACTGTCTCTGCCTAATTCTTCATAGGATTTTTCTATTATTCTGGGTAGTTCATGTTGATGTTCTGTTACATCAAATCCCCTTAATTTCTGGTGGATCGCCACTGATGCTGCCTCCCCTTTAATATTAGATAATATTATTGTTGAGACCAGGTCGAAGTTTTTTTTGTAATTTCATACCTAAATTCAGAGCAGGCTCTGCCCCGTATTCATTTTGAATTTGTTTCAGGACATCAGGTATTACCGCAATAGACGGAACACCATGGGGTCCATTAGGATAACGGGTGGATCGCCACCGCCCGCATGGCGGTGGCGATCTGCCCACTGCAAATTTCCCCCCGCCACATTACCATGGTGGGGGGGACCCCGGTGGATGGGAAGACTGTCCGCCGGGTTTACGCCGGTAGGCAATCCGCCCGATTGCCTACCGGGCGGAAAAGCATTTTATATGGTGGCAGTGTCTGGTAGACACCGCCATCCATATTAGTATGCAGGCGGGGACCTGCCTTTCGGAAAGGCAGGTGGTTTTTGCCATTGGGGGCCCATAGCAGGCCCCCAGGGATCCTGGGGGGTGGGGGGTGCACATGGGGGGTACCTATGGTACCCCCCTGCAGTTCCATGCACAACATGGCAGGCACCGCTCGGTGCCTGCCATGTTGTGCATGGAAGTGCATGACATGCCTTCTTGGCATTGTGACGGGCGGTGCTGAGAGCACCGCCCGCCGCAATGTCACCATCCTTATGACCCTCCATGTGTTTTAGTATAGATGACAGCAAAGACTGTACCCCAAGTGGTGCAGTCTTCCAGATGTGGTGTGGTCCCCATTGGTAAACAGATTGTTAGGATTCTGTGTTTCACATAAGGGCTAGAATTAGGCAATACTGCTTCGATTTGAGTACTTTTTTGAGCTATCCAGAACGGAATTTGTTCACGCTTTGTGGGCATTTTACCCATGACTGCGTGTAACGTCTGTGGAGTAATTTTTAGTGTATTCCCCTGATGAGGGGTTTGATTTGGAATGGTTAATGGTGGTTGGACTGTTAAAGTCCGCATGACATATTGTACTAACTGTCTGTAGATTTTTATTAACTCTTTTAGTTGAATGAGTAATTAATCGTCTGACATTCCTTCAATGTCAGGATGAGGTGTGTAGCCGGCTAAAATCAGCCATGTAGTCTACCTAGTGGACCGAGCCTGGTAATGTGAGTGTAATGTTTTAGGGCGCCTTTAAACCGGAGCTGATGCTCCTGGTATGTGAGTGGAATTTCAGCATCCTCGAAGGGAACGTATTCCTCAGGTGGTTCATCTTCTTTGAAGAAGTGAAACATTTTTGTTACTGGATTTGATTCTGGGAATGTAATCCATGAATAGAATACCTCTGTCTGAAAAGATTCATGTGCCGTTATCACAAAAACTGCTCTACCACCTCTTGGTGTTAGGCCATGTTTTATAAGTTTTAGAGTGATGGCTCTCTTCAAATTTGGATGGATGTTTATAACACCCTCATCGGTTTCATTTAAATCTGTAGTATTTAAACCTGTTGCGACTTGGTCAGCCGGAGCCTCTGTATCAGACATTTTTGTTTAATGAAAAATGTAGAACAAGTTTCAAGGGAACAAAGATAAGGTGCACAATATTTTGTAACACTGTATCCTCCAACGTTGAACAAACCAAACAGCTAATACATAGGATTTTCGTCCTACTCAGCTATGGCGGATATTAGCCCTACCCACTCCAGACGTCTTATGGAGTTTCATGAGTAGGGGTCTCTGAGAAAAGCACGACCGAGTTACTTCAGTATCGAGCATTAAATTAGTGCCTTACCAAACCGTTGGGAGCCATGTAGTGTACTTCCTATTTCCCTTATAGGCTCTGCGCATTGAAATAATATAAACTATAGTTTTTGCATAGGACTAAGGTCAGTATGCTCCTATCGAGTACATTAAACGTAATTACTTGTGTGTGCCAGCTAACTCAGAGGTCACTAGAAACATTTTGAATGAACAAGAAGGGATTCGTTTCTGACAACTGCATAAACATGACAACTTTGTTTCCCTTAGAATCGGAACGCGTCTCAGAATCGTGGAAACAATAGATAACAGTTTCACTCAGTCAATCGTGCATGCTTAGTTTCTCCAGAGTTACACAGAAATAGAAAGACGGGCGTTTCAATAAAAGGTTTTATTGAAAAGTCTTGTTTCTCGTGTAAGAAATATGAGCTGTTACAATCGTTAGACAGTAAGCAAGATATAATACGCACAGCATAAGCAGTAAGAAGAAATAATACTGCAGTAGCATTGTCTTTTAGCTATGACATGTAATCATATATACATACATAAATAACACAGGCTAGAAAGTGAATACTCGTCTGATGCTTCTAAAATAGTCCTACCCCAGTGTACCTAACCTAAGTGTAGTACGAGGTAAGAGGTAGGTGCTGTTTTCTATAGTATGGTATATACTAAGTTTAGTGTGCCAAGTATCCCTCAAGGTTCTAGTCGGCTCCATACCTTTAGAATGAGCGAGGTGGGAATCTCTATCCGGGTTTCAAACTCTAACACCCTGCGAAGGGAGTCAGAACACTGGAAGCTGGATTCTCTGCGAGCAGGGATGACAGCGTCAGGTCAGTGCGTCAGGCCAGGATACGGTCTCTTCCGAACTTGCCGTGGCGAACCGTGCAGTCAAGTCGTGCTGTGGTTTGCCATGGTAAGTGAAGGCATATTTATACCTGGAAGGTGCTTAGGAATGCTAGCATTGATGTAAAGTCAGGCAGAGGAAGACGTCATGGATCAACCCCTAAGTAATAGCAGTTCATGCATAATATATGAGTTCTTGGAGAAATCAATAATCCTAGCTAGGGAAAGTCCCGTTCGACTTAAGGGTCTGGTTTCTAAGAACTCGTTGTGATGTGGGATGGATGGATGTAGGTGACCATGCCTGTATTTGGTTAGCATGGCTAATGCCTAAATAAGGACTGGGATTCTATGCCTAAATAAGGGCAATGCAAATTGTGCCTATATAAGGGCATGATTCAGGGAAACCTATATACGGGTATCTAAATCGAAACACAACACCAGCAACCCACTACTAAGGTATAACATACTATTACTAATATTATAATTAAAATATTCATTAAAATCTAAATGATAACACATGTAAACTAATAATTAAAATGTTTATATAATTAATATTCAATTAAATAATACATACCTATACTGACTCTTAATTTTAACTTAATCATATATTTTTTTTCTTGCCACCCTTTGCCCCCAAACCCAAAAATATGTTACTAAATTATAGCGTACGATTAATAAGAATAACTTGAAATATACATTACAATAAGAAAAATGTAAGCTAACAAACAAACTGACATATTTATTAACCAAATAACTAATTAGTTAAAAATAATTACCATTACATTTAAATGTATTATAATTTAACCATCTTTCCACTCTATTCTCCGAAAACCCAACAACCTACTACTAACCTTAAAATTACTAATTACATTGAAAAATAAATTACCAAAGCACTAAAAATTAGAAACTATGCGCCCGATCTAGGTAAAACCGAAATACCGAGTCCTTAATAGCAATTTTTACCGTTTCGCTATTAAGGACTCGCAAAATTGAATGCAGGTAGGAATCGCTAAAATATTAGCGATTCCTTAATAACGAATCCCAAATTTAGATTAGCTAATAATGAATACCTACCCATTCATTCCTATGGGCTAGGAGGCTCATAGGAATGAATGGGTAGATATACACTATTAGCGATTCGGTATTAAAAAATAGCAAATAGAGGGCGCTATTTTAAGGGTGCCAGGGTGTCAAAGGACACCCTGTTGCACCCCTGAAATGTGCATGTGTGCACATGTGGCACACATACATGCCGTAAGGGCATGAATGTGTTTCACAGGGCACTTTAAAAAAAGCAAAAAAGTTCTTCTTTAAAGGATATCGCTAATTACCACCAACTTGAAGTTAGTGGTAATTAGCGATTCCTTAATGCTAAAGTGCACTTACATTGCATTTAAGGAACCGCAATTCCCGATTCCTTAAATGGAAGAGCAAAATAAGGAATCGCAATTTTGCGATTCCTTATTTTTCTAGTAGGTTTAAACTCACCTACATTGCTCGCAGCCAAATAGCGATCGGTAACGCTGGAATTCTGCTAATTTCAGCGTTACCGATCGCTATTTGGCCACCTACATCGGGCCCTAAATTTTTAAATTGAATAGCTATTATTCTAACAATATTCTCACCTAAAACATATATATTAACTAAAACAGTTTGAATTAAATAAAATACGATTGTTTTACAACTATAATAATGAAAATGACAGCAAATGTTTTGAAAACTATGGGGGTTATTAGGATGGCAGGCGGACTAGCGGTACTGGGACCGGTCGCCAGAAGTGCGGCGGTCCCGCACCGCTAATTAGGATGCGACCGCCACCCTGGCGGTCGCATTCCACATTTTTGACATTGCTGTAAGCAGCACGCACCGCAATGCCAAAGTGCTATGTTGTGTATTGCCATGCACAATGTGGCAGGCACCACGCAGTGCCTTCCACCTTGTGCGGGCAAGTGCAGCCCCCACCCCCCGGGGGCTCGAAACGGGCCCCCAAAGCAATTCCCCGCCAGCCTTTCCATGGCGGCATCGCCGCCATGGAAAGGCCTTTAAAACCACACACCCTAATATGGATGGCGGTGCCTGCTAGGCACTGCCACCATATTGAGGCCCAAGTCTGCCCGGCCGGCAATCGGAACGATTGCCGACTGGCAGAAAAGCGGCAGACGCACTTTGCGTATGCCGCGATACCCCCCACCTTTATAATATGGCAAGGGTAAATCGGGTTGCGATGGCGGGCGGATCGCCACCGCCAGGAAGGCCGTGGCGATCCGCCTGCCATCCTAATCACCCCCTATATTTCCTTCCATAAAATGATATTTTTGACAGTGATATTCTGTGTCAAAATATTTTTGTAGCAACGATATATTTTGATGATATTTTTTCATCATATTCTTAATATTTTGCGCAAATACCAACCACCATCATGTGTGACTGCCCTTCTACTTAGGAGGTGGATTGGGCCCCCACTGGAGTTATGTGGTGTTGAACCAATGATAGGGAACTATTTCTTCCCCATCTCTTTTATCTTGGAGGAGCACAGATTATATAGGATCTAGCTCCAGAACACTGTTTGCATGAGAACTGGTGCCCACTAGCTATTGAACTGCCTGGCACTTCCAATGTTGCTGGCTGGGTGGCGATCCACAGGGCACTTTTATCGTGACTTTTTTCTCATCTCTCCTATGGTCTACCAGGCAGTGTGGACATCTTCTCCTACTCAAGATACTAAGGCGAATGCAAACTTCTACACTGGCTCCTTCATCTTTGTCAGCTACCATGTGGAAGGTACAAGCTGCTATGACATCCCAGCACAATAAAAAAGATAAATATACTAAACTGGCATCAAGCTCATATTGGACCCACAGACTCCAAATGAGGTAGGACCAATGCAGATTACTTCTAAAAGAATATTCCAAGCAATTTGCGAAACTCAAATTAAGCTTGAGGCTCAGATTAACAACACAAGCGCAGAGCTGGGGCTCCCGTGTAAAGATTTGAGGAAGATTGCAGATAGAATTAAAGAAGTGAAAATCAGAATATCAACAGCAGATGAATCATTACACACATTGTGTACAGACGTCCCACATCTGAAATCATGGAGTGCCCCCCCGTTCACAAAGAGGTGCTAGGAACCAGTGTGGGTTGACTCAAGCTACCCCCTTCATGTATGAGCCTAGCAGTCGGAGGACATTTTTTACTTTTAGTTTAGAACTCTCCCAACTCCCCAGCCATCCCTCTTACAATAGCATTCTCTTGCGCCATATCTACCAAGAAGGACTCAAGTGAAGTTCCCTGGGAGAGGCACATATATTTTTTCCTTTTTCTACAATTTTGCAGCGCCTATACTTGGCCAGAAATAAATGTCTCCCTTGTATGTGAATGTGTTCATGGAAGGACATAGCTAAAAGTAGACAATAAATAAATCATTATTTAACTGGGTTTGATTGATCCCAACTGGGAGCCCAACGTTCAAATTAAGGGGCAAGATACATCACCCACACCGCTCTCACAAGGAAAAGGTAAACCAAAGGCAGTGGCGGCTGGCAGGGAATGGAGTGGGGAGAAGCAGGGGGAGAAAATATATTTGTTTAAATGCTTACCTCCTTGAGGCCAACTCTGTCTCTCCGTCATTGCTGATGAGTCCCATATTCACACAGGCTCCCCTAAGCCAATCATAACGCTGCAGTGCAGTGTTGTGATTGGTCTGAGCACCATAGTTTGGAGCTCAGACGGGGACAGGGAGACTTGGCATGTTCCCCACCCAGGCTGGTGAGAACATCCTAAGTGTGCATGACTGATTGGCCGGCCCAAGTCAGCCGGCCAAGCAGTTATGGGCACGAACCACTCCACTTTCCTGTGCCACCAGCCCTGCCCTAATCCAGCCCCGCAACATCGTCATTATCATTTTACTTTTGCCTTTTTCACTGCTCTGAGAGCAGTGGTGTGACGCTCCTCGCCCTAGTGGAGGAGCAGCCCCTGACCAAAGGCATCCAACAGAGGGGAAGCAGATACTGGGAGTCATGTTATGGGCACTAGTGAAGAATAACTACCAGTCTTAGGAAGAATACAATAAAAAGGCTCCATTGTTGTCAAAAACATGATAAAGCAGTAGCAAACTGAGTCGCACAAAAGTACCCAAGTGTCGTAAAGATCCTGAAACCAGACTCAATTTTGAGCATGTAAGGTTAGCTTGTCAGTCTATGACCCATATGCCACATATCATTATCTTTCGCATAACGTGTGAAAGTGTCAATTCATCCAAACCATGACTTTGCTAACACTTAAGGTGACACAAGTCTGTTACAAGTCCCCTAATATCTACATTTTGAGGTTTAACAATGATTATGCAAAAAAACATTTAGTCTGAACTGACGTATTTTTGGCCACTGAGGCAGAGAGGTTTTTGCCCCAGGGTACTCGGTGTTTCCTGACAGACTACTGTAATGCTGCATCCTCAATTCTTATGATAAGAGTTGATACAGAAAGAAGAGAAGCTGAGCCCAGCTGATGTGTGAACACTCAGTCCCAGTTGAAGTCTGCTCTGCTGAGAACAGGAAGGAAGTTCACTGAATCCCAATGAAATTCTAGAGGCATGTTAGCATGGTAGCATCTCTCTTAGTGTAGAGCATAGAAGTAGTCCTAAGAGTGTTAGACCAATAGGAACATTGCTTTTTTGTGCTATTCTAAAGAACAATATTGGGTTTTAATTATCACTGAATCCCTGATCTTTTTACTGGACTGTTAGTAACCTAGAAAGCGTGGACATCACACCAGTGAGTATGTGAAGTGGGATTGTGTGGGGCAACAAAAAACCTGTTCCTTCACACTCAATCATTGGTGCACTGATGTTCGGGTAACCATGTGTGGGAAAGCCTTGTAGAACTAGGCCAGAGCCTTTGTGTACACAACACAGGTATAATGAGGACTGGAAAAAAAAAGGTCACCCCACTGATAAATAAGAGAAAGCGAAGAATGTAGTCTCTAGATTCTCTGTTGGTCTTGTTGAGAAGGCCAGCAGTCTTCAAAGTAGCCAAAGCCTTCTTGGTCCACCTGGTGTGGGATGCTGATGCTAGCACCAAGGTTGGTCACACCAGCAGATAACTCATGGATGCTGGAGGTCTCATGTTGGGCAGTTAGCCGCTGGGAGGTGTCCTTGCCGCCGCTGGGGTCATACACACAAATGTGATAGCTGTACCTCTTGCTGAGTGGTTACCACTCAACCCTAGACATGGTTCTAGATATGCCTGAGGTGGTCGAAATATGCCCTATTGGTGATAGTAACACTATTCTAAAAGGTATTCCTCTTGATTTTCCCATGAAAATAGCAAGTCTTGTGGCTCGGCAGAAAACCAGCAGCAGGCCACTTTCTACAGATCACAAGACTCAATCAGCGTGCTTGACCTATTCTAAACTTCTACGCCTGGATAGAACTGCCCCAGTATATATTACTATTGTGAAGAGTGAGCTGAAAGACCTGGTCTCGTGTTCCCCAGTCCTTTTGTCCAAGTTTGAGCAGGCCTACCATAGGAAATTCGGTCGTGATTTTTGGTACCTTTGTCACGCCATTTTTACTCCATTTTCGAGGTATTACAGGCAGCATCTGACATAGACTCTGTTCATCAAACACATGCTGGCTCTCGTCTGGTTCTTAGGGGAAAAAAACAGTGTGATGGAGACTTCAGGGAAGATGACTAAACCCGTTCAGAATTGGCAGCCCATCTCGCTCTTGCCTGTGATTCAAATCGGTCTCCAAAATTTGCCCTTGAAACATGGTGTGGCAAGTAACTTTCAAAAAGTTAATGCACCTTCAGAAACACAGAGTAGATCAGTGTCTCAATACGTTCAGGATTTTTTTTTGCCAATTGGCATTCATGGAAAATGAAGAGAATCAAGGTCAAACCCCTCTGATACTCAAAAACCTTGCTATTGATATGCACTTTCATGTTTTTTATTTTATTTTATTGTATTTCTTTTTGTTTTCTTAGAATTTACAATGCTCTTTGTCTAGAATGGTTTTATGTAATGTTGCTAGGTGTTGGGCAGCTGCCTGCTGCTCTTCGCTCTGGCTACAAACGGTATTCTGTGGGTCCCCTTCCCTGAGGATAAACAAGCTACTAATTTAAAAGAAACCTTCTTCTGAGATTTATCTCCTTTTTGTGGATTACTCATCTCCCCAGCACTACTGTCAAGTTGGGTTGTTTGGGGCTACAAAAAGCCTGGGCTATCACTTTCAATCATTGCTGCACTGAAGTTGGGATAACCGTGGGTTGGAAAGCTTGTAGAGCTAGGCCAGAACCTTTGTTTATGAAACACAGGTATATTGAGGTCTAAAAAACAAGAGTCACCCCACAGGTACATCAGAGAAAGCAAAGAAAGCAAATCACAGACAGCTCAATGAAATACAATAAATGTAAACCAGTAAAACAAGGGTAGAGGCTAACCTCACCAGTGGTGAATATGCCTGAGAAAAACCAATGTAAGTCCCATGAAGTTACATTTTCTCATAATCTTTGGTTTATCTTCAAATCAAAAAATTAACAGACTATCAGGGCTCTCTATCCCAATGACTCCAACAAGAAATCATATTGCAAACTGCTACTAAGAGGGTAGGAAGAATAGCCCAGCAGGTAGCAATGTCAATCAAAGCCCGTCAAGGGAGAATGTATGACGATACAACGCAAACATTTACAATGCATGCCTTTACAACGCAGTTTTTACATCGCAACATCCATTACAACTCATGATTTTACATCGCATGCCATCACAACGCATTTTTAGAAACTACATTTACAATGCGCTCCATTACAATGCATACCATTACAACGCATACCATTACAACACGTATTACTTTTAGGGCAATAATGTTGGATAGTGTAGGGGTAAAAATTACTATTCCCACTTCAGTAAGTGCAACAGTAGGGTAAGTGTTGGATATTGTAGGGGTAAAAATTACTATTCCCACTCCAGTTAGTGCAACAGTAGGGTTAGTGTTGGGTAAGGGAGGGGTAAAATTACTATTCCCCATTACTTACCTTATATTGCATTGTAATGGCATGCATTGTAGTGACATGCGATGTAATGACTGCGTTGTAATGGCATGCGATGTAAAGAATGTTGCATTGTAATGACTGCATTGTAAAGGTTGTTTCCTGTCAAGGGACAGCAAACGGTTACCATCAGAAAGCGCACCAAAGGCCCAGAACAGCTTAACTATGGAACCGAAAACACAGGATTTCCTGACCACAGAAGAGCTAGCTTTCTTTAATTGTGCTGAGGACAGAGTAACTGTCGAACACTCCACTGTAAACCATCATGGAGCCTGTTTGAAATAACTGTGAAATTAAAAAATACATTGCAACAAAAGAAGAAACGGTCTCAGTATCAAGCAGTTCACCCAAGACTCTCTAAAGGAAATACTTAAGTATAGAGGAACACTATCTCAAGCAGCTATAAAATGAATCACCAGCAAATGAGACAAAATTGTTAATAAACCCAAAAGCACAGTGCCAAGCTAGGAATTAGAAAACCCAAAGCGCGACATGGCCTTGATGAACACAATTAAGGAATTGAAAGAGGAGATAAGGAAAGAGCAAACCGACGCTGAATGAAAGGTAGCCAGATAGTGGGAAATAACACCAGTTACAAGGAAAATTACACCAACAGGTAAATGATGCTGATGTCCACGACCAGAAAAACCCAACTGTACAATTAATAACATTGAACCTGATGACTCAGCCATCTGTCCCAAAGTCATGTCAAAAAGGCAAAGAAAAAAGCAAAGGAAAGACAGGTATAAGAAGGTAAACCATGTCACAAAGTACCATCCCCAACAAAACGTGTTCACAATTTTTAAAGACAAGACAGGGACAGTAGGCTCTAGAGAAGGCAACACAATTCAGGTAGGGACAACACAGGTATTCAACACCCCAGTTATAAATAAATCGCCTTTACCCAAAACCAAACTCCAGATCGATCAGTACCAGATACAACAATAGATCAAGCATAAACACAATTATCTCAATAAAGAGACAGTCCAAAAGGGGAAACGCAAGACGGGTATAAAAAAACAGAGTGAACTATCTGCAATCCTTTACAATAAAAATCCACATTATAATGCAGCGCAGGGGACAGATATGTCAGTTGTTTCTCAATCAACTGAATAAATCACTGAAGCCCAGAATCCATCAAAATTAACGCCATCAGTGGAAAAGATGGGAAATAATATAAATTTGCAAAACTACAATTTACATTTTAAACATGAGTTCCAAAACGTACACTCAAATCAGAATACAGAGCTAAAGTCCATCACAACATGTTAAACCCCTACAACAAAATGCGGCTTGTTCAATTGTTATCAACATTGTCTAACATAACCCCAAAACATTTTAATTCTAAAGAATGTCTTCCCCTGCAACTAAACCAAAAGTCTAAATTTAAAAGCTAGTGTATAAATTCATTCAATGTGTACTTCTTAGCGGATTGAACATGATCTGAAACAGTGGCGGCTGGTGATATTCTAAAGTGGTGAGGTGTAAAAAAATAGCCGTATTGCAATATTGCGAGCGAGCGTAGTGAGTGAGCCCGAACCACCTATGGGGGTTTCGGGGGGCTTCTCCCCCTGAGAACATTTTGAAAAAAGGGTGGGCAAATGGTGCATTCTCAAGCAAATTTGAGATAGCAGGAAGGTTAATAAAGCAATTGTGAATCATGTGCTCCTTAATTAACATTCTACACAAAACATGAAGAACACATTTATTGATTGTGCCCTGGGCCTGAACGCATTACAGCCCAGCAGATACAGGTCAGGCAAGCTGAGCCTAGAAAACACCAGTCTCAGCAAAAGATTGTGAGTCAAACTCGGTGTTTATACTGTCACTGCCCTAACTTTGAATATATAATTGAGCGTATCAACCGGGTACTGCCCTGACTCTGCATGTAAACGGTGTACGTGTGAATTTAAAGGTACAGACCAGTTTCACCAGCACTGCATCCGTAGACATGGCAATAGGGCGGACTGTGTTGCTCTGTATTGTTTAGCAGGCCTCTTCTTTCCAAACATCAGTGTTTAACTTTCTCTAACTTACTGAGGCTGGTACCTGCTTTTTCCTGTTCTTCCTTGCATCTATCAAGTTCCCACTCTCTGCCCAGTGTGTACTAAGGGTGCAAGGAAGGAAATTGGGCTCACCATCCAGTGGTTTTTCGTAATAGAAAAACAGCCACTAATTGAGGTAAAGTGTCCCGTTCACGCCGCTGGGCCCCGGTGCCACTGAACCTGCTGCATTATGGATGGCTGCACCCCTGTCTCCGCCGCTCTGGTCTATCCCTCCTGTCTCTCTTTCTCTCTGTCTCTTCTTTCCACTCTCAGCGTCCCCAGCGCGGCGCTGGTTAAATGCGCTGGGCCTTTATTTCAGGACAGCAGGCCCCTTGTTCAGCTGCTTGAAAATCATCACCTGCTGCCGCGAGCTCTGATCCTAAATAAACCAAACCTGCGGAGACAGAGCGGCACAATGGCGCAGGGCTGACCTTACGACTCCTTGCAAATCCTAAATTAATTGATTACAGAAATCCGCTGGCTCTATGAACGTCCTGCTTTATTATAGGTTTCGGGCTGGGGGAGGGGAGCTGGGAAAATTAGAGGGATTAGCCTCAATGGGAACGGTGAAAAATAACATGGATGTCTCAGCTTTCACCTTTAGGAGAAATTCAGCACGCGCAACCTCCGAGTATGTGAGCGCTCCGCTGCTGGTTCTCATTCCTCGCCTTCCCGAAGCTGATGTCAAGTTTAACACTGGAGATAAGGAGGAGTCTGTGCTCCTGCGGCTGCCGGAGCCCGCTCCCCCTGGGTCCTAAAGCTGCCTGCCAAAGACGAGCAGGCAAGCCAGGACTATGGCAGCTATCGGGATACCCCACACGCTCTCCGTCCACACAGCACAGCTGAAAGAGTCTGCCGATATGTTCCCTACTCAGAAAGTACACAGTGTTCATTTTTCATTTATGTTAATTCAATACTGGCACCTGGGCATGCATATATACAGACTGTGTGTGAAAGACTTAAGATGCGACAGTTGTACAACTCACATGACACATGGGTTGTTAGTATGATGTTATTATACACATCATCTCCCTTAAGAATGAAAGGCAGAGCTGGCTCTGTGTTCACCATGTGTCTGCTCCGGGGGAATGCCTCCATGTCAATTTGCAAGCTTTACTATCGCACAAGCCTTTTATCAGATATTGCATTACATTGCTCATCTATCGCAAAGAAAATGATACGACAACGCTTGTTGCAATTCTGAACCAAGTACGGGTGACTGAGAGGGTGAACGGTTAAGCTTCGCTGCCCCACTGCAGACACTATATTCTGTTATAAAGGGACCTGGTGGCTTCGAGGAGATAAATGAACACAGGATGTTCGGACGTCTTTGAAGCAAATTGAGATTACTGTATTTCCCCATTGAGCGCTATAACACTGTTTGCACTTCCTTTTCTGGTGTACAGTAAGGCAAGATAACTGGTGTTGTAAATACAACCCTCAACTTTGGGTCCAAGTTTGTGTTGTATTTAAAAACTGCAGAAAATGAGCTAAGAGGTTAAGCCAAAGCCTCAGTATCAGAAAAGACTAATAGAGACCCATTTCCTGGCTGATTTGTACAAAGTTAAAACAGAAAACCTGTGTAAATCACAGCATCAATACTTAAATTGTGTGATCTAAAGCAAATAGTGTATTTCACGAAAACACTTTTTTCTTTGTTATATCACGCATGAAAGCACTTTCAAATATGTGAGTTCAGAATACCCGTACAAACCTAGCACTTTTAATAACTACTTCTGAGGGCAGTGCCTCATTAATGTTAACTTTTCCATATGTTAAGGAAATGCACTTTTTTATTTTATAGAGTCTTTACAATGTTTTACGTGATGTTTGTTGTATGATTTACATCACAAATATTATCAGGGCCAGGCTCTTGCACGGGCTCTTAGATCCGCACCAGATCCTTGGCTCGGCTATGGTTAGGCTGTCCCTGCTAATTTGTTGGCTCGCTCACCTCAGTGAGGTAGCTGTATTGAGGGCCGTCCGGGATGCTGGTTGTGACAACTCTATTGCCTAGGTGCAGGGGTACTGACTGGTAATGGCTAGATAGAACTGGCAGTGAGCTCTCGGCAATGCAGAAGCCGGTGCGCTCGTGACAGAAATGGAGGGGCATTGGCCGAGCTGGGAATGGCGTCTCATTACCGGGGCTCTCCTGGGCCTCGGTAAAGTAACAGTGCTGTGGCCATTAGAAGTGCTCTACGGGCAGAGCCGGGTGAGCAGCCTCACCGATGGAGTATTGAGAAGCTGAGGGGCAGAGGTGAGAGTTGGCTGTGAGTGGCGAGCAAGGGGGGTAGTTTAAAATTAAATAAAAAAGAAATTTTACCGGGTCCGCGCTGCCTCTGCTGCTGGGCCGGGGTCCTGTGTTGGCGGCTGGCACCTCCAATTTCTTCTGGAACAGGTCCAGGAACAGCCACGTCACTGGCACCCCCTCTCAGTCAATCTTGACGCTGCGCCAGCAGCGCCAGGATTGGCTTAGCAGGGATACTCGCCATCCTGCCGCCCATTAGGAGACCGAGTGTTGCGGCATTGATCAACCCTCACTCTCCTAATGCGCAGCCGCCAGCCAGACTCAACACTAGTGCGCATGACTGGGCTGGTCGGAAAAATTCTCCAACCTACACCCAGCATGCGCACTTGTGCTGCTGCCTGCTGTGCGCTCCGCCCCACCCCCTGGTCTGACAATGCATGTCAGTCAGCATGACGCCGGGCCGCCCATCCCCTTCAGAGTCTGAAGGGGGTGGGCGGTCTGGCTTCATGCTGACTGACATGCATTGTCAGTTCATAGTTCAAAAGGACAATGGTCTGGTGAGGTCAGAGATCCTCATGTAGCGGAGCTACAGTTATTGATTTAAGAAAACAATTCAATGGTATTGGTGATATGTAGAACTCAATTAGAAAACGTATGCAAGGACACAGGAGAGTAGAGGAAGGCATCACATTTTATTCAACATCATAAAATGGAGTCGCTTCCATTCCTACCATTTTTTGCATTTTAAGAAAGTGTATATTGTATATACAGTGCTCACACATACAAAAGTGAGGGTGCGTGAAGTGAAGTGCTTAGTGACAGTAAAAACATTTCATCGCATTGACAAACAGGTCAAAAGAACCCAATTGGTTTAAGCAATGTTAAGGGAAATTTGAAATTGAGGTCGACGGCGTTTCGATCTTAGTGAGTCAAGATCATCATCAGGACAAAGTAAGTGCGAGCACGTAAGATCTAAATTGGGGGAAGTTCAGCCAGAGCAGCCGCCGAGGGAGCTGCGCGGCTTGTGGGTCAACGCCCCAGCGCCCTAATGGATGCACCGCCACTGATCTGAAGTAACATAAGCAAAAGTGAAGATAAAACGTTTTGTTCCATACTACAAAAAATAATGAATACCTAAAGTGAGACTACACAAGCTAGAGCAAATACATTTCATGTGCACCCAAAAAAGACAGATTGGTTCTGGCTGTCAACAGCACTCCTCACTATCAGATACTGAATCGCTGCTGTCGAACAACAACTTGCCACAAAGTGCTACAACCATCTCGCTATATGTTCATGGAACATCAGTGGTTTGGCAAATAAAGCACACAATACAGAATTGTACATCTGCAAAAGGTTTCAAGTAATTATGCTGCAGGAAACATGGCCAATGGCTTCTATCTCCTTACCGGGGTTCATTGAATTTGCAAACCAATACGATTAATTTCCTGTCAGTATTGGCAATGTCCTTTACATGCTTAGAAGTCGTACCACAGTATCCAAAACAGGTTGTACCACGATGTGATCATACAGGAAATTACAGTCATTAGTCAGTCATTATCAATCATCTGGTTTTCGGGTTCATGCAAGGTGTCAGCTTCCTGTCGTCGATGTCGTTTGGCCTTCTGTTTCGCAAATTTCATAGCTGCGCCGGCATCGGTGAAGAACAGGGGTTTACCGTCTGTGTGGACTCACAGTTTGGCCGGATATAGCATTGCGTACTTCATGCCTGATTGTTGGAGCAAAGTCAGGGAACAGCGCAATTCTACTACCCTGGTACTGCATGTCTCCTTTCTCTCTAGCTGCTCTTAGGGCGGTGTCTCTGTCTCTATAGTTGAGCAGTCGAGCTATAATTGGCCTTGAAGGGGCACCGGGTTAGGTCTTGGGCCCAGGGTACGATGTGCTCGTTACACCAGGAACATCGGTGTGAGGGTTTCTGCACATCGATCTCGGAGCAGGTCTTCCATGTACCTTTCCATATTCTGGATGTTGGTGGATTCCGGAATTCCCGTGATGCGAATGTTATTCCTTCTGGACCTCGCCTCCAAATCCTCATTGCAGGCCTTGATCACTTCGAGAACTTTCTCCATTCGGAGCACGGCTCCACTTGTCCTCTCCTGACGGTCTTCTGCTCCTGAGACCCCCTACTCCAGCATGTCCAGTCGGCCGTCGTGTTTATCTATTTTTTCCAACATGTGGTCCATCCTGTCCGCCATATTGTCCAGTTTAGTATCAATAGCTTTCAGGCTGCCTCTCACCTCACACATCAGCGTCCTGATGTCATCGTCCTGGTCAGAGTCGATTTGAGTCTCGGGAACCACTGTTAAGGATGGTGTGAGAGGTTCTTGGAAGCGCGAAGAGCGCTGGTCGAAGTTGATCTTCTGTTGTTTGTTGTCGGTTTTCCCCATTGCGGCTTGTGCTATAGGCTTTATGGAATAATGCTCTTTGCCGGGACCACCCAGGTACGATGTGTCCCCGTGTAGAGGAGTCACAGTATCGTAAGGAGGGAGCACCGTTAGACGCCAATGCAGCACAGCAGTTGTAGGGTATCTGTATTGACTCACTGTAAGTGTTGTGACCCAAGCACAGTCTATCTGGGCATTGAAGGATATATGGAGTGTCTCTCGGTTGCACGGTTACTTTTCCGCGGTTCTCAGGATTTCGCGGGGAGTGGGGCTCTGGCCCCCCCTTTGTTGTCAATGGCATGCTGTGTAGCCTGCCGCAGCCCCAGGCCCAGGAAATGGCACCTCAGCGGTGGGGGACACGGTCTTGGCTTGATTCCACACCAATCAGTACAATAGTTCACGATGTGGCCTCTAGGTTTGGTTTCAGAGTCAGTAGTGGGGGATAGTAGCTGCCAGGCCTCCTAGATAAGCATGAAATATTGTGGCCCACTTAATATGCATCTCAGGGTCGGACCGCCTGCAGGGCCGCAAAATGCCCACACCTACCGGGCAAACCCAGTATATAGGAGGTCGGGTGAGGGCAGGCTCCTGTGGTGTGTCTCTGACTCCGCTCCGTGGATGCACGCTGTATCCCGGCGCCCTCAGCCGATCACAGCTTGAGGTCCGCGGCAGCAGCCGCGCTGCGCGGTTCCTACTTGGGGCCTTCCATTGACGTTCCCACCCCCTCCAGACAGCCGCTGCCGCCCGTAACCTTCCGCAACCGGCCACCTGGTGATAATGGTGTTGGGCGCCGTATTCTCGGAGAGAGAAGCGCCGACCAGCGGGAGGACTCACCGCTGCGTCTATGGGTGTGCAGCTCCCCGGCTGCAGCAGAGCGGGGCTCCGATGTTAGCCGTCCACCATTTTGATGCGCTCATCTACTATGTTCGCCTTCCTGGACCCTCCACGATCTCCACGTCTGGTGCAGACCGCGTCTGGCGGCCAGAGGCACAGGATGTAGCGGTGGGGGCTGATGCGGGTACGCCACCTGATTCTGCTGCAGATCTCCCCTCCGTTTTCACGGCCTGGAGTGGGCTGCACCACTCCTGCACTGAATCTGCAGTTCCCACCGTCACCCATGGCTCCGGATGTCGCAGATCGTCTCTCTGGGAGTACTATTTTGAGTAGTTTAAATGCCTCGATCGGCCACAAGATCACGGATATGCGATGGATTTAGTGCTCTGCCGGCAGAGCCGCTATACTATGCTGCCATATTGCTGCTCGCTCGGCCACGCCCCCGATAATCCATTACTTCACTGCTCTTTACCCAATCATCCGGTGCTTTGCAAAAGGAATCAACACAATCTGCCCAGGTCTGTTGGGCCAGTATCTGGCTGCCCCTGAATGTTTGCCTATACTTTATGGGTTCAGACCATATTGCCTGATTAGGACTTTCTTCATGGGGGATATCTCATCCTGTTCTCTTTCTCTAGGGTCAGTAGGGTGTCCCTCACCTCGCTAGGGATATGCCTCCATCGGCTAGCACCCCGGCCCTCCTCTGGGATCCTGTGCATCTGTAAGGCAATCTCACAAGCCACAAACTACTTTCAGCACAAGAAAGTCAGGCACCAGACGTTTAGGGATGTGGATCCTTTTTTCCAGAGGGCACTGAAGGAATGCTGCCACCATCACTACTGGACTCTGCCTGTCTGGCCTTGATGCCCAACTCCCTAAGGCTCCTCTCATGAGCCAAACATTCCAAGGTTATTCTTTCCTCCATGGCCAATTTATTTTCTTCCATTTTGAGCTTAGCCATTCCCAGCCTGTACTCAATCTCCACCTTCCTTTCCACCAGCTCCCCTGAGGACAGGTCGAAACAGGACACACTGCTCCCTGCACATGAAGAGATCTCCAATCCTGTGAGTACAGCATCCCCCTCCTCAACAAGTCATAGTCCAAGACCCTCCTGTGGATCTTGCACATCCTCCTCCTTATCTGTGGGTGACTGCTGGGCCCTCAAGGCCTTCTGCAGCTCTGCTTTTTGATACTCCTCTTAGAGGCCAGTCCCCTTTCCTGACAAAAGTCCTTGAGCTGAGCCACGGGGTAGCTCTACAAGTTGGCCAGCTCAAACTCCATCTTTGCAGGTGAGGTCACACGCGCAGCAGTCAGAGAAATAATTTAGAAAAAACAAAAAGGCGAATGGAGAATTAAAATTTGAATTAGCCATATATATTGAATGGTAGTTTACATCAAATCACTGTATGACACTGCACAAACACAAGTCCATCCCACTGCTGCCTCCAATGTTAGAAATTGGGTTACTGGTTGACTGGGCTGAAAACCCTGATCAAGCAGCAACCACAACTCTAGTCAGGGTAAGGCACAAGCAAACCCCAAATTAACCTGTGCTCACCCCCGGTAGCTTGGCACAGAGCAGTCAGGCTTAACATGAAGGCTATGTTTAAAGTGTTTATGCAACACTTCAAAGAGTAAAACAATGAAAACACCATGTAAAAAGATCCCACATCAATTTTAGACACATAGGTTGATTTTAAATAAAGAAAACACGATCAAAGTGATTAAAATCCAATGAGCAAAACTGTGAGATATTGAATTTTTAATTAATATGCTGAAATAACGCTAACAAGCACAAAGCACCCACAAGGGATATCTGGTCACGCCATACCAGGCAAAGTGACTAGTTCAGGTTGACCCTGATGAAGCTAAAGCCGGCTACAGGTTCCCAGTTAGGCCTGCTGAAAAAAGTACCTCAAGCCCTGGCTGCGGAGGGTTGCATGGATACGTGTAGAAGAAGCTCCACACAGCTGAAGCGATGCGTCAGTTCCGAGATGCAGCGAAGGTGCAGTATGAGGTCCTGTTGCATCGCCTTCAAGGCTCCCATCAACGGTGCATGTGATGGAAGTCCTGGTGGTGGGTCTGCAGTGCGCAGCTAGCAATGCACCGGTTCTGAAGAGTTGTGAAGCTGCGATGTGGACTCCGGTGTCATCACAGAGGCTGCTGTTGATTTGGGATATAAGAACCTGGGTCAGATATGTGTCATGCCTTCTGCGATGCATCTGTTCCGAGGACTTCAAGGGTGATGCAGGGTTTCTGCGCCGGACCCAATCCATGCAGCAGTGGTGATGCATCGGTCTCTGCTCAAGGATGTGCTACTCAGCTGAGGAGAGGCATAGGTTCCTCTCTTTGATGCATCGTGTATGCCCACTTTCAAAAGTCCAGGACTGGGGCTGCACCACTTGGCAGGGTAGACTCACAGATGGCAGAGTCCAGGTGGAGATGCAAGGTTGTTGGAAGCCTGTTCTGATGTGAAGCCTCAGGGACATGAGCACAGCCAACAAGCCCTTGGAGTCAGTCTGGGTTCTGGATTGAAGAGATGCAGGTCTAGTTCTTCTCACCCAGGCAAGAGGGCAGCATGCGGTAGGTCAGCACAACAAAGCAGAAGTACAGCAGAGAAGTAGTCCAGCAGAGTAGCAGTCCTTTCAGCAGCACAGCAGTCCTTCTTCCTGGCAGAGTATCCACAGGTCCAGAAGTGTACTGAAGTGGTGATGTCTGAGGTCCTGTACTTATACCCAGTGATGCCTTTGAAGTAGGGGAGACTTCAAAGGCATGTCTTTGAAGGGTACAGATGTCCTCCCTACCTGCCCTGGCTCCATATGCACTACAGGGGGTATGCAGCCCTTTATGTGTAGACAGGACCCAGCCTATTCAGGAGTAAGTGAGGCTGCGCCCAGCTCCTGCCTCCCATCCTGCCAGAGATGGCCCATTGAGACACACCTAAGCTCCCAATGTGTGTGGCTGTCTAGGAGGAATACACAAATCCTAACTGCCAATTACACCCAGTCATGCAATCAGAGAGAGTAAAATCGGATATCACCATAAGTTAGGATTTTAAATTAGGATTCCAGAGACACCAGGCATGAACCATTTATATCTTTCGATTTAGAAATTACACTTATAAAAGGTGATAAGAAAATCCTAGGGGCCGATTCACAGAACTAACTTAAGACAAAATCCTAAACTTACTACTTTTGGTATTCACAGAAGTTAGGATTTTGTCTTAAGTTTGTCTTAAGACAAACTTAAGACAGACTTAAGACAGTCTTAAGACAGACTTAAGACAGTCTTGAGACAGACTTAAGACAAACTTAAGACAGACTTAAGACAGACTTAAGACAGACTTAAGACAAACTTAAGACAAAATCCTAACTTAAGTCTGTCTTAAGTCTGTCTTAAGTTTGTCTTAAGTCTGTCTTAAGACTGTCTTAAGTCTGTCTTAAGACTGTCTTAAGTCTGTCTTAAGTTTGTCTTAAGACAAACTTAAGACAAAATCCTAACTTCTGTGAATACCAAAAGTAGTAAGTTTAGGATTTTGTCTTAAGTTAGTTCTGTGAATCGGGCCCCTAGTGTTATCCTATGGGAGAGATAGGCCTTGCAGTTGTGAAAAAATGTGTTTAAATATTTTTCACTACCAGGACATGTAAAACTTAAAAGTACATGTCCTGCTTTTTAAATACATTGTACCCTGCCCACTGACCTGCCCAGGGCTTATATGTTTAAAAGCAAGGTTTGGATCAGGCAAGAGCTTCATCTTGGCAGGTCAATATGGCAGTATAAAACTGAACACACAGGTTCTGCAATGGGCAGGGCTACTTAAATGGGTGGCACAATCAGTGCTGCAGACCCACTAGTAGCGTTTAATTCACAGGCCCTCTGTACTTGTAGTGCATTTGACTAGGGACTTATAAGTAAATTAAATGTGTAAATTGGAGATAAGCCTATGTCGCCATGTTATAGGGAAAGAGCACAAGTATTTTTGCACTTGTTAGCAGTGGTAAAGTGCTCAGAATCCTACGGCCAAGAAAAATGCAGTCAGCAAAATCAGGAGGTCTGAAGGCAAAAAGTTAAGGGAAACCACGCCAAGGTTGACAGGTCTAACATGCATAATAAAAAACACGTGATACAGGCTTGATGAAGAAAATATCCTGCACAGGTTTTGTTTTATTCGGATGAAACTGGAACCCTGCACCAACTTCAATTAAATTCCGTTCAAACCTTTGTTAATGAACCTCTACTCAATCCTGCATTTCTGTGCCACTGATGGGTTTAAAAACATTTCTTTTGTCTGCAGACCTTCTCATGGATACTGGACCAAGGTTTGGATGTAAACACTTGTGAGGGTCAAAATATCAGGTTTGCATAAAAACAATATCGAAATGACTGATGCAAAGGGATGCAAAGCCATTGTATATTTACCAGAGTTCTGAAATTCAGGGAACAGAAAATCAGGAACATAATGATGGCGTCATCAAAAATGGTCACATATGATGTAATGCTAACTTGCTCTTCACACAATGTTGTACCAAGTATTCTAGATCAGCACATGATCCCTACATATCATGGGGGACAGAGGGTCCCTACAGTAATGACATTTTTACCCCACAAAGGCAGTTGGTCAATGTCTGAGTACTGACTTTATTATACTCAGTAAACATAAATGTGTGCTTGTGTGTGTATGACATATATATGTGTAGAGCTGACGACTTACATGATTCCACTTTAGTCAGGCAATACACCTAAAGCCGGAAGCCATGGTAAAAGATACCAGTGCTTCATCTCAATCCCAAGCTGATGATGAGTATGGTGTTGATGATCTCAAACTCTGAAACTCCATAGGGTACCAGGAGCGTGTAGTGAACACATCCTCTGACATAAATATCATGTCCTACACATAATCTTCAAACATATTACCTCATTTGAATCAATAAGAGAACATATACAGCTAGTCGGGTGATATTTTTGTGAACTATGTTTAGGGCTCAATATTTTTGTCAGACAATATTTTGTGCACACCATCCTAACCTACAACACTGAAACACAATCAAGTGAACATTTGGTTTGCTGGAAAACAGATTTTGCAGGCAGCACATCTCTGAGAGCAACATCATCTTTGGCCCTTGTAAAGTGTACTAGATCATAGTTAAGTGCCCTTGTCAGAGCAAAATGACACACCTGAAAGTGCTGAGGTACCTGAAACTGAAGATGAGGGTGATGCTGAGGCAGACTGACATGCTGAAAATATTCTAGAAGGTGCAAAAGCTCATAGAGACCTCGTGGCACAACTGTTGCCATAATCATATTGGACATAGATGTTTGAAGCTGTTTTACAGACCATTCTCCACGTGGCTACATCTCTGTACTTCTGTCCACCACTGGACAGTTATGGTGACTGCCAGTCACACACCTGTCCATGTTCTCTCACTCTTCACTTCATTCTCACAAGCATCAGTCATGACACGCAGGAAGGAGGGGAGAAAAACATTTTTTCAATTCCTTTTGTTTATTATTATTTTAGTTTAACTGTTTCAATGTTGCTTTTCTTATGCTTTCCTTGTCCAATTATTTCTCACGTAATACTCAATTTAGTTGATAATAATACCGTTTGCATCTTGTCTGCCACCACTCTTTGGTAGCAGACTTTTCAAACCTAATATATATGTACAAGTATATATTATACATAATTGAGACAGATCGCAAGCTTCCTGAATGAATGTAAAAATCATCCAAAGCAGATTTTCTGCTTTGCATTTTGGGGTTCGTAGTCCTTGCTTGCCAATTTTAAGACCAGAACTTCAAGTTGCAGGAGGCAAGGCAAACATCTGGACTGGATGTGCTACTCATGCATGAACCTTGTTAACTTGAGAGCTCTGTAATAATAAATACGATTTCCTCCTTGTTCAATAATATAGACCGTCAATAGCAGGCTAGGTGCATCCATTTCAAGGGGGCACATTCTAGTTTTGGATGGCATAGTGCTTGCTGTTCATATATATAGAGGTGTCTGAATCATCTGGTTATGCATATTGGATGGCTGCCCTTCTACCAAGGAGCCCATGCAAGCTTCTCGATGCGTCTACGTTTGTCCTATCCACCCAAGTGATTCCAGCAGGAAATGTCCCTGTACTTTTGACATTACCGTCAAGAGCTTTGGCCATCCTACTAAGAAATGTGTGAGCCTCTGTATGTTGAGGCACTACAGTTTCCGATGACTGAAAATGCCTTATTATTGAGATTCTTCTATGAGTCTGAATTGTATCTCAGAAACGGTCAACAATTCCTTTCAAATTGCGATGCAGCTCGTGCTACGAAATTCGTTTTATTTATTTAATTGTTTACTTACCTCCAATTATCCATATTCCGGTTTTTAGTACCCCCCACCCTGCCCCTGCCCCTGCCCCGCCCCGCCTTTCCGCCCCACGGAACACCCTCCACGGGCCGCGGCTGCTCAACATCCTTCCTTGTAGGCAGACAAATGTAAATGAGAGTTTGTGACTCCAAAACACCTTGGGGCAGATTTATGAGCCCCTTGCGTTTCATTTACGCCGCCGTTGTGTCACTTGTGTGATGCAGCGGCAGCGCAAATCCTGCGCCAAGCTGCGGGGTATTTACAACGTGACGCATCTGGGAGATGCGTCACGTTGTAAAGCCCTGCGCCAGCAGTAGGCGTACCTGTGCAGGGGGGGGGGTTGTTCCGTCGCAGGAACGCCTCCTAAAAGTGGCTGAGTGAAATCTACAAGATTTCACTCAGTCACTTTTGAGCCCATGCTGCGTACAAACCCTGCGCCTGCTTGGAGCAGCATTGTAATGATAGGGCACCCCCGAGCCTTGCTGGAGCTGCGTCGCGCTTGCGAAGCAACTCCAGCAATGCGCCGCCTTTTCCGACAGGAGATGCGTCACGCATCTGCCCATCCGAGTGCCATGGTGCGCCGCATTGTAAATGCGGCGCATCAATCGTGGCGCACGGGTGGGCAGATGCGTCGCAACTCTTCTGGCGCATCTCTGCTGATTAGCAGAGATGCGCCAGACGTCATAAATCTGCCCCCTTATTCCCCACTCCGTTTCAACAACACTTTGACAATATTTCGACAGCTGTGCAATGCAGCCTAATTTCTTCGATCGCTAATTAGGACAATTAGTTTCCTTCTAGAATGCTTCTATGATTTGGAAGGTGCATGGAGTAAGAAACTGCCCCCATGTCCTTTTAACATCAAGGCAGAACAGTCTTTGCTACACTTTATGTTTGTCTGGGGCTTTTATCGGTGTTTCTTTCAGTCATGCCTTAAACCGTTAGTGATTAAATTAGCCTTTTGGAAATGTAGGGTTGCACTAACCTATCTTCAAAGGTTTGATGGTCCATAAATTTGCCTTACTGTTTGTTGATTCTTGCCATCCATCCACAGTAGGACACAATGGAGGGGATGGAACAGGGCATTTTAGCTGCTTGACCATGTTTTAAATTATCCATGTTTGATGAATTATTATGGTCTTAATATTCTTATTTATTTTATTGTACTGAGACTAAAATATTGTGATCATGAATTGATGTATCTATTTTATCGTATTATTTTAGCTTGTGCTTTTATGATCTTTTTAAGATCAAATTAGGATTTACTGACTGACTGACGGACTGGACAAAACCTAAACCAGAAATTCAGTGATCTCATGATTGGAGAGTGACAGATGTTGGTAAAATGTTCTTAAGACGATATCTGAATTTCTTAATACAGTTGCCCTAAGGCTTAGTGGCCATAGCAAGCTGCTTTCAATGGACTGAAAATAGAAAACATCTGACTACATTTTTCAGTATTAATGGCCACATGTATCAAAAATTCATTTTGCATTCCCTAAATAGTTACTTTTAGGTAAAGGCTGTTTAAGGAATGCAAAATGGTATGTAGGAAAATAAAAATAATCTAATAGCGATTCATACAGAGTCGCAATCACAAATAATTAATCGCTATTAGGTAATACTACTCCATTCATTACTATGGGCCCAAAGACCCATAGGTGTGAATAGTTTTGCATTATCTAATTTGTGATTACCTAATGGTAATCGCAAATTAGATAATGCCATAAAAAGGGTGCCCGGGGACCAAGGCCCGACTGAAGCACCTCCCTAAAACAAATGTGCACATGTAAAGTGCGTCAGCTACATGGCACTTTGAAGAATGCATTTTTGGGCATTTTCAAAAATTCCACATGGGGCCATGTGTAGCATGCTTTTTACCTGTTGCAAACGGCCTGATTTGCAGAACCCAGTCGTTTGCGACTGGTAAAATGCATTTTGGTATGTATGAATTTCTATTTGCGATTCGGTAACATGTTACAGAATTGCAATTTGGTATTGCGAATACATACCCATTCAGTATTATGAAGGGGCATGTTTAGGGCATCTCTTCCCTATATCGAATTGCAGCGATATGAAATAATATTTTGTGACTGAAATGCAGTTGCAAAACATTTGCATTTTACCACCTACTTCAAGTATTCTCAAATGGACCCCTTACCCTTTGGGAATGGTAGTAAACACGTTTTTTGAGAGAAGGCAGTGGTCTCAAGGACCACTTCCTGCTCTTAAAAACTTAAAAGTGAAGAGAAAGCTTTTCATATTTCTTTTTTTCAACTAGCTTCATGTAAGAAAATATATATAAATCGCTTTATTTAAAAGCAATCATAGAAATGGTGGTCTGCTGACCCCAGCAGACCACCATCCCCATGATTTTAGCGATTCATAATGGGTCGCAAATTGCAAGATACCTCATTGATATTCATGAGGTAGGTCAATATGCGACCAACTAGGAATCGCTAAATGAAACTCATGGAGTTTCGTATATTACGAAAAGCAATTACCTCATTGCAATTCACAAGAAATCACAATTAGGTATTCGCTATTTCCAATAATGATACATGTGGCCCATGGTTACCATCGACTTGAAGTCGATGGTAATAGCATTTCATAAATGCACAGTTTGCATTTAGAAAATGCTTGGTACGTGTAAATTGCGATTCTCTGTTTGTAGTTGCAATTCTAGTTAATAGCAAAACATTGTGATTACCTAAAATGCACTGCCAAAGCCTTTCATACATCTTGAAATGCTATTTTGCATTTCCAAGCAGTCAAATTTAGTGATTCGCACTGTTTGGGAATCCCAAATAGGCCTTAGATCCCCCAAAAGAGTCGTATTTTGCCATGATATTCCAAAGAAATTGCTGACTCACACTGTGTCTGTGGTTGTCTCTAGCTAACTGCCTGGTGTTTGTCAGTGAGGGAGCTGGAGGTGATATCTTGAAGCCCCACATTTCTGGAACTCAGCACATGATAATGCTTAGGTTACGTCAGAGGTCCATGATATCACACGAGTATCTAACAGTACCTTTTTTGGTGTGATGTGATACACGTCTTTAATAGCATGGCACCTGATCCCTGTTGCGTGTCAGGTATGCAGTGCAGCCTATATCTGCACTCTGAGTTACACAGTAGGTGGGAAATGACCTCACAAGACCAGAGTGGGTGTTTCACTGCCTTCGCTCCCACCCTATGCTATTTTATTCATCCCAGGTCCCTACGTCACAGTCGCAACCATATCGACATGAAAACACCCCTCCTCAAGGTGACAGAGTGGGGGAAGCCCACTAACACAAAACATAACGTTCCTCCTTTACTCGCAAATAAATCAAGGAGAGTAAAAAGGAAGCTAAAAGGAAAAAGATTGAGAGAGAGATACATAATCATGCCCACACTTCAGTGCAGTAAGAAGTCCTTTAAGCAAGATGATCTTGAAGATGATATCTCTGTTTCTTGCAGATTGGCTTCTCTTCTCGATTCATCTTGCACAACAGTAGGTGGTGAAGTGCCTAGATCAGGTGGCCCAGTCTGCAGACAGCATCTCTCTGCTTCAGACAATAAGGGTTCCGCCCCTGGTGACTCGAGTGGAGCCAGAGGTTCAATGGCCAACGTATTGTAGGGAGGGGGAGGGGCAAGGTGGGGGGTAGTAAACTATGGATTATGGAGGTTTACAGGTAAGTTAACATATAAATTAATAAAATGAATTTTGTTGCGTTCACTGCATCCCCAAATGCGATGCAGTGCACGCAACGAAATTCGTTTTATTAATTTATATGTAAATTTACCTGTAAAACTCTGTAATTCATAGTTTACTACCCCCCACCACGGTCGACCTGAGTTAAATACATAAATATATAAATAAAATGAATTACATTGCACGTGCTGCAACGCCATTTGCGTTGCAGCGCACGCACTGTAATTCGTTTTATTTATTTATATAATTATATACTTAACTCAGGTCGGCCGTATGCCGGGGTTTACTACCCATCCCCCTGCCCCTCCCCCGGCCCGCCACACCACCCCGCAGCACTCCCTCCAGGAGCCGCGACTGGTAAAGGAATGTGTGAGTAAATTGGGTGGGCAAATGAGAAGGAGAATTCTTAATTTCTGTTAAACTTGTGTTTATTCAGTGTTTTTTCTTAAATTGTCAGTGCCACAAGGCCACACTAATATCAAAATGGGCGCTATATAAATGTGGCAAACACAAGTCACAGGCACCAGCTCACTGCCACACGTTAGCAGAGTGCACTTGGCCTCAGTCAGCTTCTGTGACATTAGTAGTAAATCCTTTATTTAGTTCCACACTGAACTGTTCGAATAGTTTCTTTGTAACACAGATATGGTGGCAATAGTTAATACGAGCAACGATTCTTCAGCGTTGATAAGCGTTCGTACTATGGACCGCTGTTGCTTGTGTACTCATTTAGTGTAAGGATTGCTAGGAGAGGCCTCTGCAGTGTCGCATTTTACAGCGCAGACGTGCTCAATGGTTGAAATTGTCCAGTTACTGCATCATTTGTGTCCGATGAAATGATTGTAGCAAAAGACTAACCCAATGTCCCACATGGTTTCTAACATCTGATAATGCTTAACCCCTTTGCTGCGGCGCGAATTCCGCCGCAGCGCTGGGGGGGTTTGGGGGCTTGACGGCGCCGCTGTGCTCATGACGGAACCACGCCGTCATGAGTCACGGGCGAGCTGTGCTCATGACGGAGTGGTTCCGTCATGACTCCGCCCACTGCGCTAATCACCCGCACAGGCGGGGAATTAGTGCCGCGTGGGCGGAGCGGCCGCCAACGGCCGCAGCATGACGGAACCACTCCGTCATGAGCACACGGCGCCCGCGGCTCATGACGGAGTGGTTCCGTCATGAGCACGGAACGGGTTAAAGGCAAATAAATAACAAAACATCATCCAAAAAAGGACTGACACTTAAAAAATGAATATTAAAGAATCTGTATGAGTCATCTGCATACATCAACCGGGTGTTAGCAACAGGTATAAAATGGCAAATGTATACCACGCCTATATTGGCATTATTTTCAAATCGCGCTAAAGGTTTAAATTATTGCCATAAAATCTCTGCGCTGTCACTGACACTCCATGTAGCAGCGACAGCCATAGGCAGAAGTTATGGGAGACTAATGCAAATCCATGATCTATTTTGTTCATGCCTGGACAATATTTATTTATAACATAACATATGGTAATCTTTAAAGCACACGTTCATTCCTTGGAACTGAATAACAGTTACCCAACTCAGGGGCATATTATCAAGAAACGGCGTTAAAATTATCGCCGCTCTAGTGGCAGAAAACTGCCGCTAAAGGGGCGATAATGGGCTTGATAATATGCTGCAGAGAATTCCTATATAAGCCCATGTTCTGGTGTCAACATGGGCTTCTATTGGACTTCTCAAGGGCATATTATCAAGCCCATTATCGCCGCTTTAGCGGCAGTTTTCTGCCGCTAAAGCGGCGATAATTTCACCGCCGTGCTTGATAATATTTATTTATTTATTTATTTATTTATTTATGGTTTTTATAGAGCGCAACACTCATCCCATGGGATATCACGGCGCTATATACCAAAGAAACTGCCGCTGACGTGTGCTGAGATCATTGAGGGTTGGGGAAGAGATAGGTTTTTAATTTTCTTCGAAACTGGAGATAGTTAGTGGTATGTCTTAGGTCAGAAGGTAGTTCGTTCCATCTTTTTGCCGCTAGATATGAAAAGGAGCGACCACCTGTTCTGACCTTGTAGATACGTTTCGTTTTAGCCAGGGCCAGTTGGCAGGAGCGTAAGTTTCTGTTGGGTACGTAGAATTCAATTTTTCCATGAAGAATTGAGGGGCCGATCTTGTGTAAGGTCCGATAGGCATGGTTAAGCAACTTAAAAGCAGCCCGCTGACGCATCGGAAGCCAATGAAGTTTGATTAGGCATTCTGATGCTGAGTCGCGATAGCCTTTATTGCAGATGAGTTTAGCCGCCAGATTCTGCAGAACCTGTAGACGGGAGAATAGGAATTCGTTCATCCCTACGAACAGCGCATTGCCATAGTCCAGACGACTAACCAATAGGGCTTGTGTCACTGAACGTCTGCAATCTAGGGGTATCCAGGGAAATATCCTAGCAAGGAGTTTTAATATGGCAAAGCCCTTGCCAAAAAGGGATCCAACGTGGTCTTTCATGGATAGTGTGTCGTCCATGATAATACCTAGGTTCCTAGCATGTTGTTTAGGAATGGGGGCCACTCCCAATGAGGGTGGCCACCAGGTATCATCCCACATACGTTTGGCGCCTCCGAACAAAAGAATCTCTGTTTTGCCTGCATTCAGCTTTAAACAGTGATCGTGCATCCATCGTGCCATTTCAGAGAGACAGTCGTGTAAATTGCTTTTGTAGGTTTCTGGTCTCTCATCCATCGTCACCATCAACTGTGTATCATCTGCATAAGAGCAGATTCCAATACCCCACTTCCTTCCAATGTCCGCAAGAGATGATATATAGACATTGAAAAGGGTGGGGCTCAGTGAGGCGCCCTGAGGAACCCCGCAGTCGATTGGATTGGGCCTTGAGTGGAATTGGCCCATGTGTACTGCCTGGGTGCGATTGCTCAGGAAAGAATGTATCCATTTCAACGCTGTGGATTGGACTCCTTTATTCTGAAGTATGTTCAACAGACACTTGTGTGATACCGTGTCAAACGCCGCTGACAGATCCAGCAGTATCAGTGCTACTGCTCCACCTTGATCGGTGGAGGATCTGATACTGTCCGATACTGCCAGCAGCGTTGTCTCGGTACTGTTGTTGGCTCTAAAGCCGGTCTGAGAAATATCTAGAAGAGAATTGTCTTCCAGGTATTTAGTCAGTTGCTTATTTACCAATTTCTCCAAGGCCTTGGAGAGGTAGGGGAGCTGGGAAATTGGTCTGTAGTTTTCAGGATTGAAAATATCGGACCCGGCTTTTTTCAATAGTGGGGTCACGGAGGCGTGCTTCCAGACAGCAGGAAAAGTAGCAGTGGTAAGTGATTTGTTAAAAAGTCGAGTGATCACAGGGCAAAGTGTAGACGCTATTTCTGCGAACACAAAGTGAGGACAAGGATCTGAGGGTGATCCTGATTTGACCGTGTGTAAGACTGCTAGAACCTCAGCTTCTGAGAATGGTGCAAAGCTGGTTAGGCGAGGTGTGTTTCCTGGGTCTGGTAAGACTATAGATGTTTCTGGAGACATCATGATTTTGGATGAGTTATCTGAGTTATTATGGGTGTATTGAGGGGTAAAGGAAGAGTATATTTTCTTAATTTTTTCAGAAAAGAAAGTATTGATACGCTCACAAACCTCAGCCGAGGGAGCGAGGGTTTGTGAAGTGCTAGGTGGTTTACTAAGCTCCTTCACTATCCTAAACAACTCTTTCGCTGAGTTGCTATTTTCTTGGATGCGCTTGGTAAAGTAATCCTTTTTTGTGTTTTTAATTGCAAGAATATACTGCTTTCGTTTGTGAACGTAGGTTAGTCTTGTTTCATTATCTTTAGATTGTCTCCATAGGTGTTCCGTTTTTTGGCATTCCTTTTTGAGGTTTTTTAAATAAGGGGTATACCATTTCTCTGTTGAAGGTTTTTTTCTGGATTCCCGTATTGGGGCTAATTTATTTAAGGTTTGTGATATTTCGACCTCCAGTAGGGCAGCGTCATCGCAAACAGATTAATTTTCCGATGTTTTGACATTGGCCACTTGGAAGTGTTTCTCAAAGCTGGATTCATTAATTAGCTTCCAGGCTCGTTTGGAAATGTAAGAAACAGCCTTAGGTTTCAGAGGTTTAGCGAGAAGGCCCAGTGAAAAGGTAATGAGGAAATGATCTGTCCAGGGCAGAGGTTTAATCTCTCTTATGCTGGTAGATTCAAAATTGGTGAAGAGTAAATCTAGAGTATGACCAGCTGTGTCAGTCTCAGTGCTTCCCAGGATAATGTGCTGCATGGCTAAATACTTGTAAGGTCCCAAAAGCGAGACCGATTGCATTGCAAATGCTTATTCAATATTGGAGCCTGTTTCAATGTTGCCCTTTTTTATAGCTCGGCCACACGTACACAAACAACCACGGTAACTGAAATAGAGACGCAGCCTGAAATGTTTTGTAGAGCTATGCCTGAGAGGAGCCAAACCTCTTAATGAAAGCACAGCCTTTCAGCTAAATTCCACGCTCTCTGACAAAGTACACATTTTACCACAGGCGGTGCTCAGAGCAGTCAAACCAATCTGCCACTCTTTGCACAAGATTTACATGTGTCCTCTTTATAAAATGTGAAGGCAGTTAGAAAGAATGCACTAAGAGCTGTGGTCTCTCTTTGAGCCCATTGAACGTTTAAAATACAACAAATCAAAAATATTTCTTTGTTATAGGATCTCATTCCTGAAAGGCAAAATTGCGATTATAAATCAATCTATGTTATTTCCCCCCTCGAGAAGAAAAGAAAAAGTCCCCGCCAAAATGATCTTGCTGACTAGACTTACAGCAGAAAAGACAATATTTTTAAGTGTTAACATGGGGCTCAAGATGTGCCTGCTATGCAGGCAGAATTGTTTTTGTGCAGGAAGCTACACCTTGCTGCAAAAAAACAATGCTTAAAGAAGCTTTACTCTGAGGGGCAGATTTACAAGCCCCTTGCACCACTTTTGCGTCACTTTTCCCATGTTAAAAGTGATGCAAAAGTGGCGCAAGGGGCTTGTAAATTTGCCCCTAAGTGTGCTGCACAACGCAGTACACTTTGAAAGAGGAAACAACGAGGAAAAATAAAGATATTTCTCCTTCTTGCGCCTTTATCGGGAAGTCCTACAATTTTGACGCATTCTCAAGTTTCCTTGTCATGAACAATCTGGAAATGCACCAAACGGCATAGGTGGATACATGGGAACACCCACTCTCCACCGATGTAACACCTTCCCAGGGCAGAGCAGCACACGGCAGCGATTTGCGCTGCCTTGCATTACTGCAGATTCACCAAGCCAGGCAGGGCCACGGAAGACAGCTTTGCATGGCTTGGTAAGTACAATTTAAGGATTGCGTTGCCCTTACGTGACCTTGCATGATGCAAGGGCAACACAATCCTTTGTTCACACGGCCTTGGTGTCTGTCATTATAGAGTGATATATCTGCAAAAGAATATTGCAAAGGCTGTGCAAAATGATATCTCGCCTAAAAAGTTTTGAGCATCTTTACGGCGTCTCTAATGTGACAGCTAGCGCACTTCGTCTGCAGTTAAACATTTCCACAGAAATAAGCATTAGTTGATGATGTTCCTGGAAAGTTTTCTTAGCATGAGAATCCTATAATAGTGGGGTTTTGTGGCATTGTTTTCCTACATAACCTACACTAGCAGGATTTTTCTTGCATTTAACTCATGCGACTTTGTAACCTTCAAGATTTTTTAAAATGTTCAAAATTTAAAAAAAAGTCATGATATTTGCTGAAAGAAATGTTCACAACTTGGCATACCCCTCTTTGAATCTTTGGGGCATATCAGCAACAACCGGCGATAATTATGGCTAAGCTCACTTAGCGCTAGGATAGTTATCGCCGGCTATCACTGAATTTTATCGCTGAGATAGCGTGCTATCAACAACGCTTATCTCAAAAGCGATAAAATTCCTGGCGCAAGCTGCCAAATGTTCAATTATAGCTGGAAATCTAGCGATAATCGCATAATGTTTGGCGGTAGCTTGTTGATAGGGCAGGGCAGACTTAACCATGATATCCACCTTCCATTGGATATCATGGCTAAGTCAAACTAAAAGCAGGCGTAAGGAAAGTAGCGATAACCAAGGTTAGCGCTACTTTTCTTATCGCTATGCTTGTTAGCGTGCCCATTGATAATTGGAGAAATGTCGGTTAGCGACATTTCTCCAGTTATTTTGGGAAGGAACACCCACTTTGCATCTCATTAGAGATGCAAAGGTGGGCGTTACGGGAAAGGGCGCTAAGGCAAGGATTCACACGATAGTGTGACCTTACTCATAAAGTGATAACATTATCGCCGCTTTTCGTCCGAAAATGGACGCTAAAGCGGTGATAATTCTATCACCTCGCCTTGATGATATGCCCCTTTCTTCTTAAGTTACATGGAATTGCAGGTAGGACAGATGCTAACACATACAGCTAGTATTTATACTCCATTATATGTTAACTGTCTGCATTTATATTTCAGAAACTCACACTTCTCCTTCACATATAAATTCAGGTGATGTGACACAAACAAACCGAAGGAATGCCCTCACAATCACAACATGAGAAGTGCAGTTTCTTGAGACAAATGGTGAGATGCACAAAGCCCTTCTATGATCCAAAATGTGCAGATCACAACATTGAAGGGTTTGTGACTGCAAAGGCCTTTTAACATTGTACTAATCCGTTTTTCAGTCGAAAAAGCATTTCCAACTCATATATAAGAACGTTTGCAACCCTTTCCAAATTGCAAAGAGAAAGGGGCATGCTATGAGCAGAGTTATGTTTCCAACTGCATCTGCTCGGAGTATCCTCAGGTAGGGAAAAGCTGTAGCAGCAACATTTTAAGCAGTAAGTAAAACTGCTGCCAGATCTTTCTCTTTGGCCTTTAGAGAAAGGCCACCACAAAATATGGAGCAAGACTAAATACAGAGATAAAAAACACCAACAGGTTTGAGTTCTGGCAAGAAGCTCCTAATATACAAGTTTCCTTCTTGGTTCACAGAATAGTTTAGGGAATGTGCACATTTGCAGAATGGTACCTGAGTCTTGAAGATCAGCTTTCCTAAACGTTTAAGATAGTTCACCGGTTTCTGGAGCTTTAAAACATCTTATAAACATATTAAACGTTTTAACATGAAATAGTTTTTACAGATTAATGATTGTTTGAAGGTAAACCTAATTTTCTCGTTTTTGGGAAAAAGTGCAATTGTAACAATTTTCAACTAATGAAGACACGCCTTATTTTCTATGTTAAAACAATTCAGCAACTAAATAGATTTATGCATTGTTTCTCCAATATCGTAATTTGTAACACACTGTGAAATCGGACTTTCTTGATTGTGGCACCAGGTATTACGCAGAATACCATGTACACCAACACCTTATCAGTGTATGACGATATGTAACACAACATTAATCGTTTCACCATTCTTTGCAATACATCTTTACTGTTCTAAAATGTCATATGAACGACAAGGCCCCTTTAAGGTTCACGTTTTGCTGTACATTTTAATGGCATATTTCCATTCGATTTTTTTTCCTTTCCGAGCATATTGTATAATTAGATGCTGTAGCAACATGAACTGTATAGTTTACACGCCTGGAGGTCTACCTACATGGCTAGCTTGAAGCGAAAGTCTCCATCTGTGGCATTTTAGATGAAATATATGAACACCTGCTGAAAACTCAAAACTATTTAAATCTGGAACACTTCCAAATAATGTAATTTTATTTAAGTTTGAGAAAGTTGTTTTAGATATGCCTGTTGACATTCCCAGTGACTAATCTCAACAGACAGGAGGGCGGGCCCTACTTTTCATATTGCTGCTCGAAGCAAAATGTGTATATTTCAGATAAAAAGGAGCTGCTAAAATTCAAATTCTTCATATTTCTTTTAACCTTTGGAAGAATTACTCATCGTTGTATGTAAAGAGGAGGATAAGCAGGGATCCAGGAAACCAGAAGGATGTAACATTACTTTGTTATCTTCTCAACATTCCCATCCTTGGGCTCAACCCCATGCTTGCTATGTGACTATCGATGGGGTCATTTAAAGCCAGGCAGTAGGGTGGAAACTGCTGCAATGGTCTTCAATAATAACTGAGTGCACATTTTGTTCAATACTATTTTCCTAAGAACTGACTATCAGCTTTTAGGTCTGTATTGTTAAACACAGAGTTATAAAATGCAGTATCAACACATAAAAAATCAAATCTTATTTTGCATACTTTTCCTATCTTTTAGCACCAATGCATAGCTTGTCCGCATATACCAGCCAATGCTTTGTGCAAATACTTTCATCGGGGGAGTTCTTGTGCCTACCTTTGACACTTGAAATCTGCATGAGGAGTAACAGGGCTACAGAGCTAAATTAATGTTTGATCAGTGGCTGCTCCTCCGTTAAGGTGGAGGAGCGTCACGCCACTGCTTTGCAGCAATGCAAATAGAGGAGACATAAAATGATAATAATTTGTTGTTATTATCACTTTACTTTTTCCTGCTTCAGCAGCTTTGGGGGGCAGGGCTTGGCTGTCACAGCCAGCAGGGGGAGGGGTGTTATGTGCACTTAAATGCGCATGAATCGTTGCCCAGCCGTCATGCACACTTTGCATGTTCTCCACCCAGGCTGCATTACAGACTGGGTGGAGAACATGGCCAGACCCCTAGTACCCATCTGAGCGCGCAACCATGGTGCACAGACTAATCACAACACTGCATTGCAGCATTGTGATTGGCTTAGGGGGAGCCTGGGTGCCTCCTGTTCCAGCCGGGAGAGATGACGTGGAGAGACCCGGCCAGCAGGTACATTTTTTTTTTATTTACCCCCACTCAATCCTTGCTCCCACCCCAATCCGTGCCAGCCACCACTGTGTTTGATGGCTTGCAGATCCACACAGATATATTGTGGCTTGCACCGAACAAAAGTAGAAACCATGTTTGACATACCTGGACGTTTAGAAAAACGTTTTGCTGAAAGGGGAACCACCTGCTAATTTTTAAAGCTGTTGTTGAACCGTGGAAACCTAGGGTCTCATTTATGGGGATTTGGTGTAGGGCAGCGCAGCACGTCGCCTTTCTGCACTGCCCTACGCCAAACTGAAAGGGCAAGAATGCACTGTATTTATCCAATACAGTAATTCCTGTCCTTTCCCCAGCGCTGCTGCCGTTTCTGCAGCCTAGCACCAACACAGGCACCCTTGCACAGGTGCATGTGTTGTTGGCAGAATTGCTTTTGTGCAGGAAGGGGTACCTGCCTGCACAAAAACAATGGTGAGAGGGGTTTTCCTCTTTCTATGTGTGCTGCATTGCTGCAGAATGCAGTATACATAGAAAGGGGAAAAACGAGGAGAAATAGTGATATTTCTCCTTGTTACGTCTCACCACGGGAGGTGTAAAAGTTTGATGCATTCCCAGGTTTGCAAGTCCTTGTAAATATAGGAATGCGTCAAAAACCATGACAGTTGTGTGGGAACACCCACGGCAATGCCCATGGAATGCCTCCCTTGTGCAGAGTAGGGTGACGTAAGGATCTGCACTGTGGTGCCTTACTCAAGACTTATGGGCCTCTTTATGCCACGCGTTGTGGCTTTTCATGGCTTCATAAATCCGACTTTGAACCTTGTGCCACTCATGAACCAATTTGCGTGGCACAAACATGATGCACGGTTCTCATTAACATGCCCCCTAGAGCGGGAACTCTCATAAACAATTATCCAGACAGCGAGTTCAGTAAGGTTTTCTGAAAGACCAGCAAACTTATAAATAATCTGCAGCGAGCTTTATCGTATGTAGATTGTTCTCATTGCTAATTATTGTGGACACTGTGTAAACCTGACTGGCTTTTACTTTTCAGTGGGAAGCAGACCCAACCCGTGTAGTGAAGCAACATTACCGCACATTGTAACACAACATAACACCATTAAATAGTGAGGAGCTTCCCACACTAATCAGGCAATAAAATATGCACTAGTACTTATGAACCTATTTACAGTAAGTAAATTTGCACACAAAGCAAATTACATATTTAAAAGCCCTGTGTTTGTTATCTAAAAGCGATAGGGTGGAAATGGATACAAGCTTGAGGACTGGAGTATATCACAACCCCTGAGATTGGGTAAGAGGTGGTTCTGAAATCGAAAAGTACAAAATATGATGTGATGAGGGGGTGGTGGAGTGCACTGGGAGAGCAGCACCTGGGTGTGGGTGTTAGGTTTGCCTGGGGAAGGGAGTAGCTGCAACAGTCATATAGGCTTTCAGATCTATCAAAGCAGTTTGGTCTCTGGGTGTTGTAAGAAAGACCTTGAAAGAGGCTGGCAATAAAAAGACTGATGATATCAGGATACGCCACAGAAATTGTCACATGCCAGCCATAGGCCCCAATGCCAAAGAGGCAAGAGATTAAACGTCTTTGTCAGTGAGAGATGTGCACCACGTGGAGGTCACAGGCTGGCATGCCAGGAAATGATGGATTGTTCAGGTTTGAGGTGGAGAGAGTGTGCGTAAGCGGCAGAGAAAAAAGAGAAAAACATGTCAGGCTATTTGCATAGCTGGTGTAGCATGGTTGTCACTCCAAGCTGCAGTGATTTGAAGAGAACATGTTCATGACTGGAGGAGAATCTCAAACTTAAAACGTTGTATATGCAAAAGAATTTTTGGAGGGAGACTGGCTGAAATCAACTACAAAAACACAGACTGTGATGAGCCGAGGAAAGGAGGTAGCAACAAACTAATGGGACATAAATAGATACCACACCATGAAGTTAGTTTTTACATTACAGTAGTTTTTACATTACACAATCACAATTTAAGAGAGAAGACAATGTAATGATGCTTGCACAGTCAAATTATTTTACTGATGGCTGGGATTAGAACCAATGTTTTAAGGTAAACATGAATATGGCAATAGTAAAAGATGCCTCTGACATGACTCCACCCTCCATCAACAGTCACAATTGCTTTCCATGTCTAATGTGAGCTCAAAAGTACTGAATTAAAATAATAATATAAACTTCTTTTGGCAGTGCAGGAAGGTAAGAAGCAGATGTGCCAGGCTATGTGTTCCTGTGCTTTCAGTGCCCATCATCATCTTTGCAGCAACAGGACCCCATTCACTGGCACGCCTGTGTAACTATTGACCAGAAAAATAATTTATTAGGGCATCAAATAAGCTTTTTGATGCATTTCAATTTGCCTTAGAGATTCTATTTTCATTTTTAAGATTTTGAAATATGCTCTCTCTTTCAGATGAAACAGCTGCACACCGAGGATTTAAGTGGTTTGTGGGAAAGTTGATGGTGTGACTATCTATAATGGGAATAAAGTGCCCCCTGCCATGCATGATAATATTGCAAGTAATCTCGGAGAACCATAACCTTATAAAGGAGCTCGACCTTTGGCCTGGTTCCTGTATATAGTCCTAGAACTCCTCTGTGACTTGCAATATCCTCATAACGTACAGCAGGGGACACTTTATCAGATGTGTTTCCCAAATTCACAACTTGCAATAACATAATTGGTTCTGATATCAAAACTGTGGATGGTTGAATCATGTGTAAGGTTACTTACAAGATGACTGCATGCCATCGGGACAATGAGTTCCAATCCTGGATATTAATATAATAGCCCAGTGCATGCTGGGAGTTTTAGTCCCATTCTCCTTTATTGAGTCAATTCGTCAACGGGTATACATAAAGTGACTTTAGAGAAGTAAAAACGACCTTCCGTGTGGCATTTCTAGTGACATGGAGTAATTTCTTATTTTTTGATATGCAATGTGCTGATGTCATATATCCTATCGAATGCACATCTCTGTTCCAACGTGTTGTTGTATCAATGAATAATACAATCATCACGAATTGCGCCTGCTATAACACAAACGCCACAAAACATGTCTAATTACACAAGCAACCCGTTTAGGATTAGGAACTAGGACAGATGTTTAAATTCAAGTGAATCTACCAGTCCAAACTGAAGGTCTTTGGCCTTAATGTTTGTGGCAGGCATTAACTTATAACATGCTCATATTCTAAGCATGTTATCCTATACTGCTATCTCTACTATTGAAGGCATTATTCAGAAACACCCACATGCATAGTTCTCACTGCTAACATTCAATACACATAATTTATTCTAAGCTTCAAACATTCATTTGGTTTCAGCTGCACATTGTGGTCAAAAGGAGAACAAAGGAAATGAATCTTCTGGTATTTTGCCCCACGCGCCGAAAGAATTATTTGAAAAAACATAACTTGGCACTTAACTTAGGGATGAAAGTTGAAGACGTTATTGTAATCATGGCAACACATGTTTTTCCTCACAGGTGGAAGGAATTATAGTTTCTCAAATTACTGTTTTAACATACTGTCAAAACAACAAAAACACTAAGCGGCCGCGGTCAAGCACTACACCCAGGATTTGGCAAGAAAACCTGCCCAGGTACATACTTCGTGCATAGTCTGCGGCGAACTAGGGACCCCCAGCGAGTTTCCAAATTCAGATATCATGACTGCATGTTTACGGTCATGCCCAACGCCTGGCATCAGTGGTTTCGAAGAAACCACACTCAAAACGAGTGCATGCGTTTCTAATGATCAGCTTTAAAAGCTTGAACGTATTTTGTAGACGTTATTTAACTCACAAGGCGAGCATTCCCCTTTACCTTCAAAAGTGAAACTAATACGCTTCTGAAAATCTACCCGTGCCTGACTGCTAGAAGGGAACTACATATACGGACGAACTACGTATACGGACGAATGAGTCAATCATTTAATCAGGAAACGTATAGAGCGTGGCTAATCACCCGTTAGGGCCTCAAGGCGCTGGGGGGTGAGTTCTGCAGCTCAGTCCAGGAGTTGGTAAATAGAGCCACCGCCTTCGTTTCCACACGAGATGGAGAGAGGTCCCAGGGAAGCGAGCCCCGCAGTCCCGGCCGTGCAGAGGTCGGGAAGGAGTGTCAGCCCTTGGGGGACCTTCAGCCCCTGAGGAGGGGCATTCAGCCCAAGGCCAAAGAATAGATGTAAGATATGGGAGTTTCAGAGGCCCCTCTTCATAGTCTGACGGGAGGGCCTATCATTGTAAGTTACGTCACTAGGAGGACCTCGTAGTTGTTAGGGCGAGTCTAGGCAGCGCAGTGACATGCTCTAGTCAGTCAGGGGGCTTACAGCCCGCCTCCAGCTTCTGATTGACTTTTGTCAATGTCCTTTAACAACATTGCTTCTAAATGGATAATGGTTCCTGCTTGTCCCAATTGTTGACTCCCATGGATCGCCTCCAGGACTTGTCCACTTACACTTCTGCTATTGAATGTCCAGTCTTTGGAACTTTTTTGTACATTGACACTGAGCTTTGTGCAATGTTCTTATAATTTGCACACGCTTATACATGTCTGTTTCTCAACCCCTCCCCTCAGCCTTTCTGTGTTAGTTTCTTCTCCCCCCCCCACTGGGGGAACAACCTTTACAACGCAACTTTTACAACGCACTACCTTTACAACGCATTTTTTACAACGCATAATCCATTACAACGCATGACATTACAACGCATGACACTACAACGCATTTTTAAAAACTACCTTTACAACGCATTCCATTACAACGCATACTACCATTACAACGCATACCATTACAACGCATAATATTACACTACACTATCCAACACTTACCCTACTGTTGCACCCCCTGGAGTTAGAATAGTAATTTTTACCCCTATACTATCCAACACTTACCCTACTGTTGCACCCCCTGGAGTTAGAATAGTAATTTTTACCCCTATTCTATCCAACACTTACCCTACTGTTGCACCCCCTGGAGTTAGAATAGTAATTTTTACCCCTATACTATCCAACACTTACCCTACTGTTGCACCCCCTGGAGTTAGAATAGTAATTTTTACCCCTATACTATCCAACACTTACCCTACTGTTGCACCCCCTGGAGTTAGAATAGTAATTTTTACCCCTATACTATCCAACACTTACCCTACTGTTGCACCCCCTGGAGTTAGAATAGTAATTTTTACCCCTATACTATCCAACACTTACCCTACTGATGCACCCCCTGGAGTTAGAATAGTCATTTTTACCCCTATACTATCCAACACTTACCCCACTGTTGCACCCCCTGGAGTTAGAATAGTAATTTTTACCCCTATACTATCCAACACTTACCCTACTGTTGCACCCCCTGGAGTTAGAATAGTAATTTTTACCCCTATACTATCCAACACTTACCCTACTGTTGCACCCCCTGGAGTTAGAAAAGTAACTTTTACCCCTATACTATCTAATACTTACCTTAAATGCAATTTAATATTATGCGTTGTAATGGTATGCGTTGTAAAGGTAGTATGCGTTGTAATGGAAATGCGTTGTAAAGGTAGTTTTTAAAAATGCGTTGTAGTGTCATGCGTTGTAATGTCATGCGTTGTAATGGATTATGCGTTGTAAAAAATGCGTTGTAAGTGCATGCGTTGTAAAAGTGTGCGTTGTAACGTCATACATCCCCCCACTGGGCTCATTCATGTAGAGCTGCCAGCTATCTTGTTAGCAGCATTTCTTTTGCCGCTTTAAAAACAATGACTGTAAGTGCTCTGTGACGCAGCTCGTGTGACAAATCTCTTAGTAGTCTCTTTCCCAACATGGCTGTCGTGCCTGCCTCTTTCCATTCCCCGCTCCCTAAATCCCTCCCCTTGCACAGGCTCCGGTTTCTAAATCTATGTCCGCTTCCTTAAAGTGACCTTAAGGGCAACAGCAGTGGACTGTGGTCGAGCAGTGCAGCAAGAGAACAATACTGCAAGTGCAGATGTGTGCCGGGGTGAACAACGCAGGTCCCACAGAAGCGTTGCGTATGACTGAGGGAGGGGGTTAAAGCATGTGGTCATCTCTAAGTCAATCCTACTAGTCTTTCAGAGACACAAACTGGACATAAGAATTACTCTGCTTCAGCTGCACCACCTTCTTAGTGGTCTGTGTCCCCAGACTGACTCAGAGGAGCCAGGCATGTAACCGGCTCTTTCCCCCAGATCGCCCAGCCTTTCAGAGGCTAGCCCATTAGTACCTTAACACGCATTTCCAATTCCACCCTATTCCCACCTAATGCCCGAATGCACTCTCAACCAAAGGAAGGTTCAAACACCAGAGAGGCGTGTGCGCACTGCGTATGGAAACCAGTTGATGGTGTAGACACTGTTTTTTTTGGCATTCAAAACAAATGAAATGGACTATCTGCTCCTTTGTGTGTAATCTGGATGAGTTTCTTCAGTGGCGGGCCAGAGAATGGGGGGCCTATGAACAGTGTAAATGTAAACAATGTTTTAGTTGCAAAGGCTCTCTCCTACAAATCAGAGAGTAGCTGATAAGCTAATACGATGACTTTTTGAAGCATAACACTGCATAGATCGTAGCCTCATGAAGTGATCTGTTTGCTTCAGGAAACTCACACCTTAACCATTCTATTAAGGTCTTTAAGATATAATGTTTTTGCCTCCCCTAAGCACTATTTACATTATAGTTACATAACATTTTACAATCAGCATGAACTAAAAATGTGAAGGCAACAAACAGTCTAAGTAATACTGAAAAATCCATTCAAAAAGCATTACCCATGGAGTGTGGAAGGCCAGGATCCAAGATGGTTGCCCTTGGCTTGGGGTCCTGAACCTTTATCCACCCATTGATTGGAACAACCCCACAGGGGCCCAACTGAGCCTAATGATAGATGGGCATACCAGAGGAAATGCTAATGGGTCAAAGGCAAAAAGCTGGTCACCCACTGATGAGATAGCGAGTCCTCGCAGACTCCTTCCAGACTACAGAGCAGGGATGTGGAACAGACCAGGACTAGCAGTGGCAACTCAGCATGCACCAGACCTCTGACTCTGAGAGCGCTGGTGATGCTGTATATAGTTTGGAAACTGGAAGCCTAGTCAGGAATGCATACCTTGGGTCATGTCAAGATGAAGCTAGCACATCGGCAAACCACTTGGTGGCACTAATACTTCCTCACTCAGATGTGGCAGAAAGCCTGAGGAGCATTGCCAATACACCCCTGCATTGTAGTCCTTCTCCCTTCAGGAACAGCTAAGTTCTATCTCTGGCTGCATTCATTCCTGTTCCAGGTTTCTGACACACATGAATAGACAGTTGTGACTTTGTCTAACCTGTTCTTCCAGTGTCTTTGCATCATTTGGGTGGGTGCACATGTGGTGTATTGATGGGCATTTGGTCTCTTATATTTGAAATACTGAACCAGCTCTGAAAAAAGAGGGGCATAAAAGAGAAGCTTTGTAAACCTTGCGCTCAACTTTGAGGTAGGTTCAAAGGGATTCAGACCCTGATGAAGGCAAATAAAGTACGGATGAGTAAGTATTGCATAGCTCCAATAATAAGCAAATAATAAATATTGGTGAAACCTGATTCCTACACATCATTGTTTGTATGCCATATAGTTTGCCATACCTGTCCATTTTACATAATTCCACTCCTTGCCACTGCACATAATTCAACCCACTTCATGCCACTTTATTATATTCCACATATTTGCACTCCACATAATTGAACACAAGTCCAACCATTTTAATGCCACACAATTCAACAATACATAAATACACACCGCATAATTCATATCATAGATGATTTACCACAAACATTGATGTCTTTAATGGATAATGTAATACATGGCTAAACACTTAAAAAGTCCCAAGGGCGAAGCCTGTTGACTATGCCAAAGCTTGTTTTTATTCGGTGTGGGTAATTGATTGTTTTTGCGAGGCTCGGCAATATATTTTACTCTCTCTTATACAGAAGAACTAGCTAATTTTCTATTCATAGGTGCAAGCGACCCACTAATGGGCTGAATTCTAAGTTTTGGGTGAAATATCTTTCACAAAAAGTTGCTTGCAAGTCTTATCAAAACATGGATGCAAGAGCAACCGAAATGCAAGCTACACGGAAGAGTTGCGTCACCATCCACGTGATCTCGCTTGTTTAAATTTAGTAAACGTGCAATTTTTTGCGTCCTTGGCAACAACATAATGGCTAGAAGCAGCCCAGAAGGAATCCCTTTACTTGACAGTTGGCCTAAGTAAAAGGGCAGGGTCCCACAACAGAGATAATGCTTGTCTTAGCTCCCTACAGCAGGGTGTCTAACTTTGGATATATGTTGTTTCATTTTTGAAATACGCCCACGACAGTCTACCTTGGCACCTGCAGGATAAATTTCCGATTTACCTCTCGTGACGTTCACTTCGATCAGCCAATAATTACGTATTAAGCATTCTCATATCCACGCCCCTCGATGGAAAGGGAGAAGCGGTGGAAGTCTCTCTGCTGTGAGTGCCAGTTTATAGATCTTCCACTGCTGGAGCAGTTTCAGGTGCCTGGTTTGATGGCACTTAATCTATTATTCTGCTGACGTTTCTCGGTAAATTGTTACGGGCTATCTATAATAGCAATGTTACACACCTAGATAAGATTACGTTTACAGTAAAGCACTCGGTAAAAGAATTTAATAACGTTTGGAAAATAGAAAAATGGGCAGACAGTCTAGTCAGCTACACAGATATGCATGCAGTGCTTTAAATGGGCTTGTGGTGAGTACCTGCACTTCCCTTGGAGAGGGAGAGCACCTTCACTTCTCAGCAGAGATGCAACACAAATAGGTTCTCTGGTATAGGGCACCTGCACTTTTATTTTTCCATTTCAAGCACTGTATGTAGTATGGTTTAGCCAAAAGTAGGGCAGTTAATTGTTGAAATGGAAAAGTCTTTTGCACGGTGATGGACATGCACTCCTGCATTCCACGTTCAACAGGTTCGCTGTAACGATGTTTGGATCCCTAATGTAGGGACTGGTGCCCAAAGTGCTACCCTAATAGTGGTGGATGACTACTGCCTTTGCCAGGAGTTAAGCAGCACAAACGTGGTGGTGGCAGCATACTGTGTAGTGATCACTAGGAGGGAACACGTTCTTCTAACCTGCGTTACTGGAGGGAGGCTTATAGGCTCAATCATTTAAAGTTCCGCTGCTGTGTGCTTAACACCTTTGGCCTAAATCAGTTTGGTGTGTAGTGCTGTGCAGTGTGTGTGTGGTATACATGTGCTGGATGTATGTGTGCCTGTGAATGGAACAATACAGGGATAGCACAGGACTGTGCAGTGAGTGTATAACACATGAATGTGCTGGCTGTATGTGTGCCTGTGAATGGTACAATACATAAATAATGTGGTGCTGTGAAGTGCAAGTTAGATATATGCATGTGCTGGGTATGTGTGCCTGTAAAGGGCGCAATGCATGGATGACTATGGGTTCCATTTTGGGAGAGACATGCTGAATGGAGAAACATGAGAGAGGAGGTACATGACCCCTCCCCCCCCACAAAGAGATTTGTGTAATGCTGCATTTCTGCAAGCTGGGTGAGACACACTGGAGGAAGGTGGGGCAGGCTGCTCAGTACTCTTTGATTCAGAGAGAGGTCACTGGGAAGGGGCTTGGGAACATCTCAGAAAAGAGATGGAATTGATAAGAGAGTCATGAAGAGTAGGGCAGAGGTCCTGGGGTAACCTTTTGATACTTATATCATTTTGGCTAACGCCCAGGTTTGAACCTCTACTCACTTCCACGGCAGGTGTTGTGGGGCTATCAAATTTGGAGTCACTCCTGCAGTGACAGACTGCTTTCCGGAGGAAGAGGGAATAGAGGAGATGGCACTTCAAAAGGAAGCAGACCCCCCACCATCATCATAAACTTCAAAGGGGAGCTTGAGAACCCAACATTTGTTAATTGTAAAGCAGCTAGTTGCAAGGAGAAGAAGCTCTGTAAGACTTCTGCCTGTGACCAGGACTGAGAGCCAAGGCCTGCTAGTTTCCCAACTAGGTGAGCGGACATATTACAGGGAATTCAAGACGACCTGCCCTGTAGCCTGGAGAACCATCACCTGCCTGCTCTCCAAGACCAGTGTGCCCTGTAAGGGAAGAGAAGAGGGTTGGAGGGAACTAGGTCCATTGGGGTAATCTTGGCAAGTGGATCCCCAAAGCAAGTTGCGAAGACATGGCTGTTGCACTGATCAGGTAATTGCCTTGTGCAGGGAAACGTTGGTGACGTCCTTATGCCACAGGAGGAACAGCGGGAAGTGAGCTGTGACCATTGCTGAACCGAAGGGGTTATCGCCGATGTGTTGTGTTAACTCAATGACCCCGTATGCCAGAAGGGACCACCATGAAGATTGCTTCTGTACCGAACAGTCTGTAGCCTGTCTGTGATACTAGGATGGTGACCCCAGACGGTGCCCTGGTTGGCAGGTGAGGCCGCTGCGAAGACTCTTATAGTGCAAATCCCTAAACTAGAGAACATTGTATAATATGGGAATTAATTATTACAGAAGTACTTTCCATCGTGAAAATATAAATTAGTCACTGGGTATATATTTGATTATACAAATCATAATTTATTTTGATTTCTTAACACGCATAGTAATCTTCACTCTGGGTACAGGTACGTAAGGTGTACCTATTAAAACACTTCAGTCTTCTGTTAGAACTGGGGGTCTCTAGTTGGCTGAGGTAGGTACCTTAGTCCAAATAGGGACCCTTGCTTCTAGTCAGGGTAAGGAGGGGTAAGGAGGGACACACCCTTAGATAACCCCTGCTCACCCCCCCTGGTAGCACGGCACGAGCAGCCAGGCTTATCTCCAAGGCAATGTGTAAAGTATTTACAACCACACTCCCAGTAATTCAGTGATAACACCACAAATGGATACCACACTGGTTTCATAAAAATAGCGGTATCTTTATAAAAAGGAATACGATGAGACCAAACGTTAGAAAACCAACATATGCGATTTCATAATAATTAATTGGCCGGTTATTAGGCCAGCAATCACTTGTAGGTTCTTGCGGTATTAATGAGCAATTCACGATCTCTTATGCAGTCCAAATGCAATGCTATGCAGTTCGTAATGCAGTTCATAATGTAGTAATAAGACAGTCCTTAATGTAAGAATCAGGCAGTTCGTAATGCAAGAATAATGCAATTCGTAATGCAAAAATCAGGCAGTTCGTAATGCAATAATAATGCGGTTCGTAATGCAAGAATTAGGCAGTTTGTAATGCAATAATAATGTGGTTCGTAATGCAAAAATCAAACAGTTAGTAATGCAATATTAATACGGTTCGTCAATCTGCGCGGTCAACAACTCAGTGCGTCTAACGTGGCGCAGCAGGAGAGAGTTTGAAGCACTCCTGTACTCCTCCTGCATGCCTCCCCAGGCCACACTCGCTTGGGGGGGTGCACTGCCTTGCTCTCTCTCTCTCCCCGCTCGTCAGACATCCTGCTGGGCGATCCCGATCACATTGCAGCTCTGTTGCTAGGCAACGCTGTAGCCGGATGGTTTACGGCACTGCCTTCTCCTTCCTTGATGATCTTGGGCAGATTCCTTTAGACGAACAACGATCACTATCTTTTTCGCCTTGTATCTTCCTTAGCTTCAAAAAATCCTTTAGCACGTTGCGGCTCGGGCCGGCGGTGGTGATCCTTACTCACAGCCTTAGTTACGATGATGGCTCGGGCAACAAACAGCAATGCAGCAGCGTGGACGATGTTTCACGCTGCGGGGGCAATGAGATCACGGGACACCTCATAAACATTACCACGGACCACACAGCAGCCTCAAGCTTGCAAAAAGCACGCTCACACAGCATCGCTGAGACACAGCCCTCAGTTTCAAGTAAGCTGTTAGCACGTTGCGGCGGCAGTGATTCTTACTCACAGTCTCAGTTACGATGACGGCTCGGGCCACAAACAGCAGTGCAGCAGCGTGGACAATGTTTCACGCTGCAGAAGCAATGCGATCACAGGGCACCTCGTAAACAGTCCCACGGAGCACACGGCAGTCTAAGACGTGCAAAAGCACCACGCACACAGCGTCGCTGAGACACGGTTAGAAACTTGTATGTTCCTGAGTTTCCACAACAGGGGACCAGCTCTCCTCGGGCCCTTGGGGACACGCTATTCAGGACACAGCACACAGCAAAGTCCTCACAAGCAAGGGGACACAGCACACAGCAAAGTCTCTTGTCCTCTCCTTAGTCAAATCAGCAAACTCCAGGCCAGCCCCAGAACACACAGCAAGGGCAGTCCTTCTCTTCAGTCTCTTTAGCTGTTTATCTTTGGGAGAGGTTCCTCTTGATCACAAAGTAGGTTCAATCCTTTTTCAGTCTGGATTTCAGTCTTGAGTTCAGGGGTTTCAGCTCTCACATTTATATCCCTAAATGCCTTTGAAGTCTTTGTGTTCAGGGGGCTCTGACCTCAGTCCAAACCAGACCTGGATGTCTTCCTGCCAGTGCACACACTCCTCCTTTGATAGTCAGGGTCTGGGGCCCAGATGCTCAGCAGGAGATGGAGCCATCCTTTTGTGGCCGCAACACAGCCCTCTTCACATCCAGGGGGCTACCTCCCCACATCACATGCAGGCCAGCCTGTTGCTGTCTCACCTTCTCCTCGCTGGGGTCAGGACACTTCCCAGACCCTGTCACATCTAAACACAGGCAGGCAATATACAACCAGGCAGAGGCACACAGGATGTTTTAAGACAAGAAACCAGCCACTTCTAAAAGTGTGGTTTCTAAACACACAATTCAAAAACCATCTTCACAAAAAGATGTGTTATTAAATTCTGAGTTCAGGCACACTAAACTCCATCTCTCCATTTTATGCGAAGAAATGCCAGGTCTAACATCTTCCAGTTGATTGTTCATACTATTGCTGTGCTTCTTATTTATTGCACAGTCCATATAGGAGGTAGTCTATAACGGGAACACCCACGGAGGACACATTTTCCATCTGTTTCCATGTGTGTATCCACAGAATTATTTTTCAGAGATTTGCAAACTGAAAAAGGAGACTCCTCCAGATAGTTGTGTCAACGTGTTTCGGCCGGTTAAAGATTAAGAGCCTCTGAAGGACAGTGAAAAAAAGAACAACCTATAAAGAATAATGCATATTTCAACATATAATCAGGTGCACAATACATTAAAGGTGCACCACCGAAAGAGAAAAGGTCCTGTTGATCAAAGGTATTGATAAAGAGCATGCAGAGCTATTAAAATCATATGTACAAAAAAGTATAGGTATAGAAATGTTATCATTGTCCGTCCGTGTGGTGCACCATGCGTATCGTCATGCCATGCATACTAAAGTGCTAGCGACATGTTACCCATGTCTAAAAGAAGGAGAGAGGCCTCTTCTTGGCCACACGTGCAGACCATGCATAAAGGAAGGCTGCATGCATATGGAGAGATGTCACTAATGAAAGTGCATTACCGGACAAAATCTGGGTGAGCTGAAGTGAAATTGCGGGTGCTCGCCCTGGAAAAACGGGGTGGTGAATGGGATTGGCTGTTTGTCTGCCTGTTTGCCTGATTGTCGAATCAATCCCAAGTCAAGCACAGGAAGTCCTGTGGGGGCAGAGAGAACAGAGAGCTGGAGAACCTGAGCTGGTGGAAGCGACTATCACAGGGAGGTATGTGCATGGGCGCAGGATTACTAAAGGTGTGTTACCATCGCTGGCGGTCGTGAAACGGCTTTAGGGGTGTTAACTGAGCCCTAGACCTGTTGAAAATCAAAGTCACTGTGTGTTTAATGAAAAAAGAAATTGATCAGGTAAATGTAGCGATGCCTGAGAGTTTGCGTGTTGCTTTATAGGCACCGGCCAAGAAAGGGAGCAGACATTTCAGTGGGCCGAGGAGGACATCAGACCCAAAGAAAATGAGTCTGCACACAACTTACACGATCCTTACAGGTCCCTCACCAGCGATGAGATGGGGCCTTTGAGGAGGTCTTGTTTTTGTGAGAAGAGAACAGACGGGATATAACGAGAGACCCGGGGAGGCTAAAAATGCTGTGGAACCCTGTCAATGGAAATTACTCAATATTCTGTCTTGGAAGCTCAGGAAAAGGAGCCAGTAGAGTCTGCAAAGCGTCGCTTCACACGCGTTCTCACATAGTATAGAGACTGGTGTGATGGTGACTAAAGAAGGCATGACTTTGCAAAGGTCATTTGATTGGCCCACTAATGCTGGTGGCCATCTTAGAGTGTGAACACATGCTAAATAAAGAACAGTGACAGCTTTGTGACAAATGATAAATGCATAGGTAAAGTTAAAGTAGGTGCCAATAGGCGGACAGTGTAGGTAAAATATATTTAGAGAAACCAGGATAATAAAATGTCAATCATGTACAGTTGTAAAGTAATGAACACCAACTAGTGTAGTGAAAAGAGGCTGCAGCAGGTCCATCATCCCTTAGGCGGACAGCAAAGAGAATATGTATATTAAGGGGACAGAATGATACAATGTCACAGATTCATATACAGTTGTAAAAGGATAAACAACAACTACATACAACAACTACATATTATACAGTGAAGGAAGGCTGCAACATGTTCAATATTATTTTTCAAAATCTGTGTGCATTATATCACAGTAAAGAAGGTAAACTCACATGTGTATTTTTTCTGGGTATCAAAGAAGTATAGTATCACAGTTTAGTAAATTTATGCTGTCACATTTTGTTAAGCAAATGTCATATGGCTAGGATATGACCAGTACCCTTGTGTAATGCAGAACCATGTATGTCTGGACAGGGGAATCCTCACATGACTGGTGGAATAGTAGTGCAGTGAAGCAAGAGAATGCCCAAGTGGACACTCTTTGTGTGGCCAAGACTAGTGTTCAGAGTGCTAGGTGTCCCCATAGTTGGGCTATATAAGGTAAGTCTAGGGGTACATGTGCAGAGATGTGTGTCCTATCTGGCAGCTGCTAATAATATTGCATAGTTATTTTGTCTGTGTCATTGAGGCCCTGTGTTGCTGTGCCATATATCTCAATTAGTCTGGCTTCTGTTCTATTGAGTATAGATTCAAAGGAACTACCTCTTTGGCAGTAGCGGTCCGTGGAGGGAGTTCCGTGGGGCGGTGAGGCGGGGCGGGGAGGGCCAGGGTGGGGAAATGTAAACACTGAAATATGGATGAACGGAGGTAAGTACACATTTAAATTAATAAAACGAATTTCGTTGCGCGCGCAGCATCGCATTTTGCGATGCAGCACGCGCAAAGGAATTCGTTTTATTTATTTAAATGTGTACTTACCTCCGTTCATCCATATTCTGGTGTTTACATTTCCCCACCCTGCCCCTCCCCCGCCCCGCCTCACCGCCCCACGGAACTCCCTCCACGGACCGCTACTGCTCTTTGGTCTCTCTGTGCTACGTAGACGACTGACCATTGAATGTCATTTTCAGTATGATTCAGGTTTTTGTAATATTCAGTAAGGGGACGCCAGGCATTGCACATACTCTGACTTTAACTTTAAGTGGCCTGGCCAGTGTATGCTAACTAGCAGGGGCATTGCATAAATTCTACTACCTTTTTGGTGTTGCAGTTGACGTATTTTGCCATTAGGTGTAATGGACTTTGTTTCATTAGTGATTTGGCAAGCAATGTAATTACTGCATTTGTAATGACCACTGATAGGTGGCAATCCAAGTATTATGCATAGGTCAGTGATCATTTTTCCTCTATAGGGCGTGCAGCTCTGACTAGATGGTGCCTGAGCTGTGACTGAAGACCTGTACCAGGATCGCCACCCCTACCTGTAAGGAATAGAAGGACTTAACCCGTGTCAGAGAAGCATCAAGAACCCCCCCGGCTGCTTCCATCGCAGAACCGCTTCTGAGAAACTTGAGGGCATCCTACTGCAGCTCGCCTGGGCTACATGAGAAAGACTTTGCGGGGACAGCCACTTCAGTTTCAGCGCCCGAGAAGGGGGCACGCTCAGAGGCTTCAGTTGCGCAATCCTGCTGGTGTGGGTTAGACTGATTTTGGGCCGACAGCCTCTGGGCAATTTGCTAGCCAGATTGCGCTACAGCACTGGAACACTTTTGACTTTAATTAAGAGTCAGAGTCGGACTGCTAGAGGGGCTTAGCCTGAATGTGGCATATAACAAAAGAAGAATAACCCCTACTGACAATTATTTGTTGCTGGTACTGAACATATTTTTATTGTGAGCCTGTGTTCACCCTCCTGTGTCAGCCTCCCTCCCAAGAAGCCTTGGATTGCTCGACCTGCGCTACCACTGAAAGTCAAGTGCCAAAGGGGTACAGGCCCAGTTGCACAGGAACCATAGTATGTCAGGGGCCCTGTGGCATCAAGAGTGAAAGGCCTCAACCCCCACGGATGGGACCAGTAACCCCTGCTTGCCATGTTGTTCTCTGAATGGGGTTCTGGCATTAGCATTTTGATCATAAATGTTAGTTTGTACAGACACCATCTCTTCATTGGTTAGGATACCACACACTTCTCTCCATTGTTACTTTATGATTAATAAATAGGATATTCTACTTAGAGCTTTGTTTGTTTTCAGACCAATGATGCTATTCAGGGTGTTTAGGGCACATAGTAGTGAGATGAGGATATGGCATTGAGAATATACTATTTATTTATCCATCTGTTTTGATTTTAGGAATATTCCTATATGAGAAAAAAATAAAGATCTCTGGCTAAATGTTGAACCTTCCTCATCCACTTTAAGAAGACATCTAGAGGATTGATGTTATGGGTAACAGGTACAGAAAGTTTGTACTACCCAGCTGTTTTTGATGAGCAGGTAGTGTAAGAGTTGTTACTAGTGATTGCTCATGTCCAAACTATATTGTGCATTTTCATGCAAGTGTGCTCTATCATAAGCCATCTCACTCTTCCTTTTGTGAAAGCCAGTTAGATATTGCTGCTCTGGTGTAGGATTCTGGGAAGCCACTAGATGCCAGAAATACTCCAATCCATTTCTGCATTTAAATCTGCAGGCCCCAACTTCTGGTGGTGCAAACTTGTTAGCTTAGGTTGGTTGCCTCATTTTGGGCTGGATAAAAGGTCCATTTTTGTGCCTCAAGCAGTAGTATACTTTTAAGCCCACCTTAGCGGACACGATGATCATGAACGCGTGATGAGGCCATTTTGCACTTCAAAGAATGAGACCTAGAGCAGGGATCTCAGGATGTGTGAACACTCATTTACAAGCATGACTATTGTTCCCTCGGCTGTAGAGGACAGACATTGGTGGCCTTTTTAATTGACACCTGCAAGAGAGATGGTCTACTGGCACCTTTCATGCTTTTTCTCAGTTTGTATGCTAGACATCTGCCCATCCGTGTGTTATTTGACTGCGACTTGTGTGTGCATGCCTATTTGAGTAAAAGGAGTGCCTGCAGTACGTGTGGAGAATACAGTCATAGCCACACTGACTTCAAATTTAGATGTAGATAAATCCTGTGGCATTTAAGTTGACGGGGGTGGAGGAAGAGGTCAAACAGCTGACGTGAATTAAAGCAGCCTTTTTGGACATACCAAAGACCTTTTTGATGGGCCACAGACAAAGGGGTCTATTATGATGGTGGGCGGATCACCACTGCCCAATTGGTGGTGGCAATCCGCCGCCATTTTACACCCCCGCCTACAATTTCCCCCGCCAAATTACGATGGCGGTGGGGACCCCGGCGGCCGGAAAGACCTTCCGCCGGTCGGACAGGTGACCGGGCGGAAAAGGGCTCCAATATTGTGGCAGTGTCTGCAAGACACCGCCATCCATATTAGGATGGGCGGCGGTGCAGGGCTTTCCATGGTGGAGACCCCGCCATGGAAAGCCAGGCGGAGTTCACTTTCTGGGGCTCATTGCGGGCCCCCAGGGGTTGGGGGTGCACTTGGATTTGCATCCACAATGTGGCAGGCACCGCTCGGTGCCTGCCACGTTGTGCATGCAAATCCACAACATGCATATATTGCATTGTAGCGGGTGCTGCTTACAGCACCACCCGCCACAGTGCAATATGTGCAGGATGCCACCGCCACCGTGGCATCCTAATTCCCATGGCGGAACCGCCGCACCTGTGGTGGCCAGTCCAATTTTCCGGTATGGTCTGCCCACCATCGTAATAGGCCCCAAAGTGTTTAGGAGAGGTGACAGTAGGCCCCCTGGACATCAGGGTGTTTCCCCCTTTCTTGCCCTGACCTTTGTGCTCTTGGAGGGTGACCCTCCAATGATTGACAGGTAGCTCTGTGGGAAACTCTTCATACCTTTAGTCACCCCACCTCCCTGTTTCCACTTTTGACAAACATCATGCCTGGACCAGTCTGTAGTGAAATGACCAAATTACAGAACTGCCCAGAACTGGTTTTAGGATTGAAGGACTGGAAGTTTGTCAGCAACTTTAGCATAAAGATGGGACAGAAACTTCTAGTCAGTGTGCCAAGATTTCCTGACAGGAAGCGTGGGCTCCCACACCAGTGGAGACTGGGAGAATGAAGGTCAGGGTTGGGGAACTATGTCAACACCTCTTGCTAGGTTTGAGACCAGCAACCTGGGGTAACCTAATGAGTTTGCAAGGAGAGGCTGACTGGACCGTGATTAAGGAGAGAGTTGACCAAATACTGAGGAAGGGTGCTAGACATGCCCTCACATGAAAAAGATGCTGCAGCAAAGGCGAGACACTGTGAAGGAGCTTGGCAAGACAACTCAAGGCCATTGCTGAGATAATAGGAGAGATTGGCACCGATGTTTCCATGACACTGATGCCATTGTCCCAGATGTTGGAGAGGGAATTCACCCAAGCGAATCTGGGAAAGCATTTAGGAGTACCGAAACAGTTAAAAGTTGAAAACACAACACAATAAAAATTCTGATTTCAATGTATAAAAATGTATGAAAATAAAGAAAATTTTAACGAACAAAATGACACCTAAACAACAAAAAAACAATAAAGGGAGCAAAGATATGATTTTTTTAAAACATTGAATTAAATGTTAGCACCAATAGCAGATGACTGGTTGCACTTTACTGGGATGAGGGTAGAGTTTGAGGTTGACCCCGATGGACCACGAGTCAGATACCAGGTCCAAGGAGATCCCAGAGTTACCTTTTGACTTTGAAATTTTTCTAGAGAAGTGTGGTCTTCAAGAAGTCGTCGGTGGGGCAAGTTGCAAACTGGATCCGGATTGGGGTTCAATGACAGCGGGTTGCTGAAGAGCGGGGTCCTGGTGAGGTCGTCAACAGAGGTGGGGAAGCTCCAATAGGATGGATTCCAGCATCCATGGTATGAATGTCTCTATGTCGGTCGGCTTTGGCTCGGCACCACTTTCTCACTTTTGGTGAAGCGCTTTACATTCTGACTTAGAAACTTTTCTGGAAGTCAGACCTTCTTCAGTAGGGCAGGCCAGCAAGTTGAATTCATCCCGAGATGTGATGTTGACAGCTTCAGCTCGAAGGTGGCCCCAGTCTACCCCCAGGTTTTCAGACAAAAGTGTTGGCAAAGAGTTTCTCAGTTTCCACTTTTGCAGTTTTTCAGTTTGGGAAGGGAAAGTACACTCTAACACCAGCCAAGGGTTCCAGGAACTTAGGAACATCACTTGGGGGGCATGACTCACTCCAACAGATGCCACCAGCAGGGTACAGGGCAGGTCCAGTTGTAAATGGTCATCTGGGATCTTCAGAAAAGTGGGCTTCTTGCAGTCTTTGTGTCCCTATAGCTTAACAGTCCAATCAACCTACCCTTGGAGTCCACTTCTTGGTCCTGGGTACAAGTGAAAGCATGTCTATAGAAAAAAGCAAATTTAAAGGCTTTTCATGGTTAAGCCCTTTAAAGCATAAAATATACATGTCCTGGTTTTTAAATACCATGCACCCTGCCCAATGGGAATTTAAGACTTATCTTAGGGGTAACATACAGGTATTAAAAAGGAAGGATTAGGCCTGACAAATGGTTTTCTTTGCCAATATCGGATTGGCAGTTTTAAAACTGTACACCAGGTCTGCAGGGGCTGACCTGGAGACATGCTTTGCACATATGTGCTGCAGTCCACAGAGACATTTACCTTACAGGCCCTGGGTACCCTTTTGCACCAGATACCAGGGACTTATAGGTAAGTTAAATATACTAATCAGGAGTGTGGTCAATATGGACTTGTTTTGGGGGTTAGAGCACATGCACTGGGGCCTGGTTAGCAGTGTCCCCGTGCACATATTTAAAAACAGCTGCATCTGTCCCAAAGAAATGGTGGAGGCCTTTTCCTACACTATTCAATGATTATTGAGCGTTGAGTCTCCTACCCAACATCACCTCCCAGTATGAGCCTTAGACTACCCAACGTCCCTGCCTGAAGAGTCAAGTGCCAAAGGGATAAATGTTAATGTTAATGTTAATGTTAATGTTAAGGGGAATTTATTGAGCGCACTGTCACCATAGGTTTCCTGGCGCTGATAGACTGCCAAGGCAGAGCAGGAGAAACTTAACGGGGATGTGAAAAGAGCAGAGTTTTCAGAAATTTCCTGAAAGGCAGAAGACAAGACTCAGTCTTAAGGGAAAGTGGGAGAGAATTCCACAACTTAGGTGCCAGGTGGGAGAAGCTGCGTCCACCTAACCTAGAAAATTTAACGCGGGTGGTAATTGGTCTTGGGTTAAATAGCAGGGTTGGGCCCTGGGACATAAGTGGTAAATGGGTCTGATTTACACAGTTGAATCCCATTAACCTCTGACTCCCAATGGACACCTAAAAAAGTTCTGATATTTGGTGGCAGTGGTTCTAATATATACAAATAGTGGTTAATAAGTAATTTTTTCATGAAACTGCACATAATAGTGGATTGCTAATTTGAAGAAGCAAGTGAGAAGCATATCCCTAGAAGAGTTGAAGGAGATGTGTTGGCATATAGGGTGGAGAGCTCCAAAGTCCAAAAATAGAGAGATCGTTATCAATCAATCTATCATGTCTTTGTTGAGTGCGACTACTCACCCGTGAGGGTCTCAAGGCGCTGGGGAGGAGTGGAGGTGCGGGTTCCAGTCCATCAAGGAGGGGGTCTGTCGAAGAGCCAAGTTTTGAGGTTTCTCGTGAAGATGGAGAGTTGTGTTGTCTGTCTGAGGTGGAGTGGTAGGGAGTTCCAGGCTCTGGCCACGTGGAAGGAGAAGGAGCGGCTTCCTGATCTGGTCTTTCTGGCGTGGGGGACCACGGCATAGGAGAGCTGGGCTGATCGTAGGGTCCTTTGGGGTGCGTGGAATTTGAGTCGGCTGTTCAGGTATGCTGGTCCGGTGTTGTGGAGGGCTTTGTGTGCGTGGGTGAGGATCTTGAAGGTGATTCTAGTCTTGATGGGAAGCCAGTGGAGTGTGCACAGGTGCTGGGAGATGTGGCAGTGTCTTGCAGGTTGAGGATCAGTCTCGCAGCGGCGTTCTGGATGTTTTGTAGCTTGCGTGTGAGGTATTTGTTTATTCCAGCGTAGAGTGCATTGCCGTAGTCGAGTCCGCTGGTGACTAGGGCGTGAGTGATGGTCTTTCTGTGCTGGAGGGGGATCCATTTGAAGGTCTTGCATAGGAGGCGGAGGGTGTTGAAGCAGAAGGATGTGACGGAGTTGATCTAGCGGTCCATTTTGAGCTCGGAGTCCAGGATGATTCCAAAGTTACGTGAATGGTCCGTGGGGGTGGGTGGGCTTCCGAGGGCGGGGGGCCACCAAGTGTCGTTCCAGGCTTCAGGGTGTGGGCCCATGATGAGTACTTTGTTTTGTCGGTGTTGAGTTGTAGGCAGCTGATTTTCATCCATTTGGCAACAGCTTCCATGCTCTCTTGAAAGTTGTGTTTGGCTGAGTTGGGTTCGTTGGATAGAGAGAGGATGAGTTGGGTGTCGTCTGCGTATCAAACAATGTTGAGTCCGTGGGTTCTGACAATGGGGGCGAGCGGAGCCATGTAGATGTTGAAGAGCGTGGGGCTGAGGGAGGACCCCTGGGGGACTCCGCAGGTCGTTGGGTCGTTGGTGTAAGGTCCAAGAGAAAGGGAGGGAGTCTGACCCACTGCGTTCTGCTGGAGAGGAAAGAGTGGATCCAGTTGAGGGCCTTGTCCCGGATCCCTGCGTCGTGGAGTCTGCGTGTTAGGGTGCAGTGGGAGACTGTGTCGAAGGCCGCTGAGAGGTCGAGGAGGATGAGGGCTACTGTTGCTCCTTTGTTCGGTAGGGAGCGGATGTCGTCTGTAGTGGCGAGGAGGGTGGTTTCTGTGCTGTAGTGTTTTTCTGAAGCCGTTATAGATTCCATCCTTGGCCAATGGGGGAAACAAGACCTGACAAAGAAGAAGAATGTTGCAAGATATGCAGGGAATGTTTCAGTACAGGACACTTCCTAGAAAAGTGCTGTAGAGGAAACTCTCAGAGGGCCTGAGTGAAGGATTGCAATAGAATTGACCAATCAGGCTAGAGTCAAGGGCAGAGGCCTACATCATTGGACTCCATCAGCTGCACTAACAGGGTGCAAGTTACCCGGCTGTAGGGGTTGGGATCATTCCTAGAGTGGAGAGATCATGTGAGAGTGTCAGGATGAACCTCCCCCAAGGTGGACCAAGATTTGAAGTTTGAGTTACTAACAGAGCTGGAGGAGTTGCTACCTGTAGGAGGACCTACCCAGGAGGAGATTCAACAGGCACAGGAGAAGTGTACTACTCTATTGGGTCTGCAGAAGTAGCCCACAAACTGTTTGCCATTAGTTCATTGGGCAAACAAGGTGTGTGCTCTGGGAGAATGGGTTACTGTTAAGTGAACTTGTGAATCCAGAAGCCAGAGGCAGCAAGAGGCTGCCAGTTCCACAAGCACACGGAGTTTCCTGTTCACATTCCTATGTGGTATCTTAACCATTGACAGGTTAGAACCTTTGACCCCCCTCATCTGCTTTTGGCAATAAATACATATTGATGTTAACCAGAGACAGTACCTGTGAGGAGCATGACTTCCAAGGTAGTAACCAGTGCCGTCAATTCAATCTTCTCTAGGGCTGGAATCCCCAAAACCAGTTTGCAACTGGGGAACTAATGTTACCCTTCATATATATGAAAGATGTGGGAGCAGGCTGGTGCAATCTACCACCTCTCAACTGCATACCATGCACAAACTAAAAGGTTAGCGGAACACTTTAACCAGACTGTAAAAAAACTAGATGGAAACTCTACCAGAGAACTTCAGAAGGGGTGCAGGGACAGAATATTCAGTAAAAAATATCGAATTGCACAAATATTGTGTCAGAAATATCGTGGGTCAGGAATATCGACAGACAAATTCTAGTGGTCAAGAATATCGATTTTAGGTAAGTAATTTCGATGTAAAAAATATCAAAGTGTTTAATATCGTTTGCAAAAATATAGTTTTTAAAAATATAGATTTTTTATTAATGTTATGTATTTTAGTATATATTTTATATGTGTGTGTTGTATTTTTTTTGTATAAGAATTGTTTGTATGTTTATTATATGTTTAAAATGTTAGTAGTTATTAATTTCTTTTTTTTAGAATTTTGGGGTTTTAGTTCCGTAGCTGGTTGTGAGTTTATAAAGGAATAGGATGGGAAGTAATTTAATTATATAAAATCTATTAATTATTTTTCGTAGTTAATATTTTTTTTTATTTGAATTTTGCATTTTTAGTTCCGTAGCGGGTTGTGGGTTTATAGAGGAATTGGGTGGGAAGTAATTTAATTATATTACATTTATTGAATAATTTCTATTTATTAATACGTGTTTAATTGAGATGTGATAGTGTTAAATGTGTAAATTAATTTGTTATTAATTATTAAATAATTCGTTGTTAATTTGGGGGGCGTGGCTACGGCGCGAGACAGAATGGCTGCCTCTTGAGGGAGCTCCGTAAGCCAGACCGGTACATTCGGCAACTACCATCGTTTTAGGCACCTGTGTTGCTGAAAACTACATGCAGAGGTTCTAAGTCTTACTGATCTTACTGATCGATGTGAGTTTTGGGCGTTGCAGACCGGCGGAGCCCTCTTTATTCCATGTTAGGCTTGCTGACCGGCCTCTGACAAGATGACGCCCGCCCAGGGCTGTGAGGGGAGATAGGACTGCTGAAGAGCGGTGGGGACGCGGTGCACGGTTGAGGATCAGTCTCGCGGCTTGCACCCCAGTGGATTACTTGCTGACATCTGTGGTGTGCCCCCACGATGGAGCCGTGAACATTGTGGTGCGTACGGCCGCTACAGCGGATGGTGCCCTGGAGGCCTGAGATTCCCGCCTTGATACTGGAGGAGCCTTGCTGCGGGCGGAACGCGGACTCAGCACGAGACAGAGCCCTGGGTGCCTGAAAGATCAGTGGAAGTTTGGTGAGTGAGGCGGAGACTTCATGCGGTGCTGAGTGCGGGTTAGGCTGCATGGCCTCACCTGAACGCCCTTGTGTTCAAACACAAGCAGTGTCCGGGTGAGCCAGAGCGGGCTGGCCGGGCTGGGTGCGGTGTGGGGGTGTCGCCGCTGCTCACCTTGCGGGAGGATTGTCTCGGCTTGACGTCCCGGGGTGTGGTGGTGCTTGTCTGACTACCCTGATTCACGACGCGGCCTGCTTTTGCAGGCGGGGGTGTCTGGGGCTCTACTGGTGCCTCTACGCCACGGGGTGGGGGCTGCGCATGAACACCGGGCACGTGTGGGGGTGCTGGTATGACCTGGGAGCTTCCTGAGAGGCTCGGGCTGCGACGCCGGACGGAGGACTTTGCCGGGCAGGTCAAGTGGCGTGTTCAAACTGTGATCCAAGCTGACAGAGGGGGGAGAGCTGTTTTGGTATCAATCGGCTCTGGTCGGGGCCCTGCAGGACATATTATAGTGTCACTCTGAGTTGAGGTGATACCTGAGGCCGATGTGGGGGCCGCCCGGGTGGCCAGACCTGCTAGTAAAAACTTGAGATTTTACTGCCACGTCGACCTTCTGAGACCAACTAGGGGGCACGCATCCACTGTCTGTCATACCTGCTTGGCTGCTGTGTGGCACTGATCTCTCGCCGCACTACTGGGGCGCTAGTTTGCGAACGCAGCGGATCTGAGAACTGGTGCTTTGAGTGTGAGGAGAGGCACGGCTGGAAGAGAATCCTGTACATTGCTCGCATACCCTTCCACTATGAGGAAATCTGATCCCAAGCAGCCGAAAACTCCAGTTTGAAAATAAGCGTAATACATGTGCAAGCGAAGCCATGGGGGACCAACCGGTGACGCAGGGCGCATCGGAGGTTGTGGAAGACTCGGAGGATGACACCAGGACCATCCTGCTTGAATTGCGATCTGGGTTGAAATCTATAGACAGTAAAATAGATGCACTTGTGACCAGCCTTGATGTGGTGAAGAGCAAGTGGATACTCACGAGCATAGGCTTGATGTTTTGGAGAATAGACTATCGGACACGCAGGACTCGCACGCGGAATTCCGGACCCAAATTCTACAAATGGAAAAGGTATTAGAGGTCATAAAAGCAAAAAATGAAGATTTAGAAGCGCGATCCAGACGTAATAATCTTCGTATAATTGGCCTGCCAGAGTCCACAGCCATTTCCAAAATGGAGACTTTCATAGACGGCTTGCTGCGCGAACTCTTTGGCTCTGTGTTATCCTCCGTAATGATTGTGGAGAGAGCGCATCGATCTTTGGGGCCCAGACCTAAACCGGGGCACCACCACGTCTGATAATTGCGCGCCTACTGAACTATGCTGACAGGGATGCCATTTTGCGAGAGGCCAGAGCTAGGAGCCCCATAAATTATAAGGGTGATAACCTGTCCTTTTTTCCAGACTACACCCCTTCGGTGCAGGCGGCACGCAGAGAGTTTGTACCAGTGAAGAAGTTGCTTCAGGCTGCCTCTGTACCATACGCTATGTTGTACCCTGCCAAATTGAAAATTTCTCATGAGGGTCAAGTGCATTTCTTCAGGACTCGAAGTCAGCTTGGAAATTCTCAAAACATATCTGCACACCTAAACCTCGACAGGGTGGGCTAGGGAGCCCGTCGGCTTCACCGAATCTTGAGGACACAGATTAGTAATGATGTCATTGTATCTTTGATGGACAAGGGTGGATTTATATCGGGGCAGTGGGTGGCGACTGATCTGGATTTTTGCTAAATGCTGTAGCTGGGAGACCGTTTCCCCTTTTCTCTTCATAGGTTTGCGAGTAGTCTTATGTTTTACACTTGTTCAGCGTCTTGGATGCTGTTTGCACTCATTGTTAGTGGCGCACAGGTGTGCCACACAGTTATAGTCTGGCAATCTCACCACAGAGTGAGTGTTTGCTGCCGTTCCCTCCCCCCGAGCGGGTGTTCCCCTCTTGACAAGTTGTATGGATGTCGGGGTAAATGTGCGGGAGGGGGGTTGGAGATGGTCTCCACCTAATTGGGAGGTTGGAGTGGGTGGGGGGAGGTGGGAGGGACGCCAGGGAAATGTATTGTTTTTTATTTGTGTGATTGTTGCATTTTTGTCATTTGGAATGAGAGCTGATCTGATGGTATGTTGGACGCATGTGTCACTGAGACTGACATCCTATCTTAGTTCATGTTGACTGTTAGGTTATCATGGGTTACCCAACTGCATTATGGGTGAGCGATATAGGTTGTTGACGTGGAATGTGAGGGGTCTCAATTCCCCAAAGAAAGTACGCCAGGTGTTGGCTTATCTGACTCGACATGACATACACATCGCTCCGTTACAGGAAACGCATTTAACTAGACATGCAGAGCGAGGCATTGCTAGCAGGTGGGCAGGATATAAGCTTGCGTCTTCCTATTCATCGTATGCCAGAGGGTCGTTTATTTTGATTAAAAGAGGCATAGCATTTACGCCAGCCAGGTCATATGTAGATGGAGAGGTGCAATGGTACAAGGGAAGTTGGGAGGCTCCTTAGTGTCCATAGTCAGTATGTATGGGCCTATTGTAGATGACCCGGAGTGTTTTTTGCAAATGTATACCAAATTGAGGGAAGCAGATATCTTGTGTGCAGGTGATCTAAATACATACTTGAACCGGGATCTAGATAAGTCTAATCCACTAACGAACCGAACTCCCAGAGTGGCCCAGTGTATACGGAGTGCCATGTTGGAATTTGGACTGAGTGACGTGTGGAGAGTTCGCAATGCCCTAGTGAAAGGGGGAACACATACAACACCGCTACATAACAGCTGGTCGCGGTTACACTACTGGCTGCTAGGTGGAGATGCGTTTGACTGGGTACTGGAGGTCAAGAATTTGCCGCGCACCTTGTCAGATCACAATACAGTTCAATTAGATATTAGAATTCCGACGGCCATACGTCACCCTTTCACATGGCATCTGCAATCAGAAGCGCTGCTTGATCCGGTGTATGAGGTTGCGGTGAGTGACGCTATACAGCAATACTTCCAACTCAATAAGGGATCAGTGGATAGTGCCTCCAATCTGTGGGAGGCTTTTAAAGTAACAATTTGGGGAGTGTGCATTGGTACCGTAGCGGGCATATTGAAAGACATCAGAGAGCAGCTTCTCAAAGTTGAGACTGCGCTCCAGACACTAGAGCGTAATTACACAGTGGCCCCTTTGGCCGACACTCTGGTCCGCATACACGAGCTGGTCTTGGAATATGACACCCTAGCTGAATCGGAAATACGTTACATTTCGCGTAGACACACGGCGCGCAGGTACGGAGAGGGAGGATGCCAGGCCGTACGTTGGTAAACAAGATTAGGGTCCTTATGGAGCAACCCCATATCGACAAGATCACAGCCTCCCATGGGAAGGAACATTATCACCCGCTTGCTATTACCGAGCAATTCCGCAACTTCTACGCGGATCTCTACATGTCTAGGGGTGAGGCGGCAGCGGCTGAGATGGAAAGCTACTTGGAGGACGTGGCGTGCGCCTGGCTGTCGGATGTCCACAGGGAATATTTAAGTTTGCCGATTGATGCGGAGGATATCATATCTGCTATTCTAGCTCTACCCAATGGGAAGGCGCCGGGGCCGGCTGGCCTTACGGTCGAATTTTATAAGACCATAAGGTTCTGGTTACCCCGTATCTGTTAGAGGTGTACGCAGAGGCGCACGATTCGGGAACACTACCACCGTCGTTTTGGCAAGCGCAGATTATAACGTTACTCAAGAAAGACAAGCCCCCAGATAAATGCTATTCTTATAGACCCCTTTCACTGATCAATATAGATGCCAAAATACTGGCCAAAATTCTAGCAGTTAAACTACAACCCCTGATGCCTTGCCTGATTTTACCGGACCAGTCGGGGTTTATACCTGACCGATCTACATCGCACAACCTGCGGACTATCTTTTCCATGTTTCATATATTGGAGCCGCGCATGTCTGCCGCGGCGGTCCAGCTGGATGCAGCCAAGGCTTTTGATTCGGTAGAGTGGAAATATATGTTTTTTATTCTTCAGCGTATGGGATTCCCATTTATATTTATACAATGGATAAGGGTGTTATATGCTGATCCATCTGCTAGGGTGCGTGTTGGCGGTTTGACATCAGACCCATTTGATATTAAGCGGGGCACGCGTCAGGGCTGCCCTTTGTCTCCTCTACTCTTTGCGCTTATATTGGAACCGCTGGCGTGGGTTATTAGGCAGAGACATAGGGAAACAGCACTAAACTTTAATTATCGCCAGTTGCCATCTCGTTATATGTAGACAACATGGTGCTCTTTGTTCGCGAGCCTTCGCGGTATTTGGCTCAGCTGTTGCGGGAGTATGTAAGATTCGGCCGCCTGTCGGGACTAGTTGCTAATTGGGAAAAATCCGTTGTTATACCCTTAACAGAGTCCACGACTCAACCTGATATGGACTTCCCTTTGATATGGTCCGTAGACCCAGTTAAATACCTTGGAGTCTGGATCCACCGAGACCCGGATATAGTTATACGCGAGAATTACCGGCGGGCCTACACCAAGTTGGGCCAGCAGGTGGATCTTTGGGTAGCTCTACCGCTCTCTCTGCTGGATCGTATTGCTTTACTTAAGAAGGTAGTCTTACCGCGGTTTTTGTATTTATTTACGGACATCCTGATTGTGTTGTCGAAGGTTTTTTTTAGCAATCTCCGTAGGACCCAGCTCCGGTTGGTTTGGGGAGGCAAACATGCCCGGGTGAATTGGTCTGTCCTTACTAGCTATTATGATAAAAGTGGGTTCGGGGCACCTGACTTCTATGTTTACTATCTTAGTGCGCAGGCCCAATATGTGTATTATTGGATGAGACCGCACGCGTTTATTCCGCATGTCGCGGTGGAGGAGGGGGATGCCTGTCCAGTTCTGTTACACAGCATGATCACGCATCGTACATGTGGCATTCCGAGAATGGAAATCAATGCGGTAGACACGACAATAGCTGTCTGGCAGGAGATTGAGCGACTGGCACATAAATTACCTTTATACGCACCAGCCATGCATATAGAACATCACGCCGCACTGTCGGTAACCCATGAGGCGCCGTCGATGCGGCTGTTTAAAGAGGTGGGTTTTCAGCGGATGCGAGATCTCCATCCGGAGGGGTCGTTTCTCACACCAGACACTTTACAATACATAAGTAATCCTACGTTGTTGTTTAGATTCACGCTGCACAGACCCAAACACGCGATTAGAGCTCATTATGACACCTACCCTCTTGAGCCTCCTACAATGATGTCCTTACAATTTGTGCTAACTACCCCCACTAATAAAAAACTGGTCTCCAGGTTATATAGGTTAATAAAGGAAGAATGTATGAGTCAGCCAGACAGAAGTTGGGAGATGGAATGCCTGTTTGCCTACTCCGATATTGGAGAAAGATTGGAAGTATATATGTGAATTAATGGGTACACGTGTCACGAATGGGAACTTGCGTATCATACATTTTAAATATATACACCAGGCGTATTATACGCCGGCACGCCTATACCAATTTGGGTTGCGTGAATCTAGCTGCTGTGCGTATTGCGGCCAAGCTGATGCTGACTTTCTACATCTTACTTGGGGATGTAGGAAGGTGGCTGAGTTTTGGACACTTGTTGTGAGAGACATGAAGGACATGGCAGGTGTAGAGCTACAGTGTGCCCCGCTTGTCTACCTATTGTCTTGCGTTCCACATGGAAAAGGAGTGTGTGGTAGATTTGTACGATTGGCACTGCTTATGGCTAAATGATGTGTGGCTATTACGTGGGGCGGGAAGCGTAGTCCGAAAGCAGATCACTGAATCAAAGACCTGGTCTACTGGAAAGGTAACATGGAGACTTAGGCAGAAGAGTTGCCCATGGTTTCTAGGCCAAAGGACATATGGGAGCCCCTGAGACAATTCCTTCAGAAGAAGGCAGCGGAAGTAGAGCAGGGCGACATGAGCTAGTTGCTGCGGGGTGGGGTGGCGGGCGACACGGGGCTGCGGTCTGGGTGAATGGAGGGAGGATGCTCTAACATTTCAATGCGACTTTGAAGGTATCGCTCAGGTATGATGTTAGGGTGGTTTTGTGTCAGTATTATAATTTGATGTTTTTATGTATTTTGTTGGATTTGTCGGGAAGTTTTTTGTTTACCTCTATACACGCACAATGATGATATGATACATGATTGCATTTTTGATGTGTATGTATTTTGTTGTCTTTGAAAAAAAAAATGAAAAAAAATTAGTTATTAATTTATTTTAATTAATTAATTGGCAATTAATTATGGTAATTGTGAAATTAATTTTAGGTGTGTGTATGGTGTTTATAGGTGAAAATGGTGGGAAGTAATTTATTTTTTATTGATGAATTATTAATTAGTTGTTAACTAATCTACGTTAATTAATTAGTAATTAATTATGTTAATTGTGTAACTAAATGTAGGTGTGTGTTGTGGTTATTATAGTGTTACAGAATGTGTACCTAATGAATGTTTTTTAATTAATAATATTTTTTGAATTTATGGAAATACATTTAAATAAAAATGTTGAAATCCTTTTTTATTGGTGTGGTGTTATAAGGTAAGAAATACAATAAATACATCTATGTTTTAAATGATTTGTTTGTTTGTTACTATTTGCTCCTTTTAAATAAATATTGTTTATAAATGCATTTATTAAATTATTTTATATAATATTGTACCTTTTTGTTATATGTAATTAATATTATATTATGTGTTATTTTTATAGGTTTAATATATTTAATTGTATATTTTTCAAATATTGTTTATTTATTTTTAAGATTATTTAATTTTTTTCAATTGTTTAAATGTTAGTAGTAATTTTTGTTTCTCTGCTATCCAACACTTTCCCTACTGTTGCACTCACTGGAGTGGGAATGGTAATTTTTACCCCTCTGCTATCCAGCACTTTCCCTACTGTTCTACTCATTGGAGTGGGAACAGTAATTTTTACCCCTCCGCTATCCAGCACTTTCCCTACTGTTGCACCCATTGGGATGGGAATAGTAATTTTTAGCCCTGCACTATCCAATACTTTCCCTACAGTTGCACTCTTTGGAGTGGGAATGGTAATTTTTACCCCTTCGCTATCCAGCACTTTCCCTACTGTTGCAATCACTGGAATGGGAATAGTAATTTTTACTCCTCCCCTATTCAACACTTTCCCTATTGTTTCACTCTTTGGAGTGGAAATAGTATTTTGTACCCTTCCACTATCTAGCACTTGCCCTACTGTTGCACTCACTGGAGTGGGAATAGTAATTTTTACCCCTTCGCTATCCAATACTTTCCCTACTGTTGCACTTACTGGAGTGGGAATAGTAACTTTTACCCCTCCACTATCCAACATTTTCCCTCCTGCTGCACTCACCGGAGTTGAAATAGTAAATGTAATTCTTCTGCTATCCAATATATCCCCTAATTTTGCACTCACTGGAGTGGGAATAGTAAATCGTACCACTCCGCTATCCAACACTTTCACTACTTTTGCACTCTTTGGAGTGGGAATGGTAATATTTACCCTTCAGCTATCCAACACTTTACCTACTGTTCTATTCACTGGAGTTGGAATAGTATATTTAATTATTCCGCTAGCCAATATTTTCCCTACTGTTGTATTTATTGTATTGCAAAATGTATGTTGTAATTTTTTTTTTATAGTTTAATGTTTTAATTAGTTATAGAATATTTTCTTAATTTTAAATTATTGATCTATGTATATATTTTTATATAATTTGAATGTTTAAAAATTAAATAAAGATAATATATATATTTTAACGTAAATATATGTATGTGTATAAATGATTATGTTTGTGTGTTTATCTTTTTTAAATTAAGATTCTTTTTTATATTTAGTTAAAATGTATATTACATTTAATTTCTTTTGTTAAAGATAATATCAATATTTTATATATTTAACATATATCATTTTATTTCATTTATATTTTTAAATCAATATTTTTTACATCTATATTTTTAACTTCAATATTTTTGTACTTACCTCTTTAAGAATAGCGAGTCGATATTTTTGCATTCTATATTTTTTCATCGATATTTTTGCCATCTATATTTTTGCTATCAATATTTTGGCAGTGTACCCTCAGAAGGATATTCTTCCTCCCAACCTTCTAATTACTCTTTGGGAAATCCCACACAAGGGAATCAGTTTTAGCCATTTGAACTTCTCTTTCGCCATTCCTCTCTGCTGTCCACTGATACTGGGCAGAGATGATTAGGAAGGTATCTGTGAACATCTAAGCATGATGTAGTAGGACTTAAGGAGCTCATTACGATGGCGGGCGGACTTGGTACGCCCGCCACCGTAGCGGTGATTGGGTCCGACCGCCATGTGTGTGGCGGTCCCGCATATACAATTAGGATGGGACCGCCACCACTGCGGTCGGATTCCGTACCTTTAACATTGCGGCGGTGGCTGCTGACAGCAGCACCATGGCGATGTTAAAAAAAGCATGTTGTGCATTTCACTGCACTACGTGGCAAGCACTACACTGTGCCTGCCACTTGGTGCAGTGAAATGTAGGGGGGTACCATGGGTACCCCCCAGTGCACCCACACCTCCCCCAACACAAGGGGGTCCCGCAATGGGCCCCTGAAGATATTCTCCACCAGTCTTTCAATGGTGGTTCAACCGCCATGGAAAAGCTGTCTTCTGCTGGCATCATAATTGTGCCGGCGGAGCCTGCTAGGCTCCCCCGCCATTGTGAGCATGCTGACCTCTCCGCCAGGCAATCGTGATGATTGCTACCGGCGGAAAAGCGGCGGACGGACTTTCCGTCCTCTGTGATACTCACCACCATCATAATGTGGCGGGGGGTAACTCTCCGGCCCAGTGGTGGCTATTTTTCTACTATCGTAATGAGCTCCATGTTCTGTGAATCAGAAAGCTAATGGCTTAACTGATGAACAAAAAGAAGAAGCACATTCAAGCTAGTCAAGAGATGATGTAGGAATGGTATGACCAGAAAGTGACGCTTACTGGGTACGAAGAGAAGCACAACATGTTGGTGCTTCTTACATATGGGTTCCCCCATTTAGTCACCTAGGGCCATATGTAGGTAGCTAAATTCGGTAAATATCCCGTTACCGACCGGTATTTAGTCAAGTGAGATGTAGGAGGCCAAAAACCAGTTTTCGGTAAATATGAATCGGTAAATACTGATTCATAATTACCGAATACTAAAATACCGATTCATATTTACCGAATACATATTTACCGAATCGGTAAATATGAAGTGGTAAAACGAGAAAAGACATGTAGGTAAATTCGGTATTTAAAAAATCCATGAAATTCGGTAATTAAGAGTCGGTAATTAACATAGATTGAAAGCAGGTGGTAAGCATCAACAGTGCATATAAGCAATCCCAAAATGCAACAGCATGGACAACATGGCCGCTCTGTATGTCATTGCAAGGCGCCTACGTCTACAGGCAGCAGGTCTGAGGATTTGGAGACGGGAGGAACGCATTTACAGACAGCGCATCACACTCTTTCAACAGACTGAGGCTGAGATACATGAAAGGTACAGGCTACACCCACAAACCATCATGGGCCTGATAAGGGACCTGCACCCACTCCTGGACCAGCCAACAAGAAGGGCGCATGCCATACCACCACATGTGCAGGTCCTCTGCAGCCTACATTTACTCGCATCTGGCAGTTACCAGGGGGTGATAGCTGCGGTGGGCGGTGTATCCCAGAGTTGCCTGTCCCATTTCTTCAGGAAGTTCCTGGATGCCATGATGCAGAGAATGCAGCACTACATCAGCTTCCCAAACACACAGGCTGAACTGCAGAAAACCAAAACAGACTTTTATCACATGGCACAGTTCCCCCATGTCATAGGCTGTATTGATGGCACACACATTCCAATCTGCCCACCAGCTGCCACTGAGCACATCTACAGGAACAGAAAGTCCACCCACTCCATAAATGTGCAGGTAATCTGCGATGCAGGGAACATTATCACTGATATCGTAGCTAAGTTTCCTGGGAGCACCCACGACTCCTTCATCTTCCAGAACAGTGGGATCTACACACGACTGCTTGCGGGAGAATTTGGAGAAGGATACCTGCTAGGTAAGTAACAGTGACGCTCCATTCTACTAAGTGCAAATCATCGTGTATTGAGGCATGTGACTGATGGTTCTCTCATACTCACTTAGGCGACAGTGCATATGCCGTGCGGTCATTCATCCTCACTCCCTACCTACACCCATCAACCCAGAGTGAGAGACGATATAACGTGGCACACAAATCTACACGCAACGTGGTGGAGCGCACGTTTGGACTATTGAAAAGCAGGTCCCGCTGCCTCCACAAAAGCGGAGGCGAACGCCAGTACACACCCATCATCTGCTGCAAGATCATTGCCACTTGTGCAATGCTGCACAACCTTGCCACGAAGAGAGGTACAGAGGTGGAACTAACAGATTTTGAGGACAATGAGGATGAGTCAGGACAGCCAGAGGCCAACGCAGCTGGAGTGCCAACAGCAACAGATGGGAGAGAGAGACGGGCAGAGATCACATGCAACTATTTCTGAGTAAGTAAGGGGACACAGCCAGTTGTTGGATGTCATGACGTAGTTTAAAAATGCGGCACTACGCCACAACACCAAGAAAAAGCCATTCTGTCAACATTGTCTAATGACTACTAGCAAGTCCAGGGTTACGACACCCAATTGTCTTAGGCTATGCCGTGCAGCAATACTGTTTGCGGCCACGCACTACAGTGTGGGATGCCACGGATTGTGCATCCTCACTAGTGGCAGCCCCATGCCGCCTGCTGCTCCTGCGTGTATCTGGGACCGGGGTGGGTAATGCTGCTCCTGCTGCTTGTTTCTATGCTTTCCACAGCATCCCCAGCACCAGTTGTGGCCGCCTGGCTTGTCATTAGCACTTCCAGTGCACTGGTGACCTGGACCATCCCCCTCGAAACGTCGCTGCTGCAGTGTGTCAGGCCCTCCTGCATAGCCACAGAGCGCCTGCAGAGCAGCGAAGTGGCAGTTGCCAGCCGGTTGAGTGCCCTCGTATGACTATCTCTCCTCTGCCGTTCCCGGCGCCGTGCAGCTCTGTCTGCATCATACTTGCTGCACAACAGCATGATGGACTGGGACATGTCCCGCATGCCCGCAGCCATCTCACTCATCCCCACCGCCATAGCGCTGATGCCCCTGTCCATGTTGTCAAATGTAGCTTTCAGTCCCCACATTTGGCGCTGAACTGACATCACTGCCATTGTTTGTAGGCGCTGTATCTTCAACATGTTGCCCTCGAGCCCCGAGAACACCCCATGGCTCTCATTGTGTGCTGGTGGACTCAGCACCCGAGACCTGCGGCGCCGTCTGGCACCTGTGTGTGCTCCCTCTGAGGTGGAGGGCACAGTGGCATGGCTCCCATCCTGGGGCACAGTGGTTGGCTCCGGACCCCTGCAGTCGTCAGATGAGGACTCTAACACTCGCAACCTGGTAGCAGCACGCCTCCTCGACCTCACCAATGCAGGCGGTGATGAGGCCGGTGACTCAAGCATGAGTGGTGATGCTGGCAGTGGTGGTGATTCTGGCTGTGGTGGTGATGCTGGCTGTGGTGGTGAGGCTGCATGTGGTACTGATCTCTGGGCAGAACTTGTGCTGGCCAGCCCTGAACTGTCTTGCTGGTGTGCCCTCTCTCCTGTTGCATGTGCAGTCCTGCGCAATGTATCATCTGTGGACAGAAATGCAACATCAGCTCAGTGTACCTGAAGCCCTGCATTGCAAGCATCACAATACATTTCTGTAACACTCTCACATTGTCCTCTGCCTGCTTTTCGCTAATGTGTGTACTATGCCTTGTTGTTCTGTGCTATTCAGTTCATGGTTGGGGTTTCCCAGACTACATCTCCCATAATGCATTGCCAGTATGCACTAACACATGGACTGGAGTGGGATACTCATTTCACAATTGGGGATGTGGGATAGGGGTAGGGGGGGCAACATTGCTGTGCATGCGTCTCACCTTGTTGGGTGGCGGCTCTGGCAGAGCTGTCGGCATCCCCAAGCCCCACGACACTCTCGGGCTCTATTGTGGACTCCACCAGCTCCTCCAGTTCGGTAAGGGCAGGTGCCCTGTTCCTTCCACCTCCTGTCCGGCTGGCCTCCTTCTGCAGTTCCCCCATCTTCCTCTTCGTGTCGATCCTTAGGTCGTACCAGCGCTTTTTCAGCACCTCAATGTCCCTGGGGGTCACTCCAATAGCATTGACCTGCGCCTGGATTCCCGGCCATATGTTACGCTTCTCCGACTCAGGCACTTGCAGGGACTGCTTCCCAAACAGCTTCTGGTGCTGCTTCACCACCTCCTCCACTAGTACCTGCAGTTCCTTAGGGCTAATTTTCTGCTTTCTCCTCCTTTCCCCTCCATCTCTCTGTGTCTCCTGGCTGGACATTGTGAGTTTGAGCTGCACAATCAGGCACTGGCTCCCTGCCTCTCCTCTGCACTCCCAGCCTCTCCAGAGTCTGATGATTGTGTGCACCTGCCTGGGTGTGGCCACTTCCTGGTTGGGTGGGGTTTGGTTGCACAGGATTGGCTGATTCATCCAGTCATGTGTTTTTGTATTTCCGATTCGGTAACTACCGATTCGGTATTTACCGATTCGGTAAATACCACTTCGGTATTTACCGAATCGGTAAATTCCGATTCTTGAATACCGATTGTTACCGAATCGGTAATTATTACCGAATGATTACCTACATACAACTTACCGATTCATAAATACCGATTCGGTAAAATTCGGTATTTATGAATCGGTAAAATACTTTTACCTACATATGGCCCCTAGTTTTTGGAACTTTTCTATGGATGAGCCTCACTACCTGAGTTTTATTCACGGTAACTTCATGATAAATTGGACTGTGCACGTTTGCCACCCTGTGTCTGACTTTTAAAATAAGACTGCTGTGATACAGCTAGGGTAGGAGGCACTTGGCTGCTTACACGCATGTGTGCATGTATGCAGGCTGCATGTGAGAGACCCTACAGTGGCACACAGCCTGGTAGCTGCACACAGGTAACCTGTTTGTGGCAGTTTTAGACTGCACATTTGACCTGCAAAAACAACCCTGTTTGACAGGCCTAAACTTTCCTTCTAAATATTAATAAGTCAACCTTAAGTAGGTCTTTTGACCATAAAGGCAGGGTCCATAATATTTAAAAGTAGGGCCTGTAGAATTTGTTGTTGAATATGTCTTTAAAGTGAAATGTAAGCAACAGCTATTTTCACAATATCAAGACTGGATGATTCCATAGGCAAACATTAGGCTGCATTGTTATGTGTATTAAATGCTAAATTTGGATAGGTAGCAGCTAAAGAAATAATTCAAGGACTCATTTAACAGAAATTTTAAACCCAACTTAGGGGGTGATTAGGAATGGATGGCGAGCGGACTTAAGTCCACCCGCCACCCTAGCGGTAACTGGACCGCCCGCCAGCCATGCAGAGGTCCAACCACCCCAATCGTGATGCGACCACCACCGCGGCGGTCGCATCAGGCATTTCAACATTGCAATGGTGAAATGCCATGTTGTGCCTGGCAATGTAGGGAGGGTGCCATAGGTCCCCCCCAAGTGCGGCAACCAACCCCCCCACCCCCTGGGGGCCCCCAAAGTAAATCCCCACCAGCCTTTCCATGGCAGCATCGCCGCCATGGAAAGGCCATGAATGCCAAACATCCTAATATGGATGGCGGTGCTTGCTAGGCACCGCCCCCATATTGTGGCTCAAGTCCACCCAGCCAGCAATCTGAACGATTGCCGACCGGCGGAAAAGCAGCAGACTCACTTTGCGTCCGCCACAATACCCCCTGCCATCATAATATGGAGGGGGTAAATCAGGTTGCGATGGCGGGCAGATCGCCACCACCGGGCCAGCAGTGTCGATCCACTCACCATCCTAATCAACCCCTTAATAATTAACTCGGATTTACTATATTGGAAATTAATTTGTAGAAAGTTGTAATTTTCCCGTGCAAAACTAAAAGGCCTTTCTGCCAGTGCTCAGAGTCACATGACAGCTAGTGGCTCCCCTGTATAGAAATGTGTATTGCTTCCAGGCAGTGGACAAAAAGGCTTTGGGTGTGTGGGGGGAGTTTCCCACCTTGACAGGATAGCCTGGGGACTATGCCAGGTAACTTGATTAACTTCAAAGGGGCCTCCCCGTCACAGTCAGAAGTAGCTGACACCTGGGCCTGCCCCCTCTGCTGTCCTGCAAGTCATCTTGGCTCCAAACCTAGTGGGATGGGGGAGTTGTCCCAGACCTAGTTTAGAGTGGTGGGGCTGCTCATTTCCATAGCCACACTTCTGGGTGGTCACAAGAGCTCTGCACGGGTGAAGAAGGGTTCTGCCATATTAGATTGCACCAGAATGCTGTGCAGCATGGTTGAGACAGGGGTTACGGGATGTAGTGGCATCCTATGATTAGCCAGGGGTGTCTGCCATATAGAATTTTCCACCCACATTTACACACGTATAAACCCCTGAACAAGAGAGAGACAGTGAGCAAAACTCTGGACCTGGATAGCGACGACACCAGGTTCATGGCCAGCTGGAAGGATAAGCTACCAGATTCTTCGAATGGACTGAAAACTTTGCCTGCAGCTAAACCCCAGGACTAGATGGGTCTCTCCAGGGCCAGTGTTGCTAGCCGCTTTCTAAGCAAGGGGAAGACTTGGGGTCTTCTGCCCCCAGGCACTCTGCAAGACAGTCAGGATGCCATGGGGTCTTTGGAGGGCAATGCAGAGGAGAAGGCTGGTGCAAGAAACCAGTGAAACAAGGTTACGGTGAAGTGTACCATTGGAGGCATTTTTAAAATGCCCCAGGGGGCTAGAAGATGAAAATTGGCCAAACAGTACCCACGTCATCCACCCTTGAAGGTTGCCTATTTAAACATGACTGACCTGAAAAAGAGTGTGTGGGGCTCTGCCTCTCTAATTTACTGCTGGGCTGGGCCTATGCCTGGGGGTCAGTTGAGGTTTATCTATTCAATTTTGTCAAGCAGAGGGTGTGCATTGGGCCCCAACTCAAACTCCGCTTGGCCTGGGACTCCATGCCCTGGATTGGCTCAAGCTTGGCTAGGGCTTGGGTCATCTTTTCCAGGGCACCAAAGACAAAGGGAGGGTCCTAGGACTTGTTCCCTAGGACCAAGACAAAGGTGGTGCTGCTGCCTGCAGCATTCCTCTCACCTGCACAGACTGTAGGTGGGAAAGAGAGAGAATGCTGGCTTCCTCGCCAGCACAGAACAGAGGCCTCTAACACGAAATTGGGCTCTCCTCACTGCCTCAACATTACTGGGCCATCTGCATACTCAGGTGGGACCAAGGCACCCAAAAGACAAAAATCTAAAAAAGGAAAAAGATATGTGGCATGAGGCCGCTTGACTAAACAAAGTAGCCAAAGCTGCTCATTAAATATGAACGCTTCTATCAAGGAATGTCTGATAATGCCATGCGAGGGCCTTTGTTTGAGTTTCTCTTCTTTTTTGTGATTACTCAAGAAGGTCAGGGGCACCACCGATGTATCAGTAAAAGGGTTGTGGGGGCGGCAGGGAGTGTAGCAGCCTCGAATGAGGAATTTAAGAAAACCACAAACCCTATGTCTCCCAGGTCATAGGACGCATGGACTGCAAAAATAAATCAGTATTTTCAAAGTAGTTTCTGTCCTTGAGCTTTTGCTCTAAAGCCTGGGATTGTAGGAATTTCTAGAGGTGGGTCCTATTGATTCATTGTATGTGCCCTGAAGAAGTAAAAGAAAGATTCAAACACATATTACTTTGATTTGTAATTTTTATTCTAACATACTTTATTAGCGATGATGATTAAGGAACAATGCAATGCTTCTTGATAAATGCATTTGAACATGATTAATGAGTCCATTGGACTTCATGGCAAATCTTATTATGTGACTCTTGCCTATTCCCTTGATAAAGCCAAAAGGCTTACCTTATTTTGATATGGCAACCTCTTGACACAGTCAATAGGTATGCCTTATATATTTATATCATGACTTGTTGACAAAGGCAATATAACTAGTTTTCTTATTATGGCACCATTAATATGGGAGGTTACCTCTGGTATGGGGGTATTGTGGTTATGGTTTAATCTGCCTGGTGTATAGTGTTGTAGATTAATGTGTGGTATTTACTAGTGTGGGTAATACATGCATGTTCAATTTTTCAAAGAATAGCAAACTACTTTTAGTAAATTCATCAGGTTTAGCCTATGTGATTAATAATAAGCTGCTATTTGTTGTAAGTTGTAGCTTGCTTAGTAGTTGTGCAATATAAGTTACAGAAAGTCTGTTACAGAGTTATGGCTTGTTTATGTAAAAAATGCAATATATTGTGCTGTTACTAGTGGTATAGTGCAGGTAAGCAATAGCAAAAGTTTGAAAAATAAAATGAAAGAGGAAAATATTAGAGTTGATTGATTTATAGCAATATTATGAGTTTAGAGGAGTTCTGACAGCTTTTGGGCCGATACCACTGCATCTGCTGCACCATTCAAATCATGCCCCTAGTGCCTGCAAGCTAACTGCATTTATGTGTTTAGAGGAGTTAAGTCAACTTTTGGTCCCGGTGCCACTGCCCCTGCTGCACCATTCAGATCATAACCCTATTCACTGTAAGGTAACTGCACTTGTGACTGCTTTTTTCGTAGTTAAATATAGCAATATTTGGTGTTTAGAGAAGTTCTGACAACTTTTGGCCCTGGTGCCACTGCACCTGCAGCACTATTGCAATCCCTTCTATATAACTGCACTTGTGACGGCCTGTTTAGTATTAAAACATAGCAGTATTAGGTGTTTAGTGGGGTGCCTATATCCTTTGGTCCTGGTGTTACTGCACCTGATGCACCATTAAAATCATGACCCTATTGCCTGCTAGATAAATACACTTGTGACTGTCTTGTTTAGTAGTAACATTTAGAATAATCTGAGTTTAGTGGCGTCCCTAGAGCTTTTGGCCCCAGAGCCACTGCACCTGCTGCACCATTCAAATCAAGTCACTTTTAACTGCAAGGTAACTGCAATTGTGACTGCCTGTTTAGTAGTCAAATACAGCAATATTATGTGTTTAGAGGAGTTCTGACAACTTTTGTTCTGAGGCTACTATACCTGCTGCATAATTCAATCATGACCCTGGTGCCTGAAAGATACCTGCACTTGCAACTGCATGTTTAGTTGTAAAATATAACAATAATCAGTGTTTAATGGGGTGACTGGAGCTTTTGGTCCTGGTGCACCTGCACAAGCTGCACTATTGAAATCATGAACCTAGCGTTTGCTAGATAACCTCACTTGTGACTGCCTGTTTAGTTGTAAAATATAGCAATATTAGGTGTTCAGAGGAGTTCTGATAATGTTTGGGCCTAGTGCCGCTGCACCTGCTGCACCATTCAAATTATGAACCTAGTGCCTGAAAGATAACTGCACTTGTGACTGCCTGTTGAGTAGTAAAGTAAAGCAATATTTCATATTTATTGGAGTTATGACAACTTTAGGCCCCAAATGTAACTGCACCTGCTACACCACTTAAATCATGAGCCTAGTGCCTGCAAGATAACTGCACTTGTGGCTGCCTGTTTAGTTGTAAATTATAGCAATAATCAGTGTTTAGTGGGGTGCCTAAAGATTTTGGTCCCGGTGCCACTTCACCTGCTGCACTATTGAAGTCATGACCTTAGCACTTGCTAGATAACTGCACTTGTGACTGCCTATTTATTTGTAAAATGTATCAATATTAGGTGTTTAAAGGAGTTATGACAACTTTTGGCCCTGGTGCCACTACACCTGCTGCACCATTCAAATCAAGTTCCTTTTAACTGCAAGGTAACTGCAATTGTGACTGCCTATTTAGTAGTCAAAGAAGCAATATTGGGTGTTTAGAGGACTTCTGACAACTTTTTGGCCCGGTGCTACTGCACCTGCTACACCATTCAAATCATGACCCTGTTGTCTGCACTTGTGGCTGCATGTTTAGTAGAAAAATATAACATAGCTCTTGTATATTATCTTTATTTTTAACACGCAGTGTTTATTACAACATTTAGAATTTGATCATAATTACCAAATAAATTAAGTTGAAAAAATCATTCAGATAATGCCTATTAAGTCTAAAGAACAGTACTGAGTGTTGAGTTGAAATGAGACGAACACTGTATGTCTCTTTAATTTCTTTATTCGTTCACATACTCCTCGTCTCTCGAGCTCCTTCCCTTTTTCCTTCTCCCTGCTTGCCTTCTTGTCCCCTTCACTCCCTGCCTTTTCCCTTCCTTCCCCCTGCCTCCCACTTCCATTCTCTGCAAGCTATGCATGGTCCTCACGCTGTGCTAAGGTACCATGCATGGTGACACTACATTTCCCCCTTTCTTAAAGTGTTCAGTGTTCGCACCTGTTCACAGTTCTTCAATAAGCCAAGTGGGTTGCTGAATGGTTCTCTGTGGCCGGCGTTGAGGGTGCGATTCTCTTGACTCTTTCAAACTTTGCGAGGCCTCAAGTCTCTCACAGTTGTTTGCTTCTCGACCTGAGTCGTCTGTATCATGTTCTGATTCTTCCATCAGGCTGTTAATTGCTGGGTTGCACTCCTTGAAGTGCGACACATTTCATGTGATTCTTTATCTTCAGACGCAGCGGTGACCATGGTTCCTTTGCGGCTTGTAGGGGTTGGTCGCAGTATCTGCTGTCTTTGTCTTTTGTTCTTGTCGGGCTAGCACCCAGTCTCCTTTCTGGTTATCGGATGGTCTGGCATTACGGCGAGCACCTGCGTATTCTTTCATTTTTGTTTTCTTGATCTTGTCTATTACTGCTAGTGCGGCGTGATCCTGTGGGTGAGGGCATGGACGTAAAGTGGTGTCCATGGCAGGTATTCTGGTAGGCAGTGTCCTTCCCAGCATCAGGGTAGCTGGGCACTTATTTGTGGTATCATGGGGCGTGTTCCAATACGCTCGTAGCACTCCATTCAGGGCAGGTTGAACGTCCCACCTGGTCAGTTCTGCTTGCTGTAGGGTCTTCTTTGGTGTGGCCATAAACCTCTCAACCATCTCATTGGCTTGAGCCCACATGTGGGTGATCTTCCGGTGATTGAAGTTAAGGTGGCTTGCATAGTCTACAAAGTCATGTCCATTAAATGGAGGGCCATTGTCAGTTTTCACTACTTTGGGGATTCCCCATGCGGCGAAGGTTTCGTCCAGGACTGGTATGATGGTGGTCGCTCTTGAGGACCATACTTGTTGCGCAATGGGGAATCTTGAGTATTAGTCCATTATGACGATGATGTACTTGCCGGATTTTAGAGGGCCAAAGAAGTCAACGGCTACCTGTTGCCACACACTGTCTGAGACGTCAGACATCTGTAGCGGAGGCCGGGATTCTTCTCACCCTACCAGTTGACATTGAGGACAGTCCCAAAGCGTATTTGATTGAGTGAGGGGACCCAGATCCATTGATGTAGCACTTTTTATGTTGCCACTACACCTCTCTGCCCTTCATGAGCCAGGTTGATGACACCTTGTCGTAGCTGTTGTGGTATGACAATCCATTTGTCTCGTAATAGTAATCCATTGTCACTGATTGTGAGTTCATCTTTGCTGTGTCTGAAGGACGCCAGGTCATGTAGGTTGACGCCTTTGTCATTTGATGTTTCACCCAGGTGTCTCCAGGAGTTTGAATGCAATGCATTATGTTTTGAAGCATAGCATCTTTGGTCATAGCTTCTGTGATCGCCTCCAGTGGGACGGCTGGTGGTCTTGCTTGATCGATGACAAAGTAAATGTATTATTCAGCTAGTGAGTGTCACGTTTGTGATGTGGTCCTGGGGTGCCTTGACATGTAGTCAGCTGGATTTTCCCTGGCTTGTGAACAATGTGTGAACAATGGTATATGTGCATTAGTGAAGGCGAATGCCCCAGTGCTCAATCCGAGGTGGCATTTTTGCTCAGGGGTTTCCAAATATTGTTGTGAGAGCTTGATGGTCCTTGATTAAGGTGAAGTGCTTCCTGTAGATAAAGATGTGGAAGTACTCACATGCCCAGATAACTGCCAAGCTTTCTTTCTCTGGCTGTGAGTATGCTTTCTCAGTGTCCATCAGGCTGTGTGTGCCCTACGCTACGATGTGTCGCTGATCGCCTTTATCTTCATATTGAGCTAGATGGCTCCAAGCACTACCGGGCTGACAGCGAGGATTGAAATATGCTAGGTTGATGGCAGAACCCATGGCTGTCTTGATTTTGTTAAGCGCATGCTTGCATTTTGCTGACCATCAAAAAACTTGACCTTGTTTCATGAGTTCCCAAGGGGATGGGAAATTGTGGCATAATCCTTTATATTTCGGGCGCAAAAGCTGGCCATACCGAGAAAGGATTGTATGTCACTGGCGACTCGCGGACAAGAGGTGTCAGCTAGTGCAGTCACCTTTTCAGGGCCAGATCGCATTCCTTCATTGGAGAAAATGTGGCCGAAGAATTTCAGCGTGGATATGTAAAACTCTCATTTGTCTTGATTAAGTGTGAGATTGGTGTCTAGAAGGGCATGACACCCTCGACCCAGGGCTTTGTCATGTTTCTTGAGGGTGTCACCGAACACCAGGATGTCATCACTGTAGGTGAATGTGTAAGGAATGTGATGCATGACTCACCTTATTGTTTCTTGGAATATTTCAATGGCTGATGAAATGCCAAAATGGAGACGTTTGTAGCGGAAAAGGCCTTGATGAGTTGAGAATGTGGTGATATAACCGGATCGCTCGTGAAATTTGAGCTGATAAGACCCTTTGTTGAAAACCAGTTTGGAAAATACTTTTGCCCAATTTATCCTTGTGATCATGACGCTAATGTGGGGCCCCGGATGTCGTTCTCGATCTATGGCTGTATTTGGAGCTCTCATGTCCACACAGAGGCACACTTTGTTCGCTGATCCCCGTTTGGGTACTACCACCACTGTGGTCACCCACAGAGTTGGTCCAGTCGTTCTCTCAATGATGTTGGCTCACAATAGGTCTTGTAACTCTTCGTCTACAGCTTATCGAAGGTGAAACTGCACTTTCCGGTGATGTTAGTTGATGCGTAGTCGGACTTTAAAGTGGTCTAATTTTCCGAGTGCGGAAAATAGTTTTGTAAATTTGCTGATAAGGTCTGGTGTGTCATCTCCACTAGTTTCAGGCATTCCACAGTGGACAAGCTGAGAAGGCAGTCAGCTGGTTCACGTCCTTCTATGACATGGATTTGGGCATGGACTGTTCTGTCTTCAAATGTCAAGGATGTGCGAAATTGTCCTAGGCATGGTGGAGGTTCTTTTGAACATCCATGTGTAGATGCACACAGCAGCCTTCTGCAGTTTGGGTTTTGGGTTCATTTTCTTACATTCAGTAACGCATATGTAGTTGCGGGATGCTCCTGTGTCTAGTACGAATTTTGCTGAATGGTTTTCCACTTGAAGGTGTAGCCTTGGATATTTCTTTAATCTGTCAGGGTCCGCTACCATGCATACATATTCATCACTGTCTTGAGAGATAGGGGTGAGACATGATGATTTTCTCGATGAAAAGCGTCAAGATTGGTATATGAGATGAGATCGTGTGCTAGATTTTGACAAGCTGGTGTCTTGTTCTCGACTATCGCGTACTGCTTTTGCATGGTGGCAGGGTCCAGAATTATTTGGGGTTTGTACTAGTTCCTTGCGAGATGCTCTGCACACCAGTTCAAAGTGATTTTCTTTCCCACAGTGGCAACATTGCTGCCCTATGGCAGGGCAGGGACCTGTGCATGGGTATTCCTGACAGCAGCTATAGCATTGAAGTTGCTGTTTTCGGCTGCTCCCGCTCCTGTTCGAGCTGCGGGTCCGGCTTGTGGTCCGGCTTGTGGGTTTGGAGGTTCTTCTTTGATCAGGTTGGCATCTAAGTTTAGCCTGAGACTGAAGTCAGAATGCTTGTTCGTGTTTTTCTCTTTTGCCTGCTTCCATCTTCCTGGCGTGTTCATCAGCCTAGTCATTGATTCTTGTCAGCTCTTCAATGCCATCTAGTGAGTAGTGTTTCTTCAGCAAGCAACGGCATAATGATTCTGACTGGCATCCCTCTATGATTCTGAGACGGAGGGCGTCTTCCGTGGTGAAGTTATCAAATTCGCAGTAGCGGGCTGGGCGTTTGAGGCATGTGAAGACGTTGCCCATTGGTTCATTCTTTTCCTGTGAGGCCAGATTGAAGGTGTAGCGTTCATAGTCAGAGGTGCTTTTGTGGAGGAATTTTCTGTTTAGTGCATCTCTCACATTTTGATATGAATTAGACATGGCGGGCGGCAGTTCTTTTATGACTTGACCAATGTCTTTGCCAATCGGGTTGCACTGGGCAATGAGTTGCTGGTCGGGGAAGGTGACTCGCAACCCCTTCATGAAATCTTCGAAGTCTTCTAGCCATCCTTGCCATCGATGACCCATACTGCTGCCAAATGTGAGAACCAGAGGTTATGGGGGGCATACAAAGGATACGCCTAGCATCACTGGTCCTGGCTGCGCATTTTGTGAGGTGTCTGGGAAGAGCGACATGGCGTGGCATTGCAGGTCCGGCAGAAGGTGGTCGAGGAGTGGTCTGTTAGGCTATAAAAGGGCTGGGAGTGCCCAGGGTGAATTGCCAAGGCACAGCATAAGAGTGTGGGGGGCAAGTTCCTTCCAGGGTCAGCAGGATATCATGTGGACGGAGTCTTGATGTATCTGGACATAGAGTAGGCTGCAGTTGTCCCCAGAAGTACATCTAGGCTGCCATTAGTGTTGGTGTCTGACTTAAAGATGGCCGCTTTGAGCAGTATCAGGGGTTCTGGCTGGGTCGCTTGACTTCAAGATGGCCACCCGGGAGGACACGTGTCCATGAGGCTGCAGGAGGGGTAGTAGGTCTGGAGACAAGCCCAGCAGGTAGTAAGCTCACTTAGATGTAGCCATGACCGTGGCAGGCACGAAGACAGGCTTACCCAGAGGCAGGAATGACAGTGACAAGCACAGATGGAGCACAATGCGGAGGATGAAAGGCAGCAGTGACCATAGCGGGCAAAGTTGAAGCCCGGCAGCAGTGATCATAACGGGCAAAGCAAGAGCCCAGTGTGGCAGGTGTAGCATTGCAAAGCTGGAGCCTAATGTGGCAGAAGTAGCGGTATGCCCACTGCAGGGTGCATTCACACACTGCCGTGAACGTGTCAGGAGGCCAATGCAGGTGGTGCTCCGGAGCAGCGGTGTGTAAGCGTGCAGCAGCATAGGGGTGCGGCTTCTGCGGAGTCCCAGTGACTTGATGCTGGGTGGTAGAGACGTGCTAAGACCTCTTGGATGAAAGCATGGGCGGGTCACAGAAATCAACTTCCTCATTGCCAGTTGTTGAGTTAAAATTAGATACGGACACGGTATCTCTCGAAAATGTCTTTATTCCCATCTCATACTCCTCGTCGCTCTTGCTCCATCCCTTTTTCTTTCTTCCCGCTTGCCTCCTTGTCCCCTCCTCTTCCTGCCTTTTCCCTTCCTTTCCGCCCTCCTCCCACTTCCGTTCTCGGCTCCCCTTCCCTGCATGGGCCTACTGCTGCACTAAGGTACCATGCATGACAACACTACACTGAGGGTTGAATACAAAATGCCACAAATGCTGAAAGGTTAAAGCATCTTCTTTACACAACTGCGTCATAAAAAGGAAGCATTCCAGCATGCTATTTGAAGCTGTCTGCCTTTTCCGTGAGAAGAGATCTTGCTTTGACAGTGAATGGGGCTTAAACAGTGTGAACAGCTTTCGAAGTATCGTTAATGATTGCAGCCAAGACAAGTTAAAAAAAAAATCCACACAAAAGCGATGGGAACGGATAAGAGACCCCTTTTAAGATATATTAGAACATTGAAATGTCGGAAGCTCCATTGAAAACAATGGAGTGCTCCGGGCTTATAATGGCTGGTATAAGCCCGGAGCTCCAACATTACAATGCTTCTTTGTTCACAGCTCTGGCTGTGAACAAAGGCTCAGGGAGACTGAGGGGATTTGAATCCCCTCGCGCTCCCTGAAGGCTTCGTTTTGTTAGAACATTCTGCCCTCTAGTGGCAGAATGTTCTAATAGCCTTATAGCCCTTCGTAGCAGGGCTATACCGGCTTTTAAAGTCCCTCTGCTTTGTTAAAGTCCCTCGCCTTCGGCTCGGGCCTTTAACGCTGCAGCGGGCCTTTAATGGCCGATATAGCCCGCTACGGCAGGCTATAAGGCTATATTAAATACAAGAGATTTCAGAGGCGACACCTAATCACTGACTGGACAATCATTTATTGAGTGTTCTTGTTGTGTGCCAGCAGACGGAGATTATTAGTCCACATCACCTCCCCTGATTAGGCCTTGGACTGCTCTGCTTCTCAACCCTGTGAGAGTCAAGTGTTACAATGGGGTACATGGTTCCCAGTAGAAAGACAATTGTGTACCTATTACTTGCACAGGCCTCGCATCCTGCAAAACTAATAACCAATTTCTTACAGTACTGAAGCCAATGTTGGCCCTTGAGCTTTGGCTGACAAATGGAAAAGACCCTACAAGGTGATCCTGAAGATCTCTGAGATTAACTACCTGGTTGTAACAAGTACCACCCAGGAGTCACAGAGGGTGTTTTATGTGAATTGATTGAAATGATATTGTGCGAGAGTCTACACTTGTTAATACCCAGGTAATGACAGAAGAGGTCAAGGGGGAGAATGAGCCCCTCCCAGACCTGTTGCACAGTGATGAGAAGCATGGCTCAGTAGATGTGGTGGAGCGTATCTTTGACCTGACTCCTGACTAGCAGGTGGAGTGCAGAAAGGTTTTAGAATGAAATGTCTACCGCTTCTCACACACCCCAGACTTAACCCCAGGCAGGGTCTATGCCAGAATTCTTATACCACTCATGCTGGGATTCCCCATTAATATCTACTCGCACAAAAACCTGCCTGCATGCCCTTAAGACTGCTCAGCTAGTTCAGCACATACTTCTTTTGTTGCTCATTTAACTCCCAACAAAGCAAAAGATTAATTGTACCATATCTGCGTAGTGCTAATGTTACTCAATATAGGCCTGCACTGACGCATTTCAACAGCTGGAGAGCCCTCTGGTGTGCCTTGCACTGGCCCCTTGAAGCCTAGGACAGAATTAGAGATCCAGGGGTCTGGGGATGTGTGATCCATGTCACGGTCCCCTGTGAAGTTGCGTTGGCTGCATGGACTGTCTATTACCCCCTATTATGTACCACAGCTGGGTAAGATGGAGATAATTAAAGAAGCTGCGAACACAAGTATACATTACTAGTTCTTATCAAATTTATTAACGGTTTTAAGAATTTCTGATAATAATTATTAATAATTATATATTAATCTCGGAATCAAAGAGATTTTTTAGATAATAATTTTTTATTCGATCATCTTACGAAGAGTGGTTGAGCTAATTAATTATGATGTAAGCTTTTGTGTACTTTTATGCACCAAAAACGACGCGAATAAAGGTTTCTGACACCTGGAACAGTTTACCCATGGAAATCACACTATGCAGGATGTCAGACCATGCCCAAACTGTGGCGAGTAATAGCTGTCTCTTTCAAGACTCCTAAAATAATTCTCACAGATCACACACGAGGGTTGAGAAGGAGTGGGGGGCGAGAAATGTCACGGTAAGTGTAAGAAAGGCGCCGGAAAGAAGAATACTATTTGACACTTTTCACCATTGAAAATATATCTTTTGCAATTTTATCATGTACGGTAGCCATTTTGCAATACTTTTTTTTAATCTTAAGAAAAAACAATCCATGATGACCGTCGTGCATGCACACGTAAGGCAGCCATCTTATAAAACATAAAGCAATGTCAGAGGCATGGACTTCTGAATTGGGCAATGTACATTGTACCTGAAAAGGATGTTCAGAGGTGCCAAAAATCATTAGCAACATTCCCAAAAAGGAGCCAGCTGCGAAATTGCACACTATTTTCATTATGAAAACAATAAATGTATATTTCACTAGCACATGGAAACTAAGGGGCATATTATCAAGCCAGGCGATAAAAATATCGCCGCTTTGGCGGCAGAAAAGTGCCGCTAAAACGGCGATAATGGGCTTGATAATATGCTCTATGGAAATCCAATTGAAGCCCAGGTTAAATGTGAAGGACGTCTAACATGGGCTTCAATTGGAATTCCATAGAGCATATTATCAAGCCCATTATCGCCGTTTTAGCGACACTTTTCTGCTGCCAAAGCGGCGATAATTTTATCGCCTGGCTTGATAATATGCCCCTTAATCAATAGTCTTTAGCTAAGCAAACAGCATTTTCTACAACCCCTCTGAAAGGTAAGCTTGCACAACATATTGTGCAAGGCCTTAACTTGGAAGTAGAGCACCTCATTTTCAGGTCAGTTGCTCTTAGCATTCCTCATTTCTATCTATTGTGTCAGCTCAAAGGAATTAGCCTCTGGCTCCCTCCAGAAGGCTAACTGCGCTTGAAAGAACTATTTATATATATTGCATTTGGTACATTGTCTTACCTGCTGCCTTGAAATATAATCCACTTATTGATTCAAGGATAGAAACCGTACTGCAGGGGGCGGATGACACAACCGCTTGCCATTCGGTCAAAAATGCTTTTACCAGTTGTTAGAGAGTTCAAAGTCAGAACAGACAATAGTAATTGAGGGTCATTATCATCTGTTTGCTCTTGCGAAACTAGTTTGTCTCAATGTAGATTTCATGGAGTGGGCGTCGGTAAAATCACCCACTTAAGCCGTTCCTTTGCTCTCTTACCTAGAGATAGAAATCTCATGTGTTATGTCTCAGCAACTGAAATGTCCTCCAGCTTCTTACTGAGGTTGTTATTAGCCAGTAACATATTTGCAGGTTATGATTATTTCCAAGGCGTTTATACATCCTAGCACTCCATATAAAGCTATGGGGAGAGGATGTAGCCGTAGGGCCTGAGCAGTCGACCGTGAAGCAGTGGAATCGGGTCCGAGTCTCTGCAGGGACGCTGAATATCCTGGGATTCTGGGCAAATCCCTTAATCTGCCCATGCCTAACAAAAATGAATGTCTTTCTTTCCTGTTTCTCTCTTGCTATCAGCCTTTACCTAATTTCCCGGCAAATCAATGTAAGAGGGGATTAGCTAAAACAGATATCTTACCGTAAAGTACATGTAACCAATGCATACATACTACGTTTGGCTAACCCCGTGACACAATGCTATTGTATTTGGTTGTATAAAACTAATAAAATACTTTCAAATAAAAAAAAATTTAAAAAGGGGGGAAAAAAAATGTATGCGTTCATCTGGAACGAAACTGGTGCTCGTGTAAAGCGCTCTGATGATTTCTCGGTTCAAATTCGCGCTATATAAAAAACTCAAAAATAATAACACTTTTTTACTTCATAAATAAAATCAAACGGAAGTTAAAGTTCATCAGTCTGTGTCTTACAATAAGGAAAGAGCCACTGAATTGCATGAGTTGGCTGGCACAGCTCATCAGTAAAATTATGAATTTTACAGCAATTTCTACAATCTACTCCACGATCTCCAGTTTTTAGTAAAAGCATTGCTTTCAGCTTAAATGGATGACAAGTAACTAAAAAACTGCTCATGGAGTGCAGAACTACACTGTGAATTCTTATCTGCTCACGTTTCAATTATTGATTTCTTCCTTCAGTTATAGGTACACAGTTCTTCCCTGATTTCTAAATCTGATTTTGGGTTTTACAGAGCGCTCTTATGCTCTGAGGCATCTTGGAGCTAGCATGAAACAAGAAGGATGTGCATTTATAAGCACATAATTCTTGTTTGTGCACATAATAAGCCATTAATTTCCCGACAATTAGACAATATTATTTGGTGTAAAGCCAAGTTTTTATTTTTTCCCTGAAAATAAAAAAGGGTTGGGGCCATTTTTTATATCTAGAGGCAGTTAATTCCAGAGGAGTGCAGTTATTTTCACGAAGCCTCTGCCACCCCAGCAGTAAATGACCCATCGAGTTCATCTCAGTGCAGAACAAGCACAGTGGGTGACTTACTCACCAAAACTGTAGTTAAAAAAAGACCGAACCTTACACATCTATTTAAACAAAAAAATATTACTACTGCATAGTTAAAGGTTAGTCTAAATGTAAATATATTGGGTGCGCGGCTTGATGCCTACGGAAGATGGCGGCACCTGAGTAGTCCTCCTCGGGACAGAGCGGGATGCCAGCAATATTCAGGTAGTTTCCTCACTGCAAAACTGCTGTTCTCGGGTGAGGTGGCATCGGTGATGTTATACACCACTTTTCTTAAGGACGGGCTTTCTAGTATACCACGTAGCTCCATTTTATCAGAAGACTCAGCTCTCCTCACAAAGCTGCACACCATTTTGTGCACCCAGCAGCATTTATAACGACTTCTAGGGGAAAGGCTTACCCCTTGGGTTGGCTTTTCTTTTTCTTTTTTTCCTTGATGCCTTTTGTAAGGAGGAGGAGAAGAGGACGAGGGATAGCCCTAGAGGAGCAGGCAAGTTGCTTCTTTGGCACAGTGCTTTATTAAGTGTGAAAGCACTATGTTTTTTGATCTTCCATTTAACCTGCTTCCCTGGTCTTCTGGTCCTGCCTCATTCCTCTTTCCTCATTGGAGTTGTTTCTGCGTGAATCTTGGATTTGAAATGGTGGTTGGTCCATTCTTAAGTCTATTTTTGCTCAGGAGTGTGCGCTTTGGTGGTATAAGTGACCTTGCTTGGCCTCCTCCTGTATTTTGCTATCTCTATGGGATGACTGAAAAAAGCAAAATCATCATTGACACCCTCTGCTCATAGTTTTCCACAATTTAGAAAAAATTAAAAAAAGTGTAATATTCTTTAGTTTTTGTGCATAGGGGAAGTCCCTCATCAAGTTCCAATGGGACTCCTGTTTTACTTGCTAGTGGGAAAGCTACCACTAAGTGTTTAAAAACGTGTCCCTTATCTTTTATGAAATCTCCTCCAGTTGCCTCTATGGATCTTCTACTGGAGGAAATACATGCTTTGAGGCCCTTCATGGAGGAAACCAATGCTAAATTACAGCATCTTACTGATAGATGATCTCAGATGGAGGAAAGACTTATTACTGCAGAACAGAATATTGCATCCTTAGGATCCCCTAATATGTGGATACCGTTCTTGAACATCAGATCGAAAACCTCAAAAACAGAAACAGGAGGAACAATCTTCACCTTTATTGTCTGCCCGAAAGCTCGGAAGTCCTATCATCTTTTTAAGTCCTTTCTTCCTTAACGTCTGAATATGTTTCAGAGGGTACTCTTCTCAATATCCAACATGCCCAGAGATTAGGTCATCAGTCAGTGGCTGTATCCGCTTCTCGAAAGCTGTCAGGAGTTATTATGTACTTTCTAGAATATACTGACCTTCTTAAAGTCCTGGTAGTGGTCAAGCCATTGAAACGTGGTTCATGGTTAGGTAATCCTCTATATTTGTTCCAGGACTATGCAAAGGCCACTGCTGATAGGCGTAAAGACTTTCTTAACATGAGACCAGATCTTCGCTCACTTGTAGCTCATTTTGGCTTGTTTCACCCCTGCCAGTTCAAGGTTACTTATGAAAACAAAACCATTAAGTATGAGGATCCTGTTCAATTAAAGAGTTTTATAAATGCTTGCAGGATAGAAAATATGGATACATCAGGAATGTTTGCATCTTAACTGGTTTTCATTTATGTACTCTCTCTATGGTCTTTGGTTTCTCAACAGGATATTTATATATTGTATTTTCTTCTTTATTTATTTTCTTCTTCATGTTGTTATTTCAGACGCTTTCTTTTTTCAGAGTTGTTATTAATAATATTAAATGCTAACATTTCCTTTATGGTTTTTTTCTCCTATAATATCTCTTGCACTTATTTCATGGTTGCTTTTTCTTACTTCTTTACTCTTTTTCATTGTCTATCCTTCCTTTCTTCTTTTTTACAGTTATTTAGTATATGCTAGTCATATCATGGTCTGGGATGTTTTGTTTTCTGATCTTGAAAACTCTTTCTCTTTGAAAATAATTTCTTGGAATTTCAGAGGTTTAAACTCTCCTATTAGGAGACAACATGTCTTGTCTCATTTATCTCATCTCACTGCCAGAATAGCCTTAATTTAAGAGTTGCATCTTAGAGAACAAGAGTCCTTAAATCTGAAAAGAGGTTGGGTGGGTGAAGTATTTTTTCCCCCAGGGGATGGTAAAAGGAATGGGGTTATTACTTTATGTTGTAAATCGCTTTGTACTCAGTTGGTCTCCCAGGAATTTGATGATATGGGTAGATGGCTCTTTATTAAGTTGTTGGTTGGGAAGGATTAGGTCTCTTTGTTAAATGTTTGCACTTCCACCGCTTATATTTCTTAATATGTTGCATCATATTCTTGTGTTTCACTATATTTTCAATAAATTCACTTTTTAAACTGTAAATTGAAATATATTACTAAAGAAAATTGTCCTTGCACAGACCGGGGAAGTAGCCAGAAGAACATTGATAGAGACGCAAGAATGGAAACAAAATGAAACACAAGTAAAAGTTAGGCACAGTGGGGCCAGGAAGCAAGTACAGGCAGAAAGAAGCATTGGTAAATGTATTAGGATTCGCCCATGCGTTAAATAATAAGTTGTTCTCTACTGAAAGTTGTAGCTTTAAGTTGCATAAAATTGTTAAAGTGTTATGACTTTTTATGCACAAAAAAGCAATATATTGTGCTGTTACTAGTGGAATAGTGTGGGTAAGTAATAGCAACATTTTGCAAATTAAATGAAAGTGGGAAATAATAGAATTAACTGATGTAATGTTATGACAACTTTTGGCCCCAAGGCCACTTCACTTGTTGCACCATTCAAATCATGACCCTATTGCCTATAAGATAACTGCACTTGTGACTGCCTGTTTAGTAGTTGAATATAGCAATATTTGGTGTTCAGAGGAGTTCTGACAACTTTTCGTGCCATTGATACTGCACCATTCAAATCATGACCCTGTTGTCTGCAATGTAACTGCACTTGTTGCTGCCTGTTTAGTAGTAAAATATAGCAGAGCTCATGTATATTAACTTTCTTTTTAATGTGCAATGTTTATTACAACATTTAGAATTTGATCTTGATGACCGAATAGATTAGGTTGAATAAATCAATCTGAAAACTGCACTTGTGTCTCCCTGTTTAGTAGTAAAATATAGCAATATTAGGTGTTTAGAGGGAAGATAACAAAATGTAAACAGTAAAGTAGTATTAACCAAAACAAAAAAAGTTAGAACTGCCAAAGTGGATGTTACGAGTTTTATATAGCGCACAGCTGCCCCAGTAAAGGGGCGTCTCAGCGCTGACAGCAGGAATTACGAGGCTACTAGCAGAATGCTGGCCCTAGAGCGAAGGGAAAAGGTGCGTTTTAATTGCCTTACGGAACGCCCGGTAGTTATTCATGCTGTGGATGTGCATAGGAAGAGAGTTCCAGAGTTTAGCTGCCAGGGTGCGAAAAGAGCGCCCACCAGTACGCACCCTCCTCACCCGGGGAACAAACGCCAGATGCTGACCCATAGAGTGAAGTTGGCGAGTGGGTGTATAAGGTAAGAGCAGGTTGGCCAGGATAGCTGGAGAGGAGAGATTCATAATTTTGAAGGCAATGCAGAGGGACTTGAACTCGACGTGCCTAGCCACCGGCAGCCAGTGTAGTCGGCAGATGGCGTTAGTCGAAGAGCAAGTTCTAGGTAGGCCAAGGAGAGATCTAGCAGCCACATTTTGAACCCTTTGCAGTCGCATGATTTCTGCCTTGTTGGTCCCCAGGTAGAGAGAGCTCGCATAGTCCAATCTAGACATAATGGAGGCCTGGATGATAACTAGCGGGATGGAAGGATCAAAGAAACCCAGCAGTGGTTCGAGCCCCCACAGTAGTCCAAAGCAGGTCCATGCCACTTTTTTGATTTGGACCTGAATACTGAGGGCCGAGTCAACCCAGACACCCAGATTTTTTACCACCTGTTTGGGGGTGGGTGCACATCCCAGGGTTGCAGGCCACCAGCGCTCGCTCCACATCTCTGAATCTCTCCCTACCAACAGAACCTCAGATCTGCTGGCTTTAAGCTGGAGGCAGTTGGCAGTCATCCACTCCGCACTAGCTGCAAGATGGCTCCAAAACTTGCGAACGCCCTGCGTGGAATCGTCACAGAGTGCTACTACCAACTGAGTATCATCAGCATATGATACTACTGTTAGACCTCTGCTCCTGGCCACAGCTGCTAACGGTTGGACATACAGGTTGAATAGCGTCGGACTCACTGCTGGGCCCTGTGGCACACCTTGTTTGATAGTATGAATCAGGGAGGCAAAAGGGGGGCCGTCACCTGGAAGGTTCTCTCGCAAAGAAAAGAGGGGAACTAATCCAGGGAAGAGCCCTCGATACCAGCCTCCTTCAACCGTTGCAGCAGGATCTTGTGGGAAACAGTGTTGAACATGGCACTAAGATCTAATAAAATCAGGGCCGAAGTGCGTCCAGCATCTAATGATACCCTCAGTTGTTCGGTCTCAGCTAGGAGAGCAGACTCCGTGCTGTGGCCTGGGCGGAAACCGTTCTGAGAGGGGTCTAATGTGCTGGTATTTTCCAGGAATCCTGTCAGAATGGAATTAATGTAGGCCTCAGAGATCTTGGACACCCATGGCAAGAGAGATATGGGGCGAAAATTCTCCAGTTTGGCGGTGTCCTAAGTGTTTTTTTTTTTAAACAGAAGGACCACCCTTGCTTGCTTCCAAGTCCTAGGGACGACCGCCATAGACAGGGACATGTTGATCAACTGACACAGAGGTGTAAGGAGCACAGGCAGACATTTCATAAATTGTTCAGGCTTGAGGGGGTCTGCAGGAGAGCCTGATTTATCCCTGCTACACAACATGCACAGCTCATCCTGGGATATCGACGGGAAGGCAGCGAGAGTGTGGGTAGAAAGAGGTCTATGCATGGGACCTGGACACGTCGAAGATGGCGGAAAGGTCCTATAAATGTTCTCTACCTTCCTAATAAAGAAGGTAGTGAGATCCTCACATTGCTGATCCAACTAAATCAAAGGCGCTATAGATGCCCCCATCGATTTAAGAACTTTAAGTATAGAAAAAATACTTTTAGCGGGATTGCTAATACTCCAGATTTCTTCTGCAAAGTAAGCTGCCTGTTCCATCTGTATAGCCCTGTGATAGTTCTTGATGGCTGCCTGATAGCACCCCTTCAAGACCGGGTCGTAATCCCGTCTCCATGCCGGCTCCAATCTTTTGCATGCTTTATGCATAATAGCGAGCTTGTCATTAAACCAAGGACTGGATTTAGTATTACAGTTCTTAGACCACTTAGCAGGGATAAGTGTGTCCAGAGGCCAAAGAATCCAGGCAGATAGAGCTTTGTCAGCTGCATCGGGGTCATCAGGCATGCTGAAGGTATTCATAGAGAGGAGGGCATAAAATTGAACAATATTTAATTTGTGCCAGGGACACTTAACAGAGGACTTCTGAAACACCCTCCGAGAGGGCTCTACCCCCAAGAGTGTCATAGGTATCATATAGTGATCGGACCAGCACACCGGGATAGGAGTGTAAAACTGTGAGGGTGATGAGGTTGGAAAAAACTGGGTCCGCAAGTGACCAGCGGAATGGGTGTGGCCTAGAACCAATTGAGTCATCTGACAGGCCGCGAGATCTGCTAGGAAGATACCCGTTTCCGAGTCATGAGGGCTGTCTAGATGTAGGTTCAAGTCACCAATAACGCTAAAATTGGCAGCTCTCATAGCCAAGGAACTGACTGCATCAATGAGTGCTGTCCTGAACTCTTTAGATGGCTCTGGCGGTATGAGAATGAATAGTTGGGCCACGGGAAGCAAAGAGAGATGCAGAAGGGAGAACTGGCTACAACCAACAGAGGAAAGTAAACTGGCAAGCATACCGACCAATAAAAAGTGAAGGCATGATGTAAGCCCCAAATAAGATATATTAAAAAACATTAGATGTCACAAGTACAGAGCAAGCGGTGTGCAGGCAAAACCTAAAAAAGTAGCAATACCTGCACTTGTGACTGCCTGTTTAGTAGTCAAATTTAGTAATGATCTGTGTTTAGTGTAGTGCCTGTAGCTTTTGGCCTTGGTGCCAATGCACTTACAGCATCATTTAAATCAAGTTCAAGGTAACTGCCACTGTGACTGCCTGTTTAGTAGTAAAATATAGCAACATTAGGCATTTAAACGAATTCTGACAACTTTTTGGCCAGTGCCACTGCACCTGCTGCACCATTCAAATCATGACCTAGTGTTTGAAAGATAACTGCACTTGTGACTGCCTGTTTAGTAGTAAAATATAACAATAATCGTTGTTTAGTGGTATGCCTGGAGCTTTTGAGCCCAGTGCCACTGCACCTGCTGCAACATTCAAATCATGACCCTAGTGCTTGCAAGATAACTGCACTTGCCTGTTTAGTAGTAAAATATGGCAACATTTGGTGCTTAGTGGAGTTATGACAACTTCTACCCCTGATGCCACTGCACCTGCTGCACCATTTGAATCAAGCCCCTTTCAACTGCAAGGTGACCACAATTGTGAATGCCTGTATAGTAGTAAAATATAGCAATATGAGGTGTTTAGAAGAGTTATGATAATGTTTGGGCCCGATGCCACTGCACCTGCTGCACCATTAAAATCTTGACCTTGTTGTTTGCAAAGTAACGGCCCTTGTGACTGCCTGTGTATCAGTAAAATATAGCAATTTTAGTGTTTAATGGGGTGCCTAGACCATTTGGTCCTGGTGTAAGTGCAATTTCTGCACAATTTAAATCATGATCCTGTTGTCTGTAAGGTAACTGCACTTGTGACTGCCTGTTAGTTTTAAAAATTCAATTTTAGGTGTTTAGTGAGGTCCCTACCGCTTTTGCCCCCCATTGCCACTGCACCTGCTGCACCATTCAAATCAAGTCCTTTTTAACTGCAATATAACTACAATTGTGACTGCCTGTTTAGTAGTTGTATATAGCAATATTGTGTGTTTAGAGGAGGTCTGACTCCTCTTTGGCCCAGTGCTACAGCACCTGCTGCACCATTCAAATCAAGACCCTGTTGTCTGAAAAGTAACTGCACTTGTGGCTGCCTATTTATTAGTCAAATATAGCATAGCTCTTGTATATTAACTTTATTCTTAATGTGCAATGTTTATAATAAAATTCCGAATTTGATCATAATGACTAAATAGATTAAGTTGAAAAAAATCAATCTGACAATACCTACAAAGTGCAAAGAAAGGTACTGAGGCATGAATAGGAAATTACACAAATTGTCTAAGGCTAAGGCATCTGCTTTACACAACTAAGGGGCCGATTCCGATCCGGGTCGGACAGCCCTTCGCGTGCCGTCCGTAGCCTTACCATACGACCCACTCGGTCCCGGAGCGACCCGTCCGGACAAGGAAGTATGATGCCCAAATGTGTCCGATTGACGACCGAGCCGTAAGCCCCAAAATCAGCAACATTTTCCGTACAACAGCTGAATTCGACTCGTCCGGAGGCATTTAAACAGCAGGTTCCGGCCGGGCTAGTACGATGTGCACTTCCAACGCGCCGAACGGTTTGCCACTGACGGCACGTCTCAGCATCTGGAACAGGAGTCTCTTTGCGTCGTTTTGTGCCACAACACGAACAGCGGGTACGAGACGACCCAAGCATGTATCCGATCGCGCGTGTCATCCCTGCACTGTACGTCTATGACAGAATGAACAACAGGAATCAATGCGCACCCTACAGACGGCAAGTACAACACCCACAGGGGGCAAATAGCCATAAGTACCAGCAGGCACAACCAATAGGGGGGGACCATCATTACCAGCATTGTTTAGCCCATATGGGGTGGATGCCTACCTCCATCAGAATACTCAACCTACATGGGGGTGGATGCCTATCACTATCTGCATACTCCACCTGCATGGGGGTGAGTGCCTATCACTACCACCATTCCCCAGCACATAGGGGGTGGATGCCTAGTCCATAACCCATAAGGGGAATGCCTAGCACCACCAGCAGTCACAACCTACATGGGGTGGATGACTATCACTAGCAGCATACTCTACCTGCGTGGGGGTGAGTGCCTATCACTTCCCCCATTCTCCAGCACATAGGGGGTGGATGCCTAGTCCATAACCCATACGGGGGATGCCTATCACCACCAGCTGTCACAACCTACATGGGGGTTGAGCCTATCACTACCACCATTCTCCAGCACACAGGGGGTGGATGCCTAGTCCATAACCCATAAGGGGGATGCCTATCACCACCAGCAGTCCCACCAATACACCATGTAGGCCAAACACCCCTCACCCTACCATCATGCCAAGATTGTGTATTGTGTGCGAAGTCCTTGCAACAGGGACACTGAAAGGGAACACATACTGTAACTCACATCACATCTGTGAGCACAAGGTGGATGTGGGGACAAAGACAGCCCCAAACTTACTACATTGTGCCAATGGGGCTTGATCCCTCCCACCCTACTGTGACCAAAAGGTGAATCTGGCATCCTAAATCCATGCATATCGTGAACATAGCATCGATGGTGCAAAATCCCACACCCCCTTAGTGATCCAAATGTGAGTGCTTGTCCAAAATTGACAGACAATGCAACTCTGCATGTCAGATTCCTGGTTGTAACACCACAAGCAATGTAGTGGCTAAGTAGTGGGTGTGTGGCAAACAAACACAGATCTGTTGAGTGGAATTGACCTGCATCGACTAACATCCCTCTGACATGTGCAGAGTAGCAGTGCACATGGGGGCTGACAATGCCTCCAATGTACAATTACACAATGTAAGTAGTGCGCACCAGAATGCATACATACATATGCACACCAACAGACACACAGACCAAGGAATCATGTGTAGATTGCAGCCATCGGGTGATCAAGACCCATACCATGGAAGCAATGGAGCATAATAACCATGAAGAATGCGCCAAATGATGAGGTAGAAGTCCCAGGGACAGTACGGCCATACCTGTAGGAGAGTAGGATCTGCTTCACATGGGTACCCCCACTTGTTGCTGGTGTTTCACTGTTTTTCTACCTTAGTCTGGCTATGGCCCTGCTAACCAGGACCCCAGCCTAGCTGCTTCCTCTCTAAAATGGTTTCCATGTACATTAGGTACATATCTAATTGGATTCTGGAGTGCCTTATAAGCCCCTAGTATATGGTATACTATGTACCTAGGGCATAGGTACCTCAGAGGCCTACCAGGGGCTGAAGCATGTATTATGCCACCCCTGTGAAGCACTCCAAAATGACACCACAGGTCTGCTACTGCAGCCTAGGTAAGGTGGTGCTTGTACCCCTTACAGTGGTATAGGCTACCTATATCACTACCATTGCACACACATATAAAACCTATAAGTCACTCCTATGGCAGGCCTTAACAATCCTGAAGGCAGAGTTCTTTGTTTTTATGTGAGAGGGTGCCCCTGCATGAGTAGAGCCACTCTGCAGCGTTCGGAGTATCTCCTCTGATGCTGTTTGTGGTTCAGTCTGACCATATACTCTTAAGTGCATTATAACCTCGCGGCAAATGCTAACTTTGGGATGGCTGCACGGAAACATGTCGTGTTTGGTGTCAAACGCTTTGGAATACTACCCCCCTGCCAGTTCTGGCAGCAGGGGTAGCATTCCACCCTTCTAGAGGGAGAGACATGTTCACACTGGTCTAACCCGGTAGGACTTTCTACAGCCCTGGCATCACAAAATGGATGCCTCTGCCACAGACACGGGTCTGGCCTCCTGCTGCTGACCGAAACTCCAGCAGGGGAGGCCTGGACAAGAGGTTTCCTGTCCCAGTGAGGTGTAACCACCTCCCCAGACAGGCAGATGTGTATTGGGGCTGGGCGGGAGCACTCTCTGGTGCTTTGAAGTCCTGCACTGGGGGCACACTTGGTGTTCCTGTGCATAGTCCAGTTCAAACTGGTTGCAGGGGCTACCTGCCCCTGCTCTGGTGTGAAACTGGACAAAGGAAATGGGTGTAACCACCCCTCTTTCCAAACCCTCCCATAGGTGGGTCCCTAGAGTATGTCCAACCCCCAAACTTTGTATAACTATGGGAACCCAGTCCTTGCGACTTTAGATTACCCTGGATGAAACTCTGCAATATATATCCTGGACCTGCGATGTTCTACTTTGCTTAGAAGACTGAAGAAATCTCCCTTGGGGTCAAGGAGTGACTCCCCTGCTTGGAAGGCATCAAAGAAGCAACTGACTGGTCTGCATCGCTGAAGCTCCCGCCGGACGCCGAAGTCTTTGCATCACCAGAGGTGGATTTCCTGACTTCCCCAAGGCTACCCTGAGTCCACAGCAAAGCTGAGGCCCGTGGCTATTGTGGGTGACGTGGAACCGTGACCCCTGGACACCGTGAACTTTTGCAGCAACATCATCTTCCTGGTCTTCCTCGAAGTCGTGCTTTGGGCTCTGAGTAGCCCCAGCCTTAAGCATCTCCCGCACCAAAGATTTCTGGCCTCTACTCCATGAGTGACCCGTGGGCCAGTTTCCAGTGCGACCGCTTGAGGCTCCTTCGCGATCGCTAGCCGGTTGGCTAGTAGGTCCCCACGAAGGCAACTCCTCTTCTGATTGGGCTTTCCTGGTTGCTTCAGAAATGCTCCAACATACCCTCACTGGGTGAGTCCCCCAGACGTTGCTGGTCTGCAGCGCAGTCCTTTCTCTGATTTCCAGTGACTTGCCGTTGCAAAGGCTTGTTGGGTCCAACCTGGTCGCTGACACTGCAGCACTCGACAGACTTCATGGGACAGCTCGAATCCAGCTCCTGGTTGTCTTCGGCGCCTCCTGGACCTCGTGGCTAAAGAGTCAAGACATTTGTCATCTCACCTGAAGCACCCGACATCTGTGGGCATTGGTCCATCCTGCCCTTGGTCACTGGTAAGTGACCCAGAATCTGTCCCCTCTGCTTTCAGGTTCCTTCCTTCCTAGATCCAGGCTTGGATCGCTTCGGACACTTCTCCTCTTCACGGCAGCAGCACTTCTTCGCCAGCTTCCATTGAAATCGCCGACACGACCCGACACCAAAAGAGACCTAGGCACCCGGCTTCCCTGGATGAGGTAACACGAGTACTGCGGTGCTCCCGTGGGTGCTAGCCCTAGAACTTCCTAAGTCCAAAAGGGTTTGGTCCTGACTCAATTCTAAGTGTCCCTAATCTTTAAATTTCCAACCGTGGCATTGCACATAGAAGGTAACTGGAACCCTGCATACAGTCCCCGTGGGTCCCCTGTGTCCCTACCTTGGGTGGTTCCTTGGGGTCCCAGTGATTCTACAGGCTCTAGGCCTTGTGTCTAGTTCAGTCGTGGTTCTTATACCACTTTATCGGTATATGGTTTGGTACTCCCCTAGGGCCCAAACGTGTATTTGTGCTATTACTGTTGATTGCTAACTTGTAAATTAAGTACTTTGAACTCCAGCCTCATAAAGAGACTAGAGGGGTGTGTTTTATCTTAAATACATATATTTTAAATATATACCTGGTGTGGTTGTCCTTTCATTTGGTCATTCAAGAGATTATAGACTAGTAAAACAAGCTGATTTACATTCCTTCAAGACTTAGCCTGAAGGCTGCTCTCCATAGCTACCACTAGGATAGCTTTCAATAAAGGTTGTCTTTAACCTATTCACCATAAGGGGTTGTTTGGACTAATACAGGGTGCCCACTTTAACTAGTGGACAGCATATATCAGGCCAACTTCTCACAATACCTACACCCGACTTTCAGACAATGTCCCTAAAAGCCATACCATTGCATGTGTGCAGGTGCACAAACACAACCAGGCAGCCCTACACTGCATAATGAACACAACATGTATGTGTGTCTCAGTTTACCCAGGCTAGTACGACACACATCCTGTGGGGTTCAACTCAAAACAGATATTTGGGTACACACTGCCATCCAGAAGTCCCGCTTGCATGCACTGACACACAGTAGGGGACATCACCTTTTGGCTGGGCATCTATGGTGGCAGGCCAGGCACCGCAGGGACAGGATCAGGGGTCACTATATTGGGGCAGGGGAGTGGTGGTGGGTACAGGGGTCACAGGAGCAACTGCAGTGGATGGGTCAGGATTAGTGTGTGTGGTCTCCGCTGCAGTGAGCATGTCCGATGAAGTGTGCTGGGGCTCCACTGCAGTAGCAACGACACATGGGGGGTACACACTCCACTGCAGTGACGATGTCCGATGTATTGGGCTTGGGCTCCACTGCAGTGTTCAGGACTGTTGGGGGAGGACACAGGCTCCATTGCAGTTGCTGGAACAGGCTGAGGCCTGGGTGTTTTGTAAGTGTCTGTGGAAGGGGGGGAGGGCCTAATGACTTTGGGGATATGCCACCGGTGTGTGGGTGAACCTGGGGCAGGGTGTGGCGTGGGAACACAAGGAGTGGTGGCATGGGAGCTTCAGGCTGTAGAGTGTGTGGTGGGAGTGTGTGAATGTTGTGGGGTCTTCCTGGTTCTTGGTGATTTCCGGGTGGGGGCCTCATTGTCCCTGCTCCTGGGGGAGGGTGTGCAGGGTTTGGGGGGTATACCCTTACGGTGAGGTGACTTCCTATTCCTCTTGTGAGTTGGCACAGGTGTATCTGAGGGGAAGAGGCCAAGCTCACAGAGGAAGAGCTTCTGGGAAGGGGGCTTTGCAGGCGAGTCACGTGAAGAGGTTTTGGTGGGAGAGGTGTCTGAGGACTGCGGAGTGGTTGTGGATGTTTGGCTGTGCGTCTGTACCCTATCCTCTGTTTGTGTGGCTTCAGTCCCCTGAGTGTGTGTGCTGGTGCGTCTAGACTTAGATTTCCCTGTGTGAGTGCTGCTTGGTTCTGTTGTTGTGCGTAACGGTGCAGGTGTGAGTGTGGTCGGATCAGGGAGGGTAGTGGGGATTGTGGATGGGGCTGAGGTAGGTGGGGTGAGGGACTGCTGGAGGAGGGACACTGCTGTCGTCAGGGAGGAGGCCATTGACTGACTGATCCGCTGTTGTCAGACATGGTTGCTGACATGCCTTCCACAAATGACACCAATTATGTCAAGAGATTAGAGTGAGCATGGAGGATGCTCAGCATTGATGTCTGCCCCACATGGATCTGCTTCAGACACAGACTCCACACTCAGGGCAGCAGGGGAGACAGATGCCTGGACTGAAGGAGACTCTCGCCCTAACATGGGGGGCTCCACAGACTTCTGGGTTGGGAGCAACTGGGAGGGTGGAGATGGTGGAGTTGGCGGGGACAGACCCGCTGTCAGTGTTCTCTGGTGTTGGCACACCCAACTCCTCCAGGGAATCATCACTTGAGCCTTCGTCGTCCGCAGCAGATGTAGTGGCCGTTGACTCGCCCTCAGTGTGGTCCCCCTCACCCTCCGTGCCACTGGCTCCCTCAGACTCCTCCACAGTGGAACCAGTCTGGCTGCGCCCCTCCTCATGGTCCATGGAGCTGTCCCCTCCAGTGTCTGCCGATGATGCTGTGAACAAGGAGGAGAAACAGATTCACATCAGCCACCTGTATTTAAAGGACACATTACTTTAAATGCAACACATCACTGAGCAAGCGCTGGCATAATGTAATAACCGCATCACAATCTAACACACCTAGGTGAACCTGGCACCCATGAGCCTGCCAGTGAACCATGCCCTCAGTACCCATGATGACAATGGACCCATCAGCCCATAGTATGTATGATGTCGGACAGCACATGTGCAGCCATTACCAGACTAACCAGTACTCTGATCTGCTCTGATCGTTACTGTCATGTGTTATGACACACATGTCACATTCCAGGCCACTGACTCAGGTTTTGGAAATGCATTTGTGATGGCATGACCTCATTGTTTCCTACACTACAGCTGCGTAAAGGGCCAGAAGAGTTGTCTCCAGCGACCATGTGTGTCTGTAACTTTTGCCACCGCGCCGATGAGCGCCGGGGTCGCTCGAGAGAGATGTCCATCATAGTGGGGAAAGGGCGGGAAGACGTTGCACACTGCTGGTGGGGCTTCTATGCAGTTCAGATGACTCGTGTTTATAAAGGGTCAGCGACCGACCAGAGCAGCAGATGAGGAGACAGAACCTCCTGGTGTCAGGAACTACACGGGGATTGCGCTCGAGAAACTCATGGATGCACAGACCTCCATCAAGGATTACAGCAAATTGTTGACAGTAGATATGGGGAGAAAGCACACCTGCCTAGCCTCCACCGCGCTCACAAATCTTTTGTGATGATTAATGCGTTACTGAATTTGACCTTCAACTCGGGCACCTGCTTTATTTATATCTGTAAGTGCTTCCTGTTGAGGTTTAATTTTTGTGACAGGAGCATCGTGCCAGTAGGAATCCTGCCCTGCATATTCATCCAACAAAGTAGTCCAGGTTCAGGAGAGCATTATTTTGAAATATTCATTATGTCAATCATTCTTTGACCTCATCTGACCGGAGCATTTGCCTTGATGTGCGATCTTAGTATAAAATGGTATAAAACTGCATACAATTGCAACATTTGACGTTTTATGGCTATTTTTCAGTACTATTGAAAAAATATTAAACTTAATTGCGAGCGGTTAATAGATGCCTCTGGTTATAGATCGAATAATCCTTATATGAATGGGCGAAACATTTAATTGCCCACACATGAATATGTCCAGATCCACATAGCTAATATATAAATATGCACAAAAGAGGTTTAAAATGACAGGAACATCGTGCCAGAATGAATCCTGCCCTACATATTTCCGTTCTGCCGTGATCGCGGATGTTTCGACATTTTCTCAATCCGCGCGGAAATGTCGAAATTTCGCAATTTCCGCATGCGGAACGGAAATTGGCGCCCACCCTTAGTCCACTTACACCCCCTCACCAGCCTCGCCCTAGATTACATGAGCCGCATTGATTAGTGAACACTGGCTACAACAACATGTCAATTGAGTCACCACATTTGCTACCGGGGAGAGGCTGCAGGTGTTTGCCTAACTTTCACAGCCAAACATACAGCTCGGTATCTGCAACACAGCTGATGAGGAGAGCTGGGATCTGGGGTCTGCAGCTGTGGTGCAACTCTCCACCAACTATCTCACTGAAATGAACTGGCAATTTCTTATTTCCAAACCACCATGAGGCCCTCCTGCAGATTGGTACCCTTACATGTCTGGTGTATTGCAGCAGTTCATAGTTGCCCTTACAGCCATTGTTTGCTGAGATGGCTGGAATGGCAGACTTTGTCACATTCCCCTCTTCATCCATGCTAGCTTTTGCACGTCAGGAAGTGTCACTATGAGTCAAATGCATGTCACACATAAACACATTTAAAAAATGGAAGAAGGCCAGTATGTCAATCAGAAACATTGCCAGCTGTGTAAATGCAGCAGCACACTCTGAAACTTAAACTTACTCAGTGTGCATGCTTGCCTTTGGTGAGCACAATGGTAGTAGTGCCAGTCGTACTACATGTACAAATGCCAAGGCAGTGGACTCCACACTCTCCTGCTCCCCTGGTTTCCCATACAGCTTGCAGTACTGCGGGGGGGAGGCTGTCCAGCAGGGCCTGGTTCTCCTTCTCAGTGAATGCTGGGGCCCTCTCCACAGTACGTGCCATTGCAGGATACAGAGGATGCAGAGACAGCAGCAGTGATGTGAACAAATACAGTCCTGTGGCATGTAGTGCAAGCAAGTGCAGTCTCCGGGGAACAGACAGCCTTATATCTGTGCTACAGAGGCAGTATCTGTTAGATGCGGCCAAAGAGATAGGTCAGACTCGTTCGCATTGTCCGAATTTGCCCAATCCATGACTTTGAATGCATCAGACACGCATTCCGCCTCGTTCAAACTTTCTGCATCATGACACCATTCAATTTGCAACATTGTTGTATTGGCCCAACTGAATCTGGCAGCACACGAGTCGTACACGTAGCTAAACACAAGGCTCGTCTTCATGACAGCCATTAGCCAATGGTTGCGTACGCCTTGGATCCTAGGCGTCCGACGCGTCTCTTCAAATCGCACCCGCATTGATGCCCTTTACAATCTATGACCAAGGCATGCGTACGCCTTGGTCCCCAAGTGTCCGACGCGTCTCTTCAAATCACACCCGCATTGATACCCTTTACAGTCTATGACCAAGGCGTGAGTACGCCTTGGTCCCCAAGTGTCCGACACGTCTCTTCAAATCAAACCCGCATTGATACCCTTTACAGTCTATGACCAAGGCGTGCGAATGTCTTGGTCCCCAAGTGTCCGACGCATCTCTTCAAATCGCATCCACATTGACACCCTTTACAGTCTATGACCAAGGCGTGTGAACCCCTTTGGCCCCCAAGTGTCCGACGCGCCTCTTCAAATCGCACTCACATTGATACCCTTTGCAGTCTATGACCAAGGTGTGTGTACGCCTTGGTCTCCAAGTGTCCGACCCGTCTCTTCAAATCGCACCCGCATTGATACCCTTTACAGTCTATGACCAAGGCGTGCGTACGCCTTGGTCCCCAAGTGGCCGACACAGCTCTTCAAATCGAACCCACATTGATACCCTTTACAGTCTATGACCAAGGCGTGCGTACGCCTTGGTACACTGGTGTCCGACGCCAGTGTGACCATTGTATACGACGGTCAGAGGCTGCCACCCGCAATGTTGTGACATGGACTGAGGGGCTGGACAACACAGAGATAACCTTTCACACAGTACAGGCATTCACTATTCATGCTTCATTACATGTGTGTGTACATGTGTACACATGTCATGTTTGATGTGCACAATGTGGTACAGACTACCATGATGAGCCATGTTACATGGTCACAAAAAGACATTGTGTCTGATGCACCTCCCTACTGTGCTTGAGGACTTTGCTGATCAACACATGTGGCCTGTGCACAGTTACTGGGGCACATTGTGTATTGTCATGTCACATGGCCCCGACATTGCATATGATATGTCCTGTGTGTCCCTGGCTTGCTGTGTGTGGTACATCATGAGTAATTGCGTCTAATGCTAGGGACATGGACATATTTGTATCTGGGAGTTGTTAATCCCCCCCAACCTCCATCAGTTTGGGGCATGTGAGTTGGTGTTGTGCATGTGTGTCAGCGACATGCACGTTTGCCATGCAGACGAGCCTGTTTGCACGTCCTGTGTGTGTAATGCTTGTGTTGGAATGTGTACATCAGACGTTACATAGTGACTGTGTCCATGTTGCAATACATGTTCCCCTTGTGTGTGACTGTCAGTCCCCTGTCATTTTGACAACACAACTATCCTCACTAGTTATTGAGGTGTGTGTTTGGTATGTGACATATGTTCAGATGTAGTGTGACAGGGCCCACATTTTTGCGACAGCACAGCAGGGCACTTGTTGTGTGCCATGTGGAGCTGACATGTTAAGTGAGGGGCACATGGCTGGCATATGTGACCATGCAGAATTGCACACTCCTGACTCAATTGTGTCCTGATGTGATGTTGCATGTGGTATTTGGCATGGTCATAGCCACAGAGGCGGGGTAACTAAAATACTTTCTTTGATTCCCAATGTACTGCAGGAGACTTAATGTCCACAGACCCTTCCCAGACCTTGCAACCATGGTTGAATGTGACTGCATCCGACGGTACCGCTTCACACGCCAGCTGATAGAGGATTTGGAGAAGCAGTTGGCCCCACATTTACAACCTGGCCATGAGTATCCAAATGCGCTGACCCCCAAGGTGAAGATGATGGCAGCCCTACATCTTTTTGCCACAGGAACATTCCTATACACAGTGGCTGGTGCTGGTGGGATGTCACAGACTATGTTCAGTCGTGTTCTCCGTGATGTTTTGGAGGCAATGTTGTTGTATCTGGACCGATACATCCAATTTCCAAACCGACAACAAATGCCAGCCGTAAAGGCCGATTTCTATGCCTTGGGAGGGATGCCAAATGTCATTTGTTCAATTGATGGGACACATGTGGCTTTGGTACCACCAAAGGCACATGAGCAGGTTTACCGCAACCGTAAACATTTTCACTCTATTAATGCCCTAGTGGTATGTCTTGCGGACATGACAATTTCACATCTCTGTGTCCGTTTCCCTGGTTCAGCACACAACGCCTACGTCATTCCGGAATAGCAGGATATCACATATGATGACACAGCTGCAAAACCTGTGTGCCTGGTTTGTCGGTGAGTAATTGCACTTTACCTTACATGTTTTAAGCATCTTTGGATTATAGGCTCTTTCCTGATATATTACATATTTTGCTGTTTTTATGCAGGTGACTCTGGGTGCCCCAACATGCCATGGTTGCTGACACCTCTGAGGAACCATGTCACACCTGCGCAGATACGTTCAATGAGGCACATGGGCGGACCAGATGGGTGATAGAGCGGACATTTGGACTCCTGAAAAGACTATTCTGCTGCCTGGACTGCATAGGAAGTGCCCTCCAATATGCACCTGAAAAGGTGTGCAAGATATTTATAGTGTGTTGCATGCTACACAACATGGCAGTGAGGCTGGAGGTGCCTCTCATCAAAGATGATGATGGACAGCAACCGCCAGCATGGGAGAATCCAGGCCTGGGAAGTGTTGCAAGTGACGATGAGGGTGAATGGGATGTCTGGACTCAGCTCATCAACAACTTCTTCTCCTAATTGTGAGTATACAGTGATGTGTTGTCAAGAATTCTTGCATCACCTGATATGTGTCTGTGTTGTGCACTGTGAGAGGATATGTGTTTCTGCATGCTACGTGTCATGATTGTTACATTGATGTGTCCCTTGAGTTAGTATGTCCTCCCAATCAGTGTTGCCATGAATCTTCGGATCTTTTCACAATTTGTTGAAATTGTGTATGTAATTTGTATTGTAGATGTATGCAGTGATTTAGTGATTTCAATACTGTTGTATGTCTGTCAGTCACAGGGGCCATTGGCTCTTGTCTGGTGACATGTAACCTCTGAAACACACAGTACGGTCACAGAGTGCAACCTTTCATGGTTCCCGGAAGCATCCTCCCACACACCCCAGTGCTGGCATGTCTGCCATTCTTGGTGACTTTTTGATCACTGTAATGTTAGGGTACCTTGCATCTGATGTTTAGTTTACTTGTTGTGTATGTGTAATAAAGGTGTGCACCAGTTTGTGGTGTGCTTCCTCTGTGTTTCAACACATCTGAAAATCCTTGGCATGCTGTACCTGTAGGCTGATTGCCATTGCTTCAGCCTTTGTGGGTACTTGCAGTTCACAATGTCAGAGGTAAAAAATGTGATGGGCATGGTGAATTCGTGTTGTGTTGAACTAGGAGTGTGCACCTCTCGTATGTGTCACATCAACATGAATCGCATTTCAGTGTTCAGATTGCTCTAGTCGTTCTCCTTCATGGTCTTACTTTAGCATATCTTCACCTATAGGTGACAAACCCAGGTACATTTATCACAGAGGCTACAATTGTGATTTGAAGTGTTTATTTACATGCATGTGTGAGGATGAGATAGGTGACATGAAGTGCTGTACAGTGCAATGGGAATCCAAAGTTCACAGGTGAGTTGGTAGGGTTGGTAGATGAAATTAGCAGAGTAAAGTCCATAGTCATTAGATCCATTGGTTCAAATCAGACCCTCCATCACATGTGGGAGAGTTGGGGACAGTCGACATGGTGAAGGGTTTTCTCACAATGGCAGACATCAGGAACAGGTGTTCATTCCCTGGGGGATGTGCATGGCCTGCTGCCTCTCACTTGTCCTTCTTTGGACGACCCCGCAGCTTCTTTGGGGGGGGGGCGTCCCTCAGGTGCTGGCTGTGGTGGTGTGCAGGAGTTTACGTCAGAGTCCACCTCCCTACCTGTGGATGTTGTGGCAACTGATGTAGTGGGCACACAGGGAGGTGGGGCCATGTTGTTAGCAATCTGAGGTAGTCATCCAAGTATGTCTCTGTGCACCGCCGTAACATCATCCAACTTGTCCATCTTGGACTCCATGCGGGCCATGTGTGTCTCCACCCGCGACATGTGTGCATCCATTCTGGCATGATGTTCAGCCGGCTGTTGTTTAATGTTCCTGAGGTGCCCCACAATCTGGCCAAAGTCTCCGGTGCTTTGCTGGTACGCATTGATGATGCGTCCCAACTGGGGATCAGATTGGGGTGCAGCCCCATGGGCATGACGTGGCCTCAGCCTGCCCCCACTTCCACCACCCCTTCTCCCACAAGCAGGTCCTGCTGTTGCAGGCACAGATGATACTGGGCCTCCTCCTGTGATGGCACTGGTGGAATTGGCAGCCACCTCCAGGGTGCCCTGTGTTGCTGTGCCCTCGGCGTTGGGTTGGCTTGGTCTGTCCGTGTTAGTAGGGGTCATCTGGGTGTTGTCAGATGTAGCAAGAGTGGTGGCCGGGGGGTGCAGATGTTACTGCTGCTGCTCGCTGATACACACCGGAGGGGCCAGATCGTTCGTGGTCATCGTCAGAGAAGTGAGAGGCATCCACACCGGCCAGTTCGGTGTCAACCAGAGTCTAAGACTGGGAATCTTCCTTGTCTGTTCTTGCAGTTTCCCCAGCTGCACCTGTGGATGGAAGAGACACACAATGTATGTCGTGGTTCAGCACACATCAACGTATCACACACATTGAAATTTGTACAATGCTTCATAATAAGTGTATGTGCATAGCATTGTCTTCAATTATCACAGGCAGATGCCGATGTAGGTTTGGAACATTGTCCTGATGACCTGCTGCGTTTTATGTGCACGTAGAGCTGTGTGCATGGACAGATCATGTATAGCTTCATTGACTTACATGGACATTGCGAAACATGCACTCCCGTGCCTCACACTAGTGTGTTTTTTTGTGTTGGTGGGAGAGGTGTGTGTGACAGGTCCTGCTGGGAGATGTAGTCTGATGTTGCACTCCTTCTCTCCCCTGGACCAGATAGGCCACCATGGGCCATGCTTCCATGACAGTGAGTCTAAGTACATGTTCAAGTTGCCTGACAGTGGTGTCCTGGTGTTTGTTGGAGCCGAAGTCCCAGCAAGGCCTTGTGCTCCCCACACCAGAGCTGACTTTCTGCAATCTTGGCAGTACTTTGACACTCCCTGTGAGGTGACCATGGTGCATGGGGCTATTCCTGGGACATGTTGTATGTGGACAATGGGCTGGGACTTCAACTCCCATCATGCATTTGACTCCACCCCCCTTCCCAGCAAACACATGCTTCCTTCCTGTGACTCAGCTTTCCTGGTGTTGAATGTGTGCAGACAAGGTGGCTTGTGCATGTGACTGGTGTTTGGATCCCATTGCCTTGCTGTGAGTTTGTTCTCAGTTTAGTGACTTTGGTGCATGGGGATCTTTCCTGTTACATTGCAGGTCTATTTGTAGTTACAATCTGCATTGGCACACAAATACCACCATGGATTGCTGCTCCTCCCCCAGGGCCCAGTGTCAGGCATCTTGGAAGTCGATTTACCTGGAGCCTCAGGTTGTGCTTTGTGCCAGGGGTGGTGTTTGTTGTTGGTGGGAGGGGTGTGTGTGACAGGGCCTGCTGGGAGATGTAGTCTGAGGTTGCACTCCTTCTTCCCCCTGGACCAGATAGGCCACCATGGGCCATGCTTCCGTGACAGTGAGTCTAAGTACATGTTCAAGTTGCCTGACAGTGGTGTCCTGGTGTTTGTTGGAGCCGAAGTCCCAGCAAGACCTTATGCTCCCCACACTAGAGCCCACTTTCTGCAATCTTGGCAGTACTTTGACACTCCCTGTGAGGTGGGTACGGTGCATGGGACTATTCCTGGGACATGTGGGATGGAGACTATGGGCTGGGACTACAAATCTCATCATGCTTTCAGCTACACCCACCTTCACAGCACGCCAACCTTCCTTCCTGTAACTCTGCTTCCCTGGGAGTGTGTGTAACTGTGGTAGCATGATGGCTGACAGTCTTTAGTGGTGTATGGGGCCAAATCCCTGGGGTTTTTGTCTGTGGGTTTGTACATGTATTGGCCTAGGTACATGTTACTGGGACATTGCAGGTATTGTGTTTCTCTAGGTGGCATACACATGGGAGGATAGTTATCTTTAGGTTGATGTGGCTTGATGACAGTGAATGTTTTCTATGTCCTCCTGACATTATTGTGAAATGCACCGGTTTTGCAGGAGGACCGCCACCAGTGTGCTGGCTCAGGGCATGTTCTTTGCCGATGAGTTTCTTGACCCTCCTGTGTATGTCGTACCACCGGTTCCTGATGTCGTCCATTGTGCGCATGGTAGGTGCTAGTGCATTCACCTTGTCGACAATCCTCACCCACATCTTGTTTTTCTGGGATAGGGGGGTCTGTTGGACCAAGGCGCCAAAAACCTGTGGCTCTACTCTGATGATTTCATCTACCATGACTTCCAACTCACTGTGAACTTTGCATTCTTCTTTGGAGGCATGATAATGGGTGGTGGTGGAGATGGATTGGTGGGTGGGTGTGGTAGTGAGGGTTGGTGAGTATGTGTATGGCTGGGTGTCTGTGAGTGTGCCTATTGTATGGTGCTAGTGGTGTGTAGTGTGTAGGTAGTGGCTGTATATCTCAGTGTGGTTATGTTGTCTGTTTGCAGGTCTGTGAGATTTGCAAAGGATCATGGTCAGTATTTTGGGGCTTTTTATTGGTGGAGTTGTGGGTGTGTCTTGGTTTGAATATGGCCTTTTTTTTGGTTTCAAACTGCCTGTTTGGCCTTTTTCTGTCTGTGTTAATTCCAAGATTTCTTTAGGGCCTGATGGGGACGTTCAGTTGAACGAGTCGTACGCCTGTGGCGTCACTTGCGGACATTGTGCTATGTTGCATGTTTCACATACGCGCTGGTTGCGACCGGCTCTTTCTCAAGCCATTCTCTCCGTTCCGTACGAATCGGGTGTACGGCTTGGACTCCGTGCGACTCGCATATGTCCACGACGCATTGCATCGTACTTGGCTAGTTGTACGGCGCTTGTTTGTGTTGGTCAGAATTATAGCCGTTCTGTGTCGGTCGGAAGGTTTCGGTTCTGTTTCCGAGTGGGGCACTGTTTTCCGTACGTTTTGGTCAGTCCGGATTGATTCCGTGCGAGTCAGTTGGATTTTGACCGGGACGCATCATACTTGCAAGGTTGGACGGCGCCTGTATGAGTCGGTCGGACTTCAGTCCCGGTCCGTGTCAGTCGCCCCTAAGTAATAAAAAGCATGCATCCCGGCATGCTGTTAGAAGCTGTCTGTCTTTTCCTTGGGAAATCTTGTCTTGGGAGTAAAGGGGGCTTAAACAATATGAACAACTTTAGCAGAAGTATCGTAAATGTATCCAGCCATGGGAAGATAACAAAAAAAATTGTTCCACACAAAAAGCGAATAAACACAGTTATTCGGTGATGGGAACTGATAAGAGCCCCTTTTTAAGATATATTAAATACAAGAGATTTACTAACACAGCGCAAGCACTGTTCGGGCGAATCCTAAAAAGGTGGTAAGGAAGAAGCGAAGAGAGACCATAGGAAGAGTGAAATCCAAAGTAGTTATCGTTGACGTTAGGAATGTCTGCCAGTATGTGATGTGCATTACTTCCTGATACAAAACTCTGATGACATAAGCATTGATCCCAAAATGTCTGAGCAAATAAAAAATCCAAAAGCACTGACATCAGCCAGTGAAGTGAGAAGTTTCCTTGGAATGAGTAATGACTGTGGGTGGTTTATCCAGCAGTTTGCCATGCTAACTCAGCAGATGAGGGACCTCACAAAAGCACATACCACATGGAAGTGGATTACTGCGCATATACAGTCATTTCAGAAATTGAAGGACACTTTACTGAGCGAAGACATATTTTCACACTAACAAGCTTTCATAACTAATTGTAGATGCAATTTTTGGTAGGATTAGGCGCTGTCTTGGTACAAGAAGTGATGCCAGGGAATCATTCTAAAGCAACAGTTACCGAGAATCGAAATTCTCCTATTAAATGGGAGACGTTGGCCAGCTGGTGGGACTATATTAATTTCTACTTATACCTGTATGGCAAAGAATTCGAGGTAATAACTGATCACAAGCCTCTTTCCAACTAATTTTAAGGGACATTTGGACTAACCCCCCACCCCCACCGTGAACAGAGTGGTGGATTTTGCAATTGCAGAAATACGACTTTCAAGTGGTATACAAAACTGGGGTGGATAATCCAGCTGATTACCTGTCAAGTCACACAGAAAGAGGAAACAACACATACAAGAATGGTGAGACACATGCATTTAGAGCACTCATGAAAATGTCTGTCCTAAGGTGATCACCCTAGACTAACTGCAGAGGATGAGGGCTTACAAAATACCTTAAAGGAACTAAGCAGTGGCAGATAGAAGATGCTCCTCAACAATCTACAGCATCTTGAAGCGAGGCAGAAACACATGTAGCCATTCAAGAGTAAATGATGCCCCCCCATATGTTGGACATTAAGGAATGGCAGAGATCAAGAACCAACTGAATGAGAATTGATGGTTTCCTGGCACTTACACTAAAGTGTATCCTCGGCATTTGCCCAGGTTATTTTGCCAAGGATACACTTTGTTGTAAGTGTGACTATGTTAGAACTGGGGGTCTCTAGTTGGCAGAGGTAGGTACCTTTGACCAAATAGGGACCCTTGCTTCTAAGTCAGGGAAAGGGGATTACACTACTGGATTACCCCTGCTCACCCCCTTGGTAGCTTGGCACGAGCAGACAGGCTTATCTCAGAGGCAGTGTGTAAAGCATTTGTGAACACATGCAGTAATACAGTGACAACACTACAGATGGACACCACACAGGGTGTATTATAAAAAATAAGTATTCTTTATATAGACTTATCACTAGACCATAAACGACAAAAATCCACAATACTGTAATCAATAATAATTCTTCAAGATGGTAGAAATAGTTCAAAAATAGGTTACTCACTAAAAAGCAGTCTTTAGCAACAGATAACCCCAACTGGAGTTATCACGACGTGAAAGTCAAAGAAATCCCAAAGTACGGCGCCGACCGCGAGGTGCGCGGCATCGGGCCCAGAGTCAAAACAGACTCCCAAAGAACAGTACCTTGGAAAAGCGAGAACAAAGACAGCTCACTATGTCGATGGATTCTTGACCGCCCATGTCGACGATCGGCTCTGCGATGATGTCGTCTTCGGAGTCGATGTGGCACAGCAGCAGGTGTTGGGCCAGCGTCGGATGTCGGAGCTGCGCTCACGGCTATGGCAGGCTTATGATGTCGTTCGATGGCGTCGATTTGGCACAGTGGCCCGCGTCGGGTCTACGTTGCAAGTCGGAGCAGCGCTCGCGGCTTCGATGAAGAAGACAGCGTTGCTCGCCAGTGTCGGTGTTGCAAAATTCCTTCTGTAGCAGGTAGAACAGCAAGTTCCAGATGCAGGCAAACAGAGGGGGTGAAGTCTGGTATCCCTGAGACTTCGGTCAGGAGGCAAGCTCAAATCAAGCCCTTGGAGTAATATTCTGCAAGATGATGAAAGTTCTTTAAAAGTTCCTTCTCCTCTCCTTGGCACTGAAGACACCACTGTAGGCCAACCCAGCAACACAGTATATTGGCAGGGGGGCAGTCCAAATCCTACAGCTTCCTTTGGTGCTTCTCCTTGGCAGAGGTTCGTCTTGTTGTTCCAGAAGTGATCTAGTCTTGGGGTCTGGGTCCCCATATTTATACTACTAAATCCTTTTTCCTTAGAAGGCAGAGGGGCCTGTATCTAGTCCAAACCAGTTCTTTGAAGTCCTGGAGCACTTTGTTTACAGGACTCCTTCTTTCCTTTGACAGTGTGGGCCAGGGACATCAGACGCACCACAGGAGGTGGAGCCAGCATTGTGAAAGGCAGGCACAGCCCTATTCAGACCCAGGTGCTATCTCCTCCCACCACTCAACATGCAGATAGGTGTATTCAGCCCTGTGCTGACTCACCCTGTCTCCTGGAATCCCCCAGCCCCTGTCACTCACAAAACCAGAGACACAATACACAAGCTAGCAGAGGCAGGCTGGATGGTTAGGTAAGAAACCTAGGCCTAAATATAGCACCGAATCAGCCTTACTAGCGGTAACTGATAACATCAAAATGACCCTGGATAAAGGCCATTCTATGATTCTGGTGCTATTAGACCTATCTGCTGAATTCAACACTGTTTCCCATCAAATACTACTCAGAAGGCTGAAGGAGATAGGACTAAGACTCTGCCTTTCGCTGGATGGCTAGTTTTCTCTCTGGTCGGACTCAGATGGTTAACCTAGGCCCGTATCATTCAGCACCCATAGAACTTACCAAGGGAGTTCCACAGGGCTCTTGTTTGAGCCCTTCTCTCTTTAATATATATGTAGCTCCATTGGCTAATGTTCTGAGGAAGCATGGGTTTGTTCCGATATGTTACGCTGACGATACGCAGCTACTTTTTCCCTTCAGTGAACTAACGCCGTCTATTCAGGAAACCTTCTCTTTGGGCATGAATGCTATTTCACAATGGATGAGGCACAACTTTCTTCAGTGTAACGTTGGGAAGACCGAGCTCTTACTTTTTGATGAAGCCCCATTATTATGGTCTCCCAACTGGTGGCCCTCTAATCTTGGAAAGCCTCCTATTCCCAAAACTTCCGTTACTAACTTGGGAGTTCGGCTAGATCAGTCTCTCACTTTGGGCCTTCTCCGACGAGTCTTCCCATTACTTCCAGATTCTGTAAAAAAGACACTGACTCAGGCTCTGATACTAAGTCGTTTAGACTATTGTAATGGTCTGTTGCTGTCTGCAAATAAAGTGTCAATCAATAAATTACAGGTGGTCCAAAATACGGCGGCGCGACTAATTTTGAATATGCCACCCAGATCTGCTTCCCGCCCTCTTTTATTAAAACTTCACTGGCTCCAATACGACAACGGATTAAATTTAAGATTTGTTGCACCATTCACAAAGCATTATTTAATCTTGAGCCTGGCTATCTAGCAGAAAAATTCAGCCCCTATCTTCCCCCGAGATCTCTGCGTTCTAGCACCAAACATCTACTGATAGTCCCTAGAATCAAGAGAGCGAGATCAGGGGGGAAATCTTTATCATACCTTGGACCGAAATATTGGAATGAACTTCCCTCTTCTTTGAGAGAATGCTCAAATCATTTAGCTTTCAGGAAATCACTTAAAACTATTTTGTTTTGCTTTTAATAAAAAATAAACAGAATCAACCTCATAGCCTTCGTTATACAACTGATACGCCTCAACAAAAAGCGCAGAGATACTCCTTGGAGTCGATTCTGGCGCTATATAAACCCCCAAATAAATAAAATAAATAAAATATCTACCTTCTAAAAGTAGTATTTTCAAACACAGAATGTTAAAACCAACTTCACTAATAATCATTCTGAGTTTAGGCCTACTAAACTCGAATTTCTACCATGTTCCCTGGGCCAGTTAGGATTATAAGGTTTTATAATCAAACTGCTCATTCTGGCCTATGGGGACTGGTAGCCTGGCAATAGTGAAAAACGAAAATGGCTGTAATTCACTATTAGGACATGCCACACACACGGGCATGTTCTACCTTATACTTACAATGCACCCTGCCCTTGGGCCTACCTTAGCGGTGTCTGATATGAAGAAAAGGGAAGGTTTAGGGACTGGCAAGTGGGTGCACTTTACCAAGTCAGTATGGCAGTACTAGACTGCACACAGGCTCTGCAATGGCAGGCCTTAGACACACTTTACAGGCTGCTTCTGTGGGTGGCACAACCAGTGCTGCAAGCCCACCAGCAGCATTTGATTTACACGCCCTGGGCACACATGGTGCACTGTACTAGGGTCTTACAAGTAAATCAAATAACCCAATCATGGTGTCACTAATCAATACATCAATTTAACATAGGGGGCACTTGCACTGTGGCACTGAATAGCAGTGACACAGTGCCCAAAGCATCTAAAACCAGCAAACAGATCAAAAACAGAGGAGGCAATAAGTGAAAAATGGAAGGGAGACTCATGCAAATGGTACCAGGTCTAACAGACTACAAATGCACCTTGCCACCGGAGGGCCCAAGAAGCAATAGATTTGCTGCACACACAATATGTGTATTAAACAGTAATACCAAGTATGTGTGATCAATCTATATTTATCATTAGCATGCAAAGTGTATGCTGGTATTCTACATGAGTATTCTACATGAGTACTACTTTAGGAGTGAAATCAGGAGGTTAAATACTTGGTCCTGATGAAAAGCCATGGAGATTGGCTGAACCATTTAGACCCATAGGCAGGCAGGTACATTATCACTTCAACCTACCCACTTTTAATTATACAACATAGAAGACTGATTAAAGTATTCACTAACCTAACAGGCCCCTCCCACTCCAATTGAATAAATTATAGCATACCACTCAGTCCTCCCATGTGCCCCGTAGGTTGCAGCAATCCCCGTTCTACAGCAGAACGGGGTGAACCCAATGATGAGCCCTGGTGGATGAATAGGTACACTAAATGTGAGAGGCTTGAATGCTTTAAATAAAAGGCAACGTGTTGCCCGGGAATTGCAGTGGCTTAATTGTGATATCATTGCATTGCAAGAGACACACCTTGCATGGTCTAAGCGAAAGTACTTAAGCGAGCTTGGGTATAATGTGCTGGTGTGTACTAAACAGTCGATTACATCGCGGGGGGTTGCTATTTTGGCTAAGAGAAATCTAATTGAAGGCGGACGAGCTTTAGAGGATAATGCTGGAAGGTGGGCAATCACTGAATGTAAAGTAGGAGCTTTCAAATGTACTGTCTGCTCCATCTATGGATCTAATTTCGATGAGGCAGCAGTCTTAGAATATTTGAATGTTGAATTAGCAACCTGGACCGCTCCTGTTATTCTTTGTGGTGATTTGAATATTAATCTCCACTCTGGTACAATAGGCAGTGATCAATATAGGTATGTAGGTAGGAAACCAAAGGTGTATAGGGCGTTAAGCTCATTGGTGAAAGCACATGGACTAACTGATGCTTGGGCCTATCTTAGAAAAACTGAGCCCGGTTATACTTTTTATTCGGCTCCCCACCAAAAATTATTTCGCCTAGATTATTTTTTAGTTACACATAACCTGCTTTATGACGCACAAATTCAGGTCTATCCCCGAGCAACATCTGATCATGGGCCAGTTGTGCTGTCCATCCGGGCTTTATTTCCACCCTGCAAACCCCGGGATTTTTCTTTTGACCGCAAGCTGTTGTTGGACGTTAAATTTCAAGAACATATGAATGAGTGGATTTGTGAGTTTTTTAATTTAAACAGGGGAAGCACAGGTGTTGGGATAGTTTGGGATACGTTTAAAGCAGCCTTCAGGGGGGAGGTGTTCAGCTATGGTTTGTATGCTCAAAAACAGATGCGAAAAATGCTAGAGGAGCTTTACCAGGATTTAGGTACCGCTGAAGAGCTTTTGACACAAGACATTGCACATAACAGGGATACTTATAATACATCAGCCGCAGTGACGCGAGGTAAGGCCAAGGTTAACAACTATTGGAGTAAGGAAGCAGCAAAGACTTTTGAGGTCAAGAGACAGGTGTTGTATGAATACGGGGAGGCTAGTGGGAGGTGTCTAGCCCAGAGAATGAGGAACAGGGAAACTGCTCAGCGAATTAAAAGTATGAAAAATGACGCTGGGCATTATGTAGAAACCGAGAGTGGTATTTTAGAAGTCTTTAGAGGATTCTATGCTAGCTTATATGCTGCAGAAGAATATGATAGTAATAGTGCTTTGTCCTTTCTCGGACAAAACCTTGGGCCGAAACTGGATCAAGGACTGGCAGATATACTGGAAACCCCCATAGAGATGTTTGAACTAGAAGCGGCTCTTAAAGCGTTGCCAGTGGGCAAGGCTTCGGGTCCTGATAAACTTCCGCTTGAAGTATATAAATCTTTTTTCCAAGTTTTAAAACAGGATATGTTAGTTACATTCCGAAAGGCTCAGCAAGGGGAGTATCCTATAACATGGGGGGAGGCGAGTATAGCAGTGTTTAGGAAAAAGGAAAAACCGGCAGACTTACCAGGCTCATACCGACCAATTTCATTATTAAATACAGACGGGAAACTATATTCTAAGATCTTAGCTACCAGAGTATCAGAAGTGATCACCCCTCTGGTTTCTATTTATCAGCACGGGTTTATCCCAAAGCGTGGTACAACCGATCATGTTAATCGGGTGATCACTATAATTGATCATGCAAAGGTGTCGGGGGACCCACTTAGTCTTATATTATTGGACGCAGAGAAGGCCTTCGACCAAGTATCGTGGGCCTTCTTATGGGACTTGCTGAAATTACAGGGATTCGGGCCAAACTTTATTAAATCAATACAGGTACTTTATCAACAACCTAGTGCACGGATTAATGTAATGGGTCATCAATCCGCTCCGGTATTAATACAACGAGGAACTAGGCAGGGATGTCCATGCTCTCCACTACTGTTTGCTTTGTATATAGATCCTTTTTTAAGAATGATTGAGCTGAGCAGTAGGGTACCTCCAGTTAGGATACAAACACAGCAGTACCGTGTATTGGCGTATGCTGATGATGTCGCTGTGCTCTCACCAAGACCGTCTATGGCTATGAATGAAATCGAAAAGCTTGCAAAGAGATATGGATCGGTATCGGGATATAAATTAAATGCTGCCAAGACTCAAATACTGTGTATAAATATCAAGTCTTTTGCCGATCCAAGAAGCAATAGATTTGCTGCACACACAATATGTGTATTAAACAGTAATACCAAGTATGTGTGATCAATCTATATTTATCATTAGCATGCAAAGTGTATGCTGGTATTCTACATGAGTACTACTTTAGGAGTGAAATCAGGAGGTTAAATACTTGGTCCTGATGAAAAGCCATGGAGATTGGCTGAACCATTTAGACCCATAGGCAGGCAGGTACATTATCACTTCAACCTACCCACTTTTAATTATACAACATAGAAGACTGATTAAAGTATTCACTAACCTAACAGGCCCCTCCCACTCCACTTGAATAAATTATAGCATACCACTCAGTCCTCCCATGTGCCCCGTAGGTTGCAGCAATCCCCGTTCTACAGCAGAACGGGGTGAACCCAATGATGAGCCCTGGTGGATGAGGGTTATCTAAGACAAGCAAAGGGTTTTCTCAGCATCCTGTGCAGGGTTAGCTCACTTCAGAATGGATGGGCCTTCTTTTGTTTTTGCAAATAATTGAGTAGGAGAATGGGCCCCTTCATTGTTCTTCCTCTTGTCTACACCTGTTTTTTTAATATACTCTGTTATTCGGCCAGCCTATTGGCGATGTTATCTGTGCTTCTCCTCAATGGACACCAAGAACAATGGAGAAACAAAAAACCCAGAAGAAAAGGACCAGAGCAGCCAGGAAAAGCATGCATGCTGGGGTTATGTTATTACTTAAGAACCGACATCCTGGGTGGAAGGTGCAGCCTCTCTGTGCCCTAAACAGCCCAAGGGCATATTAACAAGCGGCAGCGATAATTATCGCTGTCTGCTCTTAGCGAGAAAAATTTTATCGCTAGCTATCGCAGGAAATTATCGCCATGCTAGTGTTGTATTAACAACGCATAGCGCAATAGTGATAATTTCCCAGCGATAGCGATGTTTTCCATGGAACATCGCTGGTTTTCCAGCGATGTTCCATGGAAAATGGCGATAACCTTGCTGATACGACCCTGTGGTCGTATCAGCATAATCCACCACCAATGATAAGTATAGCCCTTTTCTCCAAAAACTAACATCTGCTAAAATGCATGGGCAGCCTTGTAAATATCGCGATGTGTACATCAGCGATATTTACAAGGTTGTACTGCCCAGTGATGCCCACTTTGCATCTCATTAGAGATGCAAAGGGAGGCGTCGGGTAAAAGGGTGCTAACATGCACTAATGCATGTTATCACCCTCTTGTAAATAGGGCGATATTTTATCTCCACTTTTTTGGCTTTAAAAGCCAAAAAAGCAGAGATATGGCCCTTGTAAATATGCCCCCAGTGAGCAAATGACAGAGAAGATGGTAAGAACACATACTTGTGCTGTATATTTTTGAAACTTTAAAACTGCTGATTTTATCTACCCAGGACTGCTTAAATTGAACGCTTGCTTTCTGTGCAATTTGCAGGGTTAAAACTGTGATGTATTTACCTGTGAGTGTTCAAATTTCTCTTCTAGTTTTCCCTGTGTTATGCTTAGGCCTGTAGGGGGAACCCGCTTGCCCTCCCACACCCTCATGTCTTTAAAAATTAAAAAAGGCAAGCCACACCCTCACAGGTTAAGCAGAGTCTGTTTAAGAGACTGCTAAATCTGCTTAATGTTTTAAAGAGTGTTTGAAAAGTGTATGTAGCACTCGTTTTTGGCTACAAAAAGTGATTTGTTTAAGTGTGTGATAAACAGTATTTTAAGGGGCTTAGATCTGGACCTTACCTGCAGGGTAAAGCAGGGCCTGCAAAGTGTAAATTGAGCCTGTCTGTATCCAAGGAGAGTCAAATCTTCAGGAGCAGCTCCCTGTCCCCTGGCCATCAGCCCGTGCTTTCCTGATTGGCCATCTAGCTCCGAAGCAACCCTGAGTTCTCCTCCTCTCATATCTGCAGAAAACCTTAAGGTCTGTGCAGGAAAACCTAAGACTGCCACCTCTATCTTGTAGCCCCAGACTCTCTGCGCCCTAAACAGCCCAGTGAGCAAATGATAGAGAAGATGGTAAGAACACAGACTTGTCCTGTGTATTTTTGAAACTTTAAAACTGCTGTTTTTTCTACCTGTGACTGTTTAAATTGAACTCTTTGTTTCTGTGCAATTTGTTCTGTTAAAACTGCTGTATTTTCTCTAACCGTTACTGAATTTCTCTTTTTTTCCCCCTGTACTATGCTTCGGCCTGCAGGGGCAACCTCAGCCCCTTGCCCTTGTGTCTTTAAAAGTTAAAAATGGCAAACTACTCCCTACACTCTCAGAGGCTAAGCAGAGTGTGTTTAAGAGACTTCTTAATCAGCTCAATGGTTTAAACTGTGATTGGAAAGTGTATGTAGCACTGGTTTTTGCCTAGAGAAATTGATTTGTTTACGTGTGCAAAAAGTGGAGTTTTATGTGACTTAGATTCTGATCCTCAGGAGCAACTCCCTGCCCCCTGGTCATCAGCCTGTGTCTTCCTTATTGGCCCTCTAGCTCACAAGCAACCCTGAGCCCTCCTCCTCTCACACCTGCAGAAGCCCATAAGACCTGTGCAGGGGCCAAGACAGCCACCTCCATCTTGTAGCCACAGCCTCTCTGTACCGTAAACAACCCTGTGAGCAAACAAAAGAGAAGGTATAGAACACAGACTTGTGCTGTTATTTTTGAAACTGTAAAACTCTGTTGCTAACTGTGACTTTTTAAATTGAACTCTTGGATTCTGTGCAATTTGTACAATTAAAACGACTACATTTTTCCAACCGTGACTGTTTGAATTTCTCTTTTTTGTCCCCGTACTGTGTTTAGACCTGCAGGGGCTACACCCCAGCCCCCATTGCGTCTTTAAAAGTTAGAAAGGGCAAACTATTTTGTCAGAGGCTAACCAGAGTGTGTTTAAGGGACTGCTTAATCTGCGTTATGGTTTAAACTGTGTTTGGAAAGTGTATGTATCACTCGTTTTTGGCTAGATAAAAAAGTGATTTGTTTAACTGCGTGAATAGCAGTATTTTAAGTGGCTTAGATTTGGGCCTTACCTGCTGTGTAAGAGAGGAACTTCGAATTGTGAATTAAGACTATGTGTATCCAAGGAGATTCTGACCTTCAGGAGCAGCTCCCTGCCATCTGACCATCAGACTGTGCTTAAGGTCACATGCTCCTTATGTAAGTTTCCTACTGGTTGTTACATCTGAGCTCTGACTGGTTCCTAAATCTAAGGTGTCTATTGGGCTTAGAGTTAGGATTCTGATTGTCTGATAAGTCTATCGTTCTGATTTGTCCCTAGGGCTAGGTTTTCTATTGGACTTAGGTCTAGGTTTCTGATTGGATGATATGTGTGTGGTTCTGATTGATTCCTGGGGCTAGAGTTCCTATTGGAATTACAGTTTTGGTTTCTGATTGGCTGCTAGGACTAGGGCTGTAAGGGCCTAGTTTCCTATTGGTACTACGGCTTAGGGCTATTATTCTGACTGATTAGGGTTATGGCTGGGGTTCCCATTGGCCAAAGGTCACATGACCTAGCGCTATTTAACCTTAGAACTCTGGGCATCTCAGCCCAGGCGTCAAGGCTAAGCGCAGAGAGGACAAGGGGAGTTGCCTGTTTGGGCCTGTTTGGGACTGGTTGGGCCTAGACCCAGAAATGCTGACTTTTTACCCATTCACCAGCACCCACCTTAAATGATCCACATCCGCAAACATATTAACGCACTCACTGCAAGGGCAATCTATACATTTACTACAAACAAACCATAATCACATTTCATTCATTGTCTCAACAACAACTACAAAATCCCACAAACCACAACTATATACTTTTCTATCCCAACTATTACACAATGTATCACTCTCACACAAAACACCCCTCTACATAACTTAAATCCATCCAGACTCTGACTCCCTGTTCATACAAAGCTCTAGCTCTACCCTCGACTTACTCCTAACAAACCCATTTCTCTCACTGCCAATCCTATACTCAGCCCTCCATCATTTTATCCACAAACAACCTACTTGTCTTCTTATCCAAAACACACCACTAAATAATCCTTACACTCCACTCTACCACACATATTACCTCTTCCAGATAACAAATCTACCACAAAAACTCATAACTTTTATCCATCTCTTCTCACACACCACATACTCTCTTTTCCAAAACACATCACTACCCACTTTACTATTCAACTTCCACTCACCAACAATACTTTACATACAAATCCTTCTCACAAATCCACTACATCATCATATTCTCTCACTAATCCCAAAAACAAAACATAACATAAACACTACCACAACAAAATCTCTCACATACCCTATTTCATAAAACATTTAATCTGAAACTAGAAACATATACCCAGTCCCACCGTTCTGACTACATAAATGATATACATCCTAAACCATTGTTACTGCCAAGTTTTCTCTCTTACCCCACACCTGGCACAAATAAACCAACACAACGCTCACTTATCCACCTCCCATTCAGAGCCTTATACAATGACCCACATGCTGCACCACCACCCTAGCTCATACACCTTCCAACCTATACAGAGGCAAATAAAATAAACAACATTCCACTCTTCACAACTTCGCATCTCCATGTCTATTACACAACAAGGCTTTTCTACAAAAAGAACACAGCTCACCAACTCGCTCTAAACCACCATCTCTACCACCGATACTCACAGACCCATTGAAATGCCTTCTAAGCCTGCTGGATGATGAATACAATATAGAAAAGTAACAATATTGCTATCTCTATACAGCTAATACCAGCACTAATGACACACCTGCTACAAGTTCAAACAATACTGCCCACTCTTCAACAAGTTAAAGTCACACCACCAATGTATTACGATCTCTAAAAACAAGCATCACATCTATGACCTACTCACTGACACAACCTTACTTACTCATCATAACTGAATCATGTTTGGGAAATGACATGGTTCCAGTGTTGCATGAAGCTGTTCCTCTAGGCTATCAAACTATCACAAAAAAATGGTATAGGCAAAAGTGGATGGAGACTAGCTGTTATATTCATGCAAACAATAGATCTCACTAATGCTGATGACGTTTCCATACAAGTTTGGGAGGCCCTCTTCACCAGATGAAACCTTACACCAACTTCCTCCTGTTACCTCCTTCTCCTTTACAGACCTCGACCTAGCAATGCAACATTCACAGACACATTTCTAGACACAGTTTCCAACCTAAAAACACTATACTCAAACCTATGCATTCTTGGTGACCTGAGCAATTGGTTTGACAAGACCAATATGCCCCGTCCAAAAACCATCATCGCTGGCCTAGACACACTGAACCTACATAGATCATCCACAAACCCACACACATTGTTGGACACATCCTAGATGTAATTTTTGCAAATCCAGAATGAGTTAGCATTCAAACAATTACTCCAGTCACACTAGGCAGACCACAATTTGCTAGCTTTCCAACATAAAACACCAGAAAGCATCACACCTAAAACCACTTCAAATGCATCTGCCTATCGACCGTGGAATAAACTAAATTTTGAATACTTAGAAACACAGCTAACATGCAGCACAGATCTAGACACAATAAAGTATGTTAACAAACTATATGAGTGGCTACAGTTAGCTTTTTATATCCTAATATAACTCAGAACAACAAAAAAGGAAAAAGGAGACATGCACCTTGGAGAAATACTGAACAAAAAGAGATAGAAGAGCAAATGAGAAAGCTGCAATGTACCTGGCTCAAAAGAAACAGCAATCAAGATAAATTTCACCTACAGAAATGTAACATGTTATACAAGTCAACAATTAAAAAAGCTATAAAAGAAAGTAACTATATAGACAGAGTTCAGAATACTAAATGTACAAATAAAGAATTTTGAAAGCATTTCCAAAAATCCACTCCAAGAGTAGGCTAACCCAGCCTCTGCATTCCCTCAAACAAATAACACAAAGTGAATTTATGGATCTGGTCAAAGCAAGCAGGCTTGCCAACAGCCCTTCTTACCCTTGTCCACGACAAACCTTCAAGAACATTCTTCTAACTACCTCTGCTGCCACACCACTAAGAAGAATCAACAATAATTCCTTGATTACTGGAATCTTTCCAGAAGACCTAAGAAAGTCATACATATGCCAATGATTAAAGAAAACGAACCTGGACCTGCTTGTAACCTGACAAATACAGAGAGATTACAAATGGGCCATTCCTGGGCAAACTGACAGAAAGAGCAGCATTCGCCCAGATGTCAGAATTAATTGAAGATAACTCCATACTTTCTGACCTCCAAACAGGATTCCCATCCAGGAAGAGGCACATGATCTGCCCTCATCATCATCTGTGATGATCTTAAAAACACAGTACAGTGGAAGGGGGTTGCTGCCAGTGGCAGCTGGTACCATTTGAAAGTAGTGTGGCTTAAATGTTTGGTATTACTTTTATGTATTGAGTGATGCAGGCAAGCTGAATGGACAGACGTGGGGTCCAGGCTGGATCCTCCTCCAGAAAAAGAATTTAGAAAAAGAATGCCAAATGGTTCATTTTAAAGCAAATTAATTTAGTGATAAAGCAAGGCTTAAAAAGTAAGCCTGGGCGAAGCACTATGCTACGCTCGCATAGTTTGCGAAGTTCGCGCTACTTCGCACTACGCGAACTGCACGTAGCACAGTGCGAACACGCGTAGCGTAGTGTTGCGTAGTGCTGCGGTCATTTTTTGCTTGCTCGCGGTCCTCAACGTCAAGTTGGCGACCGCGAGCAAGCAAAATGAAATCCCGGCGAGACTTTTTCCTTGTTCGCGATCAGCAACATCAAGTTGGCGATCGCGAGCATGGAAAATAAACCTCCCGGCGAGATTCCCAACGCGAGGAGGTCAGGTTTCTCATTGCGAGGGGTCGCGTATGCTCGCGACCGCTCGCGATGAGAAACTACCAGTTCGCGTTGAGAAAGCTGCCGCTCGAGTAAAAATCTATTTGAGCAGCAGAAAACTACAGCTCGCACTGTGCAAGATGCCATTTTCAATGATTGCACAGTGCCGGTTGCTTGTCCGCACTGTGCAATCATTGAAAACAACATCTTGCACAGTGCGAACATGTTACTACGCAGTTCGCGAAGTGCTACGCGTAGCTCGTGTAGTGCGAACTTCACTTTGCGTAGCTTCGCTAAGTGCTACTTCGCGAACTACGCCCACCCCTATTAAAAAGCACTGGGAACTTCTAGTTTTAGTAATATTGAACACCAAAAACTGCCCTATATCTTACTGCATTAATATGTTCAACACTTACTGTAATGTGCAAATTGTACAACGTGACAACTTCAGCCTTTTAGAGTGTGTGTTTGCCCAGTGTTTTGCACTGCATGCGGCATCAACTTTGGAAGAAAATGCTCTTAAAAGGTTTTGGGAAGGACCCACAGCTTCTGATTTCAATCATGCATATAGAAATATGTGAAGACAGGTCTTTAAGTGGGAGGAAAAATGTGTTGACTCTCTAAAAGGGAACAGGTAAATTAAATTTCTGTGATTCCCATAGTGTGCTACTTGACCAGTATTTTGTTTTTTCTCTGAGATATAATTGCATTGAGATATAAAAGACAAAAACTCACCTACACCTAAAACCTGTCCTTATGATTTGCTTTGTCAATGGCTGTTAGCTGTTTAACATAAAGGAGTAACAACAAAGATTTGTTATAAATAATTAATCGTCAAAATGTGTCAATTCTGAAATTTCAATAGTATTGAGGCCTGTGGAAGGAGATTTGGCTTTCAGTTACGTGCCCTTTATGTTAGAAGTATAAGACCTTTTTCTCTGCACATCTTGTCCATCTGCACATCTTCAACCACCTTTCTTTCCTCTTCAGCACCCTCTTTTCATTCTTCCCCAAATGCACGTCCTTGCTCCCCCTCGCTTTACCACTTCCAAACATACATTGCACTCACTCACATTCAAGAAATGTATTTACTTTTGCATTTGCCCTGTAAATATGTTGCCATATGTGCACCCATTCACACACATTTTCACCAAATTGCAATTACAACTGGAATACATGACCATTGTTCTGTGTGCTCTGCAGAGAGGCCAACCCACTGACAGGCACTTTGCTTTGGCTTCAGCATCAGCGCTCTCAGTCAAAGCCCCTCATAAGCACCTGCACAGTTCAAAGTATGCATGGAAAAAAATATAGAAAGAAACACAACAGGATTAAATAGCTAACTCTGAGGGAGGCAAGATTAAGTAAAACTTGAAATATGAAAGGAACTATATAGATGACATGCATTGCCTTAACGTTTTTAACACTCATTGATCGTAAATCAATCCGTGTTTTTGGCATTAATGTTGTTAAGGGCATATCACTGGTGTGAAAGACTGCGGTAATGAGGGTTGGAGGGCCATGGATCAGACTACTATGATTGCTAATGTCCACCTTTACCTTGTAAATCCAGTTTAAGTCACTACACACAATATGTTTTCTTTTCAGAGTATTATTTTATCAAACCTTGGGAGCATACATTTGTGGCATTAATACAATGATATTGTTAAAGCTTGCATTGCATGCTCTCAGTCTGGAGACTAAGCAGCATGGCCATGTACCTAGAGAGATTAACTACTTGCAGTAAGGCATGCAGCAGATTTAAAGACACTCTGCCGGGAGACCGCATTAGAATTGCAATGCATTTATATCAAATGAAAATCAATATGGTAAGAACACGCACTCCAAGTGGCTGCTCTTGGTTTGTATAGTTGTCGCGTGCTCCTGGGGTATCACCCTCTGACAGGGGTGTGATAAGTGATACTGTTTTGGCAGTGGCACTTAACTCAGCGACATCACACTGGGCACAGTAAACAATCCTGCATGGGACAGGTTAAGAATCGTTTAACAAAAGATTTCCAACAAAGCTATTTGATGAATCATATTCAGAATTCTTTATTCATTCTTATGAACTCGTAGGTGCTTTTCAAATTAAATCAGTTGATTCATTTTGAATCTGTACAAGTTATTCCTGCACCAGTACACCTGGTGTCATAGGAATCCATGTCGTAGTAGCTTTTAAATTGGTTATGATAGACATGCATTGACCAACTGATGATGTGAAAAATAAAATTTGCGTTCAGAAAGCAAGAAAAGAAATCATAAGAGGGTGAGACCTGGTGCTGGCTAAAAATATCAAAAAATCTGTCAAAAACATGCCAGTGATTTGTGAAATAATAACATGTCTACAATGAGATGTATATTCGTGCACCTTAGTTGTAAAGCGCGTGCAATCCGTGTGAGTGATGCACGTGTATAAGTCGGGTGTCTCCGTAGTTCATTTCGAAATCAAGTTGATAACATGCACGGGTGAGCAACGTGTTCAAACAGTTAAGAGCGGTGCACAAACAAAGCAAATGTGATAATCATGCTATGAAATGCGTGCGAGACACAGAAATAATCTGAGTCCAAACTTACATATAGGGTGACTCGCGGTGATGTTGAAAAAAAGCTGGTTTGTGGCTCAACCATTTCTGAAAACTAGAGACCCGGTGGATTCCAGGGAGGAATGGCTTGTGTGGATCTCCCAAGGTTCCCTTACCCAAAATCCCCTACAAACCTCAATTTTTGCGAAAAAAACATTTTTGTGTGGGAAAGTGGTGGCATCACTGGGCTGACACTAATTTCTACCACCCAGCGTTCCCCTGGGTCTCTCGATAAAAATGGTGCCTCACTCGTGTGGGAGGCCCAAGTACCCGCCACAGGCAGGAGCCCAAAACGTATTGAGGCGACATCAAAATTGCCTATCACCAAACAACCTGGTTTTGCCAGGGGGGTCACCTGGGTTAATGGCCCCGTTCTCGGCGGCAATCTAGGGAAACCTACCAAACCCTCACATTTCTGAAAACTAGAAACCAGGGGGATTCCAGGGAGGTATGGCTTGCGTGGATCCCGCAACGTTTACTTACCCAGAATCCACTGCAAACCTCAATTTTAGCTGAAAAAAATCACTTTTTTCACACTTTTTTGTGTGGAAAAGTTGCGGCATCACTGGCTTGACTGAAATTTACTACCATCCAGCGTTTCCCTGGGTCTCCCGATAAAAATGGTGCCTCACTTGTGTGGGAGGCCCAAGTACCCGCGACAGGCAAGGGACCAAAACACAGTGAGGCGACATCAAAATTGCCTATCACCAAACAACCTGGTTTTGCAAGGGGGGTTCCCTGGGTTTTTGCCCCCCCTGCTCGGCGGCCATCTAGGGAAACCTACTAAACCCACACATTTCTGAAAACAAGACACCTGGGGGATTCCAGGGAGGTATGGCTTGCATGGATCCCCCAACGTTTCCTTACCCAGAATCCCCTGCAAACCTCAATTTTAGCTGAAAAAAATCACTTTATTCACATATTTTTGTGTGGGAAAGTTGTGGCATCACTGGGCTGACACAAATTTCATACCACCCAGCGTTGCCCCAGGTTTCCCAGTAAAAATAGTACCTCACTTGTATGGGAGACCCAAATACCCGCGACAGGCAAGGGCCCAAAACATATTGAGGCAACATCAAAATTGCCTATCACCAAACAACCTGGTTTTGCAAGAGGGGTCACCTGGGTATTTGGCCCCGTACTTGGTGGCCATATAGGGAAACCTATCAAACCCACACATTTCTGAAAACTAGACGCCTGGGTTATTCCAGGGAGGTATGGCTTGCGTGGATCTCCCAACGTTTCCTTACCCAGAATCCCCTGCAAACCTCAATTTTTGCTGAATAAATCACTTTTTTCACACTTTTTTTGTGTGAGAATGTTGTGGGATCACCGGGCTGACACAAATTTCATACCACCCAGCATTCCCTCAGGTCTCCCAATGAAAACGGTGCCTCACTTGTGTGGGATGCCCAAGTACCCGCGTCAGGCAGGAGCCCAAAACTTATTGAGGCAACATCAAAATTGCTTACAACCAAACATCCAGGCTTTGCACGGGGGGGTTACTGGGTTTTTGGCTCGTGCTCGGCGGCCATCTAGAGAAACCTACCAAACCCACATATTTCTGAAAACTAGAGACCTGGGGGATTGCAGAGAGGCATGGCTTGCATGGATCCCCCAACATTTCCTTACCCAGAATCCTCTGCAAACCTCAATTTAAGCAGAAAAAAACACTTTTTTTCACACATTTTTGTGTTGGAAAGTTGTGGCATCACTGGGCTGACACAAATTTCATACCACCCAGCGTTCCCCCAGGTCTCCCGATAAAAATGGTGCCTCACTCGTGTGGGAGGCCCAAGTACCCGTGACAGGCAATGGCCCAAAACTTATTGAGGCAACATCAAAATTGCCTACCACCAAACAATCTGGTTTTGCAAGGGGGGTCACCTGGGTATTTGGCCCGGGACTCGGCGGCCATATAGGGAAACCTACCAAACCTACACATTTTCGAAAACTAGACACCTGGGGGATTCCAGGGAGGTATGGCTTGTGTGTATCCCCCAAAGTTTCCTTACCCAGAATCCCCTGCAAACCTCAATTTTAGCTGAAAAAATAACTTTTTTCACACATTGTTGTGTTGGAAAGTTGTGGCATCACCGGGCTGACACAAATATCATACCACCCAGCGTTCCCCCGGGTCTCCCGATAATAATGGTTCATAACTTGTGTGGGAGGCCCAAGTACCCGCGACAGGCAAGGGCCCAAAACATATTGAGGCGACATCAAAATTGCCAATCACCAAACAACCTGGTTTTCCAAGGGGGTCACCTGGGTATTTAGCCCTGTACTCGGCGGCCATCTAGGGAAACCTACCAAACCCACACATTTCTGAAAACTAGAAACCAGGGGGATTCCAGGGAGGTATGGCTTGCGTGGATCCCGCAACGTTTACTTACCCAGAATCCACTGCAAACCTCAATTTTAGCTGAAAAAAATCACTTTTTTCACACTTTTTTGTGTGGAAAAGTTGCGGCATCACTGGCTTGACTCAAATTTACTACCATCCAGCGTTTCCCTGGGTCTCCCGATAAAAATGGTGCCTCACTTGTGTGGGAGGCCCAAGTACCCGCGACAGGCAAGGGACCAAAACACAGTGAGGCGACATCAAAATTGCCTATCACCAAACAACCTGGTTTTGCAAGGGGGGTTCCCTGGGTTTTTGCCCCCCCTGCTCGGCGGCCATCTAGGGAAACCTACTAAACCCACACATTTCTGAAAACAAGACACCTGGGGGATTCCAGGGAGGTATGGCTTGCATGGATCCCCCAACGTTTCCTTACCCAGAATCCCCTGCAAACCTCAATTGTAGCTGAAAAAAATCACTTTATTCACATATTTTTGTGTGGGAAAGTTGTGGCATCACTGGGCTGACACAAATTTCATACCACCCAGCGTTGCCCCAGGTTTCCCAGTAAAAATAGTACCTCACTTGTGTGGGAGACCCAAATACCCGCGACAGGCAAGGGCCCAAAACATATTGAGGCAACATCAAAATTGCCTATCACCAAACAACCTGGTTTTGCAAGAGGGGTCACCTGGGTATTTGGCCCCGTACTTGGTGGCCATATAGGGAAACCTATCAAACCCACACATTTCTGAAAACTAGACGCCTGGGTTATTCCAGGGAGGTATGGCTTGCGTGGATCTCCCAACGTTTCCTTACCCAGAATCCCCTGCAAACCTCAATTTTTGCTGAATAAATCACTTTTTTCACACTTTTTTTGTGTGAGAATGTTGTGGGATCACCGGGCTGACACAAATTTCATACCACCCAGCATTCCCCCAGGTCTCCCAATGAAAACGGTGCCTCACTTGTGTGGGATGCCCAAGTACCCGCGTCAGGCAGGAGCCCAAAACTTATTGAGGCAACATCAAAATTGCTTACAACCAAACATCCAGGCTTTGCACGGGGGGTTTACTGGGTTTTTGGCTCGTGCTCGGCGGCCATCTAGAGAAACCTACCAAACCCACATATTTCTGAAAACTAGAGACCTGGGGGATTGCAGAGAGGCATTCCCCTGGGTCTCTCGATAAAAATGGTGCCTCACTCGTGTGGGAGGCCCAAGTACCCGCCACAGGCAGGAGCCCAAAACGTATTGAGGCGACATCAAAATTGCCTATCACCAAACAACCTGGTTTTGCCAGGGGGGTCACCTGGGTTAATGGCCCCGTTCTCGGCGGCAATCTAGGGAAACCTACCAAACCCTCACATTTCTGAAAACTAGAAACCAGGGGGATTCCAGGGAGGTATGGCTTGCGTGGATCCCGCAACGTTTACTTACCCAGAATCCACTGCAAACCTCAATTTTAGCTGAAAAAAATCACTTTTTTCACACTTTTTTGTGTGGAAAAGTTGCGGCATCACTGGCTTGACTCAAATTTACTACCATCCAGCGTTTCCCTGGGTCTCCCGATAAAAATGGTGCCTCACTTGTGTGGGAGGCCCAAGTACCCGCGACAGGCAAGGGACCAAAACACAGTGAGGCGACATCAAAATTGCCTATCACCAAACAACCTGGTTTTGCAAGGGGGGTTCCCTGGGTTTTTGCCCCCCCTGCTCGGCGGCCATCTAGGGAAACCTACTAAACCCACACATTTCTGAAAACAAGACACCTGGGGGATTCCAGGGAGGTATGGCTTGCATGGATCCCCCAACGTTTCCTTACCCAGAATCCCCTGCAAACCTCAATTTTAGCTGAAAAAAATCACTTTATTCACATATTTTTGTGTGGGAAAGTTGTGGCATCACTGGGCTGACACAAATTTCATACCACCCAGCGTTGCCCCAGGTTTCCCAGTAAAAATAGTACCTCACTTGTGTGGGAGACCCAAATACCCGCGACAGGCAAGGGCCCAAAACATATTGAGGCAACATCAAAATTGCCTATCACCAAACAACCTGGTTTTGCAAGAGGGGTCACCTGGGTATTTGGCCCCGTACTTGGTGGCCATATAGGGAAACCTATCAAACCCACACATTTCTGAAAACTAGACGCCTGGGTTATTCCAGGGAGGTATGGCTTGCGTGGATCTCCCAACGTTTCCTTACCCAGAATCCCCTGCAAACCTCAATTTTTGCTGAATAAATCACTTTTTTCACACTTTTTTTGTGTGAGAATGTTGTGGGATCACCGGGCTGACACAAATTTCATACCACCCAGCATTCCCCCAGGTCTCCCAATGAAAACGGTGCCTCACTTGTGTGGGATGCCCAAGTACCCGCGTCAGGCAGGAGCCCAAAACTTATTGAGGCAACATCAAAATTGCTTACAACCAAACATCCAGGCTTTGCACGGGGGGTTTACTGGGTTTTTGGCTCGTGCTCGGCGGCCATCTAGAGAAACCTACCAAACCCACATATTTCTGAAAACTAGAGACCTGGGGGATTGCAGAGAGGCATGGCTTGCATGGATCCCCCAACATTTCCTTACCCAGAATCCTCTGCAAACCTCAATTTAAGCAGAAAAAAACACTTTTTTTCACACATTTTTGTGTTGGAAAGTTGTGGCATCACTGGGCTGACACAAATTTCATACCACCCAGCGTTCCCCCAGGTCTCCCGATAAAAATGGTGCCTCACTCGTGTGGGAGGCCCAAGTACCCGTGACAGGCAATGGCCCAAAACTTATTGAGGCAACATCAAAATTGCCTACCACCAAACAATCTGGTTTTGCAAGGGGGGTCACCTGGGTATTTGGCCCGGGACTCGGCGGCCATATAGGGAAACCTACCAAACCTACACATTTTCGAAAACTAGACACCTGGGGGATTCCAGGGAGGTATGGCTTGTGTGTATCCCCCAAAGTTTCCTTACCCAGAATCCCCTGCAAACCTCAATTTTAGCTGAAAAAATAACTTTTTTCACACATTGTTGTGTTGGAAAGTTGTGGCATCACCGGGCTGACACAAATATCATACCACCCAGCGTTCCCCCGGGTCTCCCGATAATAATGGTTCATAACTTGTGTGGGAGGCCCAAGTACCCGCGACAGGCAAGGGCCCAAAACATATTGAGGCGACATCAAAATTGCCAATCACCAAACAACCTGGTTTTCCAAGGGGGTCACCTGGGTATTTAGCCCTGTACTCGGCGGCCATCTAGGGAAACCTACCAAACCCACACATTTCTGCAAACTAGATACCTGGGGGATTCCAGGGAGGTATGGCTTGCGTTGATCCCCCAACGTTTCCTTACCCAGAATCCCCTGCAAACCACACTTTTTTGTGTGAGAATGTTGTGGGATCACCGGGCTGACACAAATTTCATACCACCCAGCGTACCCCCGGGTCTCCCGATGAAATCGGTGCCTCACTCGTATGGGAGGCCCAAGTACCCGCGACAGGCAGGAGCCCAAATCTTATTGAGGCAACATCAACATTGCTTACCACCAAACAACCAGGTTTGGAAGGGGGGGTCACCTGGGTTTTTGGCCCCGTACTCGGCAGCCATCTAGGGAAACCTACCAAACCCATATATTTCTGAAAACTAGACACCTGGGGGATTTCAGTGAGGCGTGGATTGAGTGGATCCCCCAACACATAAAAAAGCCAGCGTAATAGTTGGAATCTTGTCAGCTTTTTGCCCCCGGGGGGGCAGATTGGGGCTACTGCCCCCATCTTCCCCCATGGGGGGCAGAAAGGCTGTTATTGTTGCGGGTGGGGGGTGGGGGCATTGGCATGCCAGTTTTGGGCAGCCCCCACCCTAATTAAAATTTGCCAAACAAATCCCTGCTGTCTAGTGGGCTTTTAGCACCCCGGGGGGGGGGGCAGGAAGGCTGTCATTTTTGCAGGGGAGAGGGTGGGGGCATGGGAATGCCTGTTTTGGGCAGCCCTCACCCTAATTCAAATTTGCCCCCAAAAAATCCCTGGCGACTAGTGGGCTTTTTGCCCCCCCGGGGTGAAGATTGGGGGCTAATGCCCCTGTCTGCCACCCGGGGGGGCAGAAAGCCTACTAGACGTCAGGGAGTTTTTTTGAGCAAATTTTAATTAGGGTGGGGGTTGCCAAAAACGGACATGCCAATGCCCCCGCCCTAATAAAAATGTGCCCAAAAAAATCCCTGGCGTCTAGTGAGTTCTTTGCCCCCAGGGGGGAGTTTGGGTGCTACTACCCCATATGCTCCCCAGGGGGACAAGAAGGCTGTGGTTTTTGCGGGGGAGGAGGTGGGGGCATGGGCATGCCTGTTTTTGGCAGCCCCCACCCTAATTCTAATTTTCCCAAAAGAAATCCCTGGCGACTAGTGGGCTTTTTGCCCCCACGGGGGGGCAGAAAGCCTACTAGATGCCAGGGATTTGTTTGAGCAAATTTTAATTAGGTTGGGGGTTGCCAAAAACGGGCATGCCAATGTCCCCACCCTAATAAAAATTTGCCCCAAAAAATCCCTGGCGTCTAGTGGGCTTTTTGCCCCCCAGGGGGGCAGATTGGGGGCTACTGCCCCATCTGCCCCCTGGGGGGGGCAGAAAGGCTGTAATCTTTGCAGGGGAGGGGGTGGGGGCATGGGCATGCCTGTTTTGGGCAGCCCCACTCTAATTCAAATGTACCCCCAAAAAACCCTGGCGTCTAGTGGGCTTTTTGTCCCCCGGCGGGGCAGATGGGGGCTAATGCCCCCATCTGCCCCCCAGGGGGGGGCTGAAAGTCCACTAGACACCAGGGAGTTTTTGGGCAAATTTTAATTAGGGTGGGGGTTGCCAAAAACGGGCACGCCAATGCCCCCACTCAAATAAAAAGTTTCCCCAAAATATCCCTGGTGTCTAGTGGGTTTTTTGCCCCCCGGGGCAGATTGGGGGCTAATGCACCCATCTGCCCCCGGGGGGGGCAGGTAGGCTGCAATTTTTGCAGGGGCGGGGTGGGGGCATTGGCATGCCCGTTTTGGGCAGCCGCCACCCTAATTCAGATTTGCCCCAAAATATCCCTGGCATCTAGTGGGCTTTTTGACCCGCTGGGGGTGTAGAAAGGCTGTAATGGTGGTGGGGGCATTGGTGTGCCAATTTCGGGAAGCCCCACCCTAAAAAAAGTGCACGAAAAAACGTCCCTGGCGTCAAGTGAGCTTTCTGCCCCCCCCCTGGGGGACAGATTGGGGGCTACTGCCCCATCTGCCCCCTAGGGGCTGTAATGGTGGTCTGGCGGGGGCATTGGTGTGCCAATTTCGGGCAGCCCCCACCCTAAAAAAAATGCACAAAAAAAATCCCTGGTGTTCAGTGGGCTTTCTGCCCCCGGGGGGCAGATTGGGGGCTACTGCCCCATCTGCCCCCCAGGGGGGGAGGAATGACTGAATTTGCCCATTTATTGATGGGGAGCGAACGCCCTTGCCCAAGGGGCCGCTCCCCACTCCCTGGTGTCTAGCGGGTGGATCCCTGCTTGGGCAGCCCCCACCTTAATTCAGATTTGCCCCAAAATATCCCTGACGTCTAGTGGGTTTTTTCCCCCCGGGGGGGGCAAATTGGGACTACTGCCCCATCTGCCCCCTGGGGGGCAGAAAGGCTGTAATGGTGGTGGTGGTGTGGACATTGGCAGCCCCACCTGAAAAAAAACGTGCGAAAAAAAGTCCCTGGCGTCAAGTGGGCTTTCTGCCCCCCAGGGGGACAGAATGGGGGCTACTGCTCCATCTGCCCCCTGGGGCTGTAATGGTGGTGTGGGGGTGGGGGCATTGGCGTGCCTATTTCGGGCAGCCCAACCCCTAAAAAAAAAGCAAAAAAAAATCCCTTGCGTTTAGTGGGCTTTCTGCCCCCCCGGGGTAGCAGATTGGGGGCTACCTCCCCATCTGCCCCCCGGGGGCAGAAAGACTGAATTTAGCCCATTTCTTGATGGGGGAGCGAAGGCCCTTGCCTAAGGCGCCGCTCCCCGCTCCCTGGTGTCTAGTGGGTGGATCCCTGCTTGGGGGTCGCCCTCCTGGGGTGATCCCCAAGCAGGGATCCACTGGGGAGGGGTGCCATTGGAAAAGGGAGATTCTCCCCTTTCCAATGACACCTCTCCCATCTTTCTACGTGCCCGAGGGGCTGAGATAGCCCCCTGAGCACATAGAAAGTGAAACTGAAATGAGCCTAAAGTTTCAGTTTCTGTGCAATGACGACAGCACGACGTGCACGCTGAACTTCATGGCACAGAAACCAGGGAGGGGTCTCGGGAGCTGGGGAAGCTCTTCCCCAGCTCCCAAGGTCACGGGGGTGAAATAGAAATCCCTCTGCTGTCTGCAGCAGAGGGATTTCGTGCCCCTGGCCTCAACTTACTGAGTGGGAATATTAATTTTTACCCCTGTGCAATCCAACACTTTCCCTAATGTTGCACTGACTGGGGTGGGAAAAATAAATGTTATCCCTCCGCTATCCAACACTTTGCCTACTGTTGCACTCACTGGAGTGGGACAGATAATATTTACCCCTCCACTATCCAACATTTTCCCTATTGTTGCACTCATTCGAATGGGTATAGTAATTTTTACCCCTCCACTATCCAACACTTTCCCTACTGTTGCACTCATTGGAATGGAAATAGTAATTATTACCACTCTGCTATCCAACACTTTCCCTACTGTTGCACTAATTGGAGTTGGAATAGTAATTTTTACCCCTCCGTTATCCAACACTTTCCCTACTGTTGCACTCACTGGAGTGGGAATAGTAATTTTACTCCTCCACTATCCAACACTTTTCCTACTGTTGCACTCACTGGAGTTTGAGCAGTAATTGTTATCCCTGTGCTATCCAACACTTTCCCTACTGCTGCACTCATTGGATTGGGAATAGTAATTTTTACCCCTCCGCTATCCAACAGTTTCCCTACTGCTGCACTAATTGGAGTTGGAATAGTAATTTTTACCCCTCTGCTATCCAACACTTTCCTTACTGTTGCACTCACTGGAGTGGGAATAGTAATTTTTACCCCTCCATATCCAACACTTTTCCTACTGTTGCACTCACTGGAGTGGGAAAAGTAATTTTTACCCCTGCGCTATCCAACACTTTCCCTACTGTTGCACTCATTGGAGTGGAAATAATAATTATCACCCTTCGCTAGCCAACAGTTTCCCTACTGTTGCACTCACATGAGTGGCAATAGTAAATTTTACCCCACCGCTATCCAACACTTTGCCTACTGTTGCACTCATTAAAGTGGGAATAACAATTAGTACCCCTCCGCTATCCAACACTTTACCTACTGTTGCACTCATTGGAGTGGGAATAGTACATTTCCCCCCTCCTCTATCCAACACTTTCTTTAGTGTTGCCCTCACTGGAGTGGAAATAGTCATTTTTACCCCCCGCTATCTAACACTTTCCCTACTGTTGCATCCAATGGAGTGGGAATAGTAATTTTTACCACCCTGCTATCCAACACTTTCCCTACTGTTGCACGCATTGGAGTGGAAATATTAATTTTTACCACTCTGGTATCCAACATTTTCCCTAGTGTTACACTGACTGGACTTGGATATGTGAGTTTAAAGAGTTCTAAATCTTTTAAAGTTTTAATTCATAATGAAATGTTTTTTAATAGATTTTAAGTTATTGGTAACATTCCCCCGGGGGGCAGAAAGACTGGAATTTTGTGAGGAGGAGGGGTGGGGGCATTGGCATGCCCATCTTGGGCATCCCCTACCCCAATTCACTTAGAGAACAAATCCCTGGTTTCTAGTGGGCTTTCTCCCCCCCCCCGGAGGAGGCAAATTGGGGGCTACTGCCCCCATCTGCTCCCCGTGGGGGGCAGAAAGAATGAATTCACCCCAAAAATTATGGGGGAAGCAAAGGCCCTTGCCCAAGGGGCCACTCCCCCCTCCCTGGTGCCTTGTGGGTGGATCCCTGCTTGGAGATCTCCCTCCTGGGGGATCCCCAAGCAGGGATCCTATATGGAGGGATACCATTGTAAAGGGGAGATTCTCCCCTTTCTAATGATACCTTCCCCGTCTTTCTACATGCTCGGGGGTCGTGATAACCCCCTGAGCACGTAGAAAGTAAAACAGAAATTAGCCTATTGGCTCATTTCAGTTTCTATTTCACTGTAATTACATTAGAGTGCAATTTCCAAGGACACACTGTGAATACTGGGTGTTTTGGACAAAGTGTAAAACATATATATAGACATATTTTACATAAAGTTTCAGTGTAGCTATTTAGTAAGATACTAATTTAACTTTTCTCTGTGTCTTAATTTCTATAAATAACGACCTCAAAAATGCATTTTCCTTCTTCACAGCAACTCCAGAGGTCGCAATGACATCAGTAGTCACAAACACAAATGTAAAGCAGATATATAAACATACTTTACACAAAATTTTAAGTCTAGCTGTTTAGTAACATAATGGTTCAATGTTATCTTAACAACACATTTGACAAAAACAACAATTTCAAAAAATAACTTTCAACATCTTAACTCACAAGTAGAACATAACTACCAAACACCCATCAAATTACCCATTGTGACCCAAATTCATGGGGAATCAAAAAGTGCTGCAAAACTAGTGCAATGCAAAATCTGTGACAAAACCCTCTCTAGAGGGCTGAACAAAAAATATTAATGTGGGATGATGTCCATGTTCTGTCACCTTAAAACCTAACATAGAAAACATCTCCAACTGGCAATCAAGCAGAGGGAAGCTGGAGAACCATCTACATCAATGGCAGCAACAACAATTTACGGGCTTAAAGTCCCTTCAGAGGTGCAGACTACTAAAACAGATATGGCTCCAGAGTTTTTAAGAATGGCCATGAATTGCATGGACTGTAGTGTTGTTATAACTGCTGGTGAGCAGTGTGTTACAGCTATTCACAATGCTGCAAAAAATCATGCATGCTCATTTTTCCCTCTTTTATATTTTTTCCACATTTCTCAGTGCACATTTTTTTAATTCGTCCTGTCCCGGTAGCCGTTTTTGTTACCATAAAAAAGGACACAAAATGTTGCAACTTTACATAACCACAAAAAAAATCAAAAACAAAATTGAAAATCAAGTCACTGGAAATAAAGGAATGTCATGGGATAATGCACGTTTCAACTACCTTTCAGAGGCGTTCATAGGGAGCAGATTTGTGCAATGCACAAAATGTCACAAGACATTGTCAAGGGGTACAAATAAATATTCTTGCAGGACTACGTCCATGCTTTACCATCAAAAATCATACCAAAGCAATAATGTAAAAGCAGCAAGAAGGCAACACAAGACTGAAGAGCCCTCAACTTCAATTGCGCCACAACAACACTGAGGCAGAGAACCCCTTCAGAGGTCCAATCTCAACTTCAAGATTTGGCTCTACAGCTTTTCCGGATACATGCAGTGTGAAGTTGGAGTGAGTGCTGGTGAGCAGTACATAACAGCCCTTCACAATGGTGCAAAGCATCATAAATGTTGTGTTTTTTTTAAATTTTGGCCTTTCATAGTTTTTCTACATTTGCAAGCATTTTTTTATCTTACAAAATAGGTATCTAATATCTATGTGTTGTTCATTTTATTATGTTCGAATTAATGGTAACACTACTTACATATAACTTGCCGTATGGACAAGTCAAAGCATTTCTCTACAGATAAATACACAGCTAACTTTTGCCAGTTATCATTAGTTACTTTTTGACTTTATAAATACAAGTCGCCAGTCTGTGTTTAATTCTTCTAGTGAGTGCATCAACAACATATACAAACATACTCTGTTTTTTGAGACCACACTGTGTTAAATTTTGTAATTTTGTTCTTCAAAACTATAAACTGTAATAACAATGGGCCATATTATCAAGCAACGGCGATAACATTATCGCTGCTTTAGCGGCAGGAAACTGCCGCTAAAGTGGCGATAATGGGCTTGATAACATGCTCTGGAGAATTGCCATAGAAGCCCAGGTTTTGGTGTGAACCTGGGCTTCTATGGGAATTCACAAGGGCATATTATCAAGCCCATTATCGCCGCTTTAGCGGCAGTTTCCTGCCGCTAAAGCGGCGATAATGTTATCGCCGTTCCTTAAAAATATGGCCCTGTGTCTTGTTCTGCAACTCCTCCTCTTAACCAGGTGCATTGCACAAGCCCCAACAGCCCCTCCCAGTGCAGGCATACCCCAAGCTCTAGGGTCCCCTGCAGCAAAAGTGGTAGGTAGTGGGTCAGTAAAGCCCCCCCCACGTGTACTTTACAGAGGGGCACCATCAACTTTTGTTACTGCACTGCTCTTAACAACTGTTCATTTTCCCTAGAGGACCGCGTCAACCAAACCGGAGGAGGAATCGCCATCATCCACAGGAGCACCATCAGCGTCTCGACCAACTCTGAAGAAACCTTCACCACCACCGAACACCTACACTTCCAGATCCGCACCGACCCCAAGACCACCCTCAGAGGCACCCTCATCTACAGACTCCCGGGCCCACGCACTCAATTCAGCGAAGCCATCTCCGACCTCATCAGCCCACATGCCCTCGCCTCATCAGACTACATCCTCCTAGGGGACCTGAACTTCCACCTGGAGAACAACAACGACAACAACACCACCACCCTGCTAGACGACCTCGCCAACTTCGGATTCAAGCAACTGGTGAACACCCCCACCCACTATGCTGGCCACACACTCGACCCCATCTTCTCTGCCAGCGACCACGTTACCTTCAGCCACTCCACCGGACTACACTGGACCGACCACAGCTGCATCCATTTCACCTACAAGAAGACCACATCCCACCACCACCCGCAACAGATCCCCCGCAGATGCTGGAGCAAAGTCACCACAGACCAGCTAACCACATCACTGAGCCAGAACCCACCAATCAACACCACGGACACCAACGACGCAGCTCGCAACCTCACACAGTGGATCATCAACTGCGCCGACACCCTTTCACCACTGAAGAACCCTCCAGGCAAGCCCAGCAACAGGAAAGCCACATGGTTCACCAACGACCTCAAAGAATCGAAGAAATCATGGCGAATCCTCGAGAAAACCTGGCGCCATGAACAGACAACAGAAAACCTGATAGCCCTCAAAAACGCCACTCGCAAACACCACCAGCTGATCCGCACCACCAAAAAGACATCGTTCAAGGAGCGGCTGGACAACAACATACACAACAGCAAGGAACTCTTCAGCATCGTTAAAGAGCTCTCCAACCCCAGCACCAACAGCAACGACCTCACACCGTCACAAGACCTCTGCAACTCTCTCGCCACGTTCTTTCACCGCAAGATCGCCGACATACACAACAGCTTCGGTGCTCAGACTCAGCCTCCACCCCCAACCACAGAACCAAGGCCCCCGACAACCACCCTCAGCAACTGGACTCCCATCAGCACTGAAGACACCACCCACGTTATGAACACCATCAACTCCGGCTCTCCTTCCGACCCATGCCCTCACCACATCTTCAACAAAGCCGACTCCATCATCGCACCCCACCTCCAGAACGTCATAAACAACTCCCTCACGTCCGCCACCTTCCCAGATTGCTGGAAGAATGCTGAGATCAACGCCATTCTGAAGAAACCCACGGCGGACCCTAAAGACCTCAAGAACTTCCGCCCCATCTCTCTTCTTCCCTTCCCTGCTAAAGTCATCGAGAAGACCGTCAATAAACAGCTGACAGCGTTCCTCGAGTCAAATGGCTCCCTCGACCCATCCCAGTCCGGATTTCGAGCCACCCACAGCACTGAGACCGCCCTCATCGCAGCCACCGACGACATCAGGACCCTGCTTGACAACCGGGAAACACCGCTCTCATCCTCCTAGACCTCTCAGCTGCCTTTGATACAGTCTGCCATCGCACCCTAATAACCCACCTCCACAACGCCGGGATCCAAGGTAATGCCCTGGACTGGATCACCTTGTTCCTCTCCGACAGAACCCAGAGAGTCCACCTTCCTCCCTTCTGCTCAGCGGCCACCGAGATCATCTGCGGCGTACCCCAAGGCTCTTCGCTCAGCCCAACCCTCTTCAATATCTACATTAGCCCACTCGCCGCCATCGCACACAAACACAACCTCAACATCATCTCATACGCCGACGACACCCAGCTGATACTCTCCCTCACCAAAGACCCAGCCACCGCCAAATCCAACCTCCAGGAAGGAATGAAAAACGTCGCGGAATGGATGAAACTCAGCCGTCTCAAACTGAACTCAGACAAGACGGAGGTCCTCATCCTCGGACCATCCCCATCCTCCTTGGACGACTCCTGGTGGCCCACTGCACTGGGCACCGCGCTGACACTCATGAACCACGCACGCAACCTGGGATTCATCCTGGACTCCTCCCTCACAATGACCAAGCAAGTCAACGCCATCTCATCCTCATGCTTCAACACCCTGCGCATGCTCCGAAAGATCTTCCGGTGGATCCCTACCGAAACCAGAAAGACGGTCACCCAGGCCCTCGTCACCAGCCGACTGGACTACGGGAATGCCCTCTATGCAGGAACCACAGCCAAACTTCAGAAAAGGCTCCAGCGCATACAGAACGCACCTGCACGACTCGTCCTCGACATCCCTCGCCACAGCCACATATCTGCCCACCTGAGAGAACTGCACTGGCTCCCCGTCAGCAAAAGGATCACCTTCAGGCTCCTCACCCACGCACACAAAGCGCTCCACAACACGGGCCCCGAATACCTCTGCAGCCGCCTCACGTTCCACAATCCAACCCACCAGCTCCGCTCCGCCAGCCTCGCCCTCGCCACCGTACCACGGATTCGCAGAACCACCTCCGGAGGAAGATCATTCTCTTACCTGGCTGCCAAGACGTGGAACTCCCTACCCACCCACCTACGACTGATCCAGGACCATCTCACCTTTAGGAAAAACCTCAAGACCTGGCTTTTCGAGCAGTAGCAGCACCCCCCCTCCCCTCAGCGCCTTGAGACCCTCACGGGTCAGTAGCGCGCTCTATAAATGTATTGATTGATTGATAGAATCCTGCTCAGGACCAAGGAAACAAAACTGGACATCACCACAAACCTTTTCTACCTCTGCCCCGTACCATGAAAAATCCTCTATTAATTTATCCTAGACATAAAGCAGGAGTTTTCACATAGTACAGCCTCCTAACTAACGTTCGGATTGTTGAGTGGTGTAGAGCTAACATCCTGAAATGATGAAAAGTGCTTTGGCACACTTTGTTTGATAAACAAGCAGGTGAGTGTTCCTGCAAATTTGTATGCTTTCCAATCTTGCAAGGATCCAATCCTTGTAAAGTACGTATTTTCTGTTTAAAACTTCGCCTTGGGAAGATATGTAGAATTGTTCTTAATATATCAATGGATTTCTGTTGAATACTACAAACACAACTACAATTCTATTTCTATACTCTGCCTCTTTGTACCTGTTCTCCAAGTACTTGTGCTACATTTGTAGGCACCATCATCTCTTTTGCTATAGGACTGCCATTCTGCATTTCATAACATCGTCCTCTGTGATCGATAGCATGAACTAATCTATTATCCTGGACCTAGCTTTCTTCATTAAAGATTGACTCAGTACTAGAAGTATGTGTTCATTCTTTACTAAAAACTGAACAAAAGTTACTTATTTTCTCTAATTATTTTATGGTTTTGTTTCCTCATGCAAAACACCACTTTGTCAAACAGTCTTCATTCTATTTATAATCAAATAAAAGCTTCACCTTCAAAACAAAGGCCTTATCAACTACTCTCTCAACTCATTCTTTCTGTTTCACTCCATGATTCCTTCTTCTATCCTTCTTCATATGTCTCAGTAGATTTATAACTACTCTACTATAAATATCAGGACTGTCTTCTGGTTAAGGTGTTTCAATCTTTGTTACATTCTGTTTTGTTCTTTATATATATTTTGTGTCCATTGTTAATCTTTCTCTGAGTTTGAATTTTATTTTCATTATTTCAATCTTTGGAAATGTCCACATATATTTTTAAGAAATTAACTTATCTTCATACCAATAGCTCTTTTTTCGTTCACCACTTTTAATTCATTTTGCACCTTTTGAATTTCAGTTCTGCCTAGATACTGTAGTTGTTCATGGTAACTTTCAACAGTACTAAGATCTTAAACACATACCCTCTGACAAATACAGTTCATCTGATATATATTTTTTTCACATCACTGTGATACTCCTCTTAATCAAACTCCCATATACATATTTATTTCTAAAGTACATTTATTAAATAACTAAAAAAGTTAAATATATAGCAATGAATAAAGTTAGTAGATTATTTTGTTGTTTTAGCCCTTTCTGGATAGTTTTGACACTGTTAAGATTTGCAAAAACTAAGCACATGAATGCTACACTACTCTCACAGAAATCAACTATAAAATGGCAACCTCTTTAACTTTCCAATCTAGAATCATGAGAAAGGTAGCAAATACAATGTTGCCTTTCATTTTAGCCTACTGCATCTCCACTTGTGAATGGTTATCACCTGTTATCCCTTTCTCTCTCTTTCAAAAAGAGATTGCTGTCTTTCCGTATTTGCAATGTTTTTATAATGTTCCCGGAATAATCTAGAAAAAAAAGGGAGCCCAAACCGATATATAGACTCAGAATTTTTTTATTGAAATACTGAACAACAGTTTCTTACATTGTCCTGAGTTGGAAATTAAAGTTTGCCACTACTTAAATGCTGTCATAACTACTCAGCTTTTAAAAGAATTTTCTATCTCTTTAACACCCTCCCCCCAATTCACTTTTAGCTCAGTGTTCCTAGCAACCCAGTGGAACAAGTAGGTCACAAGTTCACAGCACATTCTAGAAGGAACATGTTACTCTCAAATAAGATACAGCAGGTGTGGTTTACTCCACAGATTCAAAAGCATATCCATGTCTGTATTACATTTCTGTTTTTTAAACAACAGCCAATAATAGGACTGGTTGCTAAGGCGTTCAACTGTTGACCTAATTTGTTTCACTTTCATGCTGACAGCATCCAATGAAATATATCTTTAAAAAATAAAAATCACTACCATTATAACTGCTTTTTATTTGGAAAACTACCTCATTCAGCTCCGGCCTTCTTTTGAATGCTATTGCTCCTTCACTACAAAATGTTTGGAATGTGGTTTGTGGGCCAAAGATATCTCTGTTGGGCTAAAGAGGCTACAAAAAATTGAGGTACTGACAGCAACTTGGGTTTACCAAATGTGGAGATTACTTGGTTTGGTCAGGTAGGGTTAAAGTTTCATCAGTTGCTGGCTGTGGTTAATCCAATGTGAATTTCTGGGTTCCTCACTTCATGATTGTGCACTGTGGTGACAATGATCTAGGCAAGTTGACTGGGGTAAGGCTGGAAATCCTAATGAAAGATACCTTTGCCGAACTGATGTTGCTTTTCCCTCACACTGTCTTGGTGTACTCTGATATATGCCAAAGACAGAAATGGAAGTTATCAAATCAATTCTGTCCACCGATGGGCAAAACCAGAAAACATGTTAATAAAACTGTTTCTGCATTCTTCAGAAACCATCACATAGGCTGTATCTATAACAACAATCTGTGTTTTGATATGCATAGAATTTATAGAAATGATGGAATGAACTTTACAGATGAAGGCAACAGGGTGTTTCTAAGTAACCTGAAACTCTGCATTCGGTCTTATGTGTAACTCTAATATACACACTTCAACACAAAGGCTCTTGTCAGAGCCATCCGAGTACCAAAAATATTGTTAATTTTCTTTAAAAATATACTTTTTTTGTGAATCTTTGTGACTGTCGCAAATACATTGCGAAAACAGAAAACAAAAGCAGACATTCAACGGCCACCAGCACATCCAAATTGATAAGTAAAAAAATCCATTCTAAACATTGCGCTATGCATAATATTATATACATGCTTCTTTAAACACATGTTTAAACTCATGTTTTTGTGCTACATTTCTTTAAAATCCAACTTTAAGCCCTATTTTCCATTTTTGAGGTTATTTGGGAACTCGCGACCAAGTGGTTAATCGCAACAAGCGCATCTTTTCAATAAAGTGAAAAACACATGCATACTCACATATTACAGTATTTTACACAATAGGGTTTTACTACTGTACACTTCAAAAAGCTTTTTGAGTGTATTTCTAGAACAACCATCTCTAAAACCTATTTTCCATTTACGCAGTGAGACCAGAGTTCGCACTGACGTTGGTCGTCATGATCCCCCATGATACGTCGCAAAAGCGGAGAGCAAAAGCAGGAATGCAATAGCCACCACCACATAAAAAATGATAACTATATAATTAATTCTAACCATCACACTAGATAAAACACTATCTAAATAGCTCTAGAAAAATATTCATCAGAATCCCAATATCTCAATAACAATGTGTATTTATGATCCACTGATATATTTTTCATATTTTCACCAATATTCACGGTGTCACCGTGATAGTCATGATGTCCCTGCCACGGTACATGGGGGCCACTATGGCAATTGTGGTGTCATTGCAAATGTCGCGCGTGATAATAAAAGAACAATTTTGGAAATATAACTTGTCACTAACACACCCATTTCTCAAACATGGGGTTAGAGTAGCTCCACCCTGACCCCTTATGTTAGCTTTCACACAAATTTTCAGACCTGGGAAGCATTCCCGGGCGATAAAATGGCATCCACAATTTTTTGTTCAGCTTGCTTCCAGCCAATCAGAGCATTCCTGTTGGCGCATGCATCCGCTAAAAATCTCGAAACCACCGCAAAATATCCATAATTTTCAGCTTAAATTTCCTCAAAAATCTACTGGACAGATTTTCACCAAATAACAAAAATCACAAAATATGTAACAACATCTACCTTTCTGACAAATTTGGTGTAACTCGATCCAGCGCTTCGGGTTCGTCAATGAGTTCATATGGGAATTAATATCACAAACCCACCCTTTTTTGTGCCGATATTTCTCGGCCCTCACTCCACGAGCCACCCCCATACTTTCCATGACACACAGAACCTTCTTTGACCCTTTCTTTGGAAACTTTCATGAAGATTGGTCAAATGCTGCCAAAGTTATAGGCAAATCAAAAAATACTTTTTCTATGGAAACTAGGTCCTAACTATAATAACTGCCACTAGGATATATATATATATATATATATATATATATATATATATATATATATATATATATATATATATATATATATATATATATATATATATATATATATATATATATATATATATATATATATATGTCAAAGCTCCAAGATTGCCCCCTAGGCATAGATGCACTCCACACCAGGTAGCAGTAAGCCATTTATTGGTAAAGAACAACAACAGCATGCCAATTCGTAATTCCAGCTTCTTGGCGTCGAATTGCCTGACGCGTTTCAGTGCCTTTAGCACTTTCCTCAGAGGCTCGACAGTCTTGCAGGCACAGCGGAACCACTGCCATTAAGTACACAGTTCCCGCCCTCTGATGGGCTGCTCCATTGAGCAACGTGGCTTTATGGGTCATGTAGTCCGCAAATGAAATCCCAAATGGGCGCCTGGATTGTTAACTGGTGAGAAAAAGTTTAAAGCCCTCAGATGAGCCTCAGCATGCCGTTTTGTTCATTAATCCACACCCGATGTCCCACACAGCGGCTCCGTGTGATACGAAGCTCGTGGCCCCCAATTTTAGCAGGGTGGTGCATCTATCGCGGCTGGAATTACGAATTGGCATGCTGCTGTTGTTCTTCACCAATAAATCGCTTACTGCTACCTGGTGTGGAGTGCATCTATGCCTAGGGGGCAATCTTGGAGCTTTGATATTTCCGCGGCAGCCCAGCCGCGATAGATGCACCACCCTGCTAAAATTGGGGGCCATGAGCTTCGTATCACACGGAGCTGCTGTGTGGGACATCGGGTGTGGATTAATGAACAAAACGGCATGCTGAGGCTCATCTGAGGGCTTTAAACTTTTTCTTACCAGTTAACTATCCAGGCGCCCATTTGGGATTTCATTTGCGGAGTACATGACCCATAAAGCCAAGTTGCTCAATGGAGCAGCCCATCAGAGGGCAGGAACTGTGTTCTTAATGGCAGTGGTTCCGCTGTGCCTGCAAGACTGTCGAGCCTCTGAGGAAAGTGCTAAAGGCACAGAAACGCGTCAGGCAATTCGACGACAAGAAGCTGGAATTACGAATCGGCATGCTGCTGTTGTTCTTCACCAATAAATGGCTTACTGCTACCTGGTGTGGAGTGCATCTATGCCTAGGGGGCAATCTTGGAGCTTTGAGATATAAATATATATATATATATATATATATATATATATATATATATATATATATATATATATATATATATATATATATATATATATATATAATCTACTGGCGGTCGCCAGTAGATAGTTATAGTTAGGACCGAGTTTCCATAGGAAATCTCAAAATTCTATTTTGAATAACTTTGGCGCCGGTTGACGATTCCTCGTGAAATTTTCAAAACTAATGGGGCGCTCCGCTCAGCTCCTACCCTGGAAGTCTCGGGGTGATTCGTAAATCTGGGGCTGAGAAAAAGGGGGGGTTCCAAAACACGTTTTCCCCATGGATTTTTCCATAGGGACTTTAGTCGCAGCTACAGCCTGAACGGCTTAACATAATTATGTGAAATTTGGCAGAGAGGTAGCTAAAAGGTCCATGAAGTGCCTTTTGCAGGTTTGGTGCAAATCTGTTCAGTATTTCCAGAGAAAAAAGCATTTAAAACAATATATATATCTGTAAGCGCGCAGCGTACGCGCTGGGTGCGCGCACTCGGCAGTGCGCGAGCGCACTTCTGATTGGTTGTTAGAAGTAAGTAAACATTCGAATCAGTGGAAATCAGGAAGCGGTGGCCGCCATTTTGTCTCTCGCATAAAGAGGGGGTGAGAAACAAAGGGGGAGAACGTGTAAATGGGGCAGAGTGGGGAGATATTGACCCACTAGGCATTGTAAGGGGGTCACAGTAGGACCTTGTAGGGCAAAAAAAAGATTTATATTTTTTTTAAAAATATCGCCGAGTGCGCGCACCCAGCGGGCACCCAAAAAAAAAAACTAATAAAAAAAAGAATAAAAAATCGCATTTAAGTGTTTAGATATAAGGTGGCTCTAAAAAGAGCCCTTGTGTTCATTGTGTGTTTTTTGGTACCTACAAGTAAGTACCGATGCAGAGTCTTAAGTTCAAGAGGAAGACTCTGTTGCCTTCATCAGTGAAGTGTACACCATCTCCTCTATAAATGTCTTGCATGTTGTAACGCAAGTTGTTGTGGTATATAGAACCCATACCATAGTCTCTGAGGAAAGCAGAAATAGATTTGTTGACGTGCTTCCTTGCTTTGTCAATCTGTGGACAAAATTGGTTGGACCAGTTCCACTTTTGCCTTTGGCATATATTAGAATATACAAAGGCAGTTTGTGGAAAAAGCGACATCAATTGCACAAAGGTGTCCTTAATAAGCATTTCCAGACCTACCCCAGTTAGAGTGCCTAGGTCATTACCACCACAGTGCACAATAATAAGGTTAGGCTGTGGGAGATGTAGAAAGGTTTTCACCAAAGGCATTAATTTATGCCACTTTAACCCTCTCTGACCAATCCATTTAATGTCTACATTTGGCAAAGCAAGGTCTCTCACCATACCTCTTTTTTCTGCAAACTTTTCACTCCAGAAGACATAGCTGTGACCTACAATCCACACTGTGAACATCTTCCAAGGAGATCTGGATGCACTCAGGAGGTGTCTTTCAGTAGAAAGGCAATATGAAATGAAAGACAGTTGTAAAATGGAGGCATACATATTTTTTTAACATAAAAAGAACACATTGGCTGATTCAAATCTTTTAACAGAAAAAAGTAGGCTGTATGTGTATATTTTTAGAAGCATGTTTTGTATTGGTTCAGAAAATTGTGTTCCCACAGAAGAATAGATTGGATTTGCTGTTAGGTTGGGCAGGTGAACCACTCTTGCTCTTTGGATTTGAAACATTGTGTGCTGAACTTCTGACCTCTCTCCTCACAGCAGTGTTCCATGAGCTGTTGCTATGGTAGCAGGCAGAAGTCAAGTTGGGGGAAGGGTACATTTGGAAAGGGGTTGAAGTTTTCAACCAATAGAAATGTGTGATTTCATTTGAAAAAAAGTGGGAAGCACTGAGATTTGAAATTAACATGTATATGTGTGAAAAAAGAGAGGGAAACATTGCCATTTACTGGTTCTGGAGAGAGGAGAGAGGTGTAGAGCTCTGATATTCTGACTCTGATAGTCTGCTGTTTGAGTGGCACATTTCTTTCACAACTAACTAATTTTAAAGGTGAGTTATGAGTTTGAGAGGGGAAGTATGTGGTGATTTATGATATAAATATTAGAATTGTGAATCTTCTTCAAAAGTTATGTTTTACATTTTGAGGTTTGGGAGATATTTAACTGTCTTTAACTAGTTAAATATTATGGAGTATGTTTTCACCATAAGTTAATGTGTACTGGTAACAATGAGGAATACTGTTTTGTGCCTACCATCAAACCATGAGTCTGTGTGCAGAGAAGAATTGTTGACAGAGATTTAATTTGTGTTGCTGTTGAAAAGTAAGACTTGCAGTTGAAAGAAAAGGACAGCTTCTTTTTAATTGTGATGGTTAGGATTTAGCAGAAATCACTTTGAAAGAAAAGAGAGGAAAATGGCAACACATTTGAAATTAGCATTAGTTCTGTAAGAATTGCAGTCCCAGGAAAGGGGCAGCCTGTATTTTGTGCCTACAAACACAGCATGAGTCTGTGTGCATATAGGAATTGTTGTCTGAGATTTAATTTGTGAAGTTGTTGTTCTGTAAGAATTGCAGACCCAGGAAAGGGGCAGTCTGTTTTCAAAACACAAATTAACCCTTACCACACATGCACTGTTACATACATCCCAGCAGTGTTCATGCAGATTTGGAAGTCTCTTTGCTCATCTGTCTTGCACCAGACAATACACAGTCTCCAGAAACACACTCTTGGCACACACGCAGCAGCTTCTCCAACACTCCCATGCGTAGTACTCAGCTCTGTGTGGTGTTTCAGATAGCACTGTGTAACGAAAACACATTCAATGTCACCAAGGCTCATTTCCTTTGCTCTAGTGTAGTCACTCACCCAGGTTGCACATGCTCATGGTATGAAGTAGCTGTTAGGACATGTGCTCTTTTCTGCCTCTGTAATCTACAAGGAAAATGTGTCAGGCTGTAACAGTAATTATCACTTGCTCTACCACAGTAGTAAATGTGCTTTGAAATTGCCAATCAAATTCTGTTTTCTGCTTAGAATCACACCATGAGGCTGTGTGCGCACAGGAATTGTTGCCAGAGATGTAATTTGTGTTGCAGTTGTTCTGTAAAACATGAACTTGCAGGAAAGGGACAGCTCGTTTTCTTCAATTGTGGTGGTTAGCACTCAGCAGAAATCACTAAATCGCAAATGAGAGGCAAAAGCTAAAACATTTGAAACCAACAGGGTAGATTTTCCTTTCAAAAGAGCTAAGGCACAGGTAGTTGCCATATGTTAAAAACTGAAAATAACCCTTAGCACACATACACTGTTACATACATCCCTGCAGTCTTCATGCAGTTTTGGAAGTCTCTTTGCTCATCTGTCTTGCACCAGACAATACACAGTCTCCAGAAACACACTCTTGGCACACACGCAGCAGCTACTCCAACACTCCCATGCGTAGTACTCAGCTCTGTGTGCTGTTTCAGATAGCACTGTGTTACGCAAAGACATTCAACGTCACCAAGGCTCATTTCCTTTGCTCTAGTGTAGTCACTCACCCAGGTTGCACATGCTCATGGTATGAAGTAGCTGTTAGGACATGTGCTCTTTTCTGCCTCTGTAATCTACAAGGAAAATGTGTCAGGCTGTAACAGTAATTATCACTTGCTCTACCACAGTAGTAAATGTGCTTTGAAATTGCCAATCAAATTCTGTTTTCTGCTGAGAATCACACCATGAGGCTGTGTGCGCACAGGAATTGTGGCCAGAGATGTAATTTGTGTTGCAGTTGTTCTGTAAAACATGCACTTGCAGGAAAGGGACAGCTTGTTTTCTTCAAATGTGGTGGTTAGCACTCAGCAGAAATCACTAAATCGCAAATGAGATGCAAAAGCTAAAACATTTGAAACCAACAGGGTAGATTTTCCTTTCAAAATAGCAAAGGCACAGGTAGTTGCCATATGTTCAAAACTGAAAATAACCCTTACCACACATGCACTGTTACATACATCCCTGCAGTCTTCATGCAGTTTTGGAAGTCTCTTTGCTCATCTGTCTTGCACCAGACAATACGGAGTCTCCAGAAACACACTCTTGGCACACACGCAGCAGCTTCTCCAACACTCCCATGCGTAGTACTCAGCTCTGTGTGCTGTTTCAGATAGCACTGTGTAACGCAAACACATTCAACGTCACCAAGGCTCATTTCCTTTGCTCTAGTGTAGTCACTCACCCAGGTTGCACATGCTCATGGTATGAAGTAGCTGTTAGGACATGTGCTCTTTTCTGCCTCTGTAATCTACAAGGAAAATGTGTCAGGCTGTAACAGTAATTATCACTTGCTCTACCACAGTAGTAAATGTGCTTTGAAATTGCCAATCAAATTCTGTTTTCTGCTTAGAATCACACCATGAGGCTGTGTGCGCACAGGAATTGTTGCCAGAGATGTAATTTGTGTTGCAGTTGTTCTGTAAAACATGCACTTGCAGGAAAGGGACAGCTTGTTTTCTTCAAATGTGGTGGTTAGCACTCAGCAGAAATCACTAAATCGCAAATGAGAGGCAAAAGCTAAAACATTTGAAACCAACAGGGTAGATTTTCCTTTCAAAATAGCAAAGGCACAGGTAGTTGCCATATGTTAAAAACTGAAATTAACCCTTAGCACACATGCACTGTTACATACATCCACGCAGTCTTCATGCTGTTTTGGAAGTCTCTTTGCTCATCTCTCTTGCAGCAGACAATACACAGTCTCCAGAAACACACTCTTGGCACACACGCAGCAGCTTCTCCAACACTCCCATGCGTAGTACTCAGCTCTGTGTGCTGTTTCAGATAGCACTGTGTAACGCAAACACATTCAACGTCACCAAGGCTCATTTCCTTTGCTCTAGTGTAGTCACTCACCCAGGTTGCACATGCTCATGGTATGAAGTAGCTGTTAGGACATGTGCTATTTTCTGCCTCTGTAATCTACAAGGAAAATGTGTCAGGCTGTAACAGTAATTATCACTTGCTCTACCACAGTAGTAAATGTGCTTTGAAATTGCCAATCAAATTCTGTTTTCTGCTTAGAATCACTCCATGAGGCTGAGTGCGCACAGGAATTGTGGCCAGAGTTGTAATTTGTGTTGCAGTTGTTCTGTAAAACATGCACTTGCAGGAAAGGGACAGCTTGTTTTCTTCAAATGTGGTGGTTAGCACTCAGCAGAAATCACTAAATCGCAAATGAGAGGCAAAAGCTAAAACATTTGAAACCAACAGGGTAGATTTTCCTTTCAAAATAGCAAAGGCACAGGTAGTTGCCATATGTTCAAAACTGAAAATAACCCTTAGCACACATACACTGTTACATACATCCCTGCAGTCTTCATGCAGTTTTGGAAGTCTCTTTGCTCATCTGTCTTGCACCAGACAATACACAGTCTCCAGAAACACACTCTTGGCACACACGCAGCAGCTACTCCAACACTCCCATGCGTAGTACTCAGCTCTGTGTGCTGTTTCAGATAGCACTGTGTTACGCAAAGACATTCAACGTCACCAAGGCTCATTTCCTTTGCTCTAGTGTAGTCACTCACCCAGGTTGCACATGCTCATGGTATGAAGTAGCTGTTAGGACATGTGCTCTTTTCTGCCTCTGTAATCTACAAGGAAAATGTGTCAGGCTGTAACAGTAATTATCACTTGCTCTACCACAGTAGTAAGTGTGCTTTGAAATTGCCTATCAAATTCTGTTTTCTGCTTAGAATCACACCATGAGGCTGTGTGCGCACAGGAATTGTGGCCAGAGTTGTAATTTGTGTTGCAGTTGTTCTGTAAAACATGCACTTGCAGGAAAGGGACAGCTTGTTTTCTTCAAATGTGGAGGTTAGCACTCAGCAGAAATCACTAAATCGCAAATGAGAGTCAAATGCTAAACCATTTTAAATTATTGAAAAGCTAAAAAATGTTTTAAATGAATTATAATTACAAAAAGGTATTTTTTTTACAGTTTCTTGCAGGTATTGCTGAGCAACAGTGAAAAAATAAAAAAATGCCTTTAAGGACAAGAAAGAGGAAAGAAAAGCAACAACAACTATAGCTGGACAAAACTGGAAAAAGAAATAGGAGGAAAAGCTTGTGATGGCAAAAAGAAAAAGTCTACTGGTAAGCAAAGTAGAGATTTCTTAAAAAAGATCTTCAAAAAACAAAAAAATGGAAAAAATAAATGTAAAACAAACAGTGTTTTAGGTACAAAGCAACAACAGAGTCAACAGCAAAAAAGAAAAGCTAATGTACAATCAGAAGTAAGTAAAAGTGATTTAACACGAAAATTAGATTTTAAAAACATTCGTCGAAAAATGTTTCAGAGAAGAGTGATGTTAAATTTGCTAAAGGATGTGAAAAAATATAAGAAAAAAACAAAATTTATTAAGAATTTTTTTTTATAGAAAATATTGTAAGTAAGGCTTTGGAAATAAAAAGAAAACTTTTTATTTTAATTTTGAATAGGATGCGTAGATTAGACAAATTAGTCAATGCAATGAAGTCACAAAGCAAAAGGAAAAGAGAAGTGAAAAAAAGTAACTTTTGTAAAGTGTTCTTGGGAGAATGGAAGCACAGTTCAAGTACTGAACCATTTTTTAATGAAGAGAGTTATCTTCAAAGTAATAGTTTGAGGCATGCAGTTGACACCAATGGTAGAGCATATGAAGTTAGAGATGGTTGTGTAATGGAAAAAGAGAAAATGGTTCCAAGAAATGAGGAAGAAGTGATGGCTGCTGAGGATATGGGGAGACGTCCAAAAGCCCCAGTGTACACTTGGAAATGTAGTAGTATTTGTACTGTGCATCAGGAATCTATTGATAAATTACGTGACTTTCTAAGAGAATATAGTAAAAAGAGTGTAAAACAGAAGATTAAGGTGCTTCAAAGACTAGATCCATGCAGAGTGAGAGAGAATACTGGTTTGCAAGGACATTCTCTGGCTTGTCTATCTAGGAAAGTGTGTCAAAGTGTTTTTCACCATTTTAGGATGCTGGCTGTTCATCATACTGAAATGAGAAAGTTTGTGAGAACATTGTATTTTGCTAAAAGTCCAGCAGTAAAGTTAAATGAGTTAAATAATGCTCTGTTCCGTGGATCTGTATCAGATGTAGTGAAGGTTACCGATGAGATTCAGTTTTGTTACTTTGGTCCACAACAAGAAAGTGCAGAAAAGGACACGGTTAATGAGGAAAATGAGGAACAGAATGTAGAACTCATTATTACTAAAAATTTTGAGGATGAAATGACAAAATTTACTATCATCTCTAATGAAAGACCAAATATTACTTGTATTTGTTGCCGCAGAAGCCATTATAAAATTCAAACAAGGAAGGTTGATCTGTATAAAAAAAGTGAAAATGAAGATAATTATAAGTGGAAGGATTTTGCAACATATATATTTCTTGAAAATTGTTTTGAATTGGGTGATGATCAGCGTATTTGTAAATACTGTTATAACAAGTTAGAAGAAAATAGAATGCCGACCAGAGCTGTACATAATAATTTAGAATTGGATGCTATTCCTGCCGAACTTTCTGATTTAAATACATATGAGTCTATACTCATTCAATGTGTTCATCCGTTCCAGATCATAGTACGTATGGAGCCCAAAACTGGTAAATTACCTCCTTCAGATTTACTGAGAGGTTTAAAAGGAAGAGTGGTGTATTTGCCATTGGATTTGAAGAAAAATATGGAACCTATTGATGCAGATACTTTGGAAACTGAACCATTAGTTATTCTGGTTAATGGTGTACCTACAAAGAATAAGAAGATTTGTCAGGAGCTGGTAGATGTACGGAAAGTACAAAGAGCAAATTTATATTTGAAAAGGAATAATAAATGGTATGAATCAATTTATATAGATGAAGATGAAGAAGATTTACAAGAAGACACAGAAACACCAACTGGGCAAATTGAAAAAGTGGACAAGTCAAAAGAAGAAGAAATTTATGAACATTTTAGCATACATCCTCTTCATTCAAAAGAAGTTATGGGAGACACTATTGATCTGTTTCAGATGAAGAAAGCAAAAGGAACTGCCGTGAGTGTATGGGAGAAGAGCTTGGAAGCTCGATGTTTTCCCCAGATGTTTCCTACAGGAAAAGGTGGACGATACGATGAACGCCCAGAACAGATACCAGCTTCTGAGTATCGGACTACAAGATTATATGCAGAAGATCCAAGATTTCGTCAAAGTATTCCTTATTTGTTTCATCTTTTATTTGAAAGCGACTTGTCTGCACTATCTTATGCAGTAAATCACATTTTAAAAAGTGGAGTACATCTACATAATGTGTCTGCTAAGGATTTTATGGACAAAGTGCAGCACCGAGATGATCATTTGGAAACACAATTGATCAATCTGATGGCTTGTCAGCGTGGGACAAATGAATATTGGTACCAACACCATGGAGAATTAAAATGCATGTTACGAAATTTAGGAACACCAACATGGTTCCTTACCCTAAGCTGTGCCGAGTACGCTTGGGATGATTTACTGGATTTTCTTCGAGAAGCAAATTCTAACATTAAAAACATCGAATACAAGACAGCAGGAGAACTGTGCTCATTGGATCCGGTTAATGTTTGCAGATATTTTAACCATAGATTTGAGGCTATGATGTCCTTCATCTGCAATAAAAAAAATCCACCTCTTGGAGAAGTTGTGGATTTCTTTTGGAGAAAAGAGTACCAAGCAAGAGGTGCTCCTCATATTCATATGCTGTTGTGGATCAAAGATGCACCAAAATTTGGAACAGATGCAGATGATGTAGTTTTAAGTTTCATTGAAGAATATGCAACATATGCTATACCTAAAAGCACACAAGAGAAAAAGTTAAAAGAGCAAGTTCTACGTTTTCAAAATCATCGGTGTGGAAAATACTGTCGGCGAAAGTACAAGAGCAAAGATAAATTCTACACAAAATGTCGATTTGGATTTCCACGACCTGTTATTTCAAAAGGAAGAGTAAACAGTTTTATGTCAGCTGTGCGACATACTATTACAAGAAAATCACCTAAGAATACCTACAACCTACGAAGAAAAGAAGAGTCAAAATACATAAATGACTACAACCCAGTCATTTTATCCATGTGGAATGCTAACATGGATATTCAGTATGTGGCAGACAATTCTATTGCTGTTGCTCGGTATGTCACATCATACATCACTAAATCTGAGAAAACAGAATTGAAGGAAATGTGGGAAGAGATTTCTCATGAGAAGACTGTCAGTAAGAAGCTATACAGTTTCAGTTTAAAGATGTTATCGCATCGAGAAATTGGATCCTACGAATGCTCAGATAGGTTATCATCTGCAAGTCCTTACTCGAAATCCAGAAGAATAATTTGGGTAAGTTTAGGCCTTGCAGGAATGAGAAATCGGGTACTGAAATCTGTTGCATAAATTGAATATTTGGCCGAGTATAACCCGGAAAGTACAGATATTTTGAAATCAAACATGTTGGACACGTATTACCCAAAAAGAAGTCGTCATCTTGAGAACATGTGTCTCTATGAAGTGCTGCAGAACTACATTTTTTACCGGAAAGCCACAGAAGACATCAATAATGGAAAATATAAAGTCATTGGTGAAGAAGGATGTTTGGTGAAGCAAACAAAAGGAAGTTTGATTAATCACAGGAAGCTCAGTTGTGATACAACTGAGAAAAAGGAATTTTACTACTTGGCACTTTTACAGCTGTTTAAACCATGGCGTTCAGAGGACGAACTACTGGGAGAATTTAACAGCTATGAAGATTCATTTAATGCGTATAAAAAAACAATTCAATGCAGTACTTTCACGAATTACGTGCAAATGTTAAATGAAGAAATAGAACAGGAAAGTACAATTGCAGCTGAAGTAGCTAGAGACAGTTCTCAAGACATCCAAAGTTCTGGAACACTCAGTCAAGATCCCCTAGGACAACCTATTGTAGAAAATGAAGCTGCAATAGCCATGACTGAAGTAGAAATGGCTATGAATCAAGCACAGGAAGATTCAATAGACTTACTAAATCTGGATCAACAACTGAATGAAGAACAAAAACAAATTTATGAAGAAGTCACCAAAAAAATTGATCATGGATTACTACATGAAAATAAAGAGTGCTCATGCACATCATTTGAACCAATCAGGATGTATGTGAGTGGACAAGCAGGAACTGGAAAAAGTTTCTTAATAAAAGTCATCAAAAGCTACCTACAGCAAAAAACAGCTTCCACTTTGTCTTGTGTTGTAACTGCTCCAACTGGGTTAGCAGCCTATAACATAAAAGGAATTACCTTACGTCGCTTGCTAATGTTACCAGTGGAGCATGAGAACCAAATACAATATCACAAGCTAACAGGAGAAGCATGCTTCGAAGTTTCAAGAGTGTTGAAGAAGATGCAAGTTCTCATTATTGATGAGGTGAGCATGGTATCAAACGTAATGCTTGCCTTTGTGCATTTAAGAATGCAACAAATTCTAAAAAGAGACTATGACGTGTTATTTGGAGGAAAACACGTCATAGTTTTTGGGGATCTTTTACAGCTCACTCCAGTAAAAGGACAACCTGTGTTTAATACTGTGACACATGAAGACACGAAGAAGTCATTAGGAAGCATTGGTAATGCAAATATTTGGTCGTTCTTTGAGTACAAAGAACTCACTACCAATATGAGGCAAGCAAACGATGAAGATTATGCAACTATTCTGAAAGATATTAGAATTGGACTTCGCACAGAAGATGGCAAAAAAGCATTACAGAGTCGGATGCTACATAATTTATTTCCAAAGGAAACAATAGTTGCAGAGAAAATTTTCAAGAACATTGCTGAAAAAAATACTGTAATCTGCTTAATGCCAACACTACGCGAATGCTCAATATTCAATGAGGAACTTTTGAAATTGGAAAAAGAAGAGATTAAGAAAATGGAAGCAGTGGACAAAATTCAGCATGAAGGAATTACTATTACATTAACAGGCAAACTGAAAAATAAATTGGATTCACTAGAGAAGAACATTTCAAAAACAGCTGGATTAGAAAAAAATCTATATGTTTGCATGAATTGTCGAGTGATTTTAAGGAGAAATTTGGATGTAGAAAAAGGTTTAGTAAATGGAGCTATGGGTAAAGTTGTGGGTTATGAGAAGTACCAGAAAAAAGATGGAATTGAATTTTTAAAAATAAAATTTGACCAGATTGAAGAGGTTAAAGACATTAGTCGTTGTTCAGTTCATTTTTTGCTAGTGAAAGACTTGTATGTACGTAGGAAGCAGTTTCCATTTTCTCTAGCATATGCTGTAACTATTCACAAGTCTCAAGGATTAACTGTAGATAGTGCTTTTGTAAACATTGGTTCTACTGTATTCAAAGAAGGTATGGCATATGTTGCTTTGTCACGCGTGAAAACATTATCTGGTTTATTTATGATAGACTTTGATGACTCAAAAGTTAGTGCTGATGCAAACTGTGTAAAGGAGTATAATAGATTAAGAAGAACCTATGCTCCTCATTTAGGTCAGTATCCTGTGATTGAAAAACATGTTGTTTCTCAGAAAAGGAGAATTGAGAATATTTGTAATGAGGATGGACAGAAGAGAAAACAAAAGGTGAGTGATGTGATTGTAAGCAAAAAGAAAAAGGACAGTGTTCAAGAGGTTGTTGGTTGTCATTTTGAAAATAGCTCTGGTGTCAACTGCTACGCAAATGTAGTGCTGAATGTTGTTTTTTATCTTGAAAATTTGCAAGAGCAGATAAAAGTAAATCATGGAAAAAGATTCTGTTCTCTGCTGAGTCTCCTTTTTGAGAAGCTCTTTAATGATAAAACTAAAATAGAAAGTGCTTCTGATGTTAGAAATCTTTTAGATGTATGTTCAGGATCTACGCAGTTTAAAGAAAATGTTCAGCAAGATGCACAGGAATTCTTAATATATATGCTGATGGTACTGGAAGATGAAGGAGTAGAAGTAGAAAATTTATTTGGTGTCTCTTATAAATGGGAACATTGCTGTGAAAACTGTATGAACACATGCAGTAGTAATGTTGATTCTGAAAGGTTCACATATTTACCATTACCACAAAGTAAATCAGTGACTTTTAGTAAATTAGTTAAAGATGCCAATCACAACATGGAATGTTCTGAATGCAAATCTGACATGTTTTCCACGTTATTTTTACAGAAATACGGTCAGTATGTAATTTTAATGATGCAACGTTGTAGAGCTGATGGTTCAAAATTGGATACTTTAATAAAGAAGTTTATAGGACAACAATTATCAATTTCTGGAAAAACTTTTGTTACAGTTGCAATAATTTTTCATGAAGGACCTACTGTAACTTCTGGACATTACACAGTTTATCTTAAATGTGAAAAAGGCTGGACACTGCGTAATGATTCCCAATTAATTTTCAAGCAACGTTTGCCTTATGATTTACCCAATTCTTACTTAATTTTTCTGAAACCTAAATTTTAAAAACTAAAAACTGCATCTGAAGAAAGCATTTTAAGAAATTTTAAAGGATTATAATTGAAGATTTCACTTAAAAAGGATTTTGAAATTACTATTTGGCCTAAAGGAAAAGTAATAAAAACAAATGTGGAATTTTTTGACAGATATTATTTTGGCATATGTGCTTTTGCAACAATGTTTAAAGATGGAATATCTACAAAATGATTATTCATCTAAAAAGTTATTTGTAATATATATGTAATATTTCTATCAAAGTATATTTTAGTGTGGATAGTTTTTGGGCTTTTTTAAACAATCTTTCAGATAGTTTTTTTTTTGCCCGCTGTTAAATGATGAATACAATTGTTTTCACTATTTTAAGTGAAAATTAAAAAATTCTGAGAACAGCAAAAAAAGGGCAAAAAATTGCTTTGTAAAATATGTAAAAACATGTACTGCTTTATAAAATGTATGATTGAATATTAATACTTTTTTTCTTTTTTTTCAGAACTTGAAAGAAAAATTAAAAAATGAAATTCTGTTTCCTTGCAAATTATTAAAAATGTTTTTTTATCAAAATAAGTTATTTTAAAAATAAGATAAGTAAAAAATATTTGTATTTCTTAATCCTTCCTTTTCATGATTCCTGTTTGTTCACCTCTCTTTGTTCATTAAAATTAAAAAAAAAAAAAAATTCTAAAAAACCTCCTTGGGTGCGCGCAGCGTGCGCGCACCCCAAAAAAAAAATAAAAAAAAAAATCACCCAAAAATATTTTTGGGCTTAGTTTTTAGGTGGCTCTGAAAAGAGCCCTTGAGTTAATGTAGGGAAACAGGAAGAGAAAAACGAAAAAAATAAAAAACATCTATGGCCTAGAGCACTGATGCGCATCAAATTTTCGTTGAAGGAGATCAAGACTGGTCTCCCCCACAGAAATAAGACTACCACAATCAGTGCACCGTGTAGACAACCTCGCCAAACAAGGTAGACCAACAAGAGGTGTAGAAAAAGGTGAAGGCACCATCGCAGTAGAAGTGCTTGCCTGAGCTGCCGAAGATGTGCTCGGCTGAGCTGCTGCAGATGTTGTCGGCTGAGCAGGTGGAGGGTTTGCTCCAGAAGCTCGACGAAAAGGCACTGGATGCATTGCCTCAACATGCCTCGTCATTGTGTGTATGCTAAAAGAATACTTCTTGTTAGCATTCCCACGTGATAAGACTTTTTGACACAATACACAAGTAACTTTCGGTGCATTCACTTTTTTTTGTCCCTCAGGGAAAGTAAAAAACTGCCATATAAAGCTGTCTTTCGGCTTCCTGTTCCTCTGTCTCTCAAGAGTGTCCTGTTCACTCTCTGAAGATGGTTGCTGCTCAGCCATTGTCTCTCAACAACAGATTAGCTCCTTCTCCAAGGGAATCAGAACTAATAATAAAGAAAGTGGGAGTGGTGTTGGAAGAATCTGGAACTGAAAGTACTTCAAACCAATCAAAAGTCATTATTGTGGATCACATGACTTGCAATGAGGGGATTGGGTGTGGTGTTGAAACAATCAGAAACTGAAAGTAATGAAAACCAATTAGAAGTGTTGTTTTATTATGAACATAACCCGAGGTGCGCGCACGGAGCAAGTTCGGAGCGCGCACCCGGCAATTACGCATGCGCAAATGCGTACGAGCGCATGCGCATACGTGGTATGCGCGTCATAACGCGCATACGTAGCACACGCGTATACGCGAACGACAGCGCGCGTACTCTACGCGTATACGGAAGAGTACCGCGTGGAGCACGTATGACGCACGCACGCATGCGTACGTACGCATACGTACGCACGCATGCTAGAGGGGTGCAAAAAGAAGCAAACGAGGTACAGAAAGAGGTAAGAGAGGTGCACAAAGAGGGAAGAAGGGTACAGGAAGAGACAAGTGGGGTGCAGAAAGAAGCAAGAGAGGTGTAGAAAGAAGCAAGAGAAGTACAGAAGGAAACAACAGAGGTGCAGAAAGAAACATGTGTAGTGTAGGAAGAAGCAAGAGCAGTGCAGAAAGAGGCAAGAGAGGTACAGAAAGAGGCAAAAGAAGTGCAAAAAGAAGCAAAAGAGGTGTAGAAAGAGGCAAGAGGGGTGCAGAAAGAGACAAGAGCAGTGCAGAAAGAACCAAGAGACGTGCAGGGAAAGGGAAGAAGGGTGCCGAAAAAGGCACAAGGGGCAGAAAGAAGCAAGAGAGGTGTAGAAAGAAGCAAGAGAAGTACAAAAGAAGCAACAGAGGTACAGAAAGAGGCAAGATAAGTGCAGAAGGAAGCAACAGAGGTGCAGAAAGAGGCAAGAAAAGTGCAGAAGGAGGCCAGAGAGTTGCAGAAACAGGCAAAAAAGGTGTACACAGAGGTAACAGGGGTTAACACAGTGGCAAAATAGGTACAAAAAGAACCGACAGAGGTGCACAACGAGGCAAGAGGGGTGCATAAATGTGCAGGGGAGTAGCAGATAGAAGCAAGAGCAATGCAGAAAGAAACAACGGAGGTGCTGAAAGAGAGAAGAGAAGTGCAGAAAAAAGCAAAAGGGGCAGAAAGAGGCAAGAGGGGTGCAGAAAGAGGCAAGGGAGGTACACACAGAGGCACGAGGGGTACAGAAATTTACAAGAGAGGTACAGAAAAAAGCAAGAGAAGTGCAAAAAGAAGCAACAGAGGTGTAGAAAGAGGCAGGAGGAGTGCAGAAACAAGCAAGAGAAGTGCAGAAAGAGGCAAGAAAATTGCTGAAAGAAGCAACAGAGGTGTAGAAAGAAGTGAGAGAAGTGCATAAAGAGGAAAGTGAGGTGCAGAAAGAGGCAAGAGAGGTGCAGAAAATGGCAAGAGAACTGCAGAAAGAGGCAAGAGGGATGCAAAAAAGGGAAGAAGGGTATATATAGAATCAAGAGAGGTGAAGAAAGAGGGAAGATGAGTGCAGAAAGAGAAAACAGGGGTCCAGAAAGAAGCAAGTTAGGTGCAGAAAGAGGCAAAAGAAGTGCAGAAAGAAGCAACAGAGGTGCAGAAGGAGGCAAGAGAACTGGCAAAAGAGGCAAGAAAGTTGCTGAAACAGGCAAAAGAGGTGCTGAAAGAGGGGACAAGGTGCAGACAGAGTCAAGAGAGGTACAGAAAGTTAGAAGAGGGGTGTAGAAAGAGACAAGAGGGGTACAGAAATTTGCAATAGAGGTGCAGAAAGAAGCAAGTGTAGTGTAGAAAGAGGCAAGAGAGGAGAAGAAAGAGGCAAGAGAGGTGAACAGAGAGACATGAGGGGTGCAGAAATTTGCACGAGTGGTGCAGAAAGAAGAGAAGTGCAGAAAGAAGCAACAGAGGTGCAGAAAGAGGCAAGAGGGCTGCAGAAAGAGACAAGAGCAGTGCAGAAAGAACCAAGAGACGTGCAGGGAAAGGGAAGAAGGGTGCTGAAAAAGGCACAAGGGGGCAGAAAGAAGCAAGAGAGGTGTAGAAAGAAGCAAGAGAAGTACAAAAGAAGCAACAGAGGTACAGAAAGAGGCAAGATAAGTGCAGAAGGAAGCAACAGAAGAAAAGAAGTATATAAAGAGGCAAGTGAGGTGCAGAAAGAGGCAAGAGAGGTGCAGAAAGAAGCAAGTGTAGTGCAGAAAGAGGCAAGAGAGGTGCAGAAAATGGCAAGTGAACTGCAGAAAGAGACAAGAGGGATGCAAAATAGGGAAAAGGTTGCAGAAAGAAGCAAGAGAGATGCAGAAAGAGGGAAGATGAGTGCAGAAAGAGACAACAGGGGTGCAGAAAGAAGCAGGTTAGGTGCAGAAAGAGGAAAAAGAAGTACAGAAAGAAGCAACAGAGGTGCAGAAGGAGGCAAGAGAACCTCAGAAAGAGGCATGAAGGTTGAAGAAACAGGAAAAAGAGGTGCAGAAAGAGGGACCCGGGGTGCAGACAGAGGCAAGAGAGGCGCAGAAAGTGGGAAGAGGGGTGCAGAAAGAGACAAGAGGGTTGCAGAAATTTGCAAGAGAGGTGCAGAAAGGAGCAAGAGAAGTACAGAAAGAAGCAAGAGAGGTGAAGAAATAAGGAAGAGGGGTGCAGAAAGAGGCAAGAGGGATGCAGAAATTGGCAAAAGAGGTAAAGAAAGAAGCAGGAGCAGTGCAGAAATTACCAACAGAGGTACAAAAACAAGCAAGAGGGGTGCAGAAAGAGGTAGGAGAAGTGCAGTAAGAGGCAACAGAAGTGCAGAAGGAGGCAAGAGAACTGCACAAAGAGGCAGGAGAGTTGCAGAAACAGACAAAAGAGGTGCAGAAAGAAGAAATAGGGGTGCAGACAGAGGCAAGAGAAATGCAGAAAGAAGGTAGAGCAGTGCAGAAAGAAGCAACAGAGGTGCAGAAAGAGGCAAGGGGGTGCAGAAAGAAGCAACAGAGGTACAGAAAGAAACAAGAGAAGTGCATTAAGAAGCAACAGAGGTGCAGAAATAGGCAAGAGGGATGCAGAAAGAGGCAAGAGGGATGCAGAAAGAGGCAAGAGAAGTACAGAAAGAAGGAACAGAGGTACAGAAAGAGGCAAGAGGGATGCAGAAAGAGGGAAGAGAGGTATAGAAAGAGGCAAAAGAGTTGCACAAAGAGGGAAGATTGGTGCAGAAAGAGGCAAGAGTGGTACAGAAAGAAGCAACAGAGGTGCAGAAAGAGGCAAGAGGGGTGCAGAAAGAAGCTAGAGAGGTGTAGAAAGAGACAAGAAGGGTACAGAAAGAAGCAAGTGGGGTGCAGAAAGAGGCAAGAGAGGTGAAGAAGGAAGTAAGAGTGGTTTACACACCATTAGTACAAATTGAATACCCACATTTAGCAATAAGTAACAGATGAACATTTTAGGTGTGCAAAGGGCCTTCCACCACGCTTTAACACTTGTTGCTGCATTTTTGGTAACGTTTCAGCAGTTTGAGCCTGAAACAACGTTTTTTTGTTCAAATCTGTAGATTATGCAGCAGATGATGGATTATGTGGCAAATGCGGTAAATGTGTAATTGTGCAAAAGTCGGTGCAGCCAAACAGTTGCATAATTCCATTGGCCCTGCTCATACCTCTGACTAGGTCCAGAAGTGTTCCTCAGTGGTTCCTTCTTTTTTTTTTCTTTGAGTTTATAGTTTAGCTTCTATGGAAATGAGGAAGATTAAACCTGAGGTTACAACTCCACAACACAGACTATCATACCACACAATTACTCTCCATAACACATAATCCCACTCTACATAATTCCTATACCCTAAATACCACATATTTTCTATCCACATAATTTCACTGCACAACATATCACATAATTCCACTACACACAACCTACATCCACTCCACTCCAAGAAACATTAATGAAACACTTTTACATTTACAACGCCAATAGCTTCTTCACTTCAACTGGTTGTTGTGTTTGCAGAGTGGTGGGTAAAGAGGGCTGGGCCTCCAACCAGCACTCAGGAATTCTGTTGCATAGGACTTACAGGAGGTACCAGGAGGGCTTCTTGGCCCCGAAAGTCCCTCAGGAGTAAAGTGGGCTTCATCCCCCAACCCGTAGTGAGCCAGGGGGCGCATTTGCAGAGTGGTGGAGAAAGGGAGGGCGTGGCCTCCAAAGACCTCTTAGTAATCCCACTGTGTGGGACTTACTGGAGGTAACAGGAAGGGTAGTTGGCCCCCAGGGATAACCTTGGGGGCCAACTACCCCTTCTATTACCTCCAGTAAGTCCCACCCAGCAGCCTTGGTAAGTACTCATAGTAGGCCATGCCCCCTTTGACCACCAGTCTACAAATGTACTCCCTGGGGCACTCTTTGATGGGGATTACAGTCCCCTTCGCTGATGGGGGTCCTTAGGGGCCAACTAGCCTACCTGATACCTCCAGTAAGCCCCAGACAGTGGGATTGCTGAGAGGTGGACACAGGCCACGCCCCCTCTCTCCACCAGTCTGCAAATGTGCCTCCTTGTGTGCTCTTTGTTAGGGATGAAGTCCCCTTGCCTCCTGAGGGTCACTGGGTGCCAACTAGCCATCCTGTTATCTCTAGTAAGCCCCACACAGCTGGATTGCTGAGAGTGGTCACATGCCACACCCTCTTTTTACACCACTCTGCAAACGTACCTCCTGGCCACTGCTGCTCGGGTAATGAAGACACTTTAATCCTGAGGTCCTCAGGACACAAGATGACCTCATCGCCCCACCAGCAGTACACCTAGAGGCACTTTTCCAGAGTGGTGTAAAAAGGGGTGTGGCTTCAGGCCAACTCTGAGCAATCCCACTGTGTGGGCTTACTGGAGGTACCTGTTGGGCTAGTTGGCCCCCAGAGACCCTCTGGATTCAAGGAGACTTAATCCACCAACTTAAAACATGCCAGGAGGTGCATTTGCACAGTGGTGTAGGGAGGGAGCGGGGCCTCCTGCACAATGCCGGCTTTTCTAAAATTAGCTTTTTGCAAGGGGGCTGTGTGGCCCCCCTTCCCTTTATTATTTTTGGGCCCTGGGGACCCAATCGCCCAGGGCCTGAGCATTTTTTGATTTTTTTAAATAAAAAAACAGTAAGGGGGCGTGAGGCCCCCCTCCCATGGACGATTTCAGCCCTGGGGACCCTATCCCTGGGTCATGGACACATATTTATTTATTTATTTAATTGTTTTTAAGGAGGGGGCTGTGTGGACCCCCTCCTGAGGCCATTATTGGCTCCAGGGATCACATTTAAAAAAAACAAAATTTAGGGAGGGGGGCACTGAGGCCCCCCTCCCCATGGCCACTATTGACCCCAGGGACCCCATCCCCCGGGGCCTGGCCACATATTGGGGACCACGGGGGAGCCCCAATGCCCTCACGGTCCCAGCCAGATCCCCGCCTCCTGCGGGAGCCAGCATTGCTTTTGGACAAGGGGAGCTTCTAACATGCAGCTCCCCTTGTCCAAAAGCAATTCTGCTTTGCTTCTTTGCAGCTCTGCTCTCCCTTTCAAGAAGCAAAGCAGTGTTTGCTATGGCAGGGCGGGAGCCGAGCTCCCGCCCTGCCATAGAAAACTGAATCCCGTGACATTGCATTGGTCCACAACCGACCACTGTATTTAAATAATTAGTGCCCCGGGGAGGTCATAATCCCTGTGGCAGTGTGGGGGGGAGGAGATCTCACGCATTTTTTTTATAAATAAGCTCCGGGGAGGTGGCGGACCCCGAGGCTGCAAGGTAACAGTTATATACATATATATATATAAACATCACAAGTTGCCCTGCATAGAGACGCCAACACGAAAGTAAGTATCACCTTCTTTATTTGCAGGCAGTAGGCAAAATGCAAAGAAGCATTTCCAGCAAGACGCCAAACGTTTCGGGCTTCATGCCCTTGATCACTGGCGTGTGTTGAAAGTCCCGGCAGCTGTGTGGACTTATTACCATGTGCCTCCGCCCATTTGGGACTTTGAATTGCAGAATTGCTTTATGGGACAGGTAGTCCTACTTGATCCAAGGTGGGTGCTCAGGGATATTCCAACACAAATTGTCTTTCCCAAGTGGGTGCCAAAAAAAAGAAAAAACACACTGTGCCTGCCAATGTTCATTCCTGCAAAAATCGGCACTTACTTTCCCTCAGAGCGCTCGTATTATCAGGCGCTGTAGGTCCGCTGTATAGGCGGAGGTTTCTTCAAACCTAACGCCACTGAGGAAGGGAGCAAGTGAATCCTGAAACGCGTCTGGCGTGGTCAGAATACCAGTGTAACCCGTGCTCGGATGCTGCCTGCAGGCAGGTTGTGGAATAAAGCAAGTGCGATGAAGCTTCGTGTGGCGTCACTCCTTGGGGCTTACCTGTAGTTTGGATATGTTTCGGCCGTGCCCGGCCGCGGAGTGAGGCCCACCGCAGTGGTGCGGGTCCATGCGGGCTCCAACGTGTTGCCGGCAGTGATGGGACGAGGCAAGTACAGCGCCTTTGCGGGGTGGTGCTGGCTTGTATGCACAGAGTTCACAACCACAAAGCGGGACAGGCTGCTTTGAACATGGGGTTTCAATCCACTTGGATTTCATTTTAAGACATTTTCGAAGTAAGAAGAGGCCACCCCACAAGGGGAAGATTATAACGCACTACAATGCCCAGAAGACCATGAGTAATGGCCCTGCCCACTTGGGACGGCAGTTGCAATTTAAAGTGTGCGCTATTGGTGCTCAGACTTTCTTCAAACCTAACGCCACTGAGGAAGGGAGCAAGTGAATCCTGAAACGCGTCTGGCGTGGTCAGAATACCAGTGTAACCCGTGCTCGGATGCTGCCTGCAGGCAGGTTGTGGAATAAAGCAAGTGCGATAAAGCTTCGTGTGGCGTCACTCCTTGGGGCTTACCTGTAGTTTGGATATGTTTCGGCCGTGCCCGGCCGCGGAGTGAGGCCCACCGCAGTGGTGCGGGTCCATGCGGGCTCCAACGTGTTGCCGGCAGTGATGGGACGAGGCAAGTACAGCGCCTTTGCGGGGTGGTGCTGGCTTGTATGCACAGAGTTCACAACCACAAAGCGGGACAGGCTGCTTTGAACATGGGGTTTCAATCCACTTGGATTTCATTTTAAGACATTTTCGAAGTAAGAAGAGGCCACCCCACAAGGGGAAGATTATAACGCACTACAATGCCCAGAAGACCATGAGTAATGGCCCTGCCCACTTGGGACGGCAGTTGCAATTTAAAGTGTGCGCTATTGGTGCTCAGACTTTCTTCAAACCTAACGCCACTGAGGAAGGGAGCAAGTGAATCCTGAAACGCGTCTGGCGTGGTCAGAATACCAGTGTAACCCGTGCTCGGATGCTGCCTGCAGGCAGGTTGTGGAATAAAGCAAGTGCGATAAAGCTTCGTGTGGCGTCACTCCTTGGGGCTTACCTGTAGTTTGGATATATATATATATATATATATATATATTACCTACTGGCGGTCGCCAGTAGGTAGTTATAGTTAGGACCCTGTTTCCATAGGAAATCCGCAACATTCTATTTTGAATAACTTTGGCGCCGGTCGACGAATCCTCGTGAATTTCTCAAAATAGGTGGGGCGCTACGCTCCGCTCCTACCCTGAAAGTCTCGGGGGGATTCGTCAAGCGGGGGCTGAGATAAAAGGGGGGTCCCTAAACACGTTTTTCCCATGCATTTTTCCATAGGACCTTTAGACAGGGCTACAGCCCGAACGGCTGAACAGAATTACTAGAAATTTGGCAGAGAGGTAGTCCTCAGGTCAAGGAAGTGCCTTTTGTAGGTTTGGTGTAAATCTGTTCAGTAGATTCTGAGAAAATAGCCTTTAAATCAATATATATATCTGAGCCAGCTTACGGTACGCTTACCGTAAGCTTACCGTACGCGTACGGTGGCGTGCGCGAGCGCGATTCTGATTGGCTGTTAGATCTTAGTAAACATTCGAATCGGCCGAAACCAGGATGCGGCGGCCGCCATTTCGTGTGTGTCACTCAGAAAAAAAAGAGTGATAACAAGAAAAGGGGGCAAGGAGGAGAGTTACAGACCCCCTTACATTTGTGAGGGGGTCAAAGAAGGACAGAAAAGTACAAAGAAAACATTTATTGATTTTAAAAAAAATCACGGGGTACGCGTACAGTAAGCGTACGGTAACAAATAAAAAATAAAAGAAATGAAATTCAGATTTAAGTGTTTAGATATTAGGGGGCTCTAAAAAGAGCCGTTGTGTTTATGAAGTTATTTTTTATTGGTACCTACAAGTAAGTACCGATGCAGAGTCTACGGTTCAAGAGGAAGACTCTGTTCCCTTCATCATTGAAGTGCACACCATCTCCTCTATAAATGTCTTGCATGTCGTAACGCAAGTTGTTGTGGTAAATGGAACCCATACCATAGTCACGGAGGAAAGCAGAAACAGATTTGTTGACGTGCTTTCTTGCTTTGTCAATCTGCGGACAGAAATGATTGGACCAGTTCCATTTTTGCCTTTGGCATATGTTGGAAAAGACAAAGGCAGTTTTAGGGAAAAGTGAAAACAGTTGTGCAAAGGTGTCCTTCATAAGCATTTCCAGACCTACCCCAGTCAAAGTGCCTAGGTCATTGCCACCACAGTGCACTATTATGAGGTCAGGGTGTTGGATTTGCATGAAGGATTTCACCAATGGCATCAATTGGTGCCACTTTAACCCTCTCTGACCAATCCATTTAATGTCTACATTTGGCAAAGCAAGGTCTCTCACAATACCTGTTTTCTCTGCAAACTTTTCACTCCAGAAGACATAGCTGTGTCCTACAATCCACACTGTGAACATCTTCAAAGGAGATCTGGATGCACTCAGGAGGTGTAATTCAGTAGAATGGTAAAAAGAAATGAAAGACAGTTTGGAAATGGAGGCATACATATTTTTTTATAAAAAAAAAGAACTGATTGGCTGTTTCATACCATTCTACACTAAAAACTAGGCTGTATGTGTAAATTTATAGAAGCATGTTTTGTATTGGTACAGAAAAATGTGTTACCAAAGAACAGTACTATGGATTTGCTGTAAGGTTTGAAAAGTCAAGCACTCTTGCTCTGTGGAATTGAAACATTGTTTGGCGAACTTCTGACCTAACTCCACACAGCAGTGTTCCATGAGCTGTTGCTATGGTAGCAGGCAGAAGTCAAGTTGGGGGAAGGGTACTAGGCAGAAGTCAAGTTGGGGGAAGGGTACTTTTGGAAAAGGGTTGGTTTTCAACCAATAGAAATGTGTGATTACATTTGAAAAAAAGGGGGAAGCACTGAGATTTGAAACTTACATGTATATGTGTGGAAAAATAGAGGGAAACTTTGCCATTATCTGGTTCTGCTGAGAGGAGAGAGGTGTAGAGAACAGAGATCCTGGCTCTGATAATCTGCTGTTTGAGTGCCACATTTCTTTCACAACTAACTAATTTTAAAGGTGAGTTTAGAGTTTGAGAGGAGATGTATATGGTAAATTAAGAAATGAATAATAGAAATGTAATTCTTTTTGTTGAAGTTGTGTTTATTATTTTCTGTTTTGGGAGAAATTTAAATGTGAGGAACATGTAAAATAATATGGACTATGTTTTCACGATAAATTAAGGTGTATTGGAATAAAAAAAGAATAGTTTAAGGGTTTGAGGTTGGACTCAGTAATGCAAATACATTCAGCATCACTAAGGCTGGTTGCCCTTGGTGGAATGTAGGCAGTCACCCAGGTTACACATGTTGGGAAATATAGGCAGAGATTTATTGTGTACAACTCTGGTAATTTTATATTTGCATTAGTAGGAAAAAGGGGGAGCGATTTTTTGGTGCAGAAGCAGACTCTTAGCACACACCCAGCTCCTTTCCATGTATAATCATGCACAGTATTTACAAGCGAGTGGGGTTTGAGGTTTCAGTCTGTAATGCAAATACATTCAGCATCACTAAGGCTGGTTGCCCTTGCTGGAGTGTAGGCAGTCACCCAGGATACACATGGTGGTGGTCTGAAAAAGCAGTTTGGACATGGGCTTTTTAAAAAATCTGAAAAGTGGATTCATAATGTGTCAGTCTGTAAAAGTGATTATCACTTGCCAAAAAAAAAGAGCAGTAAGTGTGCTATCAAATTGGCAAAGAAATTTCGTTTTGTGACTAATGTGAAAACATGACTCTGTGTGCAAATAGGAATTACAGGCAGAGATTTATTGCGTTTTGCTCTGGTGATTTCACAGTTGCATTAGTAGGAAAAAGGGGGAGCGATTTTTTGGTGCAGAAGCAGACTCTTAGCACACACCCAGCTCCTTTCCATGTATAATCATGCACAGTATTTACAAGCGAGTGGGGTTTGAGGTTTCAGTCTGTAATGCAAATACATTCAGCATCACTAAGGCTGGTTGCCCTTGCTGGAGTGTAGGCAGTCACCCAGGATACACATGGTGGTGGTCTGAAAAAGCAGTCTGGACATGGGCTTTTTAAAAAATCTGAAAAGTGGATTCATAATGTGTCAGTCTGTAAAAGTGATTATCACTTGCCAAAAAAAAAGAGCAGTAAGTGTGCTTTCAAATTGGCAAAGAAATTTCGTTTTGTGACTAATGTGAAAACATGACTCTGTGTGCAAATAGGAATTACAGCCAGAGATTTATTGCGTTTTGCTCTGGTGATTTCACAGTTGCATTAGTAGGAAAAAGGGGGAGCGATTTTTTGGTGCAGAAGCAGACTCTTAGCACACACCCAGTTCCTTTCCATGTATAATCATGCACAGTATTTACAAGCGAGTGGGGTTTGAGGTTTCAGTCTGTAATGCAAATACATTCAGCATCACTAAGGCTGGTTGCCCTTGCTGGAGTGTAGGCAGTCACCCAGGATACACATGGTGGTGGTCTGAAAAAAAAAAGTCTGGACATGGGCTTTTTAAAAAATCTGAAAAGTGGATTCATAATGTGTCAGTCTGTAAAAGTGATTATCACTTGCCAAAAAAAAAGAGCAGTAAGTGTGCTTTCAAATTGGCAAAGAAATTTCGTTTTGTGACTAATGTGAAAACATGACTCTGTGTGCAAATAGGAATTACAGGCAGAGATTTATTGCGTTTTGCTCTGGTGATTTCACAGTTGCATTAGTAGGAAAAAGGGGGAGCGATTTTTTGGTGCAGAAGCAGACTCTTAGCACACACCCAGCTCCTTTCCATGTGGAATCATGCACAGTATTCACAAGCGAGTGGGGTTTGAGGTTTCAGTCTGTAATGCAAATACATTCAGCATCACTAAGGCTGGTTGCCCTTGCTGGAGTGTAGGCAGTCACCCAGGATACACATGGTGGTGGTCTGAAAAAGCAGTCTGGACATGGGCTTTTTAAAAAATCTGAAAAGTGGATTCATAATGTGTCAGTCTGTAAAAGTGATTATCACTTGCCAAAAAAAAAGAGCAGTAAGTGTGCTTTCAAATTGGCAAAGAAATTTTGTTTTGTGACTAATGTGAAAACATGACTCTGTGTGCAAATAGGAATTACAGGCAGAGATTTATTGCGTTTTGCTCTGGTGATTTCACAGTTGCATTAGTAGGAAAAAGGGGGAGCGATTTTTTGGTGCAGAAGCAGACTCTTAGCACACACCCAGCTGCTTTCCATGTAGAATCATGCACAGTATTTACAAGCGAGTGGGGTTTGAGGTTTCAGTCAGTAATGTAAATACATTCAGCATCACTAAGGCTGGTTGCCCTTGCTGGAGTGTAGGCAGTCACCCAGGTTACACATGGTGGTGGTCTGAAAAAGCAGTCTGGACATGTGCTTTTAAAAAAATCTGAAAAGTGGATTCATAATGTGTCAGTCTGTAAAAGTGATTATCACTTGCCAAAAAAAAAGAGCAGTAAGTGTGCTTTCAAATTGGCAAAGAAATTTCGTTTTGTGACTAATGTGAAAACATGACTCTGTGTGCAAATAGGAATTACAGCCAGAGATTTATTGCGTTTTGCTCTGGTGATTTCACAGTTGCATTAGTAGGAAAAAGGGGGAGCGATTTTTTGGTGCAGAAGCAGACTCTTAGCACACACCCAGCTGTTTTTCATGTAGAATCATGCACAGTATTTACAAGCGAGTGGGGTTTGAGGTTTCAGTCTGTAATGCAAATACATTCAGCATCACTAAGGCTGGTTGCCCTTGCTGGAGTGTAGGCAGTCACCCAGGTTACACATGGTGGTGGTCTGAAAAAGCAGTCTGGACATGGGCTTTTTAAAAAATCTGAAAAGTGGATTCATAATGTGTCAGTCTGTAAAAGTGATTATCACTTGCCAAAAAAAAAGAGCAGTAAGTGTGCTTTCAAATTGGCAAAGAAATTTCGTTTTGTGACTAATGTGAAAACATGACTCTGTGTGCAAATAGGAATTACAGGCAGAAATTTATTGCGTTTTGCTCTGGTGATTTCACAGTTGCATTAGTAGGAAAAAGGGGGAGCGATTTTTTGGTGCAGAAGCAGACTCTTAGCACACACCCAGCTCCTTTCCATGTAGAATCATGCACAGTATTTACAAGCGAGTGGGGTTTGAGGTTTCAGTCTGTAATGCAAATACATTCAGCATCACTAAGGCTGGTTGCCCTTGCTGGAGTGTAGGCAGTCACCCAGGTTACACATGGTGGTGGTCTGAAAAAGCAGTCTGGACATGTGCTTTTAAAAAAATCTGAAAAGTGGATTCATAAAGTGTCAGTCTGTAAAAGTGATTATCACTTGCCAAAAAAAAAGAGCAGTAAGTGTGCTTTCAAATTGGCAAAGAAATTTCGTTTTGTGACTAATGTGAAAACATGACTGTGTGCAAATAGGAATTACAGCCAGAGATTTATTGCGTTTTGCTCTGGTGATTTCACAGTTGCATTAGTAGGAAAAAGGGGGAGCGATTTTTTGGTGCAGAAGCAGACTCTTAGCACACACCCAGCTGCTTTCCATGTATAATCATGCACAGTATTTACAAGCGAGTGGGGTTTGAGGTTTCAGTCTGTAATGCAAATACATTCAGCATCACTAAGGCTGGTTGCCCTTGCTGGAGTGTAGGCAGTCACCCAGGATACACATGGTGGTGGTCTGAAAAAGCAGTCTGGACATGGGCTTTTTAAAAAATCTGAAAAGTGGATTCATAATGTGTCAGTCTGTAAAAGTGATTATCACTTGCCAAAAAAAAAGAGCAGTAAGTGTGCTTTCAAATTGGCAAAGAAATTTCGTTTTGTGACTAATGTGAAAACATGACTCTGTGTGCAAATAGGAATTACAGGCAGAAATGTATTGCGTTTTGCTCTGGTGATTTCACAGTTGCATTAGTAGGAAAAAGGGGGAGCGATTTTTTGGTGCAGAAGCAGACTCTTAGCACACACCCAGCTGCTTTCCATGTATAATCATGCACAGTATTTACAAGCGAGTGGGGTTTGAGGTTTCAGTCTGTAATGCAAATACATTCAGCATCACTAAGGCTGGTTGCCCTTGCTGGAGTGTAGGCAGTCACCCAGGATACACATGGTGGTGGTCTGAAAAAGCAGTCTGGACATGGGCTTTTTAAAAAATCTGAAAAGTGGATTCATAATGTGTCAGTCTGTAAAAGTGATTATCACTTGCCAAAAAAAAAGAGCAGTAAGTGTGCTTTCAAATTGGCAAAGAAATTTCGTTTTGTGACTAATGTGAAAACATGACTCTGTGTGCAAATAGGAATTACAGGCAGAGATTTATTGCGTTTTGCTCTGGTGATTTCACAGTTGCATTAGTAGGAAAAAGGGGGAGCGATTTTTTGGTGCAGAAGCAGACTCTTAGCACACAACCAGCTGCTTTCCATGTAGAATCATGCACAGTATTTACAAGCGAGTGGGGTTTGAGGTTTCAGTCAGTAAAGTAAATACATTCAGCATCACTAAGGCTGATTGCCCTTGCTGGAGTGTAGGCAGTCACCCAGGTTACACATGGTGGTGGTCTGAAAAAGCAGTCTGGACATGTGCTTTTAAAAAAATCTGAAAAGTGGATTTATAAAGTGTCAGTCTGTAAAAGTGATTATCACTTGCCAAAAAAAAGAGTAATAAGTGTGTTTTCAAATTGGCAAAGAAATTACGTTTTGTGACTATTGTGAAAAGAAATGTAGTAATATATTTAAATAAAATAAAGGATTTTTTTTTTAGTTTTTTTCAGGTATTGCTGAAGAGCAGTGAACAAAATTTAAGATGCCTACAAAATCCAGAGTTAAAAAAACCCACAAAAAAAACCTATATTTGAAGACAACTGGAGGACCAAAGTTAGTAGAAGATGCTCATGTTGGGAAAAAGAAAAAATCTTCTGGTAAGCAGACAAAACAATTTCTAAAAAATATATTCAAAAGAAGGAAAAATGTACAAAATGTCTGTACTGGAAAGAATGTTTTGAAAAGAAAAGGACAGGAAAAAATTGAGAATTTAGTTAATGCAAATATACCTTCTGCAACTGAAAAGATTTACATAAATAGAAAAACAGCGTTTAAAGAGATACGTAGAAAAATGTTTCAGAGAAGAGTTATGTCCAATTTGATAAATGATGTGAAGAAATATAAGCAAAAGACTAAGTTTTATAAAAGAAAAAAAGAAATTGAAGCCATTGCAGCAAAGGCATTAGAATTAAAAAGGAAACTATTCATTTTAATTTTGAATAGGATGCGTACATTAGACAAAATGGTTAATGTACTGAAATCACATAGCAAAAGGAAAAGAGTAGTGAACAGAACAAACTTTTGTAAAGTGTTTTTAGGAAAGTGGATGCATAGTTCAAATAGTGAACCTTTTTTTAATGAAGAGAGCTATTTTCAAAGTAATAGTTTGCTGCATGCAGTTGACACCAGAGGTCGTGCTTACGAAGTGAAAAATGGTTGCATAATGGAGAAGGAGATAATGGTTCCAAGAGATGAGGTACAAGTGATGGCGGATGAGGCTATGGGGAGACGTCCTAAAGCCCCAGTGTACACTTGGAATTGTAGTAGTATTTGCACTGTGCGTCAGGAATCTATTGACAAATTTCGTGAGTTTCTAAGAGAATATAGTAAAAAAAGTATAAAACAGAAGATTAAGGTGCTTCAAAGTCTGGATCCATGCAGAGTGAGAGAGAATACTGGTTTGCAGGGTCATTCTCTGGCTTGTCTATCTAGAAAAGTGTGTAATAGTGTTTTCCATCATTTTAGGATGCTGGCTGTTCATCATACTGAAATGAGAAAGTTTGTGAGACGGTTGTATTTTGCCAAAAGTCCAGCAATAAAGTTAAATGAATTGAATAGGGCTCTGTTCCGAGGAACGGTATCAGATGTAGAGAAGGTTGTTGATGAAATTCAGTTTTGTTACTTTGGTCCTGAACAAAACAGTGCAGAGAAGGACACAGTAAATGAGGAAGAAGTGGAAGAGAATGTAGAACCCTCTGTAAGTAACACATTTAATGATCACATAACAAAATTTGCAATAATCTCTAATGAAAGACCAAATTTTACTTGTATTTGTTGCCGCAGAACTCATTATAGAAAACAAACTAGGAATGTTGATCTCTACAGAAAGAGTGAAAATGAAGATAATTATAAGTGGAAGGATTTTGCCACATATATATTTCTTGAAAATTGTTTTGATTTGGGTGAAGATCAGCGTATTTGTAAATACTGTTACAACAAGTTAGAGGAAAATAGAATGCCGACCAGAGCTGTACATAATAATTTAGAATTGGATGCTATTCCTGCTGAACTTTCTGAATTAAATACATATGAGTCTATACTCATTCAATGTGTTCATCCGTTCCAGACCATAGTACGTATGGAGCCCAAAACTGGTAAATTACCTCCTTCAGATTTACTGAGAGGTTTAAAAGGTAGAGTGGTGTATTTGCCCTTGGATTTGAAAAAAAATATGGAAACTATTGATGCGGATACTTTGGAAACTGAACCATTAATTATTCTGGTTAATGGTGTACCTACAAAGAATAAGAAGATTTGGCAGGAGCTGGTAGATGTGCGGAAAGTACAAAGAGCAAATTTGTATTTCAAAAGGAATAACAAATGGTATGAATCAATTTATATAGAAGAAGAAGAAGAAGAAGATTTACAAGAAGACACAGAAACACCAACTGGACAAATTGAAAAAGTGGACAAGTCAAAGGAAGAAGAAATTTATGAACATTTTAGCATACATCCTCTTCATTCAAAAGAAGTTATGGGAGACAATATTGATCTCTTTCAGATGAAGAAAGCAAAAGGAACTCCCGTGAGTGTATGGGAGGAGAGCTTGGAAGCTCGATGTTTTCCCCAGCTGTTTCCTAAAGGAAAAGGAGGACGATACGATGAACGTCCGGAACAGATTCCAGCTTCTGAGTATCGGACTACAAGACTATATGCTGAAGATCCCAGATTTCGACAAAGTATTCCTTATTTGTTCCATCTTTTATTTGAAAGTGATTTGTCTGCACTGTCTTATGCAGTAAATCACATTTTAAAAAGTGGAGTACATTTACAAAATGTATCTGCTAAGGATTTTATGGAGAAAGTGCAGCACCGAGATGATCATTTGGAAACACAACTGATCAATCTGATGGCTTGTCAGCGTGGGACAAATGAATATTGGTACCGACGCCATGGTGAATTAAAATGCATGTTACGGAATTTAGGAACACCAACATGGTTCGTTACCCTAAGCTGTGCTGAGTACGCTTGGGATGATTTACTGGATTTTCTACGAGAGGCAAATTCAAACATTAAAAACATACAATACAAGACAGCAGGAGAACTGTGCTCATTGTATCCGGTTAATGTTTGCAGATATTTCAATCATAGATTTGAGGCTATGATGTCCTTCATCTGCAATAAAAAAAATCCACCTCTTGGAGAAGTAGTAGATTTCTTTTGGAGAAAAGAGTACCAAGCAAGAGGTGCTCCTCATATTCATATGCTGTTGTGGATCAAGGATGCCCCAAAGTTTGGAACAGATACTGATGAAGCAGTGTTATCTTACATTGAAGAATATGCAACATGTGCTATACCAAAAAGCACAGAAGAGAAAAAGTTAAAGGAGCAAGTTTTACGTTTCCAAAGTCATCGGTGTGGAAAATACTGTCGACGGAAATACAAGAGCAAAGATAAATACTACACTAAATGTCGATTTGGATTTCCTAGACCTGTTCTTTCAAATGGAAGAGTAAACAGTTTTATGTCAGCTGTGAGACATACTATCACAAGAAAATCACCTAAGAATACCTACAACCTAAAAAGAAAAGAAGAATCAAAAAATATAAATGACTACAACCCAGTCATTTTATCCATGTGGAACGCTAACATGGATATACAGTATGTAGCTGACAATTCCATTGCTGTTGCTCGATATGTAACGTCTTACATTACGAAATCAGAAAAAACAGAATTGAAGGAAATGTGGGAAGAGATTTCTCACGAGAAGACTGTCAGTAAGAAGCTGTACAGTTTCAGTTTGAAGATGTTATCGCATCGAGAAATTGGATCCTACGAATGTTCAGATAGGTTATCTTCTGCAAGTCTCTACTCGAAATCAAGAAGAATAATTTGGGCAAGTTTAGGCCTTGCAGCAATGAGAAATCGGGTACTAAAATCTGTTGGAGAAATTGAATATTTGGCCGAGAATGACCCAGAAAGTACAGATATTTTGAAATCAAACATGTTGGACACATATTATCCCAAGAGAAGTCAACATCTGGAGAACATGTGTCTCTATGAAGTGCTGCAGAACTACATTTATTCACGGAAAGCCGCAGAAGACATCAACAATGGAAAATATAAAGTCATTGGTGAGGAAGGATGTTTGGTGAAGCAAACAAAAGGAAGTTTGATAAATCACAGGAAGCTGAGTTGCGACACTACTGACAAGAAGGAATTTTACTACTTGGCTCTTTTACAGTTGTTTAAACCATGGCGTACAGAGGATGAACTACTGGGAGAATTTCAAAGCTATGAAGATTCTTTTAATGCTTGCAAAGACAGCATACAATGCAGTACATTCTCAAGTTATCTGCAAATGTTAAATGAAGAAATTGAACAGGAAACTACAATTGCAGCAGAAATAGCTAGAGACAGTTCTCAGGACAGCCAAAGTTCAGAAACACTCAGTCAAGATCCCCTAGGACAACCAATCGTTGAAAATGAAGCATCAATAGCCATGAATGAAGTGGAAACGGCTATGAATCAAGCTCAAGAAGAATTTATAGACTTACAAAATTTGGAAAGACAACTGAATGAAGAGCAGCAACAAATTTATGAAGAGATCAGAAAAAAAATTGATCACGGATTTCTACATGAAAAAAAAGAGTGCTCATGCACATCATTTTATCCAATCAGCATGTATGTAAGCGGACAAGCTGGAACTGGAAAAAGTTTCCTAATTAAAGTCATCAGAAGCTACCTACAGCAAAAAACGGATTCTACTTTGTCTTGTGTGGTTACTGCTCCAACTGGGTTAGCAGCATATAACATAAAAGGAATCACTTTACATCGTTTGCTAATGTTACCAGTGGAGCATGAGAACAAAATACAATACAACAAGCTAACTGGAGAAGCATCCTTGGAAGTTTCAAGAGTATTGAAGAAGATGCAAGTTCTCATTATTGATGAGGTGAGCATGGTTTCAAACTTAATGCTTGCCTTTGTGCATTTAAGAATGCAGCAAATTTTGAAGACAGACTATGACATGTTATTTGGTGGAAAACACGTCAAAGTTTGTGGAGATCTTTAGCAACTTACTCCAGTTAAAGGACAACCAGTGTTTAATACTGTCACACATGAAGACACGAAGAAGTCATTGGGAAGCATCGGAAATACAAATATTTGGTCCTTCTTTGAGTACAAGGAACTTACTACTAATATGAGGCAAGCAAGCGATGAAGAATATGGAAGTATTCTGAAAGATATCAGAATTGGACTACTCACAGAAGTTGGCAAAAAAGCATTACAGAGTCGGCTGCTACATAATTTATTTCCAAAGGAAGAAATAGTTGCAGAGAAGATATACAAGAACATTGCAGAAAACAAAAGTGTCATCTGCTTAATGCCAACTCTACGTGAATGCTCAATATTCAATGAGGAGCTTTTGAAATTGGAAAAGGAAGAGATCAGGAAATTGAAAGCAGTGGACAAAATTGAGGATGGAAGAATTACTGTCACAGTAACAGGCACACTGAAAAATAAATTGGATTCACTAGAGAAGAACATTTCCAAAACAGCTGGATTAGAAAAAAATCTATATGGTTGCATGAACTGTAGAGTATTTTTAAGGAGAAATTTGGATGTTGAAAAAGGTTTAGTTAATGGAGCTATGGGAAGAGTTGTGGGTTTTATTAATTATCAGAAAAAAGATGGAATTGAATGTTTAAAAATAAAATTTGATCAGATAGAAGAAGTTAAAGACATTTGTCGTTGTTCAGTTCGTTTCATGCTTGTGGAAGACTTATATGTACGTAGGAAGCAGTTTCCGTTTTCGCTAGCATATGCTGTAACTATTCACAAGTCTCAAGGATTAACTGTAGATTGTGCATTTGTGAACATTGGTTCAACTGTGTTCAAAGAAGGTATGGCATATGTTGCTTTGTCACGAGTGAAAACATTATCAGGTTTATTCATGATAGACTTTGATGACTCAAAAGTTAGTGCTGATACAAATTGTGTAAAGGAGTATAATAGATTAAGAAGAAGCTATGCTCCTCATTTAGGTCAGTATCCTGTGTTGGAGAAACGTGTAGTTTCTCGTAAAAGGAGAAATGAGAATATCTGTAATGAAGATGTAGAGAGGAGGAAAAAAAAGAGGAGTGATGTAATTGCAAGCAAAAAGAGTAAGGAAAAAGAAGAACAGGTTGTAGGATGTCATTTTGAAAATAGCTCTGGTGTCAACTGCTACGCTAATGTAGTGCTGAATGTTGCATTTTATCTGGAAAGTATGCAAGAGCAGATAATAGTAAATCAGGGAAAAAGATTCTGTTCTGAGCTGAGTCTCCTTTTTCAAAAGCTGAGTAATGATAAAACTCAAATAGAAAGTGCTACTGAAATTAGAAAACTTTTAGATGTATGTTCAGGACGAACACAGTTTTCTCAAAATGAACAGCAAGATGCACACGAATTTTTGATGTTTTTTCTTCAGGTACTGGAAGAAGAAGAAGTTGCAATTGATAATTTATTTGGTCTCTCTTATAAATGGGAACATAGTTGTGAAAACTGTTATAATATATGTGGCTCTAATGTTGATAATGAAAGGTTTATTTTTTTGACATTGCCAGAGAGTAAAACAGTCACTTTTGCTAAATTAGTTAAAGATGCTAATCATAGCATGCAATGCGGTGAGTGTCAATCTGACATGTTTTCAACATTAATTTTAAAGGAATACGGACAGTATGTAATTTTAATGATGCAACGATGTAGAGCTGATGGTTCAAAATTGGATACTTTAATAAAGAAGTTTACAGGACAGCAATTATCAATTTCAGGAAAAACTTTTGTAACTATTGCAATAATTTTCCATGAAGGACCTACTGTTACTTCTGGACATTACACAGTTTATCTTAAATGTGAAAAAGGCTGGACACTGTGTAATGATTCCCAATTTGTTTTTAAGCAACGTTTGCCTTTTGATTTAGCAAATTCCTATCTAATCTTCCTGAAACCTAAATTTTAGAGAGACTTGGCAAGATCTGGACAAAACAATTTTACCATTTTATTGGATTACCATTGGAATTTTCAAAAATAAAGATTTTTTAAATTATCATTTGGCCTAATGGAAAGATAACCAATTGTAATGTGGACTTTTTTAATTTTTAATGAAACTTTCGAAAACCAAAAAATTAGAGAAAATCGGTAACATCTGCACAATTTAAATTTTGGAATGTTATTGGAGTGCCATTGGAAATTTTTTCAAAAAAGATTTTTTAAATTACTATTTGGCCATGTGGAAAGGTAACCAATTCTATTGTGGACTTAATAAATTATTAATAAATCTTTCGGGAACCAATATGTTACAGAGAATCAGTCAGATCTGTACAAATAAATTTATTGGATTACCATTGGAAATTTAATCAAAAAAGAATTTTAAAATTACTATTTGGCCTAAAGAAAATGGAACCAGATGTATTGTGGAGTTATTTGAGATATAATATTGTGATTATACTTCTGAAACAAAAATATCAGACGGTATTTTAAAGAAATAAGTATTGATATTAGATGATATTTTTTTAGAATATTATGCATTTCTATAATGTTAAGTTTAAGTAAAAAGAGATTCTGGGCTTTTTTAATACAATCTTTGAGATTGTTATTTTTTTTTTGCCCGCTGTTAAATGATGAATGCAATTGCTTTCACAATTTATAGTGAAATGCAATATATTCTGAAAACAGCAAAAATAAGGCAAAAATATTTTTTGATAAATATGTAAATATGTGTACTGTATTATAAAATGTTTTAAAAATATTAATACTTTTTTCTTTTTTTTCAGATTGATATAGAAAATTTTCAAAAACTAGAACCATTTTTAAAGCAATTTTTTTAAAAAACAAATGAATAAATATTTTTTTGAGTGGGTATGGTAAGTCAATAATAATAATTGTAGTCTCTCAAGGACCTTGTAATGTGATAATTGATTTTTAGTGTTTTTAAAAAAAAAAAAAAAAAATTACGCGCACCGTACGCGTACGGTAAAAAAAAAAAAAAAAGTTTTTAAAACATATATAAAAAAAAGATGAAAGATAAGGTTGGCTCTTAAAAGAGCCGTTGTGTTCATGCAGGGACAGAGGAAAGAAAGATTGGGAATATTAGACGGTACGACAAGTGTGCTGATCTATTTTACTGTTCACCAGGGAAACACTGGTCTCCCTATAAGTAATTAGATCATGACAATGGGCGCACCGTACTTCAACCCTCGCAAACCGAGGGTTAATTTCCAGAGGGCCAGAAAAAGGAGATGCTCCCCCCACAGATGAAGGGCTCACCTGACCTGCAGAAGAAGGACTCGGCCCTGCAGATGATGGTCCAGGCTGAGCTGCTGTGGATGTGCTTGGTTGACTTTCTGAAGGGTTACCTCCAGTAAGTCGAGCATGTGTCCTTCTGTGTACATCCTTGAGGTGTCTCATCATGGTATGATTCCCAAAGGAATACTTCCTGTCAGGATTACCTCTTGAAAGTACACGCTTACACAGCTTACAAGTTACTAAGGGTGCATTTACCTTTTGCTGGCCTTCAGGAAAAGTAAAATAATCCCATACATAAGAGGTCTTTTGTTTCCTCGCTCTCTGCCTCAAGGTAGTGCTGCTAGTGCTAGCCTCACTCTCAGAATGGCTCTGCTGTTCTGCCATCGTATCACAAAGACAACCCAGCTCCTTCTCCTAAGGGATCACAAGCAGAAATGAGGGGAATGGGTGTGGTGTAGGAGAGTTCTAGAACTGAAAGTAGTTTCAACCAATCGAAAGTTGTGTTTCATGATCACATGACCTACCGTACGCTTACGGTACGCTTACGGCAAAAGTACGCATGCGCGTAAAAAAGACACGCGCTTGCGCGCATGCGCATAACAGTCACTCCCCGACACTTCCGCGTAACGTGCGCGTGTAGCGTACACGCGTACGCGTCCCACGCGGAGTACGCGCGGCTACGCAAATTGCGTAACTATACGCAAACAGCATAGATAAATTACGGACATTGCGTAAACCGTACGCTTACCGTAAGCTTACGGTACGCGTACTAAAAAAAAAATAAAAAAAAGGAAAAAATGTACTGCAAATAAATTTTACATGTTTATTTTATAAAATATATTAAAAAAAACATATTAAAGAATTTTAAAAATTTAACCATAGTCTTTATAAAAGGATAGAAAATTAAAATAAAAATATGTTTAAAAAAATAGAAGAAAAAAAAAAAAATTAGCATTTAAAAAACCTTGCAAATTCACTGAAAAAACCATGGGTTTCACACACGTTATAGTTAGGAATTAGCATTTAAAAACCTTGCAAATTCACTGAAAAAACCATGGGTTTCACACACGTTATAGTTAGGAATTAGCATTTAAAAAACCTTAGAAAATGTTATAGTTAGCTGGACATTTCACTCGTAAAAAACCAATGAAATTCCCCCGTTATAGTTAGTTAAGCTAACTATAACTCGCGCGCCCGCAATGCACTGCTGATGACGTCACATATTACATCACTCATGACATGGTCAGTGACATCACTCATGACATCACTGATGACATCTCAAATGACATCACTGATGACATCACTGATGACATCATCCTTGTGATAGAGTGGCAGACCTCCTCTCACCCTAATATAACCTTTGATACACACATTCAAAAATAGAGACTAAAATTTTCAAAACAATGGACATACCAATACCAGTTACAACAACCTCTTCAGTAATTCTAAGATCCACATACACATCTACTCATTCACCAACAGTCCAATACAGTCACTCATACATGAACTCATCATATGTACTCACACACCTATACATCCTGTTACACAACGCCACTCATCCATAGAGTTACTCACACACATAGTCACTCATGCTAATAAAGAATCAAACATACATTTACTTGCATATACAGTTATACATGTATAAGTGGCTGCATGGGTTGGTGAGTAGCTACATGGGTGTCTATATAGGTTATTAGTTGGTTTTTGAGTATCAGTATGAGTGTCTGCATGGTTCGGTGGGGGGTATGACGTAGTGCATAGGTGCATGAATGAGTGACTCACTGTAGTATGTGTTGAAGACAGCATGTGTGCAGGACTGTATGGGTGGATGAGTGTGTGCATGGGTGTGTTAGTGAGTGAATGACTGTCTCAATAGTGTCTTCAGGAGTAACTACATATGTTTTTAACTAGTATATGTGACTATTGGTGTATATATGTGAGTATATGTGAGAGGGAGAGATTGAAAGAGTTCCTGTATGAATAAGTATGTGTTTCTATAAGTGATTGTTTAAAAGACTAAGTATGTGTAAGTTTCCGTAGAAGTAAGTATGGTGGTGTGTGTATTACTGTATATGCAAGTAAATGTATGTTTTATTCTTTATTAGCATGAGTGACTATGTGTGTGAGTAACTCTATGGATGAGTGGCATTGTGTAACAGGATGTATAGATGTATGAGTACATATGATGAGTGAGTACATGTATGAGTGACTGTATAGGACTGTTGGTGAATGAGTGGATGTGTATGTGGATCTTAGAATTACTGAAGAGGTTGTTGTAACTGGTATTGGTATGTCCATTGTTTTGAAATTTTTAGTCTCTATTTTTGAATGTGTGTATCAAAGCTTATATTAAGGTGAGAGGAGGTCTGCCACTCTATCACAAGGATGATGTCATCAGTGATGTCATCAGTGATGTCATTTGAGATGTCATCAGTGATGTCATGAGTGATGTCACTGACCATGTCATGAGTGATGTAATATGTGACGTCATCAGCAGTGCATTGCGGGCGCGCGAGTTATAGTTAGCTGAACTAACTATAACGGGGCAATTTCATTGGTTTTTTACGAGTAAAATGTCCAGCTAACTATAACATGTGTGAAACCTATGGTTTTTTCACTGAATTTCTAAGGTTTTTTAAATGCTAATTTCTAACTATAACGTGTGTGAAACCTATGGTTTTTTCAGTGAATATATATATATATATGTAGCGATATTTATAAAGTGCAACTGCTAATCCAAGGAGTGTCCTGGTGCTGATTGCTGAGGAGTGTCAGCGGGGACAAGAAAGAACTACGGACTAGAAAAAAGCCAAGTTCTTATCTTTTTCCGAAACACGGGCGTTGTCTTGATGCTTCTGAGGGTCAGTGGCAGTTTGTTCCAAAGTGATGGGCACAAGAAAAAGAGGACCTTTCCCATGCCCTAGCCTTCTTGATACACAGGATTCTAGCATGGAAGGGATTCTCAGAGTGAAGATATCTCTTTTGGGCATAAAATATAATCCTGTTTTTTAGGTAGCCTGGGCCAGTACCATATAGAGGTTTCTGAGTCACAAGCAGTGTCTTGAAGATAATCCTTTTCCTTACTGGGAGCCAGTGAAGACTCTTAAGAAGGCTTGACAGGTGAGCGTTTCGGGGTAGCCTGAGAACAGTTCAGGCCGCTGCATTCTGGAGCAGCTGTAGCCTATCAATCAGGTATATATTTATATATATATATATATATTATCTACTGGCGGTCGCCAGTAGATAGTTATAGCTAGGACCGAGTTTCCAAAGGAAATCTGAAAATTCTATTTTGAATAACTTTGGCGCCGGTTGACGAATCCTCGCGAAATTTTCAAAACTAATGGGGCGCTCCATTCAGCTCCTACCCTGAAAGTCTCGGGGTGATTCGTCAAGCGGGGGCCGAGAAAAAAGGGGGGTCCCAAAACATGTTTTTTCCATGCAGTTTTCCATAGAACCTTTAGTCGAAGGTACAGCCCGAACGGCTGAACAGAATTACTTGAAATTTGGCAGAGAGGTAGTCCTCAGGTCAGGGAAGTGCCTTTTGCAGGTCTGGTGTCAATCTGTTCAGTAGTTCCTGAGAAAATAGCATTTAAAAGCATATAAATATCTATAAGTGCGCACCGTGCGCGCACCATGCGTAATTCTGATTGGTGGTTACATGTTAGTCAACGTTCGAATCAGTCGGCCGCCATTTTGTTTGTTTTCTGTGCGAGAGTGAAAAAGGAAGGTGGCGAACGTGAAAAGGGGGCAGGGTAGAGAGTTCCTGACCCCCTAGCCTTTGTCAGGGGGTCCCTGAAGGACCCCGAAGGCAGAAAAAAATGTTTAAATTTTTTTTTTTTAAATCGCGGGTGCGCGCACTGTGCACGCACGGTGAAAACCCCCCCCCCCCAAAAAAAAACATTTTTAATACGTAGTTTATTGTAAAATAAATATATAAAAAAATAATAATACATAAATAAATTAGCATTTAAAAAAACTTACAATTTCACTGAAAAAACCATAGGTTTCACACATGTTATAGTTAGGAATTAGCATTTAAAAAACCTTGCAAATTCACTTAAAAAACCATAGGTTTCACACATGTTATAGTTAGGTGGATATTTCACTCGTAAAAAACCAATGAAATTCCCCCTTTATAGTTAGTTCAGATAACTATAACTCGCGCGACCGCCACTCTATCACAAGGATGATGTCATAAGTGATGTCATGAGTGATGCCACTGACCATGTCATGAGTGATGTAATATGTGACGTCATGAGCAGTGGATTGTGGGCGCGCGAGTTATAGCTATCTGAACTAACTATAACGGGGGAATTTCATTGGTTTTTTACGAGTGAAATATCCACCTAACTATAACATGTGTGAAACCTATGTTTTTTTAAGTGAATATATATATATATATATATATATATATATATATATATATATATATATATATATATATCCAACAGCAAAAGTTACCTGCAATGAGGAGCCCACACAGGTGAGTTTCTGTAGCCACTTGTTTAATGAAAGGGAACATCACAAGTTGCGAGATTGTTTCGACAAATTCGTAGTCCTGCCCAACGCGTTTCGTGGATACACACTTCGTCAGGGGCTGAGGGCTTGAGGAGAGTGCAAGACACGGCGGTTTGAACAGCGCTCATTTTGATAGGGAAACTCCGCCCAGGTGGGCGTGGCCAACACTGTGGCCTGATGGATCCTGTAGTGCTGCTTTTATTTCTCCAGTGAGTCGCCATGTGTAAACACCCCAATAGTCTCTAATAATCCCAAGTGGGTTGTGAATTGCAGTCTCAACTTCTTACGATGTTCGATCATTCTCTCCATTGGGCAAACCTGTCCTTGAAACTGACACGGCGTTTGGCATGGCAGCAGGTCTGTACCGAGGTACAGCAGGGCTTCACTCGCGGCTCAGGCTGCACCGCAATACATCCAACAGCAAAAGTTACCTGCAATGAGGAGCCCACACAGGTGAGTTTCTGTAGCCACTTGTTTAATGAAAGGGAACATCACAAGTTGCGAGATTGTTTCGACAAATTCGTAGTCCTGCCCAACGCGTTTCGTGGATACACACTTCGTCAGGGGCTGAGGGCTTGAGGAGAGTGCAAGACACGGCGGTTTGAACAGCGCTCATTTTGATAGGGAAACTCCGCCCAGGTGGGCGTGGCCAACACTGTGGCCTGATGGATCCTGTAGTGCTGCTTTTATTTCTCCAGTGAGTCGCCATGTGTAAACACCCCAATAGTCTCTAATAATCCCAAGTGGGTTGTGAATTGCAGTCTCAACTTCTTACGATGTTCGATCATTCTCTCCATTGGGCAAACCTGTCCTTGAAACTGACACGGCGTTTGGCATGGCAGCAGGTCTGTACCGAGGTACAGCAGGGCTTCACTCGCGGCTCAGGCTGCGCCGCAATACATCCAACAGCAAAAGTTACCTGCAATGAGGAGCCCACACAGGTGAGTTTCTGTAGCCACTTGTTTAATGAAAGGGAACATCACAAGTTGCGAGATTGTTTCGACAAATTCGTAGTCCTGCCCAACGCGTTTCGTGGATACACACTTCGTCAGGGGCTGAGGGCTTGAGGAGAGTGCAAGACACGGCGGTTTGAACAGCGCTCATTTTGATAGGGAAACTCCGCCCAGGTGGGCGTGGCCAACACTGTGGCCTGATGGATCCTGTAGTGCTGCTTTTATTTCGAGGTGTAATCAAGTTTCACGATCCACTTGGATGAAATGAATAACTTTATTTTGATTTCAACAGCAGGCAACTCACTCGAGAAGGACGACGAGCACTACGAGTACCACAAGGCCACAGCGAGGGCCACGCCCACTGAGGCGGGGTATTTGAACATTATAAGTTGCCGCCAAAACTGCTCTGCTGTTGTGGTCAAGCCCAATGCCCCTGATGAAGTGAATAACGAAACGCGTAGGGAATGGACTTTGAATCAGTGATCTGAATCACACCCACGCTGCTGTCTCCACAATAACCGAATCTTTGGCGAATTCTTACCTGCAGTGTGTCGTCTTCTACAGCAGGCAACTTTGTGAGTTTGATGTTAGCGGCCCGCCTGAGCCGCAGAGGACGACCAGATGCTGCTTGCGGCATCCCTGTGACTCCGTCAACCGTTGGAGTTGCTTAAGGCACAGGTGCCGTTTGTTGAAGGATTACAAGCAACAGTGTTCGAGGTGTAATCAAGTTTCACGATCCACTTGGATGAAATGAATAACTTTATTTTGATTTCAACAGCAGGCAACTCACTCGAGAAGGACGACGAGCACTACGAGTACCACAAGGCCACAGCGAGGGCCACGCCCACTGAGGCGGGGTATTTGAACATTATAAGTTGCCGCCAAAACTGCTCTGCTGTTGTGGTCAAGCCCAATGCCCCTGATGAAGTGAATAACGAAACGCGTAGGGAATGGACTTTGAATCAGTGATCTGAATCACACCCACGCTGCTGTCTCCACAATAAACGAATCTTTGGCGAATTCTTACCTGCAGTGTGTCGTCTTCTACAGCAGGCAACTTTGTGAGTTTGATGTTAGCGGCCCGCCTGAGCCGCAGAGGACGACCAGATGCTGCTTGCGGCATCCCTGTGACTCCGTCAACCGTCGGAGTTGCTTAAGGCACAGGTGCCGTTTGTTGAAGGATTACAAGCAACAGCGTTCGAGGTGTAATCAAGTTTCACGATCCACTTGGATGAAATGAATAACTTTATTTTGATTTCAACAGCAGGCAACTCACTCGAGAAGGACGACGAGCACTACGAGTACCACACGGCCACAGCGAGGGCCACGCCCACTGAGGCGGGGTATTTGAACATTATAAGTTGCCGCCAAAACTGCTCTGCTGTTGTGGTCAAGCCCAATGCCCCTGATGAAGTGAATAACGAAACGCGTAGGGAATGGACTTTGAATCAGTGATCTGAATCACACCCACGCTGCTGTCTCCACAATAAACGAATCTTTGGCGAATTCTTACCTGCAGTGTGTCGTCTTCTACAGCAGGCAACTTTGTGAGTTTGATGTTAGCGGCCCGCCTGAGCCGCAGAGGACGACCAGATGCTGCTTGCGGCATCCCTGTGACTCCGTCAACCGTCGGAGTTGCTTAAGGCACAGGTGCCGTTTGTTGAAGGATTACAAGCAACAGCGTTCGAGGTGTAATCAAGTTTCACGATCCACTTGGATGAAATGAATAACTTTATTTTGATTTCAACAGCAGGCAACTCACTCGAGAAGGACGACGAGCACTACGAGTACCACAAGGCCACAGCGAGGGCCACGCCCACTGAGGCGGGGTATTTGAACATTATAAGTTGCCGCCAAAACTGCTCTGCTGTTGTGGTCAAGCCCAATGCCCCTGATGAAGTGAATAACGAAACGCGTAGGGAATGGACTTTGAATCAGTGATCTGAATCACACCCACGCTGCTGTCTCCACAATAAACGAATCTTTGGCGAATTCTTACCTGCAGTGTGTCGTCTTCTACAGCAGGCAACTTTGTGAGTTTGATGTTAGTGGCCCGCCTGAGCCGCAGAGGACGACCAGATGCTGCTTGCGGCATCCCTGTGACTCCGTCAACCGTCGGAGTTGCTTAAGGCACAGGTGCCGTTTGTTGAAGGATTACAAGCAACAGCGTTCGAGGTGTAATCAAGTTTCACGATCCACTTGGATGAAATGAATAACTTTATTTTGATTTCAACAGCAGGCAACTCACTCGAGAAGGACGACGAGCACTACGAGTACCACAAGGCCACAGCGAGGGCCACGCCCACTGAGGCGGGGTATTTGAACATTATAAGTTGCCGCCAAAACTGCTCTGCTGTTGTGGTCAAGCCCAATGCCCCTGATGAAGTGAATAACGAAACGCGTAGGGAATGGACTTTGAATCAGTGATCTGAATCACACCCACGCTGCTGTCTCCACAATAAACAAATCTTTGGCGAATTCTTACTTGCAGTGTGTCGTCTTCTACAGCAGGCAACTTTGTGAGTTTGATGTTAGCGGCCCGCCTGAGCCGCAGAGGACGACCAGATGCTGCTTGCGGCATCCCTGTGACTCCGTCAACCGTCGGAGTTGCTTAAGGCACAGGTGCCGTTTGTTGAAGGATTACAAGCAACAGCGTTCGAGGTGTAATCAAGTTTCACGATCCACTTGGATGAAATGAATAACTTTATTTTGATTTCAACAGCAGGCAACTCACTCGAGAAGGACGACGAGCACTACGAGTACCACAAGGCCACAGCGAGGGCCACGCCCACTGAGGCGGGGTATTTGAACATTATAAGTTGCCGCCAAAACTGCTCTGCTGTTGTGGTCAAGCCCAATGCCCCTGATGAAGTGAATAACGAAACGCGTAGGGAATGGACTTTGAATCAGTGATCTGAATCACACCCACGCTGCTGTCTCCACAATAAACGAATCTTTGGCGAATTCTTACCTGCAGTGTGTCGTCTTCTACAGCAGGCAACTTTGTGAGTTTGATGTTAGCGGCCCGCCTGAGCCGCAGAGGACGACCAGATGCTGCTTGCGGCATCCCTGTGACTCCGTCAACCGTCGGAGTTGCTTAAGGCACAGGTGCCGTTTGTTGAAGGATTACAAGCAACAGCGTTCGAGGTGTAATCAAGTTTCACGATCCACTTGGATGAAATGAATAACTTTATTTTGATTTCAACAGCAGGCAACTCACTCGAGAAGGACGACGAGCACTACGAGTACCACAAGGCCACAGCGAGGGCCACGCCCACTGAGGCGGGGTATTTGAACATTATAAGTTGCCGCCAAAACTGCTCTGCTGTTGTGGTCAAGCCCAATGCCCCTGATGAAGTGAATAACGAAACGCGTAGGGAATGGACTTTGAATCAGTGATCTGAATCACACCCACGCTGCTGTCTCCACAATAAACAAATCTTTGGCGAATTCTTACCTGCAGTGTGTCGTCTTCTACAGCAGGCAACTTTGTGAGTTTGATGTTAGCGGCCCGCCTGAGCCGCAGAGGACGACCAGATGCTGCTTGCGGCATCCCTGTGACTCCGTCAACCGTCGGAGTTGCTTAAGGCACAGGTGCCGTTTGTTGAAGGATTACAAGCAACAGCGTTCGAGGTGTAATCAAGTTTCACGATCCACTTGGATGAAATGAATAACTTTATTTTGATTTCAACAGCAGGCAACTCACTCGAGAAGGACGACGAGCACTACGAGTACCACAAGGCCACAGCGAGGGCCACGCCCACTGAGGCGGGGTATTTGAACATTATAAGTTGCCGCCAAAACTGCTCTGCTGTTGTGGTCAAGCCCAATGCCCCTGATGAAGTGAATAACGAAACGCGTAGGGAATGGACTTTGAATCAGTGATCTGAATCACACCCACGCTGCTGTCTCCACAATAAACAAATCTTTGGCGAATTCTTACTTGCAGTGTGTCGTCTTCTACAGCAGGCAACTTTGTGAGTTTGATGTTAGCGGCCCGCCTGAGCCGCAGAGGACGACCAGATGCTGCTTGCGGCATCCCTGTGACTCCGTCAACCGTCGGAGTTGCTTAAGGCACAGGTGCCGTTTGTTGAAGGATTACAAGCAACAGCGTTCGAGGTGTAATCAAGTTTCACGATCCACTTGGATGAAATGAATAACTTTATTTTGATTTCAACAGCAGGCAACTCACTCGAGAAGGACGACGAGCACTACGAGTACCACAAGGCCACAGCGAGGGCCACGCCCACTGAGGCGGGGTATTTGAACATTATAAGTTGCCGCCAAAACTGCTCTGCTGTTGTGGTCAAGCCCAATGCCCCTGATGAAGTGAATAACGAAACGCGTAGGGAATGGACTTTGAATCAGTGATCTGAATCACACCCACGCTGCTGTCTCCACAATAAACGAATCTTTGGCGAATTCTTACCTGCAGTGTGTCGTCTTCTACAGCAGGCAACTTTGTGAGTTTGATATATATATATATATATATATATATATATATATATATATATATATATATATATATATATATATATATATATATATATATATATTATGCTCCAAGTTGCCCAAAAGTTCGGAGCGTGTATAGCAGCGAACTTTGTGCCATAAACCCATGAAGAAGGAACACATCACATTTCCAAAACGCGTCGGCAAGGCAGTCTGAGTGTAATGGAGGGCAGGATGTCAATTGTTGCCTGAGTGCATCCCTGACCTTTTGGGTGTCTTGGAGCATAATATATATGTCGATTTCGCGATTCGCAAAAAAATCGCGAAATCAACAGTTTCGATTTTTACAAAATTGTCCGCGAACTCTGGAAAAATGTGATAAAAAAAATTCCCGGACTATAAATGTTGAAATGATGTATGATGTGCAAGGTAATGGTGGGCCAAATATTGCAAAATACTTTGGAATGCAAAACTATTTTGCAGAGAAGTTAATGCTGAACAGAGCTGCTGACCACTCACTCCTCTGACTGCTCTGATTGAACCAAGCCACAGGCTAGTTTCAGAGCAGTTGGTTAAGGCATACTAGAGTCCTCCGTCTGGCACCTAGGGGCAGGCAAAACACCATGTCAGCCCTACACTGGTGCAGGTGTTAATATGTTACCAGAGTTGTAAAGAGAGGGAGCACCGCCATACCACAAGGGAAGAGGTGGTTTCTCCATTTGGAAACTATTTTCCTGGTAGAGAAACAAAAAACGCTAATTGGCCAATTCACAATTTCATCCAATTTATGCATGCATAAAGTTCTGCATCGGGGAAATTCTGATTGCATTTACAGTCTGAAGGGCACATCTGAAAGGACAGTACAGCTGAGACAGATTAATTCTCGTGCTAGAGGCGCATTTGTCAAGCTGGTATAGCATGGGTAATAATCTCAACCAGATGCCAGTGCCCCTCTGAAAGGCAAGTTTTGCTGAAGCAGAGCTGGAAAAGGCAGGCAGAACTTGTAATGGCCACTAAAACTTTGGCAGTCAGATGCACCACTGAGCGGAAAGTAGGACTGACGAAGAGCACGTCACACTTAAATTTTAAAGGGCAGTATTAACGAGGCAGACTATTACATCTGAAGCATGTGTTTGAAAGTCTGGCAGATATGTGGAAGAGTCAGTTACATGTTACATGTTCAGTCTCGAAGTAGATATGCTTGAAGAAGGGCCAGTCACATGCTAATTACATTTCTCAGAGGTGAGTAGGACAAAGGTTGCGGATGTAGGGTTGGGGTACAGTCAGTTGCATGCAAACTTCACTTTGTAAATGACAGAGTCCTGCCAGATTTGGTCACATCAGGTGTGTTTGGGAAAGGTCAGGAGGGCTTGGGTTGAATCAGGCAGCTGCTGTGGGTACACATGATAATCCAGTAGAACTTGGGAAATGTCTGCCCCGTCTCAGGAACACTACTGGTAGGCACACAGACTCAGGCACAAGTCAGACTTCCCTTGACGGAGAGGCATGGCAGGGGCAGAGTGGCACGCATGTACCTCTGAGGGCCCAGTAAGGCTGTTTAGAAATCGCTGGATGTCCTTAAGAATAGGTACTGCCATGCCTTAAAAAGTAATGTCAAATTCAATAGGTTTGACTTCTGTATAGGACATGCATCTAGAAGGACACATACATGTTCAGGCAGAGTAAGACGTACTGCCTTCCATGGTTACACAGAGACCAACACATACAGCACCCACGAATGATGAAAACTCACCAACACACATTGACAACACTTTGTGTTTGTCTAAGGGAAGCTTGCATTGCTGATGTCTGTGTGGTACTAATTCTTGTGTGTGCAGGAAGCGTGCACTTCTGATGTTCATACAGTACCTCTTCTATTTGCATGGGGAAGGGTGCATACATGGGCACAGCTCACCTCCACGAGGTTAGGACAGGGAGCTGGGCTTCTGTAGAGCTGAAGATACTTTAAACATACCTATTTCAAAGTGGAATACTCTGCTAAAACAGTTTCCCTGGATTTTAGGCTGAAAATGAGTGATTATGAGTAAAATAAAGTGCCGCAAAAATGCAGCTAAATTTCCATACTGGTGCCGCTAAATTTCCATATTTGTGCCGCTAAATTTGCTAATCCATGCCCCAATATCCTGGGGGTCTGATATATATATATATTATATATATTCTAGGCAACAGTACGGAAAGTGTTACACCTCAGAGGGGTTACATTTAGTATTCTCATTCCATTGTATGCAACGTTTGGGAAAGTGTGGGACTTCAAAAGGATAACAAATTCCATTCCATCTCATAATTATTTTGTAGAAAACATTTAAATACATGTTTAAATCATATTTTAGATACATTTCAAAAGAATACAAAATAATTGAAAATATTTTTTTTAATTCACTTCCACCTTACAACCCAAGAAATCACAAACATGTGAAAATAAGAAGTAAACGATATTTAAATGAATATTTTACTTAAGTAAAACAAATAAAAATAACAAATTACCAAATAACAAATACAACTATTATTATTAAAACATGGAGCAATAAATCAATGACTAATTAAAATAAAATAAATCATTTATATAATAAATCCATGCATGTTATTTCCCATCCTGTGGACAAATACGTGTAATGACCATATTTATATGAGCAGATACCAGCTGGAAAAAGTATTTTCAGCCACATGGTAGCCTTGCACATAAATCTCCTGCCACTTTGTCATCAGGGTGCAAATTAAATTTTGCATAAATGGTATGAATAATGTCAATTACAGGTATACTTCATGTGATAGTGTGGATGGAACACCTGGAGAAGTGTTGCTTCTTTGGGCCTCATTCACAAAGGCAAATGTATACGTTTATGTAAGTTTACTTGCTGCCAGGCCTTTTCCCCCCTTGTGCTAAGCCTTTTTTAGGCTTTTTTGGGGTAGTTCGCGCTTAGACATTTGTAACCTTTTGTCCATGAAAGGTATCCATGCCAAATTTGCGTCCTTTTCATCCAACATCATGGGGATTTTAAAGGTACCCAAGGTTTGTGGATTCCCCTGAAGGGGACCCAGAAATCAGCCAAAATACAGCTACATTTTAGTATTTTTTTAGAAAAAGTGGGAAAAAGCACTGCAGAAGAAAGCGTCTGGTTTTTTCCCTTCAAATGGTATCAACAAAGGGTTTGTGATGCTCAAATCACCATCTTCCCAGCTTTCAGGAACAGGCAGACTTATGTCAGAAAACCATTTTTTTTGACACATTCCTGGCATTTTACTGGGACATAGCCTGTTTTTGCTACTTTTTTGTGCTGTCTACCTCCTTTCAGTTAGTGGTAGAAATGGGTTTAAAAGCAATAATGGGAAGTAGACAAAATTCTGAATTCATCAAGGGGTCATTTGTGTAATCCTTCAAGATTATAACAGTTGAAATTAAGACAAATTGAAAATTAGTTGAAACAATAGACATTTGTGCCAACATTTTCACCTGTAACTCCTTTTAAGTATGACAGATATTTGAAGCAATATTCCGTTACATCCGCTGGACCCTTCTGGTTTTGGGGATATATAGGACTTGTAGGTTTACCATGAACCCAAGGAACCAAGAGCCCATAACTGAGCAGTGTCTTGCAATGATTTTTCATTGTGTGCAGGGTATATAGCAATTAATTTGATAAAATATAAAGAGTTAAAAATAGGTATCAAAGACACCTATGTATTTCCGAAATGGGAACAAAATATAGAGTTTAGAAACAGTAGCTATTTGCACAGCTCCGCAATTGTGGGTACCCATACTAGCATGTGAATTATAGGACATTTTTCAAAGTAACTTCTTTTTTTCACATTGTCTTACATTTGGAAGGTAGAAATGCATTGAAAGTCAATAGGTAATAACAGTTGCTCTACAATTCTGTGTTCCCCTAAGTCTCCCGATAAAAATGGTACCTCACTTGTATGGGTAGGTCTAGTGCCTGTAACAGGAAACGCCCCACAATGCAACGTGGACACACCACATTTTTACAGTGAAAACAGACCCTTTTCTTACAAAGTGCCTAGCTGCAGATTATGAACCCTAGCTCAGCCAGCACCTAGGGAAGCCTAGCAAACCTAAATATTTTGGAATACTAGACAGCCAGGGGAATCTAGGATGGGGTGACCTGTGTAGCTCTCACGAGGTTCTGTTACCCAGAATCCCTTGAAAGCCTCAAACTTTGTCCAAAAAACACATTTACCATATATTTATTTGATGGAAAGTTCTGGAATCTGTGTGAATCAACTAATTCCAAACACCCGACGTTCCCCAAAGTCTTCTGATAACAATGGTACCTCACTAGTGTGGATATGCCGAGTGCCCGTGACAGGAAACGGCCCAAAACACAATGTGAACATACCAAAACAGTGAAAACTGAGCCTTTTTTTTTCAAAGTGCCTAGCTGTGGATTTTGAACCCCAACTCTTCCGGCACCTGGGGAAACCTAGCAAACCTATACATTTTTTAAAACTAGACAACCATAGGAATCCAGGAGGGTGCGACTTTTGTGGCTCTCACCAGCTTCTGTTACCCAGAATCCCTCGCAAACCTCAAAAAAGCACATTTTTCCTAACAATTCTGTGAAGGAAAGTTCTGGAACCTGCGTGGATCCACAAAATTCGACCCACCCCGCATTCAACGAACTTTTCCAATAAAAATGGTACCTCACTTTTGTGGTTAGGCCTAGTGCCCACGACAGGAAATGGCCAAAAACACAACATGGACACACCAATTTTTTACAGTGAATACAGACTTTTTTTGCAAAGTGCCTAGCTGTAGATTTTAAACCCTAGCTCTTCCGGCACCTAGGAAAACCTAGCACATCCTGACCGGCCGAGAGAAAGAGCTCCGTGAGGCTTTGGGTGATTGGCATTACAGCTGAATGCTTAATCATCACGAGGACTCACACAAGGAGCCTTTGGGTGACCTCTATGAATGAGCCGGTACGAGAGACCATGGCTCCACAAGGTCCCCTGATGAAACTCTAAGAAGTGTCCTTGACGTGTGCCTAGCGACTGTAGTTGCCCTGATGAAATCGCAACAAATACACTTGGCGATGAAACATGTTGGCACATGCTAATGATATGCATATTTAGCAACCTTTTTTAAGCTTTGGATTGGGTGCACTTCTAAGGAAGAATAAAGTTGGAACCTATAGAGGGTGCATCCCTTTCATTTTTTAATCTTCACTATTTAGTCGCACCACTTACCTGCAACAATTTCTTTTGGGTTTATAGTGCGGACACTTTCTTTACTTTTATTTTTGAGCGTGATGGTTACCGATGATGATAAGAGTGGGCAGAGCTGATGAGTACCAGTCAGCAGGCTCAATTGGTGTTGCGCACGTGCGGTGCCATCACGTCTCTTTTCACATTTTTGCTCCACGTTTCTTTCATTAATCAACTGATTAGAGAAACATCCGGTGTATTTTACACGAGCATTTACACCATGAGGCTCATTGGGGAGACTACTCTAAGTAAAGTTTTTATCAATTGAAATTGAAGGTGGCGAATCTTTTGGTGACTACCTCAAAATTTGAAAATATGGGGAGCAGAGAATAACCTAATTGATAGGGTTTTGAACCACATTGTGTTTGACCAGTATACCTTCTAAAGACCTAGGTCTGTAGAGAAACATATTGATTGAGAGGAGGGCGACCTAGGTTTTGTTCCCTCTACAGCTCCTTATTGTTGTACATGGTAGGAAATTAGTGTCAGCCTGGTGATCCCACACCTTTCCCACACAGAAATTTGAGAAAATTACTTTTTTCAGCTAAATTTTAGGTTTGCAGGGGATTCTGGTTTGGGAAACATTGGGGTTCCATGCAAGCCCTTCCTCCCTGGACTCGCCTGGGTGTCTAGTTTTCATAAATATCTGGGTTTGGTATGTTTCCTTAGATGGCCGCTGAGCCCAAGACCAAATACCCAGGTGACCGCCTTGAAAACCAGGTGGTTTGTGATAAATAGGTGGGCACCTGTGTTTTTAGTCCCGGGTTCACAGATATCTAGGGGAACCTAAAAAATCCAGACTTTTCTGAAAACCAGACACCCAGGCGAGTCCAGGGAGGTGTGTCTTTCGTTGATCCCCCAATATTTTCCTTCCAAGAATTCACTGCAAACTTCAAATTCAGCTAAAAGGTCACATTTTCCTCTAATATCTGTGTGGAGAGTTGTGGGATCACTGCATGGCACACATTTCCTACCACTCAACACTCCCCTCAGTCTCCCGATAAAAATTGTACCTTACTTGTGTGGATGGGCCAAGTGTCTGAGAGATGAATGTCCCAAAAATGTGTAAAGATTGAGGGGGCCCATAGCGGGTCAAAAGGGCAGTTTGTTTATACGTTTTTAGGCTGATACTACTTTGGTCACCCGCACAAGTGAATATCATTTTTCTCGGGAGACCAAGGGGAATGCTGGGTGGTAAGAAATTTTAGCCTGCACAATGATCCTACAACTTACCCACACAGAAATTTCAGGAAAATGTGACTTTGTAAAAATATTTGAGGTATGGGGGGATTCTGGGTAAGAGATCACTGGGGTATCCATGCAAGCTACACTGCCATCCAAGAGTCAGTACACGCACACCATCATCCATACACACCACCAGCCAAGTGCCATCCACACACACTGCCAGCCAAGCGCTATCCACACACACCACTAGCCAAGCACCATCCATGCACACTGCCAGCCCGGAGCCATCCATGTACACCGCCAGCCAAATGCTATCAATGCACACAGTCAGGCAAGCAATATCCAAGCACACCACCAGCCAAGCGCCACCCACGCACTCCTCCAGCTAAGCACCATCCCTGCACACCGCCAGCCAAGCAGGGCCAGACTGGGAACAGCATCCAGCCCTGGCAGATTGCTGCTCGACCGGCCCTGGGAGGTAGGGGGTGTGCTAGTAAAAAACATTGCTCCTGCTCGTGTTAATGGGGCCCAATATTGCAGCACTGCTGCGAATCAGGCCCTCAGAGACAAAACCTCCCCCCACAGCCAGAAAACCGGCTCCTACCCCTCTGGCCCACCGGGGAAACCACCAGTGCCCACTACGGCCAGTCCAGACCTGCAGTCAAGCACCATCCATGCACAGAGCCTGCCAAGCACCAGTCAACATACACCGCAAGCCAAGCACCACTTTACCCACACCACCAGGCAAGCACCAATCTATACATGCCGTCATCAAGCGTGAGTCCACCCACACCATTAGCCAAGTGCTGGTCCACGCACACTGCCAGCAAAATGCCAGCCAAAGGTTAGTACACCCAGAACGTCAGTCATTCCAGGTTACACATACACAAACTCTCCCTGGTTTCTAGTGGATTTTTGTGCCTGCCTGGGTGCAGATGAGAATAAAAATATCACTGAAACAGTCAAGATGTGTGCCTAAAAACACAGAGGAACCCTTGCCTATGGAGCTTCTCACTGGCATGCCCATAAACATATCTCTGGTGCCTAGTATGCTTTCTGCCCCTTGCTGGGAGCAGATAGGGGGCTATTGCCCCAATCTGCCTTTCAGGGGGACAGAAATCCTTTTTTGGTGGTGGGGGCATTAGCATGCCCATTCTCTGCAGCCCCCATCCCTACGTATAAAAAAAACAAAACAAAATCCCTGGTGCCTAGTGGGCTTTCTGCCCCCCTGGGGCGGATCGGGGGCTACTGCCCCATCTGCCTCCCTGGGGGGGCAGAAAAACTGTGGAATTTTGCAGGGTAGGTGTATTGGCTTGCCCATCTCAGGCATCCCCTCTAAATTAAATAAGACAAATAATCCCTGCCATCTAGTGGGCTTTCTGCCCCTCCCAGGGAGGCAGATTGGGAGGTACTGCCCCCATCTGCCTCCCACAGAGGGCAGAAATACCTTGGAAGTTAGCAGGGGTGGGGGCATTGGCATGCCCATCTCGGGGGGCCCCTACCCCTAAATCCAATTTAAAAAAATTCCTGGCATCCAGTGGGCTTTCCGCCCCCCCCCCCCCCGGGGGGTCAGAATGGGGGGCCATCTGCCTGCCCGCCGGGGGGGGCAGAAAAACTGGAATTTTGCTGGGGTTTGGGGCATTGGCATGCCCATCTTTGGTAGCCTCCACACCTAAATCAAATTAAAGAAAATCCATGACTTCTAGTGGGCTTTCTGCCCCACCCCAGGAAGGCAGAAAGACTTGAATTGTGTCGGGGGTCATTGGCATGCCCATCTTGGGCAACCCTCACCCCTAAATCAATTTTTAAAACTCTGGCTTTTAGTGGGCTTTCTACCACCCTGGGGGCTGAATGGGGGGCTACTGCCCCCATCTGCCCCCAGGGGGTGAAGAAATACTGGAATTTCACTGATGGGGGGGCATTGGCATGCCCATCTTGGGCAGTCCCTACCTCCACATAACATTTTTAAAAATCCCTGGCCTCTAGCGGGCTTCCTGCCCCCTTGGGCATTGCCAAAACCTTTTGGGGGAGTAAATGCCCTTGCCCAAGAGGCTGCTCCTCCCTTCCTGGTGGAGCCTATCGGCTCATTTCAGTTTTGGTTTTTGTGCAATGACATCAGTGCGACGTGCGTGCTGATTGTCATTGCACAGAAACCAAACACACTGCCTCGAGAGCTGGGGACAACTTTCACCAGCTCCCGAGGCTGTTGGGAGGAAAAGGGAATCCCTCTGGTGCCTGCACCAGAGGGTTTTCCTGTGCCATGTGTATCGGACGGCCGGGTCCGTTGAGTGCACATGAGCATTGGTGCATCGAATGGCTCCCGGCCATCCGGCACACCGAAGGGGTTAATCAGTATTCTCAAAATTGCATTTTAATTGTAAGTTTATGTGTTCGGGGACTGTGCAGTCAAGGGGGGGAAACTCCGCTCATTAGAAAATGGCCTGTCCTATATTTTTATGTGCAAAGTTCTCTGCCTCAACTAGTTGGCATTGCTAATATGCTGTCTGGCGAGGTGTGTGAATCAGGAGACCACTCAAATATATGCAGTTTCCGCTTGTAATTTTATATACTCTTACTTACACATATATTTAATATTTATTTCTTTTAATCGCAATTCAGTCTTCCAAAAAATGCTTGAGATCTCAATCATAAACATGTTAGTGCAAGTGTTTCTGCTTCAAGTTAATTCCTATAAAAGTAAATAACTTTTATTAATGAGTGCTTGAATTCCACGTTTTAAAATGGGAAATAAAACTGTCATAGCTCCTGAGACCTGCCTGCTCAGACTTTGCATCAGTCTTCTTTGTGAGGTACAAGGAGAGAGTTGGTATTTTAACCTAGCCCTTTCACAGGACACAGGATACAATCATAGGGTTTTATTTACAAGAACTGGCACGTCACTGTTTTGCCGCAGTGATGCACCAAAATAGTTAACTCCATGGTACGACAGATTCCTACACCATATCTGCATCATAATTACAGTACGGCGCACCATGGCATTAGGAGGAAGATGGCATCGAAAAAGCTGATGGGTCACTTTTGTGCGCCTAGCGGTAAAACATTTTTTTGTAATGCAGCTACGTGAAAACAAAATGGCCACTTACCTGAAAGCAGCAATGGAGGAGACAGCAGTAAGCAGAGCCCAGAACCACAAACCCAGTACCAGCCAGGATGACCAGCCAGTGTCTCAGGGTAAGAGGAAGTGCAGGTTTAGTGAGGGGGAGAATGAGATCCTGATCATGGAGGTGACGGACCACCAACAACAGCTCTTCATCAACTCCAAAATGTCATTGGGGAGGAAAAAGGACATACGGCAAACCATTGTGGACAAGGTGAACAGCATTGCCAAAGTCAAGAGAACAAAGAGTGACTGCAAAAATAGCTTGCATGATGGCAAGCACAGGACAAAGGAGAAACTGGCAAGCAATCTCAAGGCAGCCATTCAGACTGGAGGTGGTAGTCCAGGACCCCAGTAGCAGCTGGATCCCTTGGAGGAGTGGGTATCAGCTTTCCTCTCGGAGGTGTCAGTGGCAGGAGTTGGGGGACAGGACAGTGCTGCCTATGATGAACCACAACAACAACAGGGTAAGTTGCAACAAGGGGCAATGTGGGTAACTAGGTCATGTTGTGCAGAGGAGGCAGCTCTGTCCCAGGGCTCTGCAGGCCAAAGGGTAGTATGCTAGTTCATCTAGGGTTAAATACAATATAAATGGAAGTCTCATGGTAATATTTACAATATTTTGGCTTAGGGCAGCACTGCAAGCCTTCCGACTGTGCTGCCCTATGTCAAACGAAAAGGGCAGGAATGTGCTGTATTTATAAAGATACGGCACATTCCTGTCCTCTCTGCCAGCGCCGGTGCACAAAGAGCAGCTGACCGCCAAAGCAGGCACACTTGCACCATGGTGCAAGGGTACCTGTGTTAGTACCATACCAGTCTATTGTGTGCCAGCACAGAGGAAAGCACAGGGATGCATTGTATTATTGTAAATACAGCTCATCCCTGCACTTTCCTAATGACACAGGCCGGTGCAGCAAGATGGCTTGTGCGGCTGCACCATATGTATTAGAAATATGCCCCTCTGTCTCACCTGGGCCCATGCACACTAACCTAGCCTGTAAATCAATGGCATGGAATGGGTTTGTCAGACTAGAACCAACCCACCAGAGGGTTGAGTATTTGTGGGCAAGGGGAAGTATCCACACATATGGACATTTCCAGAGTCCTGTCCATAGTAGCCAAGATTAAACTACAATGCTCGCAGCTGTCCTGGCATGCAGGGTCAGAGCACACAGGTTTCTGCTGACATTGGAGGGACCACCTGAACTCCTCTCATCTACTAAATCAGAATGAGTGTGGGGGTCAATGTAAGTAATGTACTCCAGAGGACCATTGGATATATTTTCAATGAAATGGCACAGAGCTTCGCTGCAAACAATTTGGCTGGGCCAAGCTGCGTCATTTAAAAAATACAGGGATGAGTCATATTTACAGGAATACGAGGCATCCCTTTGCTCACCCCTGAGCCTGTGCAAAAAGAACAGCAGTGCTCCAATTCAGGCACCCTTGTGCCGTAGTGCAATGATGCCTGCGTGCCCCTTCCTGCACATAAACAATCATTATTGTGTTTTGCTTCTTCAAAGTGTGTTGCAGAATTCAGCACACATAGAAAGAGCAAAAAATGAGTAGAATCAAATGTTTTTCTCCTCGTTGGCCCACTCTAACATCTACTTTTGAAATGTGTTAGTTTTTGGTGCAGCCTCAGATTTCCGTTTACTTGTAAATCCGTGGCAATGTCAAAAAGCAATGGGTGTTGATTGGGAAGCAGCCCTTCTGCACGCCCCTTTGGCCACAGAAAACTGTGTCAAAGGGTAAGATATTTACAAGATGGCATTCAGGCATGCACAGTGGCTTAGCTCTGCCTTGAAAATATGGAGCAGGGCATTGCATGACGGTAGTGTCAGGAGAAGTGACGCTCTGGTGGCGTAATGCTCTTGTAAATATGCCTCTATGTGTGTCAAAACAAATGATGGCGAGTGGCCCTGATGGGCTCCTGCTAGTGCAGTGCATAGTAGATGCTTGCTGTGCATGTTGAACGGTCACTCTCTCAGCATTTCAAGGAAGTGAGAAGGGACATGTGTACTTCAAGGTACTCTCACAAATGCACACGCACTGCTGTTTTTGACTTGGGTCACACTTGTGTAACAGCTGGTTAGGGATGACAGACAACACCCCTTTGTGATACTACATTCTACATGCCGTGTGGACATGGGTGAAGATGTAGTATGTGCCAGGAGGAATCTGGTCTAAAGTTGTCTCACTGTGCCGGATGTATAGGTCGAAGGATATCATACAGAGAACTGGCATGGGATAGGCTGAGGTGGATGGGCCCAGTTGTTTTAGAAAACTGGTTAGGTACATGTCACCATTACCAGCACTACTACCATGTGGTGTGCGATCTGACTCATATCACTCAATAATAGCCTGCCATGTCAGTCCATTGGATATGGTCATGCATTATGTAGGTGTCGTAGGCCATCCCCCTCACTGCCCCATGACATGTTGCCCCTATAGACTCTGTCTGGACATCCACTGGCACAAAACATCTTTTGGGGTTGTTGTCCTATGAACTGTCCCTGTGAACCGCATAAGTATTAGCACATGTAAATAAATGCACTTAGAACTACCTGTGTGTTGTCTGTCTGTTGGATTCTGGACCAAGTTGAACATTGTGCATTCTGTGAGGCAAAGACGGCTAAACTTGCCAAAGGGACATGTGTTGTTTGGAGTCAGGGATAATGCTACATGGTGAGAGTGAAACAAATTTGGTCAACCCTATGTGTGTGTTGACTAGCAAGTGGTTACTCAAGGTTACAAGCATGAAGTGCAACAGGTATTATGCAGTCAATGTTAATGGTGACTGAGTGGGTGAGTCCAAAAACCTTCAATTTGGGAGAAGGTTTTGACCACAACATCCCTCCAAGCAGGTCACATGACCTACCCACACAGAGAAATCATATGTGAATACATGTGTTGCACTGTGTGCCATTTGAATCATGATTGCTACGTGCACTGTTCAACAAAATCTGTAGATCGATAATGTAAAGCCATGGCCAACCTGGCAGACACCTGTCCATAGATAAAACACATACTCACGCATGATGCCAAACACTGCTAGCAAAGACAAATGCATGTACATAACATTACTTGAGCACACATGCTAAATCCGACAAAGTAAATCATGATGTAGACTTTTAAGTAGCAAACAATAACATTCAATGACAACAGAACATTTTCATTTACTAAAACAAACTACCTATTCTAACTAACTAATCTAACCTAACCTACACTACCTTATCCTACATACTATCTAAAACAACCGTAACTTACCCTAGCTTACTCCACACATTTAGCACGACATGATAAACATCAACCCCCCACCTCGTTTAACCCACGTCTTCACACAAGGACAACAGAAACATTACTGAAACATAAACTAACTACACATTGAATCCTAATCAATCATATATTTTTGATGTATTCTTTTAGTTTCTTTTTATTTTTGATGTTCATAACACATATATAACATATCAACCCCCACCCCAAAAAACACAAAGTTCCCCTACCCACAAATATTGTTCCCACCCCTACAAAACCCCTGCAATACTTCCCCACCACAATAACTACACTAATTAACCTAAGCTAAGCTAAGCTATAAAACCATTAAGAACAACAATAAACCAATGTACAGGGGGAAAGACATAAAGGTTTCCTGTGGCTGAATTGTGGCTCTGGTCTTCCCAGGGCCTGCTTGACTTCCTCTAGCAGTGTAATTGCATGGCCCATCTTGTGCTCAAGCACCCCCACTCTCAACTTTAAGTCCGAAAGGTCCTTCTTAACATCTTGGCCAATTGAGCTAGCCCCTTCTGTGGGCTCCGGTGTGGGGACTGGTCTTTGTGAGAGTTTGCTTGTGGCGGTGCTGGGTACATTGGCTTGGTTGGCTTGTCCAAGGTCGGTGTCCTTGTGCGAAAAAATGGCATTTCCGTATGTGAAGGTACTGATCCTTTTTGATGTTGTGCTGCCTCAACTGCTCTGGGGCATGTTGTTTAAGCAAGAAGGAAAACTGTCAGTCAAAGGGTGACTAGGAACAGGTACAAACATCATTAAACAATAACATGTTTGCAACATCTAATGTAGCAGCCCCTACAGCCTAAATACATCTTGCAGCTTAGAGTGAGCATACACATGCCTATTATCTGTCATTCCAGATTTACTATGGCCAAAGTACGAAGGCATTGCAAATGTTGCACAATACAATCGCACCACTTTGGCACATCTAGGTATGACCATGTCAGTGCATAGTGTGCTTACGGAAAACGCTGTTTTGTACCTATGATATAGTACACTTGTCATTTTAATGAACACTAGTGTGCCTTCTGCATCCTTCAATGGCCTTTATTCCATTGGCTTTCACCACAGTAAGATGTACAACGTCTACAAAGTACATGTATTGTCTCACCACATAGTGTAACTGATATGGCAAGGACCCATATCAGGACGCATTACTAACTGTACTGAACACTTGGCAGGTATTATATGTAACAATGGACACTGGATAAGTAACTAACATCACACAGAGACATATGAAACCTCTCCTATCTGAACTGTAGTGAGTCCATGGTGGACCGAGCCACCAGTCATTATGTGCTCCCTGTGTCATAGCATGTGCAACTGACATGCATTTTGAATTGTTCACATCCATAGCCATGTTCAGATGTGTTTACTATGATCAAGGCTACCCTGTCAAGCCTCTATCATGTGGGCCATCCCAGGTTTGCAATGTATTCTCCTTGACATTAGTCAGAGGCTGATGCACATGCTACAATTAACTTCCACTTTTCTTGACCTATTATTCATCATAGAAATGTTTCTTCGTGACAGGGATGCACATTTAATCTGGCAGCTCACACAGCATCTGACATCACACTTGAACCTTGCATTACACAATTTGCATTGACAAAGGCCCTCATTGGGAATGTTGGGTCCTTGAAACTAGGCCTGAGCGGAATTCGCAGAGTTCCGCATGACAAAAAAAAGACTGCTGCGATACGCAGAGTTCCACAAGCGGCAGAGTGCATTAGGTTGCTCTGATTAAGCTGATTTATTTTCAGCACCAATGTTTGTTGTGCACTGGGAAATCAGAGCGATTTGCAACATGTGCAGCACAAGATGTAGATGTTCTACTCAAGCAACAGCTTCCTCAATGCCAATGGATACTTACTCAACATGAGCGGTCGCGACCATCCACGTTGAGAAATCTTGCTGGAAGTAGTCTAGTGTTGGATCTCCCTCTCTCGCACTTGCCAACCTAACATTGATGAGCGAAATAAAAATTCCTGCTCCGTGGGGCAGAGTTTTTGGGAACTCTGTGTTCTCTGCGGAGTGAGGAAAACTCAGCAAAAGAAGTGGAGTTCACTGCTCAGGCCGGCTTGTAACCTTCCACCTCACCAACTGTGTATGATGCAGGTCCACCTTCAAGACATACCATGTAAAACTAATCGGTTAATCTAGAGCACATATATTGTCTGCAACAGAAGCACAGTACATGTGCATAACTACTGGCTATGTAACCGTTCAGGTTGTAATTAATCAAATGGCACAGTTTACATGCCTGAATGATACATAGCGGTGAGGCAGCTGAAGTGTACACACATATTGTGAGCTAAAACATGCACCTGTTGACCAATTTGCTGAACCAGGTCTTCTACCTCATAACTAATATATTTCACAATGATAGCTGACTCTGATAAGTCTATACACCAACATAACTTACATACCATACTCAGCAAGGTATTGCAATACAGATGCCCTCCTAATTTTTACCCCAGGAAATGAGTATGCTACATACATCATACTTCATGCATACTCGTTCCTTAAGATAAGTGAGTTCTGTGCCTGTCAGTACGCTGTAGAGTGTCAGAGAATGCTCAGACATGTCCATTGAATCCCTAAGTATTTTATTGGAAAATTGAACACCAACATGTATGGGATATGTTGAGATGTCTAATCAAAAAGGGGACACTGTTCCGGCAGAGGGGTGCAACATGTCACCCACTCACTACGAGGAAGAAGAGGGAAGAGAAAAGGGGGAAAGGGAGGTGTAGAGTATCCTAGCTTTTAGGACCCACTCGTGAAAGGGAGGAACAAGTCTTACCTCTTGTTGCCCTCACACATCCCGAAGGATGTCATGCCATCATCGGGCATTTGCTCCTCTTTGGGCCTGTGCTGCAATGCCGTGCGGGTCCCCCGAAGGGTCAGTTTGGCAGAGATCTTTTTATAGAAAAGCAGTTTGATGCATGCAGGAGTGTGGGGTGGGTCCTAATGGAGGGTGATGAAGTGCATGCAACGTAAGTTAAAACTGACTAAGGGTTACCAAGAAAAAATGTTTAATGTGGCAGTACCCTTGATAGAGTAAAAACCCGTAGGTTGTGTGTTACCCCAATAGGCTCAATGTGCCCAGGTAACTAAAAGGTTAAAAGGTCGACATGTTTCGCACCTGTGTGGTCTCAAGGATCCATGGTACTTCATCAGGACCGAAACAGAACAAAGTGAGGTCATGTGCACGTAAAAAGTGAAAGGGTAAATACCCTCTGAGGGTGTCAGGGCGGGCCAAAGAACTCTGTACCCTACAGTATGGCTACAAACTAAATAGTTGTGACCGCTCCTGGACACCACCTATAAATAAAAGGAGAGTTGCTCCATAGGCTAGGAGCGTAGGACGCCCGCACCTTACCGGGAGTTTTGCTTGGGTGCCGGCTCATTAGCACCTACCTCATCCGTACGCTGAAGAAGTCGAAGACGTACAGACGGGGTAGGTGTTTGTCCCATTGGTATCTTAGAGTGGGGCAAGTGGTGCCACATTCTCACTAGGTAGATACTATTGCACTGACAAAGTATAGTATATAGCATTTAAATTCGTGATATGAGATTTCGTAATGGATTTCATATATGGATACCGTTTTTGGCTAGCTGTAGAGAGACACACAAACAGTCATAGCACACTATCTACTTTACCACACCATGTTAATTGTGTCTAACAATAGAGGATTATTTGCTACAGGTAGTTGGCATGCACACTAATTTGTGTGTAACAAATGTTGTCCAATGCTGTTTGTTAAACATAGGTTCATACATTTCCTGTGTGGCAATTAGTAGCAGGTGTGATGTAATGTTTTGATGTTTACTGTGACTATGGATTCAAATTGCAAACACAGTAGTAATATTCATATATATATTTGCATATATATGTACACAGTTACATGTAGTAATCATTTTGTGACATCATGTAAGTCATTCATGCATCAGTAAAGAAATTGTGAATAATATGATCCCTTCTCATGTTCCTCATCTGCATCGTCCGGCAGTTCCTGCTCCTCATTGGCATCAGCCCATGGTACTTTTGTCCGCACACAAATATTGTGCAATATGCAGCAGATTAGTATAATTTTGCAGACCATTGGTGGTGAGTAGAGCACTCAGACCCAAGACATATCCAGACTCCTGAATTGGGATTTCAGTACACTGAATGTCTGCTCCACTATGGAACGGGTCGTGATTAGGGCATGATTGTACATCAACTGTGGTTCTGTCCGGGTTTTTTTAAGAGGAGTCATCACCCACAGCTACATAGCATATTCTTGGTTAGCTGCAAAGATAAGAGGGGTACAACTAGTTAAGAGGTATGACAAAGAATGGCCCTACATTCATGCACATTCTGTTATGTGTCCTGAATGATTCATACATTTTGCCTCAAGTAAGAGATGTGCTGTGACATTATGTGGCATACACGCAAGTAGGAATTTGAAATGACTGACAACTCTACTACACATACAGATATGCTGTCCTCTGTGATTCACTTACTATTTGTCATACTTGTGAGTGCTAATGTCATCAAGGTGATGATTTTTCACCAGTAAGGAGAGTCAATTAGCCATTGAGCAGACAAATCTCTTACACTCATCTATTATGTCTGTTATTGACTACTACTGCCATTTCTGAACTGATACATGTCTTATTTTCCAACATGTTGCTGGTGAAGATGCTTACTTCAGTTATACATATTTGGCTGTGAGAATTGGAGTCCCTATTGTTCAGTATGTACTGTCATGGGGAGGGTAACGAGTGGATATCAATGTGGGACATGAGAATGTACACATGGCAGTGCACTATGTCCACTATGTTTACAGTACACAAGGGGTTTGAGTTATGTTGGAGTCTTGTGCTGTGCAGTGCAAATGGTAGACTAACCACACTACACTGCCACACTGCTCGGGGACAGTGTAGGTCATATTTTCCATATGATTCTGTGTCCCGGGTTTGGTGCCTGCACTGGCAGGAAATGTGGAGCATTGCTCTAAAACAGACACATTATTCCAAAGATGACTGTGTTTTTGGCCATAATGGGAGATGTAGTTTGTACATGAGGCTGTACCCTGCTGCACAATCTGAAGTCTTGAAGGACTTATAGAGTGGTGTGTGTGCTACAAACCAGCGTGCAGATAGGATGGGATGTCAAAATATGATGAGTAATGTAATTTTGCATGGTAGACGATCTTGTGAGGTTAACATGTGACTAAATTTCACAGTTTCACACGTCTGGGATACATCATATGTCTCATGTCCATGGGATTTATCTGTGGACAGAGACTGAAGAAAGGAAATCCCTAACTTCAGCACTGTGCTTGGACACAGCATTTCACACACTGTTAAATTAGTGAGACACAAGGCCTCATTTAAAAGTTGTTGCAACTGGGCAGCAAAGGATGCCATCTGACTGTGCTGACCTGCATCCAAAGTGAAGGGCTGTAATGTGCTGTATTCCTAACATACAGCACATCCATACGTTGTCCACATACGCACCATCACATAGTAATGACTAGTGCTAACACACGCCCACTTGCACCATTGGAAGACGTGTGTCAGCGTTGTGTCCTCCAAGAACTTAATGCCTTAAGGGACACATTCCTGCATCAAAAGCAAACAATCTGTGCAATTTCCTCATTCTATGTGTCCTACAGAATGCAGGACATAGAGTAATTGGACATGACAAACTGTCATGTGATTCGGTATCTTCATTTCACCTCCCCTCGGTAGACACACTATTTGCAAACAGTCCCAGCATCTCTGATACTTGGATATGTGGAAATGTGTGAGATCTCCATTGCATGGAAAAAGCCACCACAAGGCCCTTGAAACACATCCTTAACGTAGGGTGAATCAATGCTGCACTTTGCTCTGGCTTGCCTTACTGCATACCTATGAGGCCATGCAAGGACACGCAGGCTTACTTTGCATTGCCTCATTGATATGAGTTAAAGACCTGCTCCACCAGAACATCATGAACAGTGATGCTCCAGCAGCACAGTTCACTTATACATGTGGCCCACAGTGGTGTGGGCGGTCTCAACATGCATGACTCATATGATTGTGTTACACATATGCCATGTGATATGGTGCAAGTATGTAGGCACACACCAACTACATATGCACTGTCTCATTCAGCCCAAGACTAATATGGCAACGTATTCCAACATATTTGACTGCCATGTGGTCTGCATGTGCTTAAGAAGTACTTACCAACCAGCAGGCCATTCCCATATTTCCCATTCTGGAAGCGCTAATTGATGGTGGAAGGACAGAAGATGACAGAATCATGAGCACTGCCTGGGTACTTTATAAGGACATTGATGATGAGGCCCAGATGGCCCATTATTGCCTGCACATTCCTAGAATGCGTGTGCTTCCTATTGTGGTACAGATGCGGATTAGCCGCTGGATGCAAATGGGTGCAGTCCATTGCCCCCAACAGATGTGGAAATCCTGCAAATGCTTAAAGCCTTGTTTGTTTTCTGTTGGTTTTGCATTGTGTTGAGGAGAAGAGTTTCTGGGGTGTGAGGCTTATGATGGCATCTAGGATTGAGAAGAGGAATTTAGAGAAGGATGACTGGGATACTCCTGCCACTCTGACTGTGGTAGGTTAGAAAGTTCCAGATGCCAGCATGTGAGGGCAGCTAGCAGCTTGGCCCCCAGAGGGATGTTCGTGCACTGCTGTGATGTTGGTTGCAGCCTTGGTCCAATCTGGTGCAGGAGGCTGAGAATGGACTCCCTCCTTAGCCTGTAGTAAGCAATGGCCTCCTCCTCCCTGAGGTCAATGAGGGTAATCCTCTGGGAGTATGTCTGCTCCCTTCACCTGCGCTGCCTCCGTGGTGATGGTGGTGGTAGTCTTCTTGAAGCACTGACCTGCAGTAGGAGTAGGCCCATGGTGCTGTTGAGCTTGCCAGAATGATTTGGGAATATTCTGCTTTTATACCAGTGGACATGCAACATTCTTACACCTATTTTTCCATAGCGATAAAAATCTGCTGCTATTGGGATGAGTCTTCTGCCAAAGTAGCATCATTTTCCCAAATCATTGTAAATATAGCTGTGTCAGTTTTGCATTGGTTTTTAAGAGGGACCCCTCTCCCTTGCATATCATTATCGCTAATTACCACATCTATATCTGGCACTGTAAAAGCGACACTACAGGTCTCTAGTGTCACTTTGTAAATAAGGAGCCAAAAAAAAGCGGCAGCAACATCAAAAAATTGATGCAGCTGTGGCGCTAGCTCCTTGTAAATATGCCCCATAGTTTCTCAATGACTGGAGTTTTCACCAGGGCACAAAATTACATTACCTTACAAACCAGCACAATATGTTGGTTTGTGATGTAGGTTTACTTTCCACTGCAAAACTTTGTTTGCACTAGAAAGTAGCCCTAAAGTAACACAAAATAGTGGTAGCACTGCTTTGTGTTGTTTTTGTCAAGGGGCGTCACATGGGTGGTACCTGGGCATTTCTGTGCTACCACCCATGTGTGTTGACGCACAGCCCTAGCTACTAAAACGGTAGACAGGGCTTTGAACCAAAAAAATTACGCCTCTTCGAGGCAGGTGTTAAAAAGGAGAAATGTTATCACTTCTTACTTTTGCAACATTGCATGTGTGATGTTCTGTAGCATATTTTTGTAAATGGATTTTCAGATTACATCGATAAGGCACAGCCATCTTTGACATTCATCACACGTAGGTTAAGGGAAATATTTTCTCATTCTGATAACATTTTATGTTACCTTCAGAGATGATGGAACAAAAGATAGCTAGAAGATCATGTACAATGTTGTAATAGTTACTGTGTCTGCTAAGTGAGTGCAGTGCATACGGGCTTGAAAATACCCCTATCAAATCAAAGACGCTACCACCGATTTGAACAGTAAGGTTTCAAAGAAACGTAAAAAGAGTTTCTTTTTCTGATGTCATGGCTTTTACAGGGCACGTCTCACGGAAGAACCAGAATTAGAACTCAGCTTCAACTTTGCTTTTATAAAAAAGGTTTTAAGTCTTGCCAGCATATTTTTTCAGCCCATTCGCATTCCTTTTGATACTGGTCACGGTATTTAATCTCACAAGAATTGAATGCCAGGTGGCATGCTTGGCACCTTCAGTATTTGCAGTTGTAAAGTGTGCCAAACAATTAGGCCCCGATTGCTGGACTTATCATTCAGGACAAGCAGTTCCTGGTGTAACATTTTGTCTTGTCTAAACTCGCTTGTTTTGTGCTCAATTGTGGTTTTGCTGCACTGATGTGTTTATTTTTGTGTGCTGCTGAAAAACAAGCCACACCATTGATAGCTAATACACTATACAGCTTGTTTCTCTACGAGTGGGATGTTGCATCAGTCATTTGAAAAGGTTTTGTACAATGAAATCAGATTCATGCTTAAAGAACTTTGTTATGACCTCCTTTCAGAGGGCCATGGGGCAAGCAGGGGTTGCTGGTTCCAACCATGGGGCATTTTACTCCTGATGTCCTGAGGCCCGATCTTTCACGGATCATGAGGAACTGGGCCAAGTACACTCCCTCTGAGCACTTGACTCTCAGTAGTAGCACAGGTCGGCATTCCAAGGCTTTCTAAGCGGGAAGTAGGTGTGGGGCATACACAGGAGCAAGGCTGAAAGTACAAACACTAACCGTAATAACGTGATTGTCTAGTCAAGTACTTGCTTTTATGAAGAAGCAGTATTTTAATGAGCACACCACTCATAGAGGCATCACTCTAAATAATATTCTAAGGGCCTGATGTAGGTGGCCAAATAGCGATCGGTAATGCTGAAATTAGCAGAATTCCAGCATTACTGATCGCTATTTGGCTGCGAGCAATGTAGATGAGTTTAAACCTAGTAGCAAAATAAGGAATCGCAAAATTGCGATTCCTTATTTTGCTCTTGCATTTAAGGAATCGGTAACTGCGATTCCTGATATGCAATGTAAGTAGCACAAAAGTAAGTGCACTTTAGCCTTAAGGAACGCTAACTACCACCAACTTCAAGTTGGTGGTAATTAGCGATTTCCTTTAAAAAAGCACTTTTTTGCTTTTTTAAAAGTTTCATGTGGCACACATTCATGCCCTTAGGGCATGTAAGTGCGCCACATGTGCACACATGCACATTTCAGGGGTGCAACAGGGTGTCCTTTTGACACCCTGGCAGCCTTGAAATAGTGCCCACTATTTGCCATTCCTTAATACCGAATCGCTAATAGTGAATATCTTCCTATTCATTCCTATGGGCCTCCTAGCCCATAGGAATGAATGGGTAGGTATTCCTTATTTGCTAATCTCAATTAGGGATTCATTATTAAGGAATGTTAAGGAATCACTAATATCTTAGCGATTCCTACCTACATTCAATTTTGCGAGTCCTTAATAGCGAATCGGTAAAATTCGCTATTAAGGACTCGGTATTTCGGCTTTACCTACATCGGGCCCAAAGTCCCTTAAGGCCAGCATGCTAGTATTATCCTAGAATGCATCTTCGAGTTCTCTGTCCCTTTCTAGTGAGGCTAGTTATTCACTTTTAATACTGGAGGCAACATTTAGATGCGGCCAGTGCTAATCCTCACACAACAAAATCTAAGTTAGCCTTAAGAGTCAACTTCAGCATCACTAGTTAGTGCAAGTCCCCAACAGACCTTAAACAGTCTTACCCAACCCGGTAGCAGCTGACAAGTGTGGGAGGGCAGGTGAGTAGCTCTGGAGGCTCTTATCTCCCAATGCTAAGGATCTGCTACCTCCCATGGTTTTTTCATAATGACACGTCAGACCTCCTCAGTTTCAGGATGGCCCACATAAGTGTCAGATGCCCTTCTCCTTGGCTCCTCACAATTGGTGAGTGTTCCTCACAGTAGTCTGGGCATGATGATCCAAGGCAAATGGCCCTGCCTCCACAACGACCCCCTTCCTGGCACAGGGGGGTTGCTAGTTTCCTCCATTTAATGGTGATGGACCTTACTTCATGGTGGCCCCCTCTTGACATACAGGGGGCACTAACTGGTTCTGTTCAAAGGTAACAGCCCTTACCTCACAGTGGCCCCCACCTGACATACAGGGATAGTCAATTGCTCAGCACAAGGGCAACAGCCCTCACTTCAGGATGTCCCCCATTGGCATAAGGGGTCACCAAGTGCCTCCATGCTGTGGTACCCAACTGAACTGGGCATATCACACTTCACTCATCAGGATCCATGCAGCAGGATCCCCACTGGTCCTCGTTCCATCTAGGCTCTCTGCTCTTCCTTACAGGGTCCACTGGTATTGGAAGGCAGGCTGCAGTTTGGTGCTTCAGGAACCAAGTGTGGGCCTCATTCCCCGATCTTGATAGTCCAAAACCCGACAAAAAATGTATTCAGTGCCTGATTCTCGGAAATTTGGGTTGTGGTTTGTAGCTCCTCTGAAGTGTCTACTCGTCTTCCCTGTCTCTGTCAAAAGAATGGTCTGCCACAGCAGAAATAGCTCAGGATCTGACTAAAAACAACACAGGCCAAGGAAGTAACTAAGGATCACGTCTGGCTGTCAGCCTCCACTGAAATATGCCTTACCAAAGGTTTAAAGGTCTAAGCTTTCCCCTCTATCATGATTCCTTGACCCGCACTATCAGCCTTACCAATTCCACTTTATCCCTGATAATGAGCCCAGGCTCCACTGACCAGTAACTTTTCCTGGACTCAAAGAGACCTTTGATGTGCACAGATGATGCCTTGCTCGCCTGCCGTCAATCCCCAGGAATGTTAGCAATCCACATCCCCTGTTTGGGTCTGGGGATTGCAGCCCTCGTCGTTGCTAGCCTTTATAGAGCCTGAGATGTCTAAATGGAACTCACAGGCCTCCATGTTGTGTACCATACGCAGGCACCAGAAGGCACACTCAAGGGTCACGCACTGTCTAGTGGTACACATAATCAATGCAGGCCAATGGTTAGTTAAGTACACAGCGGCAGAACTTTACTTGCATGCCCCAGTAGGCACCACTCCAATGACACAGGTAAAAAGGCTGTTCACACTACTAATCACTACTATACAATATAGGTATGCTGTCACCCCTGTGCTAGTGTCACCTAACTCCAGGTAAGGGCAGTAGCCCTCTACCACTATGACGGTAGCACTTGTTGCACCCCTCCCGATGTAACCAGACAATACTACCATGAGACAGGTCTAGGTCATGGTTCACATGGATGCTCCATGTTTACCCTTGACCAAAAATCATGACGAGAGATCAGGCTATCCATGCAGCTTGGCAACTGCGGTCAAGGGTGCACATCGGTCACCATGCAGGGCACCTTTCTGTCCTAACAAACTTTTATGAGTTTGAAACTGACAGCGGTGGCTGCAATGAAATTGTCGCAGATAGTAAAAGAGGATGACAAACCATTCAGTATTGACAAACACATGGGGCCCTTGTTGGGAGTGCGAAAGGAGGGATGTATGTGAAGATCTCGCATGCCAACATTTCAAAGGATTTCATCTCTCACCAATAATTATACACTTACAAATCTAGACTCCACTTTAATCCCCCCAAAAATTATTTTCATAACAATAGGCGGAAATCCCTTATGTCTCACCACAACTCCATCCCTTTTTCAGCCTAGTCCAGATGCAGTTTTATATGTTATTACAGATCTATTTTTTCCAATCCATTATGTATACTGAGAGAGGACTTTGGGTCAGCCCTTGCTAATTATTGGAAGACGATGTTGTCTATTTCAAGCAAGTGCTCTTGTTGGCTTTCCTCCCTAGTCATTTCTTTGGCCTACTTAGGAGCATTTCAGTCTCACAGTGTTCGAATTGAATGAGGTGTATCTTACTGATACTGCCTTGAGAGGACTCTCTCTTGTTTGGCTTTCAACATGCCAGGGAAGTGGATGTGTTTCCTTCATCCTTCTGACATTCCTGGCTTACCGCTTTTTTCTCTACTTGCTTTTTTCTTCCCAAACCCATAATTCCTCTCATGCATTATGACTCACCATGTGCTCACCATGTGCTTTCTATCTTCCATGCCCTCCGATCTTTCTTTCTCTTTTGCCCCACTGTTGCTCCTCCTGTGTTCTTTTCACGCATTGCCTTTGTGCTGTTTTGTACTCTTTCCACTCATCTTTTGCTCCCCAACGCCACTCCTTTCCTGCTCCCTGATTTTATTTATTTATTTTACTAAGGCTCAGATACTGAAAAGTGCTACCAGACGTTCTACTAATATTTTTGCTCACTTTTAGTTTACTGTTCTAGGATGTCAGCCTGCCATATTGGAATGATAAATTAAAAGTGTCATACAGAGCCTTAGCACTCATCTTGGAATGGCTTAATGTGCATGTATGTGCCCCGACACATAAACATGCATGCTTCTCAATCGATGTTCTTGCTTTGGTGGCCATCTTGAAATCGCTTTTCTTTAATAGAAATAGTCCCCCATGAGTCTGCATGTGTGAACAGGTTTTTTGACACACACATATGCATGCTTCGTGATGCACTGGCAGCAATTTTGACATTCCCTAATGCCAATGTCAGTAAGTATTGGTAAAGTCGATTGCTAAGCATTTTACATTGAGACTTCTTTTCTTTGCCATTGGATGTTTAAAAACGTTTGCATATTCTTGTGCTGTGCCATTTTGTACTCTAAGATTCATTCTTTGTGTTTGAAATTGTTTTTGCTTGTAAAGATATCTTTATTCTTCTTCTGCTAATTTAAATCTTCTGTTAGTCATCTTTCTATTGTATTTGTATGCTTCTTCTATATTTATAAGTCACTTTCTCCTCTGTGGTGGTTGTTAGTGTCAACCATTTTTTTTATTTAGTGCATTTAACATAACCCTCAAAAAGCAAACTTAGTTAAAGGATGCAGGTATGGGACACTTTATGTCATCAGCCTGTATGTTTGTGACTACCAGTATAACACACAGTGTAGCAAGAGCTCAGAGTATGCAGACCATTCCCCTGATGGCCTACCTCTGCAACTGCTACTGGATCGGTTCGGGAATGGTTTCCGATCGACTTGGATTGGAAGTGTCCGACTGACCAATTACGATGCATCCAGATGCTTCCAGATACGATTCGGTCAGACTCTCATTGACTTCAATGGAAGCCTATGTTCCAACCAAATGCATAGGCTCCAGGTGCAGGGAGGTCGGCAAAAGGCCCCCAAAGTCTGATTCTGACTGCTGATTTGAGTTTTGCATTTTACAGCGGAGCTAAAAGGCTAGGCATTCCGTGGTAATGTGTCTGGACATTTAACTGATTGCATAAACATGATTCTCCTGGTGGCGAGTTGCTTTCTGGTTGAATCTGACCTCGGATGAACGTGCTGTAGCGACAATGGTTCCTGACACACTGGGAAGCTATGCTATTTCCCTTTTCCCAAAGATGTCCCTGTTTTTGGAAAAAGTTTAAGGTGCAGGCCCCCCAGTCATATGGACCCCACCAACAACAGATGGGTGCTCCTGTGGCTCACTGTTAGACTTGTGTGAAGTGTTTTTGTGGTGTTTACATTGTGTTACTGTGTGTGTCTGTTGACAAATGCTTTATACATTGTCTCTTTTGATAGGCCTGACTACTCTGTGCCAATCTACAGGAGGGTGAGCACATGTTATCTTTTAGTGTGTCTCTAGCTTATCCTGTCTAGTATTGTGGTCTTTACTTAGACAGTATGCATACCTCTGCCAAATAGAGACCAAATATCTAACATTGGTGGCAGCGGTGGGATAGGACTTGTGTTTGTACAATACTATAACTAGTAACACAATGTTGACTGCAACTCTATACTAAGACCAATTCAAGCCTTTTTCAATTCTCTCTAATTGGCTTTTTTATTTTTCTGCTAAAACCAACTCTCAATTTGGGGAAGCAGCACCTCCAGTAATTCATTTTATTTAGAATCTTACACGGGGCTCCTGCTGAAGGATTTCTGTAAGGACTTTCAAGTGTCTAAAAGAGGTTTCACCAGGAAGGTGAAGCTACTGAAGGCTTTGAGAGCCTGTGCAGAGACCCAGGCAGCAGGGGATGACCATCCAGTGGAGGAGGAGCAGGAAATTCCTGAGAAGGAGGATTATCTGATTTTGGATTCCAATGTGGATTTGGGACTGCGTGTGAAAGGGGTTACAACTTGCCAGGAGCAATAGTGGTTTGCAGACCAGGGAGCAGTGTCTCCTCTAGGAACCTGTCCACAGAGGAGCTGGCAGACAGCAGGTAGGAAAGAAAACTAAAACTAGATCTTGTCAAGTTGGAGCAGGCTTGTGACGAAAGGAAGCTGGCCATAGAGGAGAGGAAACAGACCCATTAGCTTAACCTCAAGAAGCTGGATATTAGATCCCTACAAGTGGGGTCCAGCAGCAGCAATGGTGTCACAATACCTGCAGTGTCCAGAGTCAGGATTCTAAATGATTTGGTGCCCAGTTGTGTGGTGGGGATGACATAGACAAATGGTTTGCAGCCTATGCAGTGGCTCTGAGAGTGCTCAGGGTCCCAGAGGAGTTCTGTGATGGCAGTTTATGGTGGTATCTGCCCACTGTAGGGAGGAACACTCTCCTTATACTAGACATAGAAGACCAAACATGCAACACTGCTATGAAGGCCTTCTTAGTCAGTGGCTTTGTACTGACCCCTGAGAGGTATAGGTCTAGATTCAGAGGCAGCCACAAGATTTCATCACAAACATGGGTGAATTTCGTAGATTATGCCAGCAATGCACTGAAGGGCTGGTTGAGGGGCAGCAATGTTGATAATTATTATGGGCTACACAACTTACTTTTAAAGGAGCGTGTGCTTGATACTTGTTTTCCAGAACTGCGTCAACACCTAGTTGAGAGCAAGTTAACTGACCCCCGGAAACTTGCTGAGGAGGTGGACATCTGGATCGGCACTAGAGTCTCCAAAAAGGCATCAGCAGGGAACTCCAAAAGGGTTGTCAGAGTTCCCACCAGAAGAAGGAGGGAGAGATAAAATGACAGAGTTCTCTAAAGGCCCACAAAACAACTCACAGGGAAAAGGGTCTGGTTCTCATTCCCATTCTGAACACCAAAAGAAAAACTATCCTGACAAAAGTTAGCAGTCCAAGCTCATCAAGTACTATGATGAATATGAGTATGGACATAACAAGGGGGATCCCAAGTGTACAAAAAGAGCACCACCTCCAACTGGAGGAGGGAATCCAGAGCTGGTGTAGTGCTGGGGGAGGAGTTTGTCTCAGTTAATGGGGGAGAAATTTAGTATGGTTAACCACCCTAGTGACCCTGGGTGTGATGGTTCCTAAGATTCATGTGCCCTCAAATACTACTAAGTATAGACAATGGGTCAAAATCAACAGGAAAGGTATTGAGGCTCTGAAGGAAACAGGTGCCAGGATGACTATAGTAAGGATTTAGCTGCTGTCCCCAGAGCTGATGATTCCCAATGCATTCCTCTACGTTGTGATGGCTGGAAACAGAGCGGGTCACTACCATATAACCCTTGTTCCATTTGAGTGGGGGGTGGTTGGAGTTTCAGGTCTTCTGAAGTTTTCTGTGATCCTGCCATTCCTGTGTACTGTTTGCTGGGTAATGTCCTTGAGATCACTATCTGGACAGAAGTGGAGCTAAAGGCTCATGTGGACATGTTGTGATTACTTGATTAGATCTGAGCAAAGACAAGGTACATGGCTGAACAGGATGGGAGTCAAAAAGGGCTGGAGCATGGAACAATGGCCCAGACAGCTGCAAAAAAGGGGAAAGGCAGAGGGCGTGGAAAACCAGTCCCTGAGTGTCTTCCCCGTGAGGTGGATGGAGCACTGGTGGTGGCCACCCCGGAGACCACTGTGGTGGGTACTGCTTCACTTGATGACCTGCCTACACTTGCTGGATAGTATGTAGAAGGAGGGCCCACTACAGGGGAGTTCTCCAGGGCACAGAGGGGTTGTCCAACCTTTGAGGACATGAAGAAACAGGCTGAAGTCCAACCAGCAGATGATGCCTCTTGGCAGTATCACATTTACAGGGAGGACAACATCCTCCATCCATAGAGTGAGCAGAAGGCTCCTGTGAATGGAGCAACAAGGGGCCTTGTGGTCCCCCAATGCTACAGGGCCTTCCTACTGGAGCTGGCTTACGAGATTCTCCTGGCAGGACACCTGGGCCAAGACAAGACCTTTGCAAGGCATGTCCCACACATCGCCAGTGGGAAGAGAGGGCAGAGGTTGAAAGCCCCCCTCAATACATTACCTGTCATTGGCACACCCTTTGAGCGGGTAGGCACCTACATTGTTGGGTCTTTGGATCCCCAGAGTGCATCAGGTAACAGTTTTATCCTGGTTCTGGTTAATCATGCCACTAGGTACCCAGAGGCAATCCCTCTGATACCATGACTGCACCTGCAGTGGCAAAGGCCCTGATGGGGATTTTTATCCCAGTGGGTTTACCCAAGGATGTTTTGTCTGACAGGGATGCTAACTTCATATCTACATACTTGCAGTCAATGTGGAAGCAGTGTGGGGTTCTCAGCTTCTCACCTCTCACAAACAAATGGGCTTGTTGAGAGGTTGAAAAAGACGCTCAAGTGCATGATTAGAGGCCTACCTGAGTCCCTGAGGAATATGTGGGACATCCTCTTGCCATTCCTGTTGTTTGCCTACAGGTAGTTACCACAGAAGAGGTGGGCTTTTCGTCCCTATGAGCTTCTGTACGGGCACCCTGTTAGAGGACCTTTGAATTTGGTGACGGAGAGTTGGAAGCAAGCTCCCAAGAAGATTCCCTAGGAAGTAATAAGCTATATGTTGGCCATCATAAGCCAAATGGCTAAGTTATGGAAACAAGCTTTTTGTTTAAATACAGTGCATTCCCGCCCTTTCATTTTGGCATAGGACAGCACAGCAAGGTGGCTTGCTGAGCTGCACTATGCCAAAATCTCACAAATAAGCCCCCTCAATTTCTAACAGTGACGATTTTAGTGAACCTTAACAGAAAATACCTATATTGGTTTCCTCACTCTTGGTTTTAAGGACGTAGCCTTATTTGACCATCTAAGACTGAGCCGTAGTTGGAGTCGGCAGTTTTTTGGGGGTAAATCTAAAGTTTTTGTTTTATGCCTAGGTATCAGCAGTATATTTTATCTGGTCCCTCTTCAGCATATTTTGCATGACTCTAATTGATCGGAAATGCAGCGCCAGAGACTGTTTTTAGCCTGCGTAATTTTGATAATATCGCTGACTAGAACACAGCATTGGCTACCCCTCTAGAATACCGTTGCTTTCAAATCACCTTTGTGTGTACACTAGATAATACAATACTAGTCAACCTGGTTATCTTTCAATTAACTTTACTCTTTACAAGCCCTTTCCGTAATTACACTCACTTTCCCACCGACTCCTAGTTGTCCCTATGTACAGGTACATTTCCTGTGGAAAGAAAACTTTTAGAGTCCATAGAGCATATTTGAGGAATTATCTCCCCCAAATTCTAAGAGATCAAAAAAAGCTATTATCTCTAGGAACAAAAATTGAACACCGGTCTTTTTGATTCTACTTGTCTCCAGTAGCCCACTGCTGGTTTAGGTTGTCTCTCTCAAACAAGATAGCCATGGCCAAGAGAACTCTCTTTGGGGTGTATGTGTGTGTTTTACACCAGACAGACAGACAGACAGATAGATAGATAGATAGATAGATAGATAGATAGATAGATAGATAGATAGATAGATAGATAGATAGATAGATAGATAGATAGATAGATAGATAGATAGATAGATAGATGGATGGATGGATGGATGGATGGATGGATGGATGGATGGATAGATAGATAGATAGATAGATAGATAGATAGATAGATAGATAGATAGATAGATAGATAGATAGATAGATAGATAGATAGATAGATAGATAGATAGATAGATAGATAGATAGATAGATAGATAGATAGATAGATAGATAGATAGTGAGAGATTGCATTAAACTCAGTTATAGTAGCACATGTTACTGGCAGTGCCTAGAAATTGCAGTAGTTCCTTATGATACGCCTCATAAAAAGCAAGCCATTATTACTATCAGAGTAAATGGAGGATGCATGTTAGCGGCTGCTGCATCTTTTGGCGAAACAGGATAGTTGTCAGCGAAACCTTCTTGACCGAGCCTCCAAGGTTATTTCAAGAGTCTCTTGGCAGACATCCATGAGGACTGAGCTGGAGTTGGACCATCAGATGGGAGACGCCTAGTCTTAATCAGCTCATCCGTGGTGGAACCTTACCTTATGTGTTTTCTCTCCATTACATGAAACGTTTGGTAAGTAGATTAACTAATGCTGGCGACCGTAAAGGAGCTGTGCCAAGAAATCTTTGACTGAATGTAAATATAACTTGAAACCTGAAAATATATTACATGGGTGACACTGTGTTCCTGCCCCAAATTGTACAGGAGGGGTGGCACACCCTTTGGCACTGTATTAGGAATGGCAAGTATTTTGTTTGCTGTTGCTACTTAGTTCCAAAATATTTTACACATCTATAAGTTTTTATATGGGCATTTTGTTGCCCAACTATGGCATTTTATGGTCTTCATTAAAAGAAGTTCAACTTTGGCATCAAATTAATTGTTTCTACGTCGAAGTGAAGCTCTTTTTTATGAGTTAACCACCAGTAAAACAGGACTGCCAAGCCACACATCCACTTGCACTCGTAAATCAGGCCTGCGAGAACAAAAAGGTGACTTTGCAGACATAAATCAGGAATATTGCCCCATGTTCATGTAATATTAGATAGAAGTAAATCTCACTTAAGGCGTGGAGAGTGCTCCAAGTCATGAATAGTCCCGAAAGGTTTTGAACACCCAGAAACATAATTTTATGGTATTCACAAATTGTTCTCGGATCAGTTCCCTCAAGGAAACTGTCAGAAGTTCACTGCTGTTAAGGGCAGAAGTGAATCTTTATTTAAGGGGGAAAGAGGTGAGGAAACACTCCCAATCTTCACGAGGGTGTAAAAATAAGGAGTAAAATAAGAAAAGCTTTGCTATTGGGTACAGTATGTATGTATGTATGTATGTATGTATGTAAGGGATTTGTAAAGGAATCGCTCCCGCATGGGGTATCTCCGCGCTACCATAGAGAGGGTACAAGACAAGGCGCTGACTTCGCCCTCCGGAGTGGAGTTTCTAGAGCTGGTGTCACCTTGGCGACTGGAGGCCGGATATCTACCAAGCAAGTGAAAAGGACCGGGGAACCAGAATCTTGCTGGCACTTTAAAACATTAATGGAAGTGTTTGGCCTCGGGATTCGTTTCCCAGCTGACCTCCAAAGTAATGATTAACAGATCAAGAGGGATTTATTACTAAATGAATCGCCAGCCTGCACACCAGAAGAACGAGTTACTTATAACGCCGGCCTTTCGCCACAGTCTGGGATTCATGTTTTTTCTGATCTCTTCCTATATGTGGTCAATAATCCCATTAGCCAACAGGATGAACAGCTCTGATCTCTCCCAAACATGCATCCATTGGTGATTAAAAGCAGATCATACAATAAAAACACTATTACAATTTTTAAAATAAAGTTACATTTGGATATTTTCGTGCATTTCGTTTCCAAAGTGCAAACATCAATGTTTTCTTCTGAACAAAAAAGTTATCAGTTTAAGAAGCCATTTTAGACAACTCTTCAAACCATTAAGTAGATTCAAGATTAGCGTCTAACCTCAACAAAGCTCTCTCTAGGCACATGGCAGAATTGGAAAAGAAGACAGCTGCAGAAAAGCAACTCCTCGGTCTCTGGTAAAATGAGGTCCGTATGTGAGCGCTTGCTCAATTTCTTTCTTTAACTTTTTACCCCATTAGGTCTGCAACGTTTTATAGAAGCCCTAATTGATAAAACAACTTTCCATAAGAAAGTGTGAGGTAATCCTGTAAATTCAGGAATACGTTAAAATCCTTTACCTGACAGAAAAAGGTAGATAATTACAAATCATAACAGCACAAGAAGTTAGGTTCCATAAAAGTCCTTAGAAATTATATTAATTTCTCAGTTATCAATCAATTTTTGTAGATTTTTAAAGTAAGCTCCTAAATAGCAAAACAACGTCAAGCACTCGTAAATTAGGGGCAGATTTGCAAACAAGCATTAGTTAATGCGTTAGGTTTTGCCTATGTGATTAATAATAAGCTGTTTTTTGGTGTGAGTTGTAGCTTGCTGATTAGTTGCATAATATAAGTTACAGAAAGTCTGTTAAAGCATGATGACTTGTTTCTGTACAAAATGGAAATATATTGTGCTGTTACTAGTGATATAGTGCAGGTAAGTGATAGCAAATTTTTGAAAATTGAAAGAGAGAACTAATAGAATTAATTGATGTAATAACAATATTATGTGATTAGAGGAGTGCTGTCAACTTTTGGCCCCGGTGCCATTGCATCTGACCCTATTGCCTGTAAGGTAACTGCACTTGTGACTGCCTGTTTAGTAGTACAATTTTGCCATATATAGTGTAAAGAGGGTGTGCTAGAGCTTTGTGCCCCGGTTGCACTGCACCTGCTGCACCATTGAAATCATGACCCTAGTGCCTGCAAGGTAACTACTCCTGTGACTGCTTATTTAGTAGTTAAATATAGCAATGTTTGGCGTTTAGAGGAGTTTTGACAACTTTTTGCCCTGGTGCCACTGCACCTGAATCAACATTGAAATCATGGCCCTAGTGCCTGAGAGATAACTGCACTTGTGACTGCCTGTTTAGTAATAAAAGTTAGCAATCTTTTGTATATAATGGGGTCCCTAGAGCTTCTGGCCTCGATGCCACTGCTCCTGCTGCACAGTTCAAATCAAGCCCCTTTTAACTGCAAGATAACTGCAATTGTGTCTGACCATACAGTAGTAAAATAGAGCAATATAAGTGTGTTTATAAGAGTTATGAAACCCTTTGGGTCTCGTACCACTGCACCTGTTGCACCATTCAAATCATGACCCTGTTCTCTGCAAGGTAACAGCTCTTGTGACTCCCTGTTTAGTATTAAAATATAGCAATATTAGATGTTTAGTGATGTGCTTAGAGCTTTTGGTCCTGGTGCTACTGCACCTGCTGCACCATTCAAATCAGGACCCCACTTGTGACTGTCTTGTTTAGTAGTAAAAATTAGCACTAATCTGAGTTAAGTGGGGTCCCTAGAGATGTTGGCCCCAGTGCCACTGCACCTGCTGCACCATTCAAATCAAGTCCCTTTCAACTGCAAGATAACTGCAATTGTGACTGCCTGTTTACTAGTCAAATATATCAATATAATGTGTTTAGATGAGTTCTGACAACGTTTGGCCCCAGAGCCACTGCACCTACTGCACCATTCAAATCAAGACCCTGTTGTCTGCAAGGTATCTGTACTTGTGGTTGCCTGTTTAGGAATACACTATGGCAATATTAGGTGTTAAGTGAGGTGCCTGGAGCTTTTGGTTCTGGTACCACTGCACCTGCTGCACTATTGAAATCATGATCCTAGTGCTTGCTAAATAACTGCATTTATGACTGGCTGTTTAGTTGTAAAATACAGCAATATTAGTTGTTTAGAGAAACTCTAACAACGTTTGGGCCTAGGGCCACTGCACCTGCTGCGCCATTCAAATAATGACACTGTAGCCTGCAAGATAAACACAATTTTACTGACTGTTTAGTAGTAAAATATAGCAGTATCTGGTGTTTAATGGAATTATGATAACTTGGGGTCCTGGTGTCACTGCACATCATGACCCTAGTGCCTGAAAGATAATCGGTGTTTAGTGTGGTGCCTGGAGCTTTTGGTCTCAATGCCACCACTCTTGCTGCACTATTGAAACCATGACCCTAGTGCTTGCTAGATAACTGCACTTGTGACTGCCTGTTTAGTAGTAAAATATAGCAATATTTTGTGTTTAGTGGAGTTATGACAACTTTTTGCCCCAGTGCCACTGCACCTACTTCACCAATTAAATCAAGCCCATTTTAACTGCAAAGTAACTGCAATTGTAACTGCCTGTATATTGTAGCAATATTAGGTGTTTAGATGAGTTCTGACAACTTTTTGGCCCAGTGCTACTGCACCTGCTGCACCTTTCAAATCATGACTCTGTTGTCTGCAAGGTAACTGCAGACAGCCTGTTTAGTAGTAAAATATGGCACAGCTCTTGTATATTAACTTTATCTTTAACAATCAATGTTTATTACATCATTTAGAATTTGCACACAATGACCAAATAGATTAAGTTGAAAAATCTATCCAATAATGCCTACAAAGTGCAAAGAAAGTTACTGAGGCATGAATAGGAAATGCCACAAACATTCTAAGGCTAAAGCATATGCTTTACACAACTATGTAATAAAACACAAGCATTCCTGTGTACTGTTAGAAGCTGTATGCCTTTTTCGTGGGAAGAGATCTTATCTTGACAATTAATGGGGCTTAAACAGTGTGAACAGCTTTAGTAGAAGTATTGTAAATGCGTGCAGCCAGGGTTTATAAAAAAAAGTTCCACATAAATGCGAATGAACACAGTAATTCAGCTATGGAAACTGATAAGAGCCCCCTTTCAAGATAGATTAAATACAAGAAATTTCACAACCACAGCGCAAGCACTGTGCAGGTGAAAGCTAAAAAGAGTAAATCTACAATTAGAGGCGTGTTCCAGTGACTTTCACAGGTTACAACCTTTTTAGTTAAGCAATGTAATTCAAATGGATACATAATACCATATAAAAAAACTGAGATTTAGGGGAATAAATCTGTTTACACTAATTGTTTAATGGTGGAAATTCCACTGGTTAATGTTTAGGTAAAATGTGCATTTGGACATATTTTGCTTGTGTTCTTTTTCACTTGAAAACCATTGCCCAGCTTGGAAAAATATTTTCCTTCAACATCCGCCCGCAGATGACTGTTACGCTCCAATACACCACTTTGTTCAGCCTGTTTTTAGAGTGCCATATAATGTGTAGTAAGGTGAAAACATACCTTGATAACATTTGTGAATGCCCACAGGTTCATGTTAGGAGGGTGTGTGTAACTTTCGTTTGACCACCCATGACCTTCACCTTGGCACACCATTTCACCCTTTCCTGAATATACTGATGACTACAGAAAATCTAGCATCCTTGAAGGACCACCTGTGCCTAAAAATATCACCCAGTTCTGTGGAACGCTTGTTGTAGGTGTGGTCCTGCATAAACATTTTGAACTGGACAACTTTGCCATTCGGTGAAGTACAGAATCTCTGGAACTCTAAATGTTGTGCACTTCATCCAATTCCACTGGAGGAAGTAAAACTTTGCTGATACCAGATAACTGCAGAAAGTTGAGCAATATATATCCAATGAATGTGGCACCTGCTTTTCAGGAGCGTAAACAAACATATTCATGAGTCATCAACATTTTTTATTTGCACACATGAAATGACCTTACATGCCTTTTTGCCTACCAATAAAAAGTAGAAATATTTTGTTTACCTCAATAAGGGCACCTAAGGACTGCATGCCTTTACTGTGTTAGTGCTATGTACACTGACTACAAGAATCTGTGACCTTATGGTTAGGAACAATAGTTTGAGGACTAAGAGAAATACCTTTTTAAGTTGACCCTACAGACAGAGTACATGTGCTGTAGTTTAGTGACAATCTATTGTATCCTAAAAAACTCTAAGAACCCTAAAAATTGGGTTTGAAGCCTGCCCATTACTTACCATTCATTAGCAAGATTGTCACTCTTCTTTGCTGCCTCCAATTTGACAGCATGCACAATGTTGTCACTTCCTGGCTTTGTGTGGACCATGGGCCAAATAGAGATTTATGTACTTTCATTAGTGGCCCTCCACTGGGATTGAGGTACTTTTCTTTTCGCGGCATTTCAGAATAGCGTGCCCTGCAAGGTAATGGGATGCTTTACATCAGCACCAGTTATCTTGCACAAGTTCACATTCACTTTCATCAAGGCAGGTGAGATCAAGATATTGCCCAAAATCGCAGGCTGCTGAGGTGATGTGAAAAGGCGCACCTGGGAGGTCATAAGGATGGAGGGCGGACTTGAGTCCGCCCACCATCCTAGCGGTAACGGGACCACCCGCCTGTCATGCGGCAGTACTGCACCCCTAATCATGATGCGACCGCCACCGCAGCGATCGCATCTGGCAATTTAACATTGCGGCGGGTGCTGCTGGCTGTAGCACCCGCCGCAATGTCAAATGGCCATTATTATGAATTTCCCTGCACAATGTGGCAGGCACCGCACGGTGCCTGCCACCTTGTGCATGGAAATGGGGGTCCCAGTGCACAACTGCCCCCCCCCGTGGGGCCCATAATGGGCCCCCCGAAGCCAGCCTCCGCCAGCCATTCCATGGGAGTGGAACCACCATGGAAAGGCTGGCTGACGCCAGCATTGTGATCAGGCTGACGGTGTTTTCGAGGCACTGCCCCCATATCCATGGCCTTATCCACTCCACCAGGCAATCGTTACGATTGCCTGTGGCGCACGCTTGTGGTACGATTCCCCTCACCATCCTGATCTGGCGGGGAAAATGGGCATGCAGATGGCAGAGGGACCGCCACCGCCGGGCCGGCGGTGGCAATCCCTCCACCATTGTAATGAGCCCCTTGGTTCCTCAGTTATGAAGTCAGCATATTTTCCAATTGCATCACATCCTTCTTCTCCCTCCCACCCACTGCTCCATTCAGTTTGGGCATAATGTTTCCCAGAACAGAATCATTACAGTGCCCTCTTTTTCTATGGTTGACATTGCCCAAATGAATTAGTAGAACTGCCCTGTGTTGTTTCCTTCTTGTGTGCTCTCATGTTCCAGCTTGGCACTTTGTTGTAGCCGGTTGCGATGTTTTTTTGTCCATTAAGGCCACCTGGAGTTTAGAAAACGGACTAATTCCAGCATGCAGCTGCTTTCAGTGGTTGAGGATAAAGCCAGCTTGGCCAAACATGGACATGAACGATGACACTCCGTAGTAATGCCAGACTGAAACCACAGTGCTACCTAAGTGAATCTCACAGCAATCAGGTCAAGGTGCAGTTCCAGAAATACAGACTGGGCATCTTACCTATCCGAAGGCGATATCCCCCATGGAGAAGAAGGGAAGAACAAGAGATCTGCTGGCTATGTGAGCCGGGGCCAGAGGACATTCTTCGTGTACTCTGCTGGTGTGGTTCGGTTCTTGAGGTTCACGGGTGTTCCTGCATGACGGGAAATGACTGAGGAATAAGATCATGTAGTGAGGCAGTGATGGTGTGCCTCAAACCAACTGATGCCTTGTTGAACTGTGCAACGGTCAAATTCCTCAAGAGGTTTGGGAAAAGGATCCTGTGGTAGTAGGGGAGGAGAGAACAGTTATAAGAGACTACTTTGCATTGTTGAGTGACCTGTAGGATTACTGGCTCCGGTGTTTCCCTAAAGCCAACAGGATCCTTTGGCCTAAACCCGCTCGGCACAGTATGCCGCCCTGCGGGGTAGTCGATGATGCTAAAACAACACCAAGTACCATTTGCTTTTGCCCCTTGTAAGATCCACTAAAAAAATGCTCTGTAAGTGTCTTACATTATACAATGAGCATTAGCGCTTTAATCCACATAATGCCCTCTGTCTTTAATTTGCACTTGCACCGAACCCTGACACTGTCTAAAGCAACTTCTGGTGGAAGAAGGGGTGTGCCTCTTTAGGGAGGGCATAGCACTTCTAGGCATGCTTGCTCTAGTTATGGAGAAGGCCTATTAGAACTAATTTCCGCAGGCCATCTTATGAACTGCAATGTGCACTTCTTTTAAACCGGCACATTGCTATCATTGCTATTGGCAACTTAACTGGCGCAAGTGCACTACAGGCCACACGTAGTTTTACACACCTTGTGGGGAGGTGCAAGGAGTGGGTGGCACTAGCACTTTAATTATACCGCTTTCTCCCTGTCCAAATGATCACTTGTTAATTATGGCTGTTCTGCTGCCAACGTAGACATACATTACCATGAACCATGAACACGTGCACTTTAATTTGCAGCTAGGTCCCAGTGCATCTATCCTCATGCGGCCAATAATCTTGAGTAGTAGGGTAGGTTGAAGGGTCCCTCTCCCGACTTCGCTTAATTAATGCATGGAATAGAGGGTTAATAGCTTTTCATGTGCCTTTTTAAATGGACTTATAGATGATGAACTCTGCTATGCACACTTTTATGTAGACGGTTCAGATGTGAATTTTTATGTGTTTTATAATGTGTTTTATTGAGCATCGCAATGGTGTTTATTAATCAAACCATAAAGACTTATTTTCAGATGCTATCTTTGTACAGACAAGCTAAATGAAGCTGGGCATTCCTCTCTGTCTTTCAACAGCTTCAGCCGGCAGAGAAAGAGAAAACAACACCAGGGGCCAGTTATTAGCACAATACCACAGGAGAAAACGAGCCAGCGCAATGACAGCAACTTCTGAATTTGACTTGTGTACATTGGTGGTGACACTTTTGTGGGAACTTTGTCATTCTGTAAAATCAACGGAAGGCTTTTCAAACTGTGTCTTGCAGGATGCACAAGTTATTAGTCAATCTTTCTTTCATCAAAGCTCCCAGGCGGCCATTGATGTGGTGTCTGTGAAGCATTTCATTTGATTTCGTGAGTGAAGTGAAGTGAAGAACTGTCCTGTTTCATACACAGCCCACTGTCTGCTTCCTTCCTTTACAGTTTTCCCCCATGCCACTACTGTCTGCGCTCCTACACTTTCTGTTTCTGTGTGATTAGTGTGTATCAGTGTTCGCTTTTGCCTCACTCTATTCACCTACGTGCTTTGCATGAGCACCAGTTACATTACACAAGTTCACATTCATTGTTTTCAGGCAAGGGAGATTAAGTGATTTGCCCAGAATCACAAGATGTTGGTTCCTCAGTTCCAAAGTCTGCATCTTTGCCCACGCAACACATCCTTCTTTCCGTTCCCCTCACTCCCCCATTCAGGTTGGCCATACTTTTTTAGCCATGTTGCACAGCAGAGCAACTGCTGTACAATGTGCCTGAAAATGTTGAAAACAATGTTATGATGCGGTGAGCATTGACCACGATATAGCTCTTTCATTTTGTTTTACTTTCAGCCATGTGGTACAGCTACTCGCTGCTCTGCAACATGGCTAAAAGAAAAAAACATTGCCAAAGCTAATGGATCTCGCATAGGCAAGACCATTTGGCTTAGCCAGTGCTCAGTGTCGGACTACCCTATAGGGCAATCAGACACTGCTTGATGGGCTTGTCTGACAGATCAGTGTGAGGGCCATTTATTTGAACAGTTTGTGGGCTTGTTTTATGGCAAGGTGGGCCAGTTGTACTCATGAGTAGGCCTGGGCGAAGCACTACGCTACGCTCGCGTAGTTTGCGAAGTTCGTGCTACTTCGCGCTACGCGAACTGCACGTAGCACAGTGCGAACACGCGTAGCGTAGTGTTGCGTAGTGCTGCGGTCATTTTTTGCTTGCTCGCGGTCCTCAACGTCAAGTTGGCGACCGCGAGCAAGCAAAATGACATCCTGGCGAGACTTTTTCCTTGTTCGCGATCGCGAGCATGGAAAATAAACCTCCCGGCGAGATTCCCAACGCGAGAAGGTCAGGTTTCTCATTGCGAGGGGTCGCGTATGCTCGCGACCGCTCGCGATGAGAAACTACCAGTTCGCGTTGAGAAAGCTGCAGCTCGAGTAAAAATCTACTCGAGCAGCAGAAAACTACAGCTCGCACTGTGCAAGATGCCATTTTCAATGATTGCACAGTGCCGGTTGCTTGTCCGCACTGTGCAATCATTGAAAACAACATCTTGCACAGTGCGAACATGTTACTTCGCAGTTCGCGAAGTGCTACGCGTAGCTCGCGTAGTGCGAACTTCACTTTGCGTAGCTTCGCGAAGTGCTACTTCGCGAACTACGCCCACCCTTACTCATGAGTTCTCTGATATTACCACAAACACTGCCTGCAGCTAACACAAATACATGCATCCTCCCATACTGTCATGCCCAGACCAGGGGCACTAGCACCCTGGGGCAAAGGGCAGAGGCCAGAGGACACTGGACACCAGTTCCGGTGAGGGGAGGGGACAGGGGGGAACAAACACAGTCCAGGGCAGGACCTCAGGGCGAGAGGTCAGGGACCACGCACGAGACAAGCAAACGAGAAATAAAGAATACCTGAAACGATCTGGTGCTTCTTGTGTGTTCTGTGGGATCGGGAACACGACAACTGAAGGTGCGTGATCGTGTGCCCAGCAGAGTAAAGAAGAGCGGCGGTCCGTCGCGTCGAAGGACACCGTCATCGAGACCAGGAGCCCACCCTGGCTCGTGTGTGCGGCCACACAAGGAGACACGGCGCGGGAGCCCACCCCGACCGTCATTGAGCGAAACAAGACTGTCCTGCACCACCCGGTAAGGAGACTGGGAAAGCCGAGTGAACGCACGCTGTGAGCCGTTTGAAGCGCGAAATATCGCGAGAAGAAGGGCGGCCATCTTGGAGTCAGGCAGAAAGAGGGACAATCAGCGTTAGAAACAGCGGGCGGTCATTTTGAAGTCAGGCAGCGCCCCGATTGGAAAAAAAGTATCGCGAGACCACCGGCGGCCATTTTGAGGTCAGGCAAACAGACGAATAGGATGACAGAACAGCGCAACGGCCATTTTGAGGTCAGGCAAAGAAAAAAAAAGTGCCAAATAGAACACCGAAAGGAGGAAACAAGCACTGGCAAGGACAAACAAAGAAACACCAGAAGTAGAAAACAAGCTTTGGCAAAGGCAAATAAAGAGGCAGCAATAAAAGAAAAGGATGGCAGAAAGACAAAGTGCGCAATATCGTAGACCATTACCATTTAACCCATCAGAGCCACAAGCAGGAATACGGTGGGAGAAATGGATCAGGCGTTTTGAAAGGTACACGGAAGCGACCGATGTGACAGCAGCGAAGCAACTAGGCCTATTCCTAAACTTAGTAGGAGATGAGGTTGAAGACCTACTAGTGACACTGCCAAAAGAGGAGACTACCACCTACGACAAACTAAAGGCGTGCCTGACAAATAAATTTGACCCGCAAAGAAATGTCGATTTTGAGCGATACAGCTTCACGATTGCTTTCCAACAACAAGATGAAACGCTGGATGATTTCGCAACGAGACTGCGAAAGCTCGTAACACACTGTGAGTTCGACAAATTCGATAACGAACAAGCCATCAGACTGCGCATCATTGAGGACTGCAGTAACACGGAATTTCGCGCAAGAATTCTAAAGGAACCAAACATCCTATCACTAGCAAGAGCAGAAGCAAGAGCGACAGCACAAGCAAAGGAACTGGAACGAGGAAAGGAACGATCAGTGGACCAAGTGCACCGAATGACAAACAATAACCGCACAAGTGGATGGAAAAAAGACAGAAATGACCAGACAGTGAAGAAACGACCAGAAGGAACGTGCTACAGGTGCGGACTTGAATTTCCACATCGAGGTCCGTGTCCGGCGTTTGGTCAGACATGTCGGAAATGCAATGGGAGAAATCACTATGCCAGTGTGTGTCAAGGAATGCAATTCAGGAACGATAGAGGAAGAACAGGAAGACCACAAGCATCAGCAAGCAGGCATGTCCGACACGTTGAAACAGGAATAAGGAGCTCCTCAATAGAATCCGAAGAAGAAGAAGAAAAAGAAGAGGTACCGACGGGACGACTATATCTCATGTCGGATGTCACCACCGAACCAGCTGAGGAGGGTGAAAGCGGAGAAAGCATATGTCTGGTAGACAAAAGCAAGATAAAAAGGACAGAATCAGTGACAATAGGTGTAGGGTCACAGAAAGCAAAGTTTGTCCTAGACAGTGGCGCAACATGTAACATCATGTGTGTGTCGGAATACGAAAAAATGAAAATAAAGCCAAGCTTGAGGCCGTCCTGAGTTGAAGTATTCACCTGGGGGTCCCGGACACCAGTAACAAACATGGGGAAATTTACAGAAGAACTGACATACAAAGACCAAAAGACGAAGGAAGAAATTCATGTGTTAAAGGGTGACATCCCAGCGCCATGCCTATTGAGCAACACCACGGCTCAGATGATGGGTCTTTTTGAAATGACTTACAATGTATCAGATAAAGGAAGCATCCTGAATGAATACCCCAAACTACTGCAAGGCTTAGGGAAGCTAAAGGGGCGGCAAATAACACTACACATTGATGAAACAGTAAGGCCGATAGCGCAACATCATCGGATGGTACCAATACACCTGCAGCCGCAGGTAGAAGAGGAATTGGATGCATTACTAAAGCAAGACATCATAGAACCAGCAGAAGGACCAACGCCATGGGTGTCACCGATCGTGGCCGTACCAAAGAAAGATACGTCAAAAATAAGAATCTGTGTCGACATGAGGATACCAAACAAAGCAATTGAACGCGAGAGACATCCCGGACCGCACCTTGATGATATGATCAGCTGTCTAACAGGCATGAGGCGGTTCTCTAAACTAGACCTGTGCAAGGGATACCACCAGCTAGAACTAGATCCTCAGTCTCGATACATCACAACGTTTTCCACACACCTAGGCCTGTTCAGATACAAACGTTTGAGCTTTGGTATATCGTCGGCTGTGGAAATATTTCAAGAGACAATACGACAAGTAATAGGGCCGGTAAAAAACAGCCTGAATTACAGCGATGACATCATGGTGTTTGGAAAGTCAAACGAGGAGCACGAAAAAACCCTAAGAAAGGAATGCTCTCACTTAGATTAGGCGGGTCTGACACTAAATAAAGAGAAATGTGAGCTGGAGCGAGACGAACTAGTATTCTTCGGCCACATCTTCTCCAAGAAAGGAATGCGGCCGGATCGCAACAAGGTAAAAATGCTGGAATCTTTACAAGTTCAAAACAGGCTTGATTTGCAAATATATGTCACTTTTTAGATATCTGCTTCGGCCTCTGTTATGTTATGTTATCAGCATTTATAGAGCGCATGGCTGCCCCAGCATCCGGGCGTCCCAGCGCTGAGCCAGAATCGAGGCCAACAGAGAGGGAGTAGGCTAGAGAGTGAAAAAAAGCCATGTCTTGATCAGTTTCCTGAATGCCAAGTGGTCTTGCATGCCGCCTGCAGCAAAAGAGATGGTATTCCAGAGGGCGGGGGCCAATGCCCTAAAAAAGTGCCCTACGGCTCTGGTCCTACGCACCCGCGGGACACAGGCCTGGTGTAGGTCAGTCGAGCGCAGGGCCTGAGCCGGGGTACACACCGAGCATAGGTCGCTCAGGATTGGTGGACCCAGGCAATGGAGGATCTTATGTATGGTACATAAAGTCTTGAAGTGAACTCTCTGTTCAATGGGTAACCAGTGAAGCCGTCGAAGGAGGTCAGAGGCATGACAGTGTTTAGGTAGTGCGAAAAGAGCGTATGCAGCCGCATTTTGAGCCCGTTGGAGCCTTTTCGCCACAGCTTTGTTGACGCAAAGTAGTAGCCCATTGCAATAGTCCAAACGTGACAGCATGGCGGATTGAACGATCGTCTGTCGGGTTGATGTATCAAATAGCCCAAGAATGGGTTTTAGGTACCCGCCACAGCCTGAGCCTGCAGTTCGAATGAAAGGGTGCTGTCCATCAACACTCCTAGATTCTTAACCACACTTTTCAGCTGGGGAGGGGACCCTAGGGCTTTAGGCCACCTTTGAATGCCCCATAGGTGGGTATCTTGACCCACCAAAAGCACGGATTTTGCGGATTTCAATTGCAAATAGTTATTGGTCATCCACTCAGATCGGGTCGCCTTGGAATTTCGTCTGGTCTTGTTTAGTATTGCTAGAGAAGGTAAATACCATTTGGGTATCATCTGCATATGATACCATAGCCATGTTCCGGGGTTTGGCCAGCAGGGCTAGGGAGCGGACATAAATGTTAAATAGTGTGGGGCTTAGGCAGACCCCTGAGGAACACCACAGCCTAGAAGATGGACATTGGAGGTGTCGGGGGGGCAAAGACCAGGAAGGACTGATCGGTCAGAGAGGAGGCGAACCAGGCCAAGGCTTTGCCATTGATCCCAATCTCCTCTAGCCGATACAGCAAAATCCTATGGGAGACCGTATCGAAGGCCACACTAAGATCCATCAGGATCAGTGCTGAGGTTCTGCTCTCATCCATAGCAGACCGTAGCTGCTCTGTGACTGCCAGTAGCACCGATTCTTTTCTATGTTTAGGCCGGAAGCAGTTTTGTGACTGTTCAAGGATCTGATTAGTTTTGTGTTAGGATGCAGTTAACATGAGACTCCATAATTTTGGCAAGGTACGGGAGCAGAGATATTGGGCGGTAATTTTCAGGCAGAGATGCATGCCCCCTGCGTGACCTGTGAACATTCATCAGCGATTTTTTTTCTCTCCACGTCAAATGCTTCTCCGGCCATTGTGAAGTTAGTCAGCCCTTCCGCAGAACTAAACAACCCTCTCACTACTCTCACTTAACCTAACTTTAGTTGTGTACATGATATCTAATGCAGGCAGACTAATTTAATGCAGGCCCTTTTTCATTCTGCCACTGCCTCTTTTAACTTTAATTTGGCATTTTAATTACATTTTCTTCTACATGGTCATCTATTCCATTTTGAGGGTTATCACAGGCCTCATCCCCCCTTGCACCTCCTTCAGTCATGTGTAGCTACTGTTTTCATGATTTCTGACTCAGCTCACACACTTAAGATTTCTTGTCACATATATTATTGTGACCTTGTTGCTTTGTGAATCATTCTCTGCCTCCTTACTTCTTCTTGTCTTTCTTTGCATCCGCTCTTTGTCTCTTTTATAGGGGGTTGTCCATTTCTGTGAGTGATGGATGTCTTGTGATGACCCACTTTCCAATGTCCCGGAAGCACTATGGGACCCATGCATCAGCATAGACAATAGCGATCCATTAAACGCAATTTGCGATTCCTTAAATGCAATCGCAATTTAAGTAATCGCAAATTTAGCAATTCCTTAAATAGCGATTTTTGCATTTGGGATGATGCATCCCAAATGCAAAAATACCGGTCGCAAAGGGGCAGATTCTGCGAATCTGCCCGTTAGCGACTGTTTTTTAAGGTTGATGCATGGGGCCCTAAGGGGCACATGTATCAACATAGAAAATAGCAATTCTTCAATTGCGATTATTAAGGAATCGCAATTAAAGAATTGCTATTGCCTATGCATGTAGGAATCGAATAACATTTTGCGATTCCTACAATTCCTTAATTGAGACTCGCAATTAAGGAATTGATTCCCATTCATTCCTATGGGCCTAAAGGCCCATAGGAATGAATGGGAATTGCATGCGCAATTTGCCAGTACCTCATAGGTACTCGCAAATTGCGCATGCAATTTCAAGAGTTCAAGGGTTCCAAAAGGATACCCTGTTGCACCCCTGAAATTACAATTGAACCACACATTGCGCACACACATGCCCCAAGGGCATGTGTGTGTGTAACGTGACTTTGAAAAATGCAGTTAAGTGCCTTTTTCAAAGAAATCGAAAATTACCATCAACTTTTAGATTGATGGTAATTTGCGATTCATATTAGCGAAATCACTAAAAAAAATTGTTTAATGCAATGCATTTAAGGAATCGGAATTTGCGATTCCTTAAATGCAATCGCCATTTAAGTAATCGCAAATGTAGCAATTCCTTAAATAGTGATTTTTGAATTTGGGATGATGCATCACAAATGCAAAAATACTGGTCGCAAAGGGGCTGATTCTGCAAATCTGCCCGTTTGCGACCGTTTTTTAGGTTGATGCATGGAGCCCATAGTATGCAGGAATACTAATGTACAGCTGTATACAGTAAAACATATCGTAGCGACAGACTAGATGTTTATAAAACTAAGGATGCTTTTCTACCAAAAGGACACATCCTTCATTTTGATCTCTGTGATCCACCAACCAAGACCACCGAGGTGCCTCGTGATTTTAAATGTGTGTGTGGTTCCCTGTGAACAATTATGTCATACAGCAATGGCCATTCCACATACTGGGCCTTTCAGCATTTATAGTCAAGGAGTGGTTTAATATGGTATGGAGAAAACAAACTATGCCCACTCCATGTTTGTACTAGGGAAAATGAGAAAATAGCTAGTGAAGCACATACAAACCACTTGTTTCCTTAGAAATCCTTTTATGTGTATCACAGTGACTTTTATGTGTATCACAGTGACTTTTAGAAATGGAACCCTACATCATGAGCAACCATTTTAAAAAACATAGTTTTTTTTAAAAACATAGCTTTTTTCCATAGGTTTTAGTAAATGATTGCCAGAAGGCAATCATTTACTACAAACTATGGAATTACATAAGAGTCTTAAATTACAAAACTGGACAACAAAAAATATTATACAATCTTAATGCATAATTGTACAAAAACAAAACCTTTGGAAAAACTGAAGATTCAGTTCAGCTAATGTAATGTCACCAAAACATAGCGGGGGATGTTCTGAGTCTGAGTCCATGAGCAACTATTTTAAAAAACACACAGGCTGGTTAGTTTACCAGTGATTTTGCTACTTTTGTCATGAAATGGAACAAAGTGTTTTGTCTTCAAAGATAGTCCCAGCCTTCAAATTTAAAATGTGGTGATTGCATTGCACACTTTTAATTATGTAAACGTAACAGAAATGTGAAAAGAGTCTGTGTCATATGTGCTTGCCTACAAGTACCACCTGCTCCATTCCACATTGCAATAGCAACAAAAGTGATGGAAATGGATTTGCCCTGCTCTTTTCGCACCGGTGCAATGTTTCCGTAATACATCACTTTGGCCAGTGTGGGCTGGTCTGCTCTGGACTCGACTTGATTATCATTAACCTCACCCTTGGGAATCAGAGTGCTTGATGTGTAACCAGATCAGATGAAGCTGGCAGGAAATTGCTTGTTATTCTGTGAATGTAAATATTGAAATCCATCCTTCCTGTGCTTTACACCCAGTCTACTTTTTAAATACCACCTGATGACAACTAACTTCTAAAGAAAAAAACCTTTCAAATAGATTATTACATTAGGTTGGAGATCAAATGATGATAATAATGCTCAGCAAAACCTTGCCACTACTTGGATGTTAGCTGATGCCAGAAGGCAATCAATTACTATAAACTATGGAATTAGACAAGAGTCTTAAATTACAAAACTAGAAAACAAAAAATATTCAACAATTTTAATGCGTGCTTGTACAAAAACAAAACCTTTGGAAAAACTGAAGAATCAGTTCAGCTGATGTAATTTCACCAATACATAGTGGGGGATGTTCTGAGAACACAGGCATATTATCATTTGATCTCAGGCTTAAGATTCCTGTGCATTATAGCAAATTATTAGCAAGTAGCACACTATTGATCCTGTTCCAGTACATGTTGGCATTGAGTCAAATCAACTCTTGATGTATCGGTTTCAGACAGTAGTGGTCCCTTTCCCATTTGCTCCCCTCCTCTACATGGCACAAAGCACAAAAGCACAAACAAGAATCTAAACTTCTCAATGGCTCTACCCTCCTTTGTTCCAATAACCTTAACCAGGCTTTTCATGACTGGAAGCAACCCACTTCACCCACCTGAAATCTAAACCAGAGAACGGAAACTCCATGGCTTCCGAATACATCTTGTGTTTAAACTAGGCCTGGGCTAAATTTCCGTTCCGCTCGCGGAAATTGCGATAATTTGACATTTTCGCGTTCCGCGGAGAGCGCGAAAATGTCAAAATTTCCGCATTCCGCAGCATGGCGATAATTTGGTTCTTGCTCGCGCTGTAAAATAATACATTCTCGCGCGCGCGCCATCGCCTTCCCTGAATCCCCGCGTTCGCCGACAAGTTTTCCCGATCCCGTCGCGTTCTCCACGAGATGTTGGATTGTTGGTAGCCATTTGCGCTGTCTCGCGACAGTTCGCGCCCGCAGTAATGTCATGCGTCACGCGATCACGTCTTTCTTCTCGCGATCATGCACCGCGAGAAGAGTGAAAACAAGATGGCCCGCGCCCGCAAGCAACCGCATGGGTAAGCTGGCGAGCCGCGAACACGCAGAAAATACCGCGAACGGGCGGGAAAAAAACTTCCGCATCTTCGCGATATTTTCGCGTGTTTGCGGAGATTTTAAACATTTTCACGATAATTTGCGAAAGTCGCTTTCGCAAATTCCGCCCACCCCTAGTTTAAACACGTGCAGGTAAACCTTAAAATCCTGGATGTTTCATGCTGATGAAAGTGGGCAATTTCATAAATTTCAAGTGCAATCAACAGTAATCACTGTAAAATGTATTAGATCATATAACTTCACCATAATAACCTGCAGCACTCACAGCTGGAAAGTGTTGTAACAGATCATGTTGTGTTTCTTTGGTATGCAACAACTGAACATTTTAGATGATTGGGAGTGCTAGACTTTACTCAAAATCCTGAATTACTTCTAGAATGGAGGGATTCTAAAAAAGGGTACACAATGCATGCCATACATTTTACAGCTACTCTTGGGGTTCCAAGGAATGACAATTGTGTTCATATTACTTTCAGTTTGCCACTTTTCCCTGACTTCTGTTCCTCCTTTTCATTTTTTTCTTTTGAATGTCAATTCCTCTAATCCTTACCTGTTATGGATTATGTGGAAGGCTTTGCTTCAACCTGCTGCAGCACTTTCCTGTGATGTTAATTCCCCTTGTCATGCTGGCTCTGCCTACTCTCCATCCTCCTGAACTTCATTGTAGTGCTTCTCAGCGCTGCTTCAAGTCTGCTCAATCCCCCTCTGGGTCCTTTTCATGTTCTGCTCTTTATTTCTCCACATGCTCCTGGTCTTGCTCATGCTTCTTCCACAACCTTGTATCAGTGTGTGAAGCTTTTCGAATGCAGCAGCTGTCTTCTCTTAGTTCCCATGCTCCCCTTTGCTCTCAGTCGCCATACTGCTTTCCTTTTCTTTCTCCTTGTGCTGTGGGTCATCCAGTGCTGTTTTTGACCTGTTACCATCATGAGGTACAGCTCTGTGCCAATATTTTGGTTATCTTCTGATAATTCTACTGGTGGTCTGAGCGGGAGTCATGAACCACTCTAGCTGAATGTACCATACTCCATCTTGTGTGATTAGTTTGCTGGTGCATCATGTAAGATGCTATTTACCTTGATTGTTAAATAGAGTTGGTAAGTCTATTGTAGGGATGTGGGAATGCTGGGGCAGATTTACAAGAAAGTGACTCAGTGCGGAATGCACTCCATTTGGCTGCGCCGCACTGAGTCACTTTCAAAGCACAGGGCTGCAACATATTTACAACAATATGTCGCATCTCTGGGCTTCCCCCGGTGCTGGTGCAAAATCTGCTGCCATGCGCCGGCGTGGGCACCCTTGCACCATGGTGCAAGGATGCCTGTGTCATGGGGAGATTGTTTTTGTTCAGGAAGGGTTCACTTCCTGCACAAAAACAATCTGAAATTCAGTTTTTCAACTTCTATATGTGCTGCATTAGCACACATAGACGTTGAAAAACGTCATTGTTTCAATGATTGTTTATGCACAGGAAGGGAACCCTTCCCATAAACAATCATTAGAGGTGAGGTCCTCTTTCTGTGTGTGCTGCAGAATGCAACATGCATAGAAAGAGGAAAAGAAAACGAGGAGAAATAAATACATTTCTCCCTATTACGCCGCCCTGCGCCTCCCATGGGGAGACATAGCATTCACACGCATTTCCAGATTTACGATTCCTCATAAATCTGGAAATGTGTCTGGTTCCATGGGTGTTGCGTGGGAACACCCACAGCAACACCCATGGAACACCCCTTTCACGCAAAGTGCTGCGTCTAAAGAGGCCATATTTACAAGCACAGGAAAAGTCACGCAGGGTTTTCCCTGTCCTTGTAAATATGGAGCAGGAACATGCGCCACCGGTACGACACAAAAAGTGACAAACCGGTGGCGCATGGGGCTTGTCAATCTGCCACGCTGTGTTTTTCTCAGTGTCAGGTACACCAGTGCCTTATCTCCTTTTACTGCACAATATGTTGCCTTTCTTAATAAATAAGTCATAACACTTTTATGGAGTTCCTTTAAATTATATTGCACAAATGCTCAACAAGCTAAAACTTAAAAAATATATATCATTAATTCATTAATCACATTGGTGAAACATAATGCATTTACCAATGCTTGTTGGAGTACATACAGGAGTATTTATGTATTCCAAAATGACTTTTGTGAATGAGCCCTTAGGTATATGAAGAAAAAAAATTGGCTCTTTGTACATACTGCTTCATTATCACAACTACAATCTTGTTGTTGCACAACTTCCGTTTTGGACTAATATCATTTAAATAATTGTAAATTAAATAAACGTGTTAGTTTTTTTTGTTCAGGCGTTGTTTAATTGCTGTTGAATTGTTCGTTGTTCAATTGTTGTTGAATTGCTCGTTGTTCAGTTCGTTCGTTGTTCAATTCAGTTCGATATTCAGAGGAATTGTTGGCTGTTCTGTTCCTGAGCTTTAAACCAAGAACGGCTCCACTCAAGCCAAATCCAAACGGTCCTTCCAAAACATACAACTTCTCAAGCATGAATTATATAAACATAATAAATGTTAGATGGCATGCTCACACCACATGTGGGTATATTAAAAGCTCTCGTACAATAACATTGTTATCTGAAACATATGGAAAGTGCTGGAGAAATTCAGCAATGTGTTATTAATTCAAGCACTTCCACGACCTCTGCAAAAAGAACTAGAAAGCAAGACCTCCTGCTATACGGTCCACATGAATATAATAGTGATTTTATTGATTAGGTTATTGTCTGCCATTTTTTAGGGAAATATGATTTTCTAGTGTATTATGTAAGCATGTTAAAGTAAGAATATTGCACAATATCACAATCTTAAATCTTATATGAAAATGAATTGTTTTTATATATGCGATACTATTCCACAAAGCAGTAGGAACGATATAAAAGCTGATAAGAACACTTATGATTTTTACCAGCAGAGAGATTATCTTGCTATAACAAAACATACCTTTACTGTCTTATTTTTTTATTTTATTTTTTTTTGTCCTCATTTGCCTTACCCTCTATGTTGGAAGAACCGACCACCCTACACCACACATAGGCACAGTTTGTTATAGTGGTGGCATATATGACCCAACACCAGAGGGACTTTCGCCAACTCCATCTAGGTATGTTGCAACCTGCAGGACCATTAGTAGACCTAGACAAGAACCCGGTCCAGGGAGTGTTCAAGGCATAATCATAGGACCCGGGGGAAAAAAAAAGAAAAAAAAAAAAACCCTGGACACTATCTCCATTTAATCAGCAAATTCCAAAAAGCTAAATTGTGTTTGCTGCATGATCTGTTAAGGTCCGCTTTAGATGTTTCGTATAAAGACGAAAGCCACCCAGAATGTGATGGGGCTGTTTTCTCTGTCCAATGAATGCAAATTTGCCTTCTAGCCAGTAGAATTGCATAGAAGAGGAAGGACCTTGCTTTGCCATTGATGTTATCCTCCAAACCAAAGATGACAAGTGGTAGAGTTATTGACAAGGATACATTTTAAATGGAGTTTAGGGTGTTCTTCACTTCTTACCAAAAACCGGCAATGACCGGGCAGTCCAGGAACATATAAACGTCGCAAGCTTCAATGCAGTTACATTTGTTGCACTTTTTATCTGGGAGAAATTTGGAGAGTCTCAGCGGTGTTATATATGCACGGTGTACTGAGAATAAATGATTTCGTTTTAGCCATGATGGTTTCACAATTCTATGGAGGAGGCCAAAGGAGTTTAGCCAAAGATCTTCACACTGAAGGCCAGTCACCCCCCCATAGCTGGTCTGGAAGGAGAAACTCCCCATCACTTTCCTCCAACAGCTGCCAATACCGTATGGCTGCTTCTTTCCCTCCCAATGGACGATCCACTAACCGTTGCTGCAGAATGCTAACCCTCCCTAGGTAGGGTCTATACTCCTTTGGGATCTAGCCCAACTTTCCAATTGGATGAATTTAAATCTGGAAAGCCCAAGCCCAACATGGTCCTATAACTCATTCCAGGCTATTAATGCCCCTTCCTTAAATAGCTGACCCCATCTAATGATACCAGCTTGTTGTATTATGGATGACAGACTATCATTCAAGCATAGTGGAAGACCCGGCGAGTCCCAGATTGGGGAGAGATTAGAATAGTAGGACTGCCCTAGTCTCTTCCTAATACTGAACCAAGTTTTGGTCCATGACTGTAAAATCTTTAATTTAATTTTTTTGAAGAATTTCTGACTCCCAAATTTAAACATAAATCCGTCTGCTGCTAGATTCGCCCCCATTAGCATTGCTTTATATATTGACCCAGGAGGAAGATTAGATGGCATTTTTAAAAGCATCCTGGAGTGCGACAGCAGGAATGCCCATGCATAGTACAGTAAATCTGGCATGGCGAGCCCACCCTTCTCCCTTCTTCTCCTCAACTTCTTCCATGCTATTCTAATCGGTTTGTAGTTCCATATGAAGGAATTGATTTCTTGCTGACATTTTTCAATTAATTTGGGTTCAAATGCCAAGGGGATCGCGTTAAACATAAACGTAAACTTAGGGAGAATACACATTTTTAACAGGTTTACCCTACCCGTTATGGAGAGTGGCAGGTGAGTCCAGGATTTTAGAAGTTTTTTACTCTCGGTGTATATTCTGTTCAAATTAGTTTGACCAATGCTGTCCATTTCTTGGGTTACTCTTATGCCAAGATATCGCATGGATGTGGAAATATTTACCCCCAGCTGTATATCAGGTAGATTCCAAACCATTATTTCGCTCTTACTCGAATTAATATAATAACCAGAGGTAAGACCAAACTCTTCTGCCCTTTTGATAACCACGGGCAATGCCTTTACTGGGTCAGAAGTAAAAATCAAGATATCGTTCGTATAGAGTGCTACCCGCCTTTCCCATTCTCCAAAGCTAAAAGATGGAATATTAGCCTCCTCCCGCAAAAGCTGGGCAAATGGTTCTATATATAAGTTGAAAAGGAGGGGGGAAAGCGGGCAGCCCTGCCTCGTACCTCTGTTTATATCAAAGGCCTCTGTCAAGACCCCATTAATCAGCAATCTGGCCGAAGGGGCAGCATAAAGCTGCTTTATCGTTCTACAAAAGCCATCCCCACAGTTGAATTTTTTAAGTACATCAGTGAGGTAGAGCCAGTTGACTCTATCAAAAGCCTTAGTTGCGTCTAAGGTTAGAGTGGCCAAAGGTAGGGAGAAAGCAGAAGCGATGTCTATGGCTCCTATCAGTTGGTGTGTTAAATCGGATAGTTGTCGGCCTTTAATGAAACCTTTTTGATCCTGATGGACTATAGCACCAATAACACTAGCCAATCTAGCTGAAATAATTGTTGCAAAATTTTTATAATCATTATTTAATAATGATATTGGTCTATATGACCCGCACTCAAGGGGAGATTTTCCAGGCTTCGGGATAAGTACGATTGTAGCCTCCCCCCAAGATTTAGGCGGCAACTCACCTTCTATTAGGATACCATTAAATAGGGTCGTCAGCAAAGGGGCTATGACATTTTCCAAGGCTCTATAAATCTCCCCCGGCAGACCATCTGGACCAGCCGCTTTCCCTTTTTGTTGTTGTCGGATAGCTTTGGTCACCTCAGCCTCTGTGATCTCAGACTCCAAGGCCTTACTTTGTGTTGTCGAGATGGTTGGGAGCGTGATGGCTTCCAGCCAACTGTCTCTTGCCTGCTGGTCATTAGGGAGGACCTCCCTATATATATCTTCGAAAAATTCAAAGAAGGCTCTACCTATGTCTAGTTTGGTAGATCTTGTCGCTGCCTCACCTTCTATCCTAATTTCCTTAATGAATTTGAGAGCTTGGTCAGATTTTATTTTCCAGGCTAGCACTTTCCCTGCGGCTTCACCAAATTCAAATTGGGAAGTCTTAAATGCTTCCCATCTTTTGTTTACTCTCTCCTGTAGGATATTATTCAGTTGTAATTTCAGTTCGGCCAATTTTTCCTGTTCCTGTGATGTTCCTGAGGGTGAGTCAATCCTTAACTCTAAGAGTTTCATATCTTGCTCAAGGCTAGCCACCCTCTCTCTATATATCTTCCGCCTAAAAGAGGCTCTGTTATACCTTTACTGTATTGCGAGAGACAGCTTTAGTTGTCTGTCACTTCCAATGTAAACCCAAAAAACGGAATTCAGAGAACCTATAGAAAGAGGGGCTTTGATACCACCTCTTTGTTGATCATCTTCTTTATGGGGATTTGATTGGGCTCACCCACAAAGTGGTTCCATTGATTTTAACTGACAGAGATAATAGTAATGCAGACCTTGTGCCACATTTAGTAGGAAGTGTTACACAGGGTCTAATCCAATGATAAATGCATTTGCACCGGGTTGCTGATCACTAAATCCTCAATTAGAATATCACAAAATGACTTTAGCTTTGCGTGGAAATCAAGGGAGTTAAATATCTGGGCATCCAGGTCACAGATGCCGAGAGGGGATGGTGACGGCCAAGTTGTAACTGTTGCTTACACAAATGGACCACAACTTCCACAGGGGGTCCTGTGAGATAGGACCCAAGTGGTAACAAGGATTTGCAATGCAATAGGTCTGCCATTACTGAAAATTTGAGCTATTGGCATTGCAAATAATAATGCAACGCCAATAGTTCAAACTTTCAGTAATGCGAGACCTATTGCATTGCAAATGCTTGTTTCGGTCGGAGCCTAGGTGACAGTGCAGCTGCCTGGTTGCTAAGGGCTTCTTGGGGGCATGCTGAAAGCTACCCTGGGAATGCATTCCGCCCATTGCTTCAGTCACCGGGTGGGCCACGAGACAACCAAAAGGTGCTTGAGCGTACACAGCGCTGGCCGGCATGGCGTAGCCACGCACCTCTTTCCTTCTCACTACTCTCCTTTACCTTTCAACTGAAAGGAGGACTCTGATATAAACAGCAGGCAATCTCCGAAAGAAACTATAAAAATTCATCTTTATGTATAATGTAGATTCTTCTAGAACGTAGTCATATACTCTCCATTTTTGCCCCCACCCTCGGTGAAGAAAAAAAAATCTGAACGTTGCAGCATTACCACCCTTTACTGCCTTTGAGGTAACTTTTAAGACACTCATTATAGTTCTTTCACAGTCTCAACATTTCAAACCTGAAGAGTTTTCAATATTCTATACAGCGAAACCCTAGTTGTAGCTGATTTACCTTCCACAACTAACAAGCATTGGCAAAGCCAATAGCCCAGGCTGTATGTGTGATGTCACTTGTTGTATTATATATCTGGATGCAATGACAGAAGCAGCAAAATACAAGTCGGGCGGCACACTATGCTAAGCACAGATTTGTAACTTGAGTGTTTTAAGCCATGCCCTTAATTACATCGGCGCCGGCCCTTTGAGAAACAGCCTAGTTTTGTAATTCCACTTAAAGCCCTGCATAAACACATAATCACCACAAGAAAAGTGTCATAGATAAAGCAATACTTTGCTCACAAACATACAGAGTGCACATTGAAGAAATAAGGAAGAAGAAGGATACACGCATTTGACTAGGAAGTGTGCAAACTGTATTGCATAGTTGGATTTGTATGGTGCCTACTTTATGGGGCGCTGAAGCACTTACCCACAGGGATAGACAGATACACACTTTAAGACGTGTGGCTGGAATGGTGTTGTACTTGTAACACCTCTCTCAAGGACACAGCTTGTCTCGAAATCTCAATACGTCATGCCCCCATTCTGTACCCAGTTGGCAACAAATGTTAATATAGTATTGATTTTGTTTGGCTTAATAAAAGATGGCGACTCTTTGCTTCATCGTCATAACTAGGTTCAAAACATTCGAGATACTGCTGCTCAAGGAGCGAATGCAGAGATCTGAGCTCTCCCCGCTCCTCACCCTCCCTTCCAGAGGCTGCATATCAAGAAGAGCTAATGTGAGGGGTCAATAGAGAGCCGCTAGCCTTGCGTGTGGCACGTTACAACAGGAGAGGCCTCAGTTTGCATGCAGGAACATGCAGCTCACATGTGGAAACCTGACGGGGCCATTAGGAGCCAAATATGTCAAGTTCATCATGCCAGCTGCGGTTATCATAGACTGTTTTGGGGCACTGATGAGTTTCAGGCTGCCAGCGCTTGCTGCTCCCATTAAGATGTGGATGGAGTAAACGCCTCACTGAGGTACTTTGAAAACAAGGCAATGGCAAATGCATTGAAGACAATGGGCATCTGTCCAGGCATTTCACCTTCTGAGATGATGATGATGACTCCCAGAGTCCCTTCTGCATACCTCTTCTGGCGCAGTGACACATTTGAAGCACTGTGCCTGGAGGGGAGTGCCGCTATTGTAGGCTGCCATGTTGAGAGTAAAGTATGGGGCTGCACAGAACACGTGCAGGGTCAGGATGTGAATCGGCTGCGCCGTTGCTGCTTTTTTTTAAGGTAGACCACGAAAGATCTGGCACCAAGCAGCAGCTGACAAATGCACTATATGCGTTTCCTGCTGTAGGGCTGAATCTTCTCCCCTCTGACTGCCAAAAAATACCTCAGGAATCTCGCAATGGCTGCAACGGAGGCGCCATGGGAATAAAAAAGTAGTTGGCGCCCGTGTATAAAGAACATATGTGCATGCAACTGAAGCAGGTGCCATTGGACTAAATAAGTAGTCCCCTCAAACATAAACAAAGACCTACAGTGTAAGGAAGCTGTGGTTGGCTGGTGCTCCTGCCCTGAAAACGGAAGTGATCTATCAGGAGTACCAACCAGTAAGAAGCAAGTAAATGAAAGCGATGCAGGAATACATCGAAAGGCAAGCAGAAGGCAGGATTACACTCAGTATGAGTGATTACAGCAGGTCTTGCACAGCACATGCATGCTGATGCTCGACATAAAAATGGTTACTGCTCCCAAATTCAATTATGCCTTTGGCATGCTACCACTTGTGATTCCTAAGATGCTTCTTTTGACCATTAATAAGCATTTTACTAGCCATAATGGGCTGAAAGAGGGATTATGGTGATTGATAATGTTTACAATACCACTAACAAATGATGAAGACCTATGAAGTCCTCTGTAGGGACTTTTCCCTAAGGCCAGTACACAATTGGCAAGACTGCCAGCTGTGCCATTGCTCACGCAATGTGTCAATGCATGCCCAGTGGCCCTATCAGAGTCACCTATTAGGAATTACTTACTTATATGGGGCAACTCTAGGGGTTCCATCTCCAACATACCCCAGATTACCAATGGTTTACTATATTCTTGTAATATTGGCCGTGAAGCGAGGTGACACTGGCAGGCCTGCTTAGGTGTTGAATATACTGATGAAGACTGGTCAGATTTTCTCGATAATCATGACAAGACCCTAAAAGAGGCGAAATAAAAGTTCTTCTATTTTAAAGGTTTACGTGACTAGTACTGGTCTCTGTACAGGTTTAAAAAGACTCACCTACCACCTCACAGCAACTTCTGGAGGTGCCAAGAACTGACATGTGACCTTTTGTGGTCCTGTTTGAAACTGTCTCGCTACTGGACACTTAGATAGAACACATTGCAAAATACTAAAACTGTTCACTTCATTGCATCGACTGAACTTGCCATCTTGCTTGATTTTCTAGACGTGAATGACAGTTCTATTCATTAGGGGAGATGGATATTGGCACCCTTAACAGTCTTAAAGGTCCATATCCTCAGGCACTGGCACCTGATGACAGTGCAAACACACCAAGAATGGATGATCAAGCTCTTCCATTTAGCCAATTATGACAGTCCCATATTTAAAATACAGGACAAACTTACCCAGTTTGAAAATGTGTGGGGTCCTTTAAAAAGATTACATTAACCCCAGCACTTATACCTTGGTGATAAAAGATGGCAGTGTGGTTCCTCAATATAGCTGTCATACCCATCTGGATGACCAGGACTCAATGTGAGGGAGGGTTTTAGGAATGATGGACTCATTCTGCGAAACACAGACTAATGTATGATGGACTAACTATAGAGGTTGTGATGGACTGGGGAGAAAGGTTTAGGAGGATGACTGCTCTTTGTTCTTAATTTTCTGATGTTTGATATTTGCTCTTTACTATTTACTTCTTGCTCTATACTCATTATTGATCACAATCTATTGACCACATTAGTATTGGCTTATATGCTTCAAACTATCTTTCTTCAGTTTGTGTTTTCCCACCTCCTTTTTGCTTTTGTTTTTCTTTTATGTTATGTTATATTGACTTATATGCTTCAAAATATCTTTCTTCAGTTTGTGTTTTCCCACCCCCTTTTTGCTTTTGTTTTTCTCCTATGTTGTGTAATATTGCTTTGTATTGTGCACTAACCACCCAAGAGTTTATCCAGGTGCTTGGGCAGTTGTTTAGGTTTGTGCTCCCCAATGTGCTTATATGAAGAGCTAGGTCTTTAGTTTTTTGCAGAACTCAAGAAGTGAGGAGGAGTCTCTGATGTGTTGAGGGAGGTTGTTCCATTTCTTGGGTGCGAAGTTGGAGAATGAGCTACTTAATTTTTGCTTTTGCGGATGCGTGGAATGTGTGCGAGTGAGAGTGAGGCAGAGCAGGTGTCTGGTGGGTTGGTGAAAGTGCGGCTGTTTGTGTGTTCTGGTCCTCTGTTGTATAGGGCGTTTTATGTGTGTGTAAAAAGTTTGAATTGGCTGTGCTTGTGAACGGAGAGCCAGTGAAGTTTCCTGAGGTGCAGTGTGATGTCAGTGCAGCGCGGGAGGTCAAGTATGACTCTTGCAGTGGTGTTCTGGATGGTCTGGTGTCTGCGTAGGAGTTTTCTGGAGATTCTGACATAGAGAGTGTTGCCATAGTCTAGTCTGCATCTGATGAGTGCTTGCTTGATGGTCCGTCTGGTGTTCTGAGCAAACCATTTGAAGATTATTTGCAGCTTGCATAGGATGGGAAAGTGCACACTGCCTTGACTTAAGCAGTCATGTTGAGAGTGTCATCTAGGATAATACCTAGATTTCCTGTGTGGTCTGTGGGTGTTGGTCCTCCAGTTGGAGTCCCATGGGGCGGTCTTGTTGCCAAAGACCAGTATTTCCTTCATGTCAGAGTTGAGTTGCAGGCAGTTGGTTCACTGCTAATCTCGTGGAGTCTTCTGATGACGATGTCATGGTAGACAAAGCTGTAGGCTGCATAGGGTGGAACAGGATGAGGGCTGCTGTTTCTCCTTGGTCAAGAATGATTTGAATGCCATTAGTGGCCACGATGAGTGCTGTTTCGGTGCTGTGGTTCTTTCTGAACACTAATTGAGTGTTGTCTACAAGATGGGGAAGTTCGAGGTGGGTTGTGAGTTGCTTATTTGATGTCCTTCTCAATCTTTTTAGCTGAATAGGGAAGCAGGAAGATGGGTCAGAATTTGCTCAGTTGATTCAGGTCAGCTGTGGCTTCTTGAAGAGGCCATTGATTTCTGAAAGTTTCCATTCATCCCAGAACGTGGTGGATGTGATGGAGGTGTTGATGGTTCGGGTCAGGGTTGTACTGATTAGTGATGTCCCCAAATTGTAGAAGTGGTGGTGGTATGGGGCCGTTGGGGGGACCCTGAGTGGATGGTCTGCATGATTGCCACTGTGTTATTTCTGGTGAGGGTTGTCCATTTGGTCATGAGGCCATCTTGGTTGGCGGTGGGTAAGTTAGCACCAAGTTCTCTGGGGTTGGGTTGGTATGCAAAGCTGCTGTAGATTTTTGCGATTTTACTGTGGAAGAAGTTGGATAGGTTGTCGCAGAGTTGTTGGGGTATGATGGAACCCTGCATGCATTTACCACACATGTATTTGCAATGCAACCACTACCCCAACTATGGTTACCACACTTTCCTTTACCATGCAAGTTGTTACAACGACTTGCCTAAGGGGGGTGCTGGACTTTGTAATAGTATAATTTACTATTCAAACTCAAGTCTATGCAACAGTAGGGATGGTGTTGGACTTAAAATCCAACACCAGTGGTAGAGAATGCATGTAATAGGAAGTATCCTGGAGTTGTTGGGAAGCAATGATGTTGGTGATAGTGGTTGATGGCAGGATGAATTCCTTAATGATTGACAAGATCTCCTTGCAGCTGTTGGAGTTTCCTTCAATGCAGTCCACTAGTGCTTTTTTCTTGGTGTCTCTTATTTGTGGGGATAGCGTTTGAGTGCAGCCTTGCAGGAAGTAATGTTGGTGGTGTTTTGGCTGGCTTTCCATTTGCTTTCTAGCTATTTACAGTGTTGTTTGGTGGCTCTGAGATCTTCTGTGTACCAGCTGGCCTGCTTGTATGATCTACTATGATTGTTGGGTCTGATGAGTGCGAGGGAATCTGGCCAGCTTTAAATCCAGAAGTTGAATTTGACGATGTCCGTGTCGGGGTTGTCTGTGGGACTTCGTTGATCCGTGTTGAGGGCTCTGAGCCAGTCTGCTTCTGTGATTTTGCCCCATCTGTGACTTGGAATGCTGAGCCTGGTAGGGTTGTTGACCTGTGTTGTGTTTATTTGGAAGTAGATGATGGAGTGGTTGGTCCTTTGAGCAGTGTTGTGGAATTGTATTTGATGTTTTCGCTTGTGGTGAAGATGATGTCCAGCATCTGTACTGTGGTGTCTGGTGGTTCTGGGACAAACTGGGGGAGCCCGATGTTGCTCAAGCTTTCGAGGAGCGCTGTGGGGCAGGGGTAATTGCAGTGTCCAGGTGAAAGTTCAGGTCACCGAGGAGAACGTAGGCTCTGAGTTGATGGTGAGCGAGAGCTATGAAGTTGGTGATGAGGTTTTGCAAAAGTGGCTCATGGATCGGGTGATCGGTAGACAAGGGCTCCGTTCAGGGTGAAGTTTATGGAGATTTGCAGCTTAAACTGCAGGTCTTCCATAAATGGGGTAGCATTCTCTGTGAATGTTGTGCATTTGATGGATTCCTTGTAGATGATAGCGAGTTCCCTTCCTGGCTTGTGAAGGCGGTCCTATCGAGCTATATTGTAGCCTGCTAGGATAACCTTGGCAATGGCAGAAGTGGATGAAGAGTTTAGCCAAGTCTCTGTTATAAAGAGGATGTTGGGTGCATTTGTACTCAGCAGGTCCCATATTTCAGGTGTATGTTTGCTGGGTGTTAATGTGTTGAGAAGCATCCATATGAGTGGGTGTTGACTTGTGGGTTTGCTGTTGCATGTGGTGTAGGTTGGGATGTAGCTGTTGTTGGTGCTTGTGTGGCATGTTTGTTGGGAGGGGGTGGTGAGAGCAATATTAGTATTTTTTAGGGGATGTGGGTGTGTGGGCGTGGGAGAATCGGCAGTTAATATGAGGGAAAGCTTCTCCAGTGGTGTGAGGCGTGGCACAACATAATTCCGGGGAACGGCATCTGGGGTCTAGCAACCTACGGGGTGCTGCGGAGTATCGCTGGGTGGTTATCGGATCAGAGGTCCTGGGGCTGGGAGAGGTCCCGGTGCGGACAGGTGCAGACAGGTTTACCTTTGGCGCACCTTCGGGGTGACAGCTCTGTGCCCACTGCATGTGTCCACTGTGCGTCTGTGTTGCAGCTGCCACTAAGTGGGTCCTTGGAGAGAGGAGGCATGCAGGGTGCTGTGATGTAATTTCCTGTGCTCATGGGGAGTGGGAAATGAAGTGTTCTTGCTTGACATTTTCTTTTAAAGACAGTTTTGGTTCGAAAACATGTGGGAAGAAATGTCACCTCCTGTCCAGATGGCTGATTGGACATTCAGTGATGTCACTCCCTGTATGCGTTGAATATGGGCAATCTAGTGATGTCACTTGCTATGCTGATGGGTGATGGGTGATGGGAAGTGAAGTCCTCTTGCTGGATTCTTCTTTTAAAGATGGTTTTGGCGGTAAAACCAGTAATTCCACTTCTTGCTCAGATGGATGAGAGGAGATCCAGTGATGTCACTTCCTGTGCTGATGGGTGATTATTATCAGGCCGTTTTGTACACAGTTGTTGTAAAACATTTTATGTTTATTATGTCTGCTATTACTATATACCGTTAAGCCTGGTTTATTGCTTTTAACAACTTGTATTATAAAATAATAAAGGATAATTACATACTGAGAGACTTTCTAACACATACAGGATATATTACTATTGTCTACTTTGAGGAATTGTGGAGTTCTTAGCTAAACTAGATCTCTGAGTAATTGTTGGACAGCTCTGGCTCACTACCGTGAAAGTCGATTACTAAAGCGGTGCACTTAGTGATCGGTTTGATCCACTAGAAAGTTTGCTCTTTGTGTTTTGCCTCTAACCATCTTGTTGATCTTCTTTACAGGCATTTGTTTGGGCAAATGTTTTTTTCTTTCCGAAATGAAAGTGTTCCATTGCTCATAAGAAATAGATACATTGTTAAGACAAAGGGGGTTTCACATCACGTAACCGTGTGACCAAAACAGTAGGGTAGAGTTTCACATTGTTAACTTTCTTGATAATATCATTTGAAGTCATTTTATAGTGTAAACTCTCTGACACATGCAATCAGTAGAGGATTTACATTGTGTTCTCTCAGGCAAAAAACAATAGGAAAGGATTTTACATTTTTTTAACACTGAACAACCTTATTCTCAGTATTTAGTTGTGTGTGAATGTAAGTCATTTTAAAGTAAAAACACTGGTTAGACATTGATTTATTAACAGTTGAGGCTTCACAGAGTTCTAGGTTTCACCTGAATACTGCCTCCTTGAGTAAGCCTTGAACTGTTCTGTCTCTTTACCATAAATGTCAAGCACTAAAATATTGCAGAGGATGCTCAATGTAATCTAATAGTAAAGTCCCTTCTTGGCTTCGTCTCTCCCCATTTGTTCATCATCAGCTTTGTGGATGTTATTGGGTGCTTGATTGGGCAGCAGTTGTGTTAGCCCAGACATGAAGTAGCTTGATTGTTCATAACTGATAGACATTTCTAATGCAGACCTTGCATCAAATGCAGTTGAAAGTGATTTGTCATGGTGAAATCCAGGAAAAATAGAGTTGGAAAAAGTTTAACATTGAACTCTGTGACATACATTATAGTAATGGTTTTACATTGCTTAACATGGCGAGACCATAAACGGATCTCTGGTTCAGGAGGAGCGATGAATGTTTTTTATCATTCTATAATTTGAAATGTTATGTTATTTATGTATTATCATGATTTTTGCTTTCTCTATACCAACTTCTCCATCTTAGTGAGCAATGACAGCCGTGGATGGGGTCTACACTGTGCTATGAGTATTCATATACCCTACGAGTATGGTGCTTTTTGGTATCTACATGGTCTTTGACACATGCAGTCTAATGATCCTGTCTGGTGGTGAAGCAGATGCTCCTGTCTATCTAACTGAGCCAATCTCACTGAGTGTGCACAAGGAGGGCACGGTGCTGCACATGCAGGAGAGCTGGAGTGATTTTAGGGTTGGTGCACTGAAACAGCGCAAGCCAGGGAAAGCAAGTACTAGAAACTACTGCAGAGCTGTTTATGTGAGGCTGGAGGACACGCACTGAAGCAGCAGAAGCTTCTCAGTGAGATCCAATAGGGAGTGGTACTTGCTGCGCCTGCTGTTAGTGGATCTTGGATACAATGATGTGTGTGTTATGTTAAGTCTTTGCACTGGGATTCTGGCAACATCATGAATGGATAAAAATAGCTTTGGGGCTTTGGTCTATTTGAACCTACCAGTAGACTTCAATACCATAGTGCATAACCTTCTGTGTGATCTACTACAATGAACTGGCTTCAGCTGTACCATTATTAAGTGGTTAAAGTCCTTCCTTATTGGTCAGCATAATGCTATGAACTTTAATCATTATATCTCCATCAGAAACTGCTCTGGAATGTCCCACAGAGCTTGATTCTTTTAACTTTTGTTATTTACTCCTTATATGAGACCACCGCTCGCCTTTTACTCAGGGTCTGTTGCAGATTCTACATTCATGCTGATGGTATTTAGATGACGTTTGAACTGCGAAGGGAGCTTTATGATACTGATAACTAACTTTATAGCCTTCCTGCCTAAGGACCATCAGGTGGAAGATGCCACTAAGACGTTTAAAATCAAAGGCCATGAGCATTGACCTTTTAGTGACAGAGGCTTCACTGGGAAGCCTCCTTGTGGCCTATAATTGATAGGTCATTGTCCTACTTCTGCCAGGAGGTAAACAATCTAGGATTAATTGTGATGATCATGTGTCCCTAAAATGACAGATGGCTAACGTGTCCCACCCGTTTCTACCACTTAACTCTGTGTCAAAGGATCACCTACCACCACGCCTGCATGTTCTTGTTTATAAGTACAAAATGTAACCACAATGCTGATGAGAGACTTATCAGTACAACCATGTCTCCTCGACATTAAAACCCCTCCACCTCTTAACACATGATTTCATTTAAACATTTAGTAAATGGCCACAAAGTTATCCATGGCAATTCCCCGCTGTATGGAGCAGAAATATCACTCCATGCTCATTAAAATCTCAACATGAGGGCCTCCTAGTTGTCCCCCACAGAGGCGTTGTAAGAACTGTAGTCAGAGCTTTTGAGACTGCAGCCAATGGAAATTGGAAGTCTCTCCTCCTCCATCCAGGCTTGGAGCACTGGTTATTTTTTAGTAAGAGTACTACTTCTTAATGCTTCAAGGACCCCGCTCAGAGTGAAGGAGATTCCACGTTAGTGCACTGTATAAGTATATTAACATAACATAACGTGGCCCCTTGCCAATAACCAGCCACCAGCAGCTTCTTCAGGATAGATGAAGAACAGAATAGTTGTTCTTTCTCGTTTCAGTCACAAGTTCCACTTCATGTATCACACAGAAATGTGCTACTGCTCCAAAGCAGTATTCTGAGTCCAAAGCTCAAGTGCACTTCTATCATTGGCTCCTTGTCCTTCCTCTCGGAACTCATAGAATTTATGTCACATTTATTAGTTACTCATATCATCCTCAGTGTTGTTGTTTCTGCTTTGTAATGCGTTCATTCCGGCTCCAAGTGCATTTCAGCAGGTAGTTTCGGATGTGAGATCTGGGGATATGCATTTATAGCCCCAATACAGGTAGGTGAGAACATCTTCCTGAGAGGATTCTTAAATGTTCTCCAGGGATCCCCTAGTGAGATGGTGCATTAGGAACTAGGCCTAGGGTTCTACATTTCTGATATTATTGGCGTACGTCCCTTGCTCTTATGGTTATCCATGTGACTGAAGGAGGATCTAATGCTCAATAGAATTATAGTAGGTGCCTGTTTAAAACTGGTCAACATGTCCCGCTTCCTCTGGTTTACATGCATAAGAAGCAATTTTGCTGCATTGGGTCACCCACAACTTTTTTCAGATCCAGGACGTATAGCGAAAGGATATATTGCTTGGGTGATGGAGGCCTTCCTCTCCAGGGCGTCAGCAGAACGGTAGGCCTCTGATGTGAGCTAGCATACGAAGTAAAATTTGTCTTGGTCAAATTGGTTATTGCAATGCAACCTTATTTGTATCTGGGGATGACTAGCTATCACCATAGGTTGTTGAACGATTTTATGTTCAATTTGTTTCATCAGCTGTTGCCTCCTAAAGGGGGACTGGACTAAAGTATCGAAGTTGCAAGCATTTACCTGTGACAAAGTTTCCATCCCCAATACTTTACATTTTTTTCATGATTTGTCCCAGATACAATAATTTATGGTATCAGTTTATCAGCCCGCTAATCCAGCCTTTAAATGTTATACATGTGTGACTAGCATTCCTGTTTTTACAACTTTTGCAATCACATATGGTGTGCTACTTTGTGGCCCACTTTCTATCTGGAATATGTCATTGGCATTGTGTATTTTCATGAGAATTTTAGATTGCATTGACGTGAGTTACAGTCAGTTGAATTGTACTCCCTTGGAAGTGCCTATGTTGCATTGTATTTTATGTCTGTGTTAGTGTATGGTGTTTTTGTATGCATTTGACAATTATCCAGATTTTGTTTATTCTTGATTTTATTTCAAGGCTGTTTTTTCTTTTTATGGTGGCTTTGATGTATTTAATGTGCTGTTATGATTTTATGAGAAAATCAAGTAAGGTTAATACTGAAATGACTGAACTGAACATGGTAGGTCATTGCCTGAAATGGGTGCAACAGCATTCCTGACACACAATCACTGTGCAAGAAGTGAAGACAATTGTCAATTGTTTAATATAAATATGAGGCAGAAACATGCCATACTCAATTGCACTCAGTAGCTACAGTGAGAAGATCTCCATAACAGTAAAATATTTCCATCAATCACTTCTCTCCCAATAGCCAGTTCATTATCGGTAATGTTTCCCTATGCTGACAACCCCTTTCCACCCACTGCAAGACATGAGTGATGTGGGCATGTAATGTGTTGAAATATGTTTTCACACCTACTCGTGAAAAATTGTTTACAACTAACTTCACAGACAAAGCAATTTTTCTCTTCTTTCACAGCCTTTCTTCCCTAGAAAGTAAATGATGTCCCAAGTCCATCAACATCCCGGGAGCTGGCAAGGACTTCAAAGCAGACCTCCGCCAGGTAACTAGACAATGACAAAGATCAGGCGGTAGCCCACAGTGAGCCGAGGTGTTCCAGAGGGTTGCAAAGGAAAGGCCTTCATATTTGTGAGATACTTGCAGAACACAGTTTTCAAAACATGTTTTTATGAGAATTTACAGATCTTGGCAATATGGAGGTGACAGCATGTTGCTTTGCGCTTGTATTTGTGATACTGATAAAAATACTGGCTTAAAAAAATGGTTTGTCTTCACGCAAATTCAATAATTATATATACCACACATATATAATATATATTTCATTCAAAGGTTCACCGCCTAGCTCTTTTTTTAGAAGCGGTTTGTGCAGGGATTGTGTTAGTAAAACATACGTCTGTGATATTTCAAAATGAGAACCCACCCAAGGACACTTGCGCATTAGTAAATTCAATAGTCCTTGGTCGAATTATTTTCTGTTTGTTCACAGGAGCCTCCAAGATTGGCGAGATTGGCTGGGTCGGGTTTGAATCTTTACTACCAGCTCTGAGTATATGATGAGTAGCGCCTTAGCACGTCACCGTTTTTTTATTGAAGGCAGCCGCCACTGATTGTGTGGTTTTAATCTTTTGTCTCTGGGCATATCCAGTGCATCACGAAGAATTCATTAGGGCCCCACTTGGCTTCTGTCTTGCAGCTTCCTGTGGCTCTGTTTTGGTTCTTGTTGTGTTCAATTTGTTTAAGGAGCTTTTGGAAGATCTCGTGGTAGGCTGCAGGCTCTTTGTCCATCTGTATGTCAATGACATATAGCTATATTTATGGGTGTCATCTTAGGCTGATGTACTGTGCAGTGAATGTGCCTCCCTCTAGAGGCCTGGATGAAGGCTGCAAGCTTTCCCAGCCGGAGTTTCCACAAGAGCATAGATTGCACTTCATTCTCTCTCCTTTGCAGAAAATACAAGTTGGATCTTCTTTGATACAATTTGCAACAAAATTCTTTTTGAACTGACTTGGGGGCATATTACCAACAACGGGCGCTAAATATCGCTATGCGCGAGTCGCGCATTTTTAATTATCGCAGGATTTTATCGCCCAGGTACCGCGTTTTTCAACAACGCTTATCACCCAGGCGATAAAAATCCAGCGATAGCTGGAAATGCAGGAATATCGCTAGAAATCCAGCGATATTCCTGTATCGATAGGGAATTACTTGTAAATAGCCCATGGTGGTTGTAGCCTGAGATTCCACTCCCCATTACACATATAGCTAAGTCCAAATTTCAGCAGACGTTAGCTTTCAGCGATAACCGCGGTTTGCGCGGGTTTTGACATCGCTATGTGTGTCAGGACAGGCCTTGTAAATACCGCGATGTGCTGTTAGCGACTTATTCCCTGTGGTTTTGCTCGGGAACGCCTACTTTGCATCTCATTAGAGATGCGATGCAAGGCGTAAGCAAAACCGGTGCTACGACAAGGAAACACGCGGTAGCGTGTCCTTGCTGATACGGCGATGCCATTATCGCCGCTTTTCAGCCAAAAACGTCCGCTAAAGCTGCGATAATGGGCTTGTTAATATGCCCCAAAGTCTTTCCATACAGTTCTGGAACACTCGGCCAAAGTGTTGATACCCGCGTCAATATTAAATGCATGTCATTTTGATAAATTCAATTATGATATTACCTTTATAAATGTTGATCTCAAAATTTAGCTTTTGCAAAACATCAATGAACCTTCATTGATACTTAATGCTGGACACATCGTCAAAACAATATTAGAGTACTACATTTAAGATCCTCGATCTCCACATTTTAAATAGCAATAACCAAAATTAACATCAGGCAGTAAAAAAACACGTGTTGCGCTCCCATTCCATATATGTAAACTATTATAAAACAGTGAAAGGGGTTGCAAACGGATACATTGGCAGGACAAACAGGGGGGAATTTCTTCCCGAAGTAAACATAACTTTCTACAGAGCTCAGAATCACCACCATTGACACATTTGGTCTACTACAAAAAAATGGGTTACAAACAAAATGTATATGGTAGCATGTCTACCTTGCATAAACATTTGTAACTAAAAGGTGTGCATAAATTATATATATATGTATGGTAATGCACCTTGTAAAATGGTGTGATTTTCACAAGAAACACACCTATGAGGAACATACATTGAGTGGAATCTCGTTCACTTTGTGGAATGTGCAAAGGAGAGAATGGGGTTAGGTTAGATTATGAACGGGCTGATTGCAAGCCTGTGGTGCCCACAGAGCTCATTGCAGCCTTGTAACTACCCGTGAGGAGCAGACAGGCAATTCACATTTTGCACCTGCCTGCTGCTGTACAAGTATCAGAGGTGATGCAAGAGCTGCACTTTCCCATCCTTCCTGTTTAGCTACTGATGCCGTATGTGGTCTATACTTAGTAAAGAAATGGTCCTCGTCCTCCACATGAGTAAGGGACGCAGTCCGCTGACATCAGCATGGGGTTTATGCCATAATATCATATATGGAGGAATATTGTGTGCGACTTATTGCTGGCAGAAATATTGTCCCATTGGTTTTACATTTTCTATTATTATCTCTTATGTGGCACATTTTTGTGTCTGGTGTTTAGGGCCCTATATTTATGGCAGACGATAATCTGACAACATATTCTGCTTCCACACCCACAATGCCCAAGAAACTCACGTCCAAGAATACTGGGTCTCTCAGTGCCAGGCCAAGCCTTTGAAACCTTAACTTTAATCTTTCTTCCGATTCTTAAAAATGTGACTGAAATGGAAAACTGTATAGGAGCACTCATGTGAAGCATGATTGCTGATGTACGTGGCTTTTCAAGGCATGCAGGGTCAGATATGAAATACAATCATGTGCAAGGTACTTGATTGTCACGACAAGTCAAGCAACGGTTGCCAAAGTAAATATGGTATTAATCTTAAATTACAATCTCTCCATTGCAAGGTGAATCAGATCTGACACCTGTCTTGCATGCACAGTCCCTATGATTCTTTGATGCCAGGTCAGGCCCAGTACAGGAATGGGAAGCTTGGGTAATGCGTTGGTGATGCCTCTGTGAATCAGGGATGCACTAATACAGTAAAATGTGAGTAAATGCAAGTACCACTCTAAAACGCGGCATCCACTTTCTACATTTTTGTCTCCTGCACTTGCACTAAGATCATGAACTTGGTAAAAATATTTAGCGAAGAATTGCAGTCATTTCTTGTGGGGACAGACAACAGCAGCGTTGTGGGGCCTGGGAGAAAGGAGGAGAGTGCATTGATGCAAGGAGTGGGACTGGCTTGGTCAGGGGAAAGCCCAATTACTCAGTGGCTGCTCCTCCACTATGGTGGGGAACCACCACCCCACAGCTTTTGAGCAATGTAAAGGATAGGAAACTTTGAGTTATTATCCTTTTATGTTTCCTTTGCTCTCGAAGCAGGGCAGGGGTGGAGTGGTTTTCCCACTACTAAGGGGCAATGACTGTTTGCTCGACCCGCTCGGGCCACCCAAACCAGTCATGTGCACTTTCCCCGTTCTCCATGCAGGCTGCATTACAGCCTGCGTGGAGAAGAAGCCCAGGCCCCCATTCCCTGGTTGAGCATCGAACCAGGATGCTCAAAACCAATCACAACGCTGCATTGCAGCATTGTTATTGGTCAGGGGAGCCTGGCTGTTCTTTCTGGCTTCCTCTTCCTCGAGTCCCACGAGGAGAGCAGGAGCAAGGAGCAGAGACGAGGGACCTGGCGGAAATGTAAGTGTATAATTTTTTCCTTTATTTATTTTTTATTGCGCAACCCTTCCCCTTCAATCCCTCACCTGCCCCTGCCCCACCACCTGCGAGTCATGCCAGTCACCACTGCTATTACTTACTGGTAATCTTCATTGCTCCTGGTCCTGTTGTCCTCATCACATTCGTTACTCCCCTCTCTCCCTCCCAGATGGCCAGCATTTCTCTGGGGCTTGGTAGTTCAGAGGGAATGCAGGATGAGTACACTTATGCTTTTTTTGTTGGTGAGATAGGATTATCTCACTTTTATATGAATGGGACGAGGACAACTGGACCAGAAGTAATGAAGATTACTGGTAAGTAATAGAGCATTACCCCTAGGTCCCTCCTGTCCTCGTCCTATTCATATACAAGTGAGAATACCCAAGCAACACACTGGCATTCATCAACAACAAACCACCAGGGCACAAGGAAGACACAACACCCAGTGATTTATTGGAACACAGAAACAAGAATTCAGGAGCTCACAGCCTGCAGCACTCCCAACCCAAAATTAGCATCATCGCCCAGCAAATTCTAGATCTGATAATGAAGCACAAAAGTATTAGAGGATGCCCACATAGCAGCCCTACAGATCTCAGGCAGTGAAACGCCTGCACATCAGCCCAGGAGGCCGCCATCCCATGAGTAAAATGCCCCTGCACTCCAGCCAGAAGAGGGGAACCAGAAAGGGTGTAAGCCAACTCAATGACCTGCTTCAACCAACAGCAATGGACGAAGAAAAGGCCTTCCCCCATGAGAGGAAACCCCAAAAGACACAAACAGGGAATACGAATTCCAGAAAGGACGAGTCCGATCCAGATAGACACGCAAAGCACGACTATTATCCAGCAATGACCAAGGAAGATCATCCCCAGACACCTGACCCATGCTCAAAGCAAGTAAAAACACCTCCTGGGAACAATGGAACTGTGAAGGCACTTTCGGGGCAACAGAGGAATCCAAACAGAGGACCACCTCATCCTCAGAAAAAGACAAGAATGCCCCAGCATCATCAGAGACCCCCAACTCACCAAGGCGTCTGGCTGAAGTGATTGCCACCAAAAAAAAGACCTTCAATGTGACAAACTTGATTGCCACCTCAGCCAAAGGCTCAAACGGATCCACCACCAAAGCACGCAACACCAGTGGAAGGTCCCACAAGGGGAACAAAGGCCGGACAAAAGGACTGGACAGCGGAAAAATCCCTCAGCAACCTGGAGACCAACTCATCCACATATGATAAATTCCCCCAAGGGGAACAAAACGCCTTTATCGCAGCACACTGAGCCCTCAAGGTGGAAACTGACAAATGCTTCTCAAACCGCTCCCAGAAAAACAGCAGCACCCCCATCAGAGAACACTCCAGGGGAACAACTCAAGAGTACAACACTGGCGCTGGAATTTTCCTCAATGCCGCCCATAGGACTTGAGGGTCGAAGGCTTCAGAGAATGCTGGATAGGCAAAGCTAAATATTAAGGGGTACCCTGATGCCACCACCCCTGCCTCTCAAACTACAGACCAACAGCTGTGCTGCATGAGAGGCAACATCAGAGCTGACTGCAGGGGACATGGAAAGCAGGGGATCAGCCAACGCCCCTGAACAGCCAACAGCCGCAGAGTGGGGAACCAAGACCGACAAGGCCAAAAGGACACCACCCACTCCCGAGACTCCTACACCAGGCGAGCAAGGAACCTGGGGATCAGAGCAATGGGGGGGAAGGCATACAAAAGGTGCAAAGGCCAAGGAATAGTCAAAGCATCCACCCCCTAAACCCCTACCTGTCGAACCCGGGAGCAAAACAAAGGAAGCTGAACATTGTGCCGGGAGGCAAACAGGTCGAGGAAGGGAAGACCAAAACTCCCACACACTTGATGAAAGATCTCCGGAGTCAGAGACAACTCCTGGGAGGGTGGCACAAATGAGGGAATCCACCACCCCATTGTCCACACCCCAGATGTGAACAGCCACCAGAGACAACAGGTGCCCCTCTGCCCAACAAAACAAGGGAACCACCACACCATTCAGAGACCAGGACCTTATCCCCCGATGATTCAGGTAGACCACTGTCACCATGTTGTGACAGTGGTCTACGCCCACATTCCACCCCAACAACAGCGTCCGAAACCCCATGACTGCCCTGGAAGCAGCCGTAAACTCCCTCCAATTGGAGGAGCACATCCCCTCCAGGAGAGACCAGCACCCCTGCAGTGAGCCGGACTCCAACGCTGCCCTCACCCAAAAGCACTGGCATCTGTCGTCAGGACCACCGGAGGATAGGGCTGTAAAAGCAGCCCCCTGGAAAGATTGCCTGATGCAGTCCACCAACGCAGGGCAGGGAGGAGTGATGGAGACACCGGAACCAGAAGGCTGATATTCTGAGACAAAGGATCCCAACAGGCCATCAAATGCACCCACAGAGGAGGAAGATTAAAGTGCACCCAAGGCACCGTGAACACTGCTGCAGCCATGAGCACCAGAAGCTGCATCCAGAGCTGAACTAAAAGGAGACCCCCAGAGCCAGGGAACCCAAGGTCACAGCCCGGGAGTCTGGCAAGAACACTCGGTTCAGATCTGTAAGAAAGCGGGCACCGATAAACATCAAGTCGTGAGTGGGCACCAGTTGACACTTGAGAAGGTTCCGCGGAAAACTATGAGCCCGCAAAGCCGAACACACCAACCTATGAGTGACCAGCAACTGATCCTGAGTCTGGCATGGATCAGGTAGGGGTAGAGGAGGACACTCTGGAGATGCAATGAAGCTACCAACAGAGCCACCACCTTGGTGAACACACTCTGGGCAGACCGAAGGTCAAAGTGTAGGACATAAAACTGAAAATGATGGCTGCAAAGACAAAACCTAAGGAACCGACAACAGGTGGGATAAATTGTGACATGATAGTAAGTGTCCCGCAGATCCAGGGTGCACAAGAAATGCCCCAGGAGAACCAACGGGATCACCCTTTGAAGAGTCTCCATCTTGAAGGGCAGGCGAACAACAAACTTGTTCAGAGCCTTCTAGTCCACCAACCCCCCTGTCAATTTGGCCACAAGAAAGATCAGAGAATAAAACCCCCTCCCTCTCTCCAGAGGAGGTAGCACCTGAATTGCCCCTTTCCGCAGGAGCGACTTGATCCCCAGGGACAACTCGGTTCTCTTGGTCTGACAGGAGGGCATGGGGTCAGACAAACGCCAGAAACTGGAGGAGGCTCTTTAAACACAATGCTGTCCCCCTGGCCCACAATATCCAACACCCACACATCTGACGAAGACTGCAAGCAGGCTGGTAGAAAGTGCTGAATCCGTCCTCCTACCAATAATTCCTGGCCATCCATCATATAGTCAGGAACAAGGCTTAGGCTGGGAAAACTTTGCCTTCTTGTTCCGACCCCGGCCAGAAGAAAACCTCCCATGACCCCTAGAAAACTGCCTTTAGAGGGCTGACTAAAGGGGGATTTAGGCTTCGAAAACCCCTTATCAGCTGAGGACTGCTTCAAAGAAAAGGAGTCCTTTTTCTCCTTAAAAAGTTTGTGCAACTTGCCCTTGAATTCCTCCCCAAACATCATAGTCCCTTGGAAACACAAACGTAGGGCAGAGGCTTTTTGAGCAGAATCATTCTTCCAATCCTTCAAAACCAGATTGCGGCGAGCCACCACAAAAGAGCTGAGGCCCTCACCACATCAAAGGACACATCTGAAAGAAACTCCACTTGTCGCTTGATATGATCCAAAAGCCCAGAAGAGTCTGATGTATCATGCAGGGATTGATACAGTGTTTTGACATCAGAAATGAGGGATTGAACAAAATATGTCCCATAAATCTCAGCATGCAGAGCCAGATGAAAACCTGAGTAAATTTTACTGAAGGAGGCATCAACTTTCTTATCCACAGGATCCTCAACCAATGAAATCTAGCCCACCCGACTAGCAACAAAGGAATTGATTGGAATAGAGTCAGGCAAGTCCTTGGACATGTCCTGGAGAGGATACAGTTTGACCATGAAATGGGTCAAAATAATACAATCAGGGTCATTCCACTCCCGCTTTAACACATCATGGATGTAGGGGTGGACAGGCACATCCACCATTGCTGCACTCTGAAACTGGTGAAGCAATGAAGTGCAAGACGTGCTGGGAGCCTCATCCTCAGGAAAGCCCATGTTGTACCTAACATGCCACAGCAACTTAGACATTATGTCTTTATCCACATACTTTTCTTTGGGCTCCTCCCCCCATCTACTCCTCATCCGAACTTGAAGAATGAGGGGGCAGAACTGGGACAGAGCTCTTGGGCCGGGCACCCCTGCCCATCTCCTGCGAAATCTCCTTAATAAGGCATTTGATCTGAGTATCATCCCTCTCCCTATGGCATTTGGACCGCACTGGAGAAGGAAAAGAAAAGGACCCAGAAGAGAAAGAGGAAGAATCCTCCAAATGTTTGCGTTTTCTAGAGTCATCACCCAGGAGACTCACAGTCAAGCAAACCTTCTCCAGTAACAGGGGTATTCTGCAATCTATGGAAAATCCTGTCTGAAAGTACACTGCTCAGCCCACACCAAAAAAACACTATGTGGTACTCACCCATCGGCTGCCAGATAAAGGAAGGGTAAACCAGGACCTTTGATCCCCAATCGCCTCCGTGCAGCTGACTGGCATTGCCGCACCTGACTTCCTGGACTGTCACAACACCAGAAGTCAGGCCACCCGACCTGGAAGCGCACCAAACTCCCCGGGAGCACAGAGCCAGCTCCCCAGGAAACCCCATACCTCCCGTCGTGCCTAGTAAATCAGGAGGTGTGGCCTGGAACAAGGAAACAACCAAAAGCACCAGCAGCACTGAAGAGGGCCCATGCACATCTTCCTCCAAACCCTGCAGAAAGAGAGAGACATGCCAGTCAGCCACACCCCCACTGCCTGACAGTGGAGACGCAAGGAAGGCATATACCAGGTTCTGCCAGAATCTGCAGCTTCTGACGTGTCCACATTCTGTCGGAAGACTGAAAAAAGAACAGAGAGAATGCTTAGTAAGGACGCTTATGTACTCCCGGTGGGTGGGAGTGCGGTAGGGGTCCAGCAATCCTTCGTTCTTTTTTCTGTTGTTGAGATAGGATTATCTCACTTGTATATGAATGGGACGAGGACAGGAGGGATCTGGGGGTAATGAAGAGATTCAGTACCAGCAGGTGGTGGGAGGAAAAGACTCCAACAATGGTAGTGAGATGCAGAGATTACCTTAGGATAATATCAGAAAGACAGTGGGAAAGGGACATAAATGAGCAAGGAAATAAACTGACCCCAACACTAATAGTTCAGAAAGCAACTTAAAATCTAAATGGTGGTACATTTTAGTACAAATAACAATTCTTTTAGGTGTACTGTTGAGCACCTTAGAGCATATTTTCGCAAGCTATGAAATTAGGAAACAGACATTAGTGTGGGGAAGGGCACCGTCCATGGCGTGATGGGGTGAAAACTTGGGAGAGATGTGGGGATTGCTTATGGGATATAGAGCTGGAAACAGATTCCAGGGATGGATGAAGAGCATGGCCAACTGGTAATTGAGGGTGGAGGGGTTCTGCCCCTCTTCATTTCTCCCAGGGTAGGTCAAAATAAAATCAGCTTTGTACAAATACTGGTGCACAGCAGTCACAGTGCTTCGTTCTTATTTAAACACATGCAGCACACTCACTTGAGCTTGCAGGCTGGGGTTTACTGAACACACCTAAGTCTCCCAACATCTGCCTGCAAAGCCTAAATATTTGCCGAGCAGATGATTTTACAGCATTGAGGTCTGTGGGGTCCTCAGTTCTGCAAAGTCATACTCTCAAGTACTAATCCCCACCTCCTGAAGTCGTGGTGATAAAGTTAGCTCCTGGGTGCTTCAGTCTCAACCCTGTAGCGCTGGGGCTTTATGTCAGTCAGGGGGAGGAGCCCATTGCCACCCTAACCTTTCTCAATTTGTCACAGGGTGGTATGGGGTCAGTGTGCATCACTGACCCCACCCCACTCTGTGACGATTTAGGAAAGGGTGGGATACAGGCTATAGTTGGGAAGCAGATAAATCAAGTCTGCGAAATGGATCATCAATTTTGAAGAGACACATTAGGCAGATTTGAGATGTTTCTTTCCCACACTGTATTTAGTGAGGGACCTCATTTCGGCACCACTGCCAGCACACTGCTGCTGGAAGGAGTGTAGTCTAGGTTCCTACTCAGACAGTGCCCTGAAATGATTGGAGTAGAAGTTGCATCATCCTACCCCTGTGTTACTGTTAGTGGAGCAGGTAAGTTAAATAAAAAATACCAGCTGGTGGGGAAGCAAGTCAGGGCGACTTGCTGGGCCCATTTGTTTAAGACAAGATTGCATCAAGTTTCACATCTGCATTGAGAGATATTTATTCAAAGTGAGCGTTTTTAAACAATTCAGAAATCTGACTGCCCTGCTCCGATGATTATGCTAGTAGAGAAATAGGCTGTATAATACAGCACTCATCCCAATTTCACGTCTGCTATTGCTCTCAAAATTGAAAATGATCAGAAAAGGAGATGGGCAAAATGAAGTATTTGCTTAGCACAATTTGTAGAAACAGTATTGACAGGATTGGCCCCAGATTTTCCAGGTTCGCACTATACAATTTGAGACATTAAATGGGTTTCAAATCATTCCAGGATCAAAATGAACTGCTTTGACCTTCATTTATGGAGAACCAGATTAGAGTGTGGTTGACAGGCATTCTCCAGGTATTGTTTTTAACAGATTTCATAACGCAAGCCCTGCCCAAGGACCTACGAGCATGCCACACAGACACAGGATTAGGTCAAGAAGGGTGCCTGCTGCTAGTTAGGAACTGGAAAAGCCATGAGTTTTCGGGGTGTGGCCAAGATGGAGACACACTCAGACGTGGAATCCTGCCTTTAAGCTTGCTTATCTTCAGCTTGGGGCCCCACAATTCTGCATATGATCCCCTGGAGAGGATTGATATGCAGTTTGACTGCATGACGAGCCTGACTGAGACCGGGGTGTGGCGTAAGACCACTTATCGGCATCTGGAAGGCTGGAGAAGCCTGGATCCACCCTTAGGTAACCTTGCCTGTGGAATGGCTAAGCCTCAGTGGATCTGGCATTCTACTGCCTGCTGTGCAGCTGCTACATCCATGCAGCCTCTACGCTGACCTGTGAGACCTCACTCGCTCATAGTGCGGCAGGAAGACTGGGCTGCGAAACTAGGCAGAGACACTGACAGAGTTGGGACTTGGTGACTCAAGAGCACTCTGGCAATCTTTTGATCAGGAGGCAGCGGGGGACACACTGGACCAGTCCTGCTACCTCTGAGAGAACTGACGGGGCTGACGACCATGGAGAGCAAAGTCCAGACCCTAGAAATGCAGTCAAAAGATGTAGAATACAAATCTAGACAGAACAATATTCAAATCATTGGACTACCTGAGAAAGTGAAGGGACACAGAATGGTGACACTCTTAAAGAAATAGATCCTTGCGTACACTAGAAATAGCGTACCGAGTACCAGCATGACTTCTGTGCCCTGGAGCACTGCTGCAACCGGTGGTGGCTAAATTATTATATTATCGAGAGTGAGGTTGCATTTTAACCTAAGCCCAGAAAGAAGGAGACCCCTTGTTGGACCATAGAGAAATAATGGTTTTGCCAGACTTCAACAATGAAATTAAAAAACAACGTTCTACATTCTTGAAGGCTAAGCATCACCTGCTACAAATGGGTGTCACTTATGCCATGTTATTCCCCGCCCAGCTGAAAGTGGTTGCTCCGGGTGGCATGCAGTTCTTTAAAACCCCACAAGAATTGTGTGGGACTGGCTTGATTGTCACCCACAAGCGGGTCCCAGCTGCGGCACAGCCGACTTCTAATCAAGGAAACAAGTGCGACGAGGTCTTCGAAGTGCCCCATCTGGCGCAGAAGTTCAACAAGAACGACAGAGGGCACTGGAGGCAGGAGCAGCACAGAACATCAGGGGTACAAACTCCCCTGCCTCCTTAGATGAGGAGGAGGGACAGGCCTCAGAGCTTGAGAGAAGATCCACATCTGCGGAGGACTCAGATATTGAGCTGCCGGTATTGAAACCTGGGACAGCAGATGAACTTATATGACTGAGCCATGATATGGCAAGAGAGGAAAGAGTAATGTGAATGCCATCTTTAGTTTTTATAAGGGAAGACAACAATATAATAATACTAGGTGATTGACTGCCATATTATTACCCTACATCTTGGCAGACATGATTAAAACAAAGGGAGGGCAGCACGCTGCCCCAATGACTCACACTCCTCTACTGGTATTTAGGTGGTTACACTCACTACGGTTTGTGTTCTAGCATAAGTTTGGATGGGGGCTACACACCTGCCTGTCCTGAGGGAGGGGAGTTGTGTTAACTGTTATTTGACTGTTGGTGAGGGATATATCTGTTGCACACCAGAGGTACTCATCGCATTCAGCTATGGTAGGTTGCTGACTTAGGTTGATGTATTAAGGTTCCGCCAGGAATTATGTTCCTCCATTGTTCACTTTAAGATGGCTACCAACACATTATGCAAAATATTATCTTGGAATGTAAGGGGGATGCACACAATGGATAAAAAGTATAAAGTATTTTAATTTCTCTCCACATGGGGTGCCCAAATAGCACTTCTTCAGGGAACACGCCTCCTTGCTAACTAAGGGGCAGCACTACATCGTCGGTGGCGAGGTCTGGATTACTATATTTTTTATTCAGCATTTGCATGGGGACACGAATATGGATGCACCCAGGAGTTCCCTTCCAGCTCACTGGTGAGCTCCTCAATCCGGATGGCCGATACGTAATGATCACGGGCTGACAGGCTTATAGAGACATCACCATAGTAAACTTATATGCCCCAAACACAGATCAAGAAGGGTTTATGGGTGAACTGTCTAGAAAATTAGCTCCCTACTTAGTAGGCACAGTTTTCATTGTGTAACCAACCTGACCCTGGATCAATCCCATCCACCTTTGGAAGATTCTCTGGTAGGCAGAATGTCTTGTTTTTTTCTCCAACTGGCAGGCAGAATGGGGATTGGTGGACTTGTGGCAAAGACACTACCCTCAGCTGCAGGACTAGTCCGTCTTCTTGCCTATACATGACCTCCACGTCCGCTTGGATAAATTCCTTTGCACACCAGACGTTCACAGCTTAGTGCATAGTACAGATTACCTCTCTGGAACCATCTTCGATCACAAACCTCTTGTTACGGCACCTGGAATGGAGGAACCAGTGGAGGCTGATATATATATATATATATATATATATATATATATATATATATATATATATATTACCTACTGGCGGTCGCCAGTAGGTAGTTATAGTTAGGACCCTGTTTCCATAGGAAAACCGCAACATTCTATTTTGAATAACTTTGGCGCCGGTCGATGAATCCTCGCGAAATTTTCAAAACTAATGGGGCGCTACACTCCGCTCCTACCCTGAAAGTCTCGGGGGGATTCATTAAGCGGGGGCTGAGAAAAAAGGGGGGTCCCAAAACGTGTTTTCCACATGCATTTTTCCATAGGACCTTTAGACACAGCTACAGCCCGAACGGCTGAACAGAGTTACTTGAAATTTGGCAGAGAGGTAGTCTACAGGTCAAGGAAGTGCCTTTTGTAGGTCTGGTGTAAATCTGTTCAGTAGTTCCTGAGAAAATAGCATTTAAATCAATATATATATCTGTGGCAGCTTACCGTGCGCTTACCGTGCGATTACGGTAAGCTTACCGTACGCGTGCGGTGCCGTGCGCAAGCGCGATTCTGATTGGCTGTTAGATCTTAGTAAACATTCGAATCGGTCGAAACCAGGAAGTGTCGGCCGCCATTTTCTCTCTCGCATTCTGAGAGTGGCAGCAAAAAAAAAGTTGGATAACATGAAAAGGGGCAGGCTAGACAGCTCCTAACCACCTATCCATGGTTAGGGTGTCCCAAACTAACCCCCAAGGCCAAAAAATCATTTTTTTTTTTTTTTTTAAAACGCCGATTGCGCTTACCGTAGGGCAATTTTTTTAGCATGGCATATATACATTTTGATAATTAAATTGATAACCTTTCTCAACGAAGCGCATAATATGTCCTCCGTGTGTGGACGATGCGCGAAGCGCATCGTGCGTACATCGCCCACGGCATGGCCCATGGCACTAACTGCGTAACGTGGGCGCGCACGCCACGAACGGCGTAAAGTAACTTAGCATTTAAAAAACCGTACAAATTCACTGAAAAAACCATAGGTTTCACACATGTTATAGTTAGCTGGACATTTCACTTGTAAAAAACCATTGAAATTCCCCCGTTATAGTTAGTGCAGGCAACTATAACTCACGCGACCGCAATCCTCTGCTGATGACATATGTGTCTTTATGAAAAAAAAATATTTGCAATATATGTATAGCTAAAATTTAATGGAAGAAGACATGGGCAAATAAGTGTCTAAATACAGTATTAGCATCAGCAGAGGATTGCGGTCGCGTGAGTTATAGTTGCCTGCACTAACTATAACGGGGGAATTTCAATGGTTTTTTACAAGTGAAATGTCCAGCTAACTATAACATGTGTGAAACCTATGGTTTTTTCAGTGAATATATATATATATACATACATACATATATATATATATATATATTCACTGAAAAAACCATAGGTTTCAGGGGCGTTATAGTTAGCTGGACTTTTCACTCGTACAAAACCATTGAAATTCCCCCGTTATAGTTAGTTCAGCTAACTATAACTCCGCGCCCGCAATGCACTGCTGATGACGTCACATATTACATCACTCATGACATGGTCAGTGACATCACTCTGGACATCACTGATGGCATCTCAAATTACATCACTGATGACATCACTGATGACATCATCCTTGTGATAGAGTGGCAGACCTCCTCTCCCGCAATATAACCTTTGATACACACATTCAAAAATAGAAACTAAAATTTTCAAAACAATGGACATACCAATACCAGTTACAACAACCTATTCAGTAATTCTAAGATCCACATACACATCCACTCATTCACCGACAGTCTTATACAGTCACACATACATGTACTCACTCATCATATGTACTCATATACCTATACATCCTGTTACACAACACCACTCATCCATAGAGTTACTCACACACATAGAAACTCATGCTAATAAAGAATCAAACATCCATTTACTTGCATATACAGTTATACAGACACCACCACACTTACTTCTACAGAAACTTACACATACTTAGTCTTTTAAACAATCACTTATAGAAACACATACTTATTCATACAGGAACTCTTCCAATCTCTCACTCTCACATATACTCACCTATATACACCAATAGTCACATATACTAGTTTAAAACATGTGTAGTTACTCATAAAACACTATTGAGACAGTCATTCACTCACTAACACACCCATGCACACACTCATCCACCCATACAGTCCTGCACACATGCTGTCTTCAACACATACAAACAGTGAGTCACTCATTCATGCACCTATGCACTACGTAATACCCCCACCGAACCATACAGACACTCAGACACTCATACTGATACTCAAAAAACCAACTAATACCCTATATAGACACTCATGTAGCTACTCACCAACCCATGCAGCCACTTATACACAAAGTGAGAGACTGATACAGATATTTACATATTTAAACATTACTCACTAAGCCATGTATTTACTAAGATACACTTAATCAGTCAGTTATACAATCAATTTTTCAAAAACAAATCATCCATTTAGACACTTATATACCCATTTATTCTTCCATCGACCTTGAGATATACATATATAAAACATATGTAATTTTCAGAAAAACACATATTAACTGGATGATGTCATCAGTGATGTCATAAGTGATGTCATTTGAGATGTCATTAGTGATGTCATGAGTGTTGTCACTGACCATGTCATGAGTGATGTAATATGTGATGTCATCAGCAGTGCATTGCGGGCGCACGAGTTATAGTTAGCTGAACTAACTATAACGGGGGAATTTCAATGGTTTTGCATGAGTGAAAAGTCCAGCTAACTATAACGCCCCTGAAACCAATGGCTTTTTCAGTGAATTTTTAAGGCTTATTAAATGCTAATTCCTAACTATAACGTGCCTGAACCTATGGTTTTTTCAGTGAAAAAATAAATAAATAAATATATATATATATATATATATATATATATATATATATATATATATTCAACACAAACACATCTGAGAACTGTATAAATTCATCAATTCAATAATACACAGATGATTGATCTTCTTATTCGTTCATCTTATGATGTTTTTATTCTTGTTTCTTTCGAAGTCAGGTTAACATAAATATCACAAAAGTGCCAGCACGTGTTTCGCTCCCACTGCGCTTCTTCAGGGCTGTCATATAAACAGAATAATAAACTTAAAATTCATATATACACACTTATTTCTTTACAGTTATATATAAACTTTTGATATTACATTCTTATTTTAATTGCGTATGCTCTAGCAAATTACTTACAAAACAGATGAAGAAGAAAAATGTAAAATGAAAAATAAAATAAAAATAAAAAATAAAAAATAAAAATAAAAAACGTACAACGAAAATAGGGCTGACACATTTAAACTACCTTAAATCATTAATTTGCACATCTATGCACCTGTGGTTTTTTCAGTGAATTTCTAAGGTGTTTTAAATGCTAATTCCTAACTATAACGTGCCTGAAACCTATGTTTTTTCAGTGAATATATATCTATATATATGTATGTATATTATCTACTGGCGGTCGCCAGTAGATAGTTATAGTTAGGACCGAGTTTCCATAGGAAATCTGAAAATTCTATTTTGAATAACTTTGGCGCCGGTTGACGAATCCTCGCGAATTTTTGAAAACTAATGAGGCGCTCCGCTAAGCTCCTACCCTGAAAGTCTTGGTGTGATTCATCAAGCGGGGGCTGAGGAAAAAGGGGGGTCCCAAAACGTGTTTTCCCCATGCATTTTCTCATAGGACCTTTAGTCAAAGGTACAGCCCGAACGGCTGAACAGAATTACTTGAAATTTGGCAAAGAGGTAGTCCTCAGGTCAGGGATGTGCCTTTTGCATATATGGAGTCAATCTGTTCAGTAGTTCCTGAGAAAATTGCAGTTAAAAGTACATAAATATATATAGGCGCGCACCGTGCACACACGGTGCGCGCGTACGGTGCGCGCACCTTAATGTGCGCGAGCGTAATTCTGATTGGTGGTTACATGCCAGTCAACGTTCTAATCGGTCGAAATCAGGAAGTGTCGGCCGCCATTTTGTGTGTTTTGTGTGTGACAGTGAAAAAGAAAGGTGGAGAACGTGAAAAGGGGGCAGGGTAGAGAGTTCCTGACCCCCTAGTCTTTGTCAGGGGGTCCCTGAAGGACCCCGAAGGGTGAAAAAAACTTTTTTTTCCTTAAAAAATCACGGGGTGCGCGCACGGTGAAAAAACCTTAAAAAATATATATATAAAAAATATAATAAAACTTACATAACTTAACATTTAAAAAACCTTACAAATTCACTTAAAAAACCATAGGTTTCACACACGTTATAGTTAGGAATTAGCATTTAAAAAATCTTGCAAATTCACTTAAAAAACCATAGGTTTCACACATGTTATAGTTAGCTGGACATTTCACTCGTAAAAAACCATTGAAATTCCCCCGTTATAGTTAGTTTAGATAACTATAACTCGCGCGACCGCCACTCTATCACAAGGATGATGTCATCAGTGATGTCATGAGTAATGCCACTGACCATGTCATGAGTGATGTAATATGTGGCGTCATGAGCAATGGATTGCAGGCGCGCGAGTTATAGTTATCTGAACTAACTATAAAGGGGGAATTTCAATGTTTTTTTACGAGTGAAATGTCCAGCTAACTATAACATGTGTGAAACCTATGGTTTTTTAAGTGAATTTGCAAGGTTGTTTAAATGCTAATTCCTAACTATAACGTGTGTGAAACCCATGGTTTTTTAAGTGAATATATATATATATATATATATATATATATATATATATATATATATATATATATATATATATATATATATATCAAACAAAGTTTGCCCTTCTTTAAAAGTGCACTCTCAAGGTAGATGTTTCTGCCGTACCGTAATGAAGCTCTGAAGAATTCAAAACCTCCGGTCCCACATGATTCTCTAGTGGTGGTGCTGGCTTTCATGGCTCTTGGCTGCCGTTAATCATCACACAAAGTTTGCCCTTCTTTAAAAGTGCACTCTCAAGGTATATGATTCTGCCGTACTGTAATGAAGCCACTAGAGAGGCCCACCGGAGGGCAATTATTTAATTAGCATGCAGACGAGAGTTAAGTCCTGATGTGTTGCCAGAACTCTGCATACATGCCTGTGATCAAGAGCGATGAGGCTCGAAACGCGTAAGGCAAGGAAAATCTACCTAAAATGCTGAATGCTGTTTGTTATAAATAAAAGACTCTGCAGAGCCAATCTGCCTTAAGAGTGCGCTTTTAATGAAGGGCAAACTTGCAAACTTTGTGTGTATATATATATGATTCAAACAATCAATATATGATGTTCCTCAACAGACCATCACTCCAACCATCTTGTCCCATGTGCTCCACTGGAATACAAACAAAATGCCAATTAAACATCCCAAAATGTTCAAAAATGTAGAAAAAGACCTTAATAAGTGCAGGGATTGGAATTCAAAAGAGTGTGCTCCAACAGCATTAGAATACACTGGGAAAGCATGCAAGTACCAGAGAGTGTGCCTAATACATTTCCCGACAGAAAACCAAAGGCGTGACAACAGGTTGCCGTCACGGAAACTCATCAAAGCAACACTGCCAGGAAGCAGCAGCAACAGCCAAGCAATGCTCCACCATAAGGAGGAGCGTAGGTACGTGAGTGCGCACAGATGACTCAGTAGACAAAGAGCTGCTCAGGATTACACACTCAACTCAACACTCTGGCAATGTATGTGCTCAACATGTCGTTACTCCACAAAATCCAGGAACGATTATAACATCTTCAAAAAAGATGCCTGAAGCACCAGAACCTCCAGATTTTTGGTAGAACAATCCTTGAGGCAACAAAACTATAACACAAAGTTCAACCAGGTGACGACACATCGGAACGATTTGCTGGGCTCTATGAAGAAATACTGAAACCTGTGCTGCTTAGACCATCGTAGCAGGTATGTGTTCACCACTCGTCGTTAATGTCAAAAGATATCCTTGGTCAGACTTGGTTTTGTCCATAAAAACATTTATTAGCAGCAGCACAATGCAAGGCATCCACAAGACACTTGTGTCCAAAGCAATCTGCCGTTCCTACATTCCAAACATATCTATGGTAATAGTGCAACACACATTACTTAAAAGTAAACTATATGCAGTGCAATACAACAAGCTGTGTGATAGCTGTGGCATGCAGAATGTGGAGTTATGTCTTCTTTTCCTTGGCGTGAGCTGTCAACTCCCACCAAGCAAAATCAGGCAGCTACCACCCAAGGGAGGCACCGTAGCAGGTAGCAGGAGCATGCCCTGGGGGGTGGCGATACCCAGGTCCATAAAGGGCTCCATGAGGGGGGCCGGAATTGGCTCTACTCCATCGTAGAATTTAGCCCCGGGGAGGTGGTGGTGTCCTGAGGGTCAGCAATGGGCCCCCTACATTAATTTGTTTCAGTCTGGGAAGGTGGCGGTCCGCGGGTCTATGGGGGTACCACACAGGCCCCCGCATCATTTTACTATAGGTTTCCCTTGGGAGGGGTGATCCTTGGGGTGTGGGTGTGCATTTTAGAGTGCCTCGGGGGTGGCGGACCTTGGTGGTGCTGGGAGGCCGCTCGGGCACTCTGCATTATTTTACTGTGATTTGCCTTGGGCAGGGGCGGTCCCTGGGGCAGAGGTGGGCCTGGCGGTCCTGTGCCCCAGTCCTGACTGCTTACATATTTTCAAGTGCACCAAGTAGGTGGTGGTCCCCTTGGCTGTAGGGGGCTGTTTGGGCCCCCACCCAATGTTTTAAAGTGATTTGCCCCAGGGAGGAGGGGGGCCACTCCATCCTCGCCGAATTCATTTATACACATTTTCCGATGGATGTGGCAGTCCCTGGAGCTTTCACAATACCTAGAATGGGGGTGTCCATGCTCCACTGTCCTATTTTTGTAGTATGCCACATGGGACTTTGCCTACCTTGGGGCTATAATAAAAACAAGCGAAGGAGGGGGCTACTGTTTTTTTATTTGACCATGGATTTGTGACCCTGTTGCACATTTGTGTCAAAATTGGCAACCCAAGAGTCCTAGGGGGTCAGGATACTTACCCCCTTCTCTTTTTTAGCCTTCTTGTGTAACTCAGTAGAAAACGAGTCCCAAGATGGCTGCTAACACTTCCTGATTTCAGCACAGGGACTGTTGAATCCTCTAAGTATCTGCGTCCCTACACATACAAATTTAACTTTCTTTTAAGTACTCCGCTACTGCTGAGTACATCAAATCCAAAAGAGACACTTCTCTGGATCAACATCTACCTTAATTGCCAAATTTGGTATAATTCTGTTCATTCCTATGAAAAATTGCTTGGGGAAAACGTGTTTTGGGGTCCCCTTTTTCTCAGCCCCCGCTTGACATTGACGGATCACACCAAAACTTTCAAGACAGCAGCTGAATTGAGTGGCAAGCTAGTTTTTCCTATGGAAACTAGTTCCTAACTATAACTACCTACTGGTGACCGCCAGTAGGTGTTTTATATATATATAGATGTTATGTCGCTCTGAGTTTAAATAAATCACAGTGATTGAATCGCAGGAGTGCCGATGTCATCTTTTTCAATCCAAGATGAAACTGTTTGTGTTCATATGTATATATATATTCACTGAAAAAACCATAGGTTTCACACATGTTATAGTTAGCGGAAATTTTACTGATAAAAAACCAGTGAAATTGCCCCGTTATAGTTAGTGCTGGCAACTATAACTCACGCGACCGCAATCCTCTGCTGATGCTAATACTGTATTTAGACACTTATTTGCCCATGTCTTCTTCCATACATTTTTAGCTATACATATATTACAAATATTTTTTTTTCATAAAGACACATATGTCATCAGCAGAAGATTGCGGTCGCGTGAGTTATAGTTGCCAGCACTAACTATAACGGGGCAATTTCACTGGTTTTTTATCAGTAAAATTTCCGCTAACTATAACATGTGTGAAACCTATGGTTTTTTCAGTGAATTTGCAACGTTTTTTAAATGCTAATTCCTAACTATAACGTGTGTGAAACCTATGGTTTTTTCAGTGAATTTGTACGGTTTTTTAAATGCTAAGTTACTTTACGCCATTCGAGGCGTGCGCGCCCACTTAACGCAGTTCGTTCCGTGCACGGTTTTTATCAACTTTAATAAGCCCTGTACATTTGGTGGCCTTCGGCCACCAAAAGCACAGGGGGTGGGGTCAATGTGGATAGTGGTTTTTTTTATTTCGATTTTATAATTTCATGTTGCCAAAATTTAGTTTTTTTTACCTATTAATAAGCCCTGTACATTTGGTGGCCTACAGCCACCAAAAGCACAGGGGGTGGGGTAAGTGTGGATAGTGTTTTTTTTTTTTTTTTTTTACCGTACGCTTACGGTAAGCGTACGGTAAGCGTACTCGGCGAAATTGCCGAAAAAAAAATAAAACCGTTTTTGCTCTTGGGGGATGTTTGGGGACTCCCTCAACATGACTATGTGGGAGGGAGTTGTCAAAACAGCCCCGTAACATGTTTTTGGCCATCTTGTTTGATAAACAACACTCAGTGCGAGAGACAAAATGGCGGCCGCTGCTTCCTGGTTTCGGCCGATTCGAATGTTTACTAAGATCTAAGAGCCAATCAGAATCGCGCTCGCGCACGCCACCGTACGCTTACGGTAAGCGTACGGTAAGCGTACCGTAAGCGGGCTCAGATATATATATTGATTTAAAGGCTATTTTCTCAGAATCTACTGAACAGATTTACACCAAACCTACAAAAGGCACTTCCTTGACCTAGGGACTACCTCTCTGCCAAATTTCTAGTAATTCTGTTCAGCCGTTCGGGCTGTAGCTCGTTCTAAAGGTCCTATGGAAAAATGCATGGGAAAAACGCGTTTTGGGACCCCCCTTTTATCTCAGCCCCCGCTTGACGAATCCCCCCGAGACTTTCAGGGTAGGAGCGGAGCGTAGCGCCCCACCTATTTTGAGAAATTCGCGAGGATTCATCGACCGGCGCCAAAGTTATTCAAAATAGAATGTTGAGGTTTTCCTATGGAAAAGGGGTCCTAACTATAACTACCTACTGGCGACCGCCAGTAGGTAATTTATATATATATATATATATATATATATATATATATATATATATATATATATATATATATATATATATGTATATATATGTATATATATATATATATATATATATATTATCTACTGGCAGTCGTCAGTAGATAGTTATAGTTAGGACCGACTTCCCATAGGAAATCTGAAAATTCTATTTTGAATAACTTTGGCGCTGGTTGACTTATCTTCGTGAAATTTTCAAAACTAATGGGGCACTCCGCTCAGCTCCTACACTGAAAGTCTCGGGGTGATTCGTCAAGCGGGGGCTGAGAAAAAAGGGGGGTCCCAAAACGCGTTTTCCCCATGCATTTTCCCATAGGACCTTTAGTCGAAGGTACAGCCCGAACGGCTGAACAGAATTACTTGAAATTTGGCAAAAAGGTAGTCCTCAGGTCAGGCATGTGCCTTTTGCTTAAATGGTGTAAATCCGTTCAGTAGTTCCTGAGAAAATCAAAAGTAAAATCATATATATATCTGGGCGAAGCCTAACCACACATCTCATCGTGAGATCTGATTGGCTGTCAGCACTTCATCCAAGAAGTGTTGGCAGCCATCTTGGGACCAATATACATGATAGCACCTCATTAAAAAGCATTGCAGTTAATAGAAGGTTTTAAGACTTTAGTTACATTATAAATCATTTGTTGATGGTACCATACTCATTTTAGGAATTGTGGTGTGTTCTAGGGTGATTTTACCATGTGAAAAAGCCTTCTGCTGTGATATCATGAATCATGTTTGAGAGAAAACTATTATCTCATGCTTTTCCCACAGAGGTTCCTTTGTGTTCTACTGCAGCTTCCCAGAGTGTTCTAAAGAACAACTAGAGCACTAACAGTCCTACTTATGACAAACATATGGCACACCTGAAGCCATCTTGGTTGGAATAAAGTGGTAATTCTTAAAACATTTAATTTACAAAGGAAAAAAATTAGGGGGTTCATTTTGCCATAGAAAGTATGATTAGTGCTGCAGAAAGAAAAATTAGGGCACATTTTGACTTCTCAAATCCTCTTCTATGTCATAAAAAAATTCTGACATGCAGACAGAAACATGCACTTTGAATACCAGCAGCAGACTTCCCTGGTGAGCAGTAGCTTTACTACAGTGATCTAATGAGCAACTAGAGTGCTAACATTCAGAATTCATGGCAAATGTGTGACACATCTGAATGCCTTCTTGATGGAACCAAGTAAAAAACTGAAAGTATTTCCTACTGAGGAGACTGCAGTAAATGAGGGAATTAGGAAACTTCATAACAAATAAATATCCAAAGATGGCCACCAGAGACAAAAGAGCCCAAATGTAGCCCAAATATCACCCAGATGTAGCCCAAGTATAGCCCAATGACAGAATGTCCCAGAGTGTTCAAAACGAACAACTAGAGCGCTAACAGTCTTACTTATGACAAAAGTATGGCACACCTGAAGCCATCTTGATTGGAATAAACTGGTAACACTTAAAACATTTAATTTACAATGGAACAAAATGAGGGGGTTCATTTTGCCATAGAAATGATTATTAGTTCTGCAGAAAGAAAAATTAGGGCACATTTTGACTTCTCAAATCCTCTTCTATTTCATAAACAAATTCTGACATGCAGACTGAAACATGCACTTTTAATACCAGCAGCAGACTTCCGTGGTGAGCTGTAGCTTTACTACAGTGATCTAATGAGCAACTAAAGTGCTAACATTCAGAATTTATGGCAAATGTGTGACATATCTGAATACCTTCTTGATGGAATCAAAGTAAAAAACTGAAAGCATTTCCTACTGAGGAGACTGCAGTAAATGAGGAAATTAGGAAACTTCATAACAAATAAATCTCTCAAGATGGCCACCAGACACAAAAGAGCCTAACTGCAGCACAAATATCACCCAGATGTAGCCCACATGTAGCCCAATGACAGAAGTGTGCAAAACACTTATTTTTTTGTGTATTTTCAGTTTTATATAGTGCAGACTTGTCAGGTATTGGAATGCTTTACATGAGCATTGGTTACATCATACAAGATCAAATTCATTTTGGTTGTAGACATGGGAGATTAAGTGATTTGACCACAATCACAGAATGTTGAGCTGAAGCAGAAACTCCAACCTGGTTCCCCAGTTGCAAAGTCTGCAGCTCTGGAAGTAACACCACATCCTCTCGCCAAGGTGCAACATTTAATCAAGTGGTCAACTGGATAAAAAAACATAAAGATTACAAATAATTTAAAAGTTCTTTGTCGCTATTTGAAAACTCAGAAAATATGTCCTCATTTTAGTTTTTTAGAGCACTAACCATAATTTTGATGCAAATAAGACCCTCTCATATATGTAATTTCTAAAGGAAATACTCTAGGTATTACAGTTTTGATTACATCAAAATGACGTCAGGCGTTCCACACTTTTGTAATAAATATAGAATGTTAGCAATCTAGTTGTTCATTGGGATACTGTTGAGAGGCAGAGGCCAGGGGCACGGACTCTGAAAATTGAAGGCAGGTAGGAGAGTGCAGAGGCAACAATTTGACCACACTGGGCAGGCAGGAAGGGCAGTGGTAGCACAACAGACGATGGAGGGCAGTGGAAAGGGGGGCAGGGGCAACAAACCAACAATACAGGACTGGCAAGAGTGGCTGTGGCAATATAATATACCATTGTGGGCAGAAGGAAGAGGCAGTGGTAGTACAACCATACATGCCAACAGACCCGTTTCAGCCAGGAAACGTCCAATGATTTTAAGCTCAAATGGGCTTTATTTGGTCTGTCTCCTGTCTACAATCTCCTCTTTTTCAATGTAACTCAAAGGGGAAAATCAGTACCCGAGTTTTTTTTCAAAATCTCCCTCTTACTAAGTTCAAAATGTTCGCAGGTATGGTACATTGAATCATGGTAGGCAGGAGGAATTGGGGTAGGGACATGGACTCGGATAAAAGAGGACAGGAGGGACATGGAGAGGTGCACCAAACTGACCCTACAGGGCAGGCATCAGGGTTTGCAGCAGCACAATACACCACAGAGCGCATGTGGGATGGGAGTGCAGCACAACAATCCATAGAAAGCAATAGGGAGGGGACAGGACCATGCACATGGACAACAGAGAACAGATGGGAAAGAGGCAATGGTAGCTAGCTGACCATAATGGACAGACAGGAGAGAAAGCTGCAGCATAACAGACCATAAAGGGCAGGAGGGACAGATCAAGGGCATTACAATGGAACAAACAAGCCAGGAGGGAGGGAATAGGGGGACTGCACATGGAAACAGAGGGCTGGGGGCAAGGTGGCAGGGCAGGAGCCGCAAGATGACCATGGAGGTCAGGCAGGATGGGCACTAGAAACAAGACACACCATCGAGAGCAACAATGTGACTATGGTGGCATACACACAGACCATGGAGGGAAGGTGGGAGGGGGTCAGGGTCAGCTAGCTGACCACACAGGGAAGGTGGGAGGGGTCATGGCAGCACAGAAGACCATGCATGGCAAGCGGGAAGGTTAGTGGCAGCACAATGGCTATGATGGGCAAGAAGGAGGGTGCAGGGGCATGCACAAAGGACCATGGAGGATAGAAGGGAGGGTCAGGACCTGGGCACAGACAAGAGAGTTCAGGGGAAGGGGCCTCACAACAGACCACTCGGGGCAGGCAGGAGGAGCAGTTGCAGCACAACAGATCAGGGAGGGCAGAAGGGTGTGGCAGTAAAATGGACCATGGAGGACAGGAGGAAGGGGATAGGGACATGGCATGTGGACAGGCAGGGTGGAGGTGGCAGGGACAGGTTACAGTCATCTGACAATGCTAGGCAGGCGGCAGGGGAGTAGCAGCTCAACAGAACACTCAAAGTAGATAGGAGTGGCAGGTCCATGGAACATAGTGGGCAAAAAGGATGGAGCAGGGGCATGCACAAAGACATCGGAGGGCAGGGGGAAGGAGAATAGGGGCAGCAAGCTAAGCACAGAGGCTAAGCAGGAGGTCAATGATGGTCCATAGAATTGGGCAATGGAGGGCAGGAGGAGTGGACCTTGTACATCATGCTAAATGGAGGGCAGTGGCAGCACATCAGACCATGCATGGCAGGAGGGAGGAGGCTAGTCCATGGATTCAGACAACAGAGGATAGGGAGGAGGTGGATGGGGCAGCAAGCTAACTGTTCAGAGAAGGTGGGTATTAGGAACTTTATTGTTTTTAAAATGTGTGTCTGTGCGAACTACTTAAAATATGAACAAGTATGCAGCATAATCTCACTTTTATTCAGGAAGAAGAGGACGTTAGTGACTGTGACTCCGAGCTCACTTGGCAGAAACACCCCCTGACCCTCCACCCCATCGCAAAATGTAATGCCTGTGAAAAGGGTAGGTGGACGCAGTGTTATATAGAACATACTCCTGAGAGCCCGATTAAAAATGAAAACTAGATGTAGTATATGGTATAAACTATGCACCAAAAAGTGTGATATAAGATGAACCGGGGCGTGAAATATAATATGCAATACATTGTGCGCAATGAAAGATTCATTGGAGAGCGCGAGATAGCACAGGCACTAGCACGTGCTATGCGATATGCGCCTTGGAGTGTAATATGCACAGGGCAGTGTTGTGTAACATAACTAGTCTCTAAAGTTGTAATATAAAATATGTGCTGGGGAGTGTAACGTTGCATATGCACTGTGACAAAGATATGGATCCCAGATTGTAATATGTATGGCATAGCGCTGTGCGTTATAACATACACATCGAGGAAGGCACGTTAGATGGGGCAATATAACCCGTGCAAAGGCAAGTGTGGCATGATATATTCACGGGGTGGTGTTACAGTGCACATGGGCTAGAGAGTGTCATAGCATACGCACTAGCTGGTGGAATACAACACAGAGGTGTGAGGCAATCGGCGGGCACTGGTGGGTGTAACACAGCATTGGGCTCAGCCAGGAGCATGCTGTGACTCTCAAGTGAGGTTCGTCTCCTTTCCAGAGAGTAAAATAAAAAGTATTACACATCCGGCGGTGGATGTGGTTTTTATTAACAGTGAGGGTGGTTTCTTGCATAGTTTGGTCGAATTTTTGTCGAATCCCCTTTGAATGGCTTGGTGTGCGTGTATATTAAATGTGCCCGTCAATAGCTACCCATGTTTGTATAAATAAACGACAAGGGTGTCTACCGGGATTAGGCATGGTAGGGCGTCGGACACGTCAGAGCTTCACTAGCGGTGTAAATACATTCCATGTGGATTCATTCTATGCATAGTCGCCTTTTAATGAATATGGCACAAATCGTCATGGTGATAGGTACATACAGTTTGTCCAGCATGTCCTAGGTGTTTCTATAAATATGTATATTTTTAAAATAATAAAAAACAAAGGCCGGCCCCGGGGGATGGGGTCCCCGGAGCCATAAGTGGCCTGAGGAGGGGGGTAACGCAGCCCCCTCCTAAAAAATTTTAATTAAAAAAAGGCCATGACCCGGGGGTTGGGGTCCCCGGGGCCGATTAAGGCCTTGGGAGGGCAAAATTGATTTTTTTCAACAAAAAAAATTAGGGTGCAGGCCCTGGGGGATGGGGTCCGCAGGGCCAGTAAATTAGAAAAAGTAGGGGGGCGCATTGCGCTGGAGGCCATGCCCCCTCCTTGCAGCACTCTGCAAACGCGCCCCCTGGCCAGTTGTAAGTTGGGGAATTAATTCCCCTTCAATACTGAGGGTCCCTGAGGGCCAACTAGCCCAACAGGTATCTCCAGTGTGCGCCAGAGAGCTGCTTTGCAGACAGGTGTTCTGAGGCCACGCCCCTTTTTACACCTCTATGCAACGCAGCTCTGTGGCGCTTACTGGAGGTACCTAGTGGGCTAGTTTGACCCTAGGGACCCTTAGGATTCAAGGGGACTTAATCTCTCAACTTAGAACGGCCACAGGGCGTGTTTACACAGTGGTGAAGGGAGGGGACGGGGCCTGAGGTGACGTAAGCAAACACGCCCTGTGGCGCGTTTTAAGTTGGGGAAATAATTCCCTTTCAATCCTGAGGGACCCTGGGGGCCAACTAGCCCACCAGGTGCTTCCAGTAAGTGCCACTGCTCTGAGTTGCAGAGAGGTGGTGCAGGCCGTGCCCCTTTTTACACCTCTCTGCAACGGCGCTTACTGGACGTACCTAGTGGGCTATTTTGCCCCTAGGGATCCTCAGGATTCAAGGGGACTTAATCTCCCAACTTAAAAAACGGCCACAGGGCATATTTACACAGTGGGGAAGAAAGGGGACGGGGCCTGAGGTGACGTGTGCAAACACGCCCCATGGCACGTTTTAAGTTGGGGAAATAATTCCCCTTCAATCCTGAGGGCCCCTGGGGGCTAACTAGCCCACCAGGTGCTTCCAGTAAGCGCCACTGAGCTGCGTTGCAGAGAGGTGGTCCAGGCCGTGTCACTTTTTACACCTCTCTGCAACGCAGCTCTGTGGCGCATACTGGAGGTACCCAGTGGGCTAGTTGGACCCTAGGGACCCTCAGGATTCAAATGAACTTAATCTCCCAACTAAAAATGGCCACAGGGTGTGTTTACACAGTGGTGAAGGGAGGGGACGGGGCCTGAGTTAACGTGTGCAAACAAACCCTGTGGCACGTTTTAAGTTGGGGAAATAATTCCCCTTCAATCCTGAGGCACCCTGGGGGCCAACTAGCCCACCAGGTGCTTCCAGTAAGCACCACTCCGCTGCGTTGCAGAGAGGTGGTCTAGGCCGTGCCCCTTTTTACATCTCTCTGCAACGCAGCTCTGTGGCGCTTACTGGAGGTACCTAGTGGTCTAGTTGGACCCTAGGGACCCTCAGGATTCAAGGGGACTTAATCTCCCAACTTAAAATGACCACATGGCGTGTTTACATAGTGGGGAAGTGAGGGGACGGGGCCTGAGGTGACGTGTGCAAACACGCCCTGTGGCGCGTTTTAAGAGGTAGTTTTAATCCCCTGCCCTATTATATACTAGGGGCTTACAGAGGAGTTCATGCTGATCACAGGGGGACCCCAACGCATAGTGTTCCCTAGTGTATGTAGGTGTTTTCACTGTATTCTGAGTGTCTTTTGACATAGCACTGGCTCTAGGACTGGTTAGTCAGACTCAGTTACCACCAGTATCCATCTGAAAAAGTTGAGGGTACAGGCTTCTTTCTGCTCTTCTGTTAGTTCTTTCTGCACGTTATCCTTCTTCCTGCACGTTTCTTTGTCTTTGAGGACCTCCGTTGCTTCTTTCTGCATTTCTTTTTTTTCTTTCTGTGCGTTTTTTCTTTTTTCTTCACATGTCCTATCTCTGTAGGCATAGTTAGAAATTACCATTTAAAAAACCTTTGAAATTCACTGAAAAGCCATAGGTTTCAGGCACGTTATAGTTAGGAATTAGCATTTAAAAAACCTTAGAAATTCACTGAAGAAACCATAGGTTTCAGGGGCGTTATAGTTAGCTGGACTTTTCACTCGTACAAAACCATTGAAATTCCCTCGTTATAGTTAGTTCAGCTAACTATAACTCGCGCGCCCACAATGCACTGCTGATGACGTCACATATTACATCACTCGTGACATGGTCAGTGACATCACTGATGACATCTCAAATGACATCACTGATGACATCATCCAGTAAATGTGTGTTTTTCTGAAAATTACATATGTTTTATATATGTATATCTCAAGGTCGATGGAAGAATAAATGGGTATATAAGTGTCTAAATGGATGATTTGTTTTTGAAAAATTGATTGTATAACTGACTGATTAAGTGTATCTTAGTGAATACATGGCTTAGTGAGTAATGTTTAAATGTGTAAATATCTGTATCAGTCGCTCACTTTGTGTATAAGTGGCTGCATGGGTTGGTGAGTAGCTACATGAGTGTCTATATAGGTTATTAGTTGGTTTTTTGAGTATTAGTATGAGTGTCTGAGTGTCTGTATGGTTCGGTGGGGGGTATTATGTAGTGCATAGGTGCATGAATGAGTGACTCACTGTTTGTATGTTTTGAAGACAGCATGTGTGCAGGACTGTATGGGTGGATGAGTGTGTACATGGGTGTGTTAGTGAGTGATAGACTGTCTCAATAGTGTCTTTATAAGTAACTACATATGTTTTAAACTAGTAGTAACTGAATAGGTTGTTGTAACTGGTATTGGTATGTCCATTGTTTTGAACATTGTAGTTTCTATTTTTGAATGTGTGTATCAAAGGTTATATTAGGGGAAGAGGAGGTCTGCCACTCTATCACAAGGATGATGTCATCAGCGATGTCATTAGTGATGTCATTTGAGATGTCATCAGTGATGTCATGAGTGATGTCACTGACCATGTCATGAGTGATGTAATATGTGACGTCATCAGCAGTGCATTGTGGGCGCGCGAGTTATAGTTAGCTGAACTAACTATAACGGGGGAATTTCAATGGTTTTGTACGAGTAAAAAGTCCAGCTAACTATAACGCCCCTGAAACCTATGGTTTTTTCAGTGAATATATATATATATATATATATTACCTACTGGCGGTCGCCAGTAGGTAGTTATAGTTAGGACCCTGTTTCCATAGGAAAACCGCAACATTCTATTTTGAATAACTTTGGCGCCGGTCGACGAATCCTCGCGAAATTTTCAAAACTAATGGGGCGCTACGCTCCGCTCCTACCCTGAAAGTCTCGGGGGGATTCGTCAAGCGGGGGCTGAGATAAAAGGGGGTCCCAAAACGCGTTTTTCCCATGCATTTTTCCATAGGACCTTTAGACACAGCTACAGCCCGAACGGCTGAACAGAGTTCCTTGAAATTTGGCAGAGAGGTAGTCTACAGGTCAAGGAAGTGCCTTTTGTAGGTTTGGTGTAAATCTGTTCAGTAGATTCTGAGAAAATAGCCTTTAAATCAATATATATATCTGAGCCAGCTTACGGTGCGCTTAAGGTTCGCTTACCGTACGCGCACGCCTCCGTGCGCGAGCGCGATTCTGATTGGCTGTTAGATCTTAGTAAACATTCGAATCGGTCGAAACTAGGAAGCGGCGGCCGCCATTTTCTCTCTCGCAGTCTGAGAGGGGTTTAAAAAACAAAGGGCACAAACATGTAAAGGGGCTGTTTAGACAGCTCCTAAGCACCCAGCCATGTTGAGGGAGTCCTCAAAGACCCCCCAAGGCCAAAAACGGAATTTTAATTTTTTCGATAATTTCGCCGAATACGCTTACCGTACGCGTTCGGTAAAAATTAATAAAAAAAAAAAAAATTATCCATACTCTCCCCACCCCATGTGCAAATGGTGCCCGAAGGGCACCATTTGTGCATAGCATATAACAGATGTGAAAAATTAAAATATTACCTTTCACAACGAAGCGCATCATATGTCCTCCATGTGCGCACGGTGCGCGAAGCGCATCGTGCGTACATGGCCCATCTAGCGTAACGTGGGCACGCGGTGCGCATAGCGCACCGCGTGCCCACCGTGCGTGCACGGCACTAACTGCGTAAAGTGGGCGCGCGGTGCGCGAAGCGCACCGCGTGCTCACTGTGCGCGCACCGTGCGCGCACGGAACGAACTGCGTTAAGTGGGCGCGCACGCCACGAATGGCGTAAAGTAACTGAGCATTTAAAAAACTGTACAAATTCACTGAAAAAACCATAGGTTTCACACACGTTATAGTTAGGAATTAGCATTTAAAAAACCTTGCAAATTCAGTGAAAAAACCATAGGTTTCACACATGTTATAGTTAGCTGGAAATTGTACTGATAAAAAACCAATGAAATTCCCCCGTTATAGTTAGTGCAGGCAACTATAACTCACGCGACCGCAATCTTCTGCTGATGCTAATACTGTATTTAGACACTTATTTGCCCATGTCTTCTTCCATTAAATTTTAGCTATACATATATTACAAATATTTTTTTTTCATAAAGACACATATGTCATCAGCAGAGGATTGCGGTCGCGTGAGTTATAGTTGCCTGCACTAACTATAACGGGGGAATTTCATTGGTTTTTTATCAGTAAAATTTCCAGCTAACTATAACATGTGTGAAACCTATGGTTTTTTCACTGAATATATATATATATAATCTACTGGCGGTCGCCAGTAGATAGTTATAGTTAGGACCGAGTTCCCATAGGAAATCTGAAAATTCTATTTTGAATAACTTTGGCGCCAGTTGACTTATCTTCGTGAAATTTTAAAAACTAATGGGGCGCTCCGCTCAGCTCCTACCCTGAAAGTCTCTGGGTGATTCGTCAAGCGGGGGCTGAGAAAAAAGGGGGGTCCCAAAACACGTTTTCCCCATGCATTTTCCCATAGGACCTTTAGTCGAAGGTACAGCCCGAACGGCTGAACAGAATTAATTGAAATTTGGCAAAGAGGTAGTCCTCTGGTCAGGCATGTGCCTTTTGCATATATGGTGTCAATCTGTTCAGTAGTTCCTTAGAAAATTGCAGTTAAAAGTACATAAATATCTATATGCGCGCACCAAATATCCGCGAGCGTAATTCTGATTGGTGGTTAGATGTCAGTCAACATTCCAATCGGTTGAAATCAGGAAGTGTCGGACGCCATTTTGTGTGTGACAGTGAAAAAGAAAGGTGGAGAACGTGAAAAGGGGGCAGGGTAGAGAGTTCCTGACCCCCTAGCCTTTGTCAGGGGGTCCCTGAAGGACCCCGAAGGGTGAATTTTTTTTTTTTTTTTTTTTCAAAAAATCGCGGGGTGCGCGCTCGGTGAAAAACCCTTAAAAAAACAACAAAAGAAACATTTTAAACTGTTTATAAGTTTATAGAAGATATTAACTATGCTGTTCAACTTTATCCAAATTAAAAAAAAAAGAGCTGAGCCATTCCATATTACAGGATACAGTCAATCTATAACTATATACATAAGTAGTTTATTGTAAAATAAATATATAAAAAATATAATAATACATACATAAATTAGCATTTAAAAAACCGTGCAAATTCACTTAAAAAAACCATAGGTTTCACACACGTTATAGTTAGGAATTGGCATTTAAAAAAACCTTGCAAATTCACTGAAAAAACCATAGGTTTCACACATGTTATAGTTAGCTGGACATTTCACTCGTAAAAAACCATTGAAATTCCCCCGTTATAGTTAGTTCAGCTAACTATAACTTGCGCGACCGCAATCCACTGCTGATGACGTCACATATTACATCACTGTATTCACTAAGATACTGTTAATAAGTCAGTTATACAATTAATTTTACAAAAAAAAACATCCATTTCGACACTTATTTACCAATTTATTCTTCCATTAACCTTTAGATATACAGATAAAAAATATTTATTTTTCAGAAAGACACATATTCACTGGAGGATGTCATCAGTGATGTCATCAGTGATGTCATTTGAGATGTCATCAGTGATGTCATGAGTGATGTCACTGACCATGTCATGAGTGATGTAATATGTGACGTCATCAGCAGTGGATTGCGGTCGCGCGAGTTATAGTTAGCTGAACTAACTATAACAGGGGAATTCCAATGGTTTTTTACGAGTGAAATGTCCATATATATATATATATATGCTGAAACTGAAATCCATAGAGGACCTGGTGTTCCGGGACGCAATAGGACAGGGTAATAGACAAAATTTTGGGGAAAACTCAGCAACACCATCTTTTTCCCAGGTGGAGTGTGATGCATTTAAGGTGGTTATCCGTGGGAGATGCAAAGCCGAATAGGTGGGGGTGAGACACACCCTACTGACCGAAGTGTGGTCTTCAGAAAGTACCTTAAGATTCCTTGAATTCCTTTAATAACCCAGGCCAGAGTCTCCGGATCTCCAAACAGTGCACTGGAAGCAAAGGAGAAGGTCAAGGACAGGTAGAGCGCCTCCGGTGCTTTGATTACAAGGCCTATATGACTAGCGCTCATGTGAAACATGACTGCATAGGCCAACTTCTAACCTGGCTTGTGAATCCTACCAAATGAGGCTCTTTAATAGTGGAGCTCATATTGGACTGGGGGGATAGACTATTTAGACAATCGAACATCTGCCATGAATTCTATACATATTAATCGACCCTCTATAGGACCACAACCTTAGTAAATTAGACTATATAAGACTTTTTGGCCTCACTGGACTTCCTGACCAAAACACCTGAAGAGGCTATGGAATTAGGTGGGGATGTTACACTCCAAGAAATACAAGAGGCAATATAAAGCAGTTACATGTTTATACAAGGCTGTACAAGCAAACATGATGCTACCTCTGAGCACATTGCGAACACAATGGGAGGACGATAAAGGTAACCACATTGAGGAGAATAACTGGGCAACTGTATTAGAGAGAGTACCTAAGAAATCCAGAAATGCCAGATTCAAACTCATAAACTTTTATGTGATACACAGAGCATACCTCACACCTGAGAGGATCAATAGGTTTTTCCATATAGAAGACACAAAGTGCTTGAGATGTGGAGAAGTGGGAGCAGAATGTTTTCATATGTTCTGGTCCTGCCCAAGCATTACTAATTATTGGGAAGAGATCACCACAGTACCTATGGATATAGGAGACAGGAAGGGCCCATGTGAACCAGTCTATTGTCTCCTGAGTAAATTCCCACATACAGCAAAAACAAAAGCCACTATTAGATTCCAGTACTTGGAGTTGTTCATTTTTAGTAACTTCAAAAACGTCATTAAATTAAACTCATTTAAAAATGCAACATCTTTTCAACTTAGGTTACTTCCGGTTAGGTTTTTTGGTTATTGTCAGTAGAGTATATAAACTTTAGCAAAAATGGTTTGTTTACTAAATAGTGGTAGGAGTTGCGCAAGTGGAAAAACAAAGAGCACACTTGTATAATTTCCAGGCAAAGATCCAAAAGTCTGCTTCTTTGTTTCTTTTTAATTTGTTCATTTGATTTCTTGGTATATATCTGGTTCTGGTTTTGACCTCTATTTCTGTCTAAATCCTTTGACATGGTTTGGGCAGTATCAATGTTTATTTAACTTTTACAGTGTTAAGATGGCTGCCACTCTCCCTAAGCCTGACCTTTATGATTTGAGTAGCCCTTCCTTTGTGTCAATCATTTTGTAAGATATTTAAACTTTATTCAAATCACTGTACGCTTGACGTGAACAAGGCGAAAGCTGAAACGCGTTGTTGTGGTTGCAGCGATTAAACCGACTCATATTGCAATTCTCCTCGGTGTCCGTGCTTTGATTTCGGATTTGAAATTGGCTGGTGTTACATATATATATATACATATATACATACATATATATATATATATATATATATATATATATATATATATATATATTATATATATATTATATATATATATATGTGTATATATATATATATAAATATATGTATGTATATATTCACTTAAAAAACCATAGGTTTCACACAGGTTATAGTTAGCTGGACATTTCACTCGTGAAAAACCATTGAAATTCCCCCGTTATAGTTAGTGCAGGCAACTATAACTCACGCGACCGCAATCCTCTGCTGATGACGTCAGATATTGCATCACTGTATTTAGACACTTATTTACCCATGTCTTCTTCCATTAATCTTTAGCTATACATATATTACAAATATTTATTTTTCATAAAGACACATATGTCATCAGCAGAGGATTGCGGTCGCGTGAGATATAGTTGCCTGCACTAACTATAACGGGGGAATTTCAATGGTTTTTTATCAGTAAAATGTCCGCTAACTATAACTTGTGTGAAACCTATGGTTTTTTCAGTGAATTTGCAAGGTTTTTTAAATGCTAATTCCTAACTATAACGTGTGTGAAACCTATGGTTTTTTCAGTGAATTTGTACGGTTTTTTAAATGCTAAGTTACTTTACGCTGTTTGTGGCGTGCGCGCCCACTTTACGCAGTTCGTTCCGTGGGCACGCGGTGCGCTACGCGCACCGCGTGCCCACGTTACGCTAGATGGGCCATATTAGGCGCATCGTTGTTAAAGGTTATCTATTGATTTTTCTGCATTTACATATGCAATGCACAAAAGGTGCCCTACGGGCACCTTTGGCACACGGGGTGGGGAAAACGTGGATATTGTTTTTTTTTTTATTTATTTTTGACCGTACGCGTACGGTAAGCGTAATCGGCGATTGTTCAAAAATCAAAAAAATTAAATTTTTGGCCTTGTAGGTTCTTTTGGGACACCATAACCATGACTAGGTGGTTGGGAGCTGTCTAGCAAGCCTCTTTTAATGTTTTCCGACTTTGATTTTCCTCCCCCCCCCTCAGAGTGCGAGAGAGAAAATGGCGGCCGACACTTCCTGGTTTCGACCGATTCGAATGTTTACTAAGATCTAACAGCCAATCAGAATCGCGCTCGCGCACGGCACCGTACGCGTACGGTAAGCTTACCGTAAGCGCACGGTAAGCGCACCGTAAGCTGCCACAGATATATATATTGATTTAAAGGCTATTTTCTCAGGAACTACTGAACAGATTTATACCAGACCTACAGAAGGCACTTCCTTGACCTGTAGACTACCTCTCTGCCAAATTTCAAATAACTCTGTTCAGCCGTTCGGGCTGTAGCTGTGTCTAAAGGTCCTATGGAAAAATGCATGGGGAAAACGCGTTTTGGGACCCCCCTTTTTTCTCAGCCCCCGCTTGATGAATCCCCCCAAGACTTTCAGGGTAGGAGCGGAGCGTAGCGCCCCATTAGTTTTAAAAATTTCGCGAGGATTCATCGACCGGCGCCAAAGTTATTCAAAATAGAATGTTGCGGTTTTCCTATGGAAACAGGGTCCTAACTATAACTACCTACTGGCGACCGCCAGTAGGTAATATATATATATATATATATATATATATATATATATATATATAATCCATCAAAGCATCCAAGCATTTAGGGGCGCACTCTCAACAGGCTGTACCATCCGGCATTCACACATTGACAATATCCTGCATTTCTGCTCTGATACCTGTCACCGACCTGACGCAATTCGAGGCTTCCTGCCTCTTTCTCGAAGGTCATATGCAATTTGAAAAACACAGGTGGTTCTCATTTCAATATTTATTCGCGCTCAGTGAGCGCAATGCAGGTTGGACTTCATAGTCCTGGACTTAGTAGTCTCTGAGAACAAAACATTCTTCCTATAGTAGGTCCTGTGATGATTTCAAAATTTAAAAGCATTTTCTTTACCCTAAGTGGGCTCCGGAGCAGCAGGCAGGAATGTTTCGTCACAGTCTGTTGTGCCGCATAGGGGGGTCTCGGACAGTTCCGACCCACGGCCTTCCTTTCTCTCTGGAATGTTGCTGCCCCCCACGGTAGGATTGACCGTGTAGTAATAATCCATCAAAGCATCCAAGCATTTAGGGGCGCACTCTCAACAGGCTGTACCATCCGGCATTCACACATTGACAATATCCTGCATTGCTGCTCTGATACCTGTCACTGACCTGATGCGTTTCGAGGCTTCCTGCCTCTTTCTCGAAGGTCATATGCAATTTGAAAAACACAGGTGGTTCTCATTTCAATATGTATTCGCGCTCAGTGCGCGCAATGCAGGTTGGACTTCGTAGTCCTGGACTTAGTAGTCTCTGAGAACAAAACATTCTTCCTATAGTAGGTCCTGTAATGATTTCAAAATTTAAAAGCATTTTCTTTACCCTAAGTGGGCTCCGGAGCAGCAGGCAGGAATGTTTCGTCACAGTCTGTTGTGCCGCATAGGGGGGTCTCGGACATATATATATATTTACTGAAAAAACCATAGGTTTCACACATGTTATAGTTAGCTGGACATTTTACTGATAAAAAACCAATGAAATTCCCCTGTTATAGTTACTGCAGGCAACTATAACTAACGCAACCGCAATCCTCTGCTGATGCTAATACTGTATTTAGACACTTATTTGCCCATGTCTTCTTCCATTAAATTTTAGCTTTACATATATTACAAATATTTTTTTTTCATAAAGACACATATGTCATCAGCAGAAGATTGCGGTCGCGTGAGTTATAGTTGCCTGCAGTAACTATAACGGGGGAATTTCATTGGTTTTTTATCAGTAAAATGTCCAGCTAACTATAACATGTGTGAAACCTATGGTTTTTTCAGTGAATTTGCAAGGTTTTTTAAATGCTAAGTTACTTTACGCCATTCGTGGCGTGCGCGCCCAGTTAACGCAGTTCGTTCCGTGCGCGCACGGTGCGCTTCGCGCACCGTGCGCGCACAGTGAGCACGCGGTGCGCTTTGCGCACCGCGCGCCAACTTTACGCAGTTAGTGCCGTGCATGCACGATGGTCACGCGGTGCGCTGCGCGCACCGCGTGCCCACGTTATGCGGGATGGGCCATGTACGCACGATGCGCTTCGCGCACCGTGCGCACATGGGGGACATATTTTGCGCATCTTTGTGAAATGTATTCTTTGTTCACTTCTTACATGTTTTATGCCATACACAAATGGTGCCCTTCGGGCACCATTTGCACACGGGGTGGGGAGAATGTGGATAATTGGTTTTTTTTTTACAATTTTTTACCGTACGCGTATGGTAAGCGTAATCGGCGATTTTCCGAAAAAAAAAATTCTTTTTTTTTTTGGGCTTGGGGGTGGTTTGGGGACCCCTGTATCAATGCTGGGTGGTTAGGATCTCATGAAACTGCCTCTTTACACATTTTTGGGGTTCGTTTTTGCTGCCCAACTCAGGAAGCGAGAGAGAAAATGGCGGCCGCCGCTTCCTGGTTTCGACCGATTCGAATGTTTACTAAGATCTAAGAGCCAATCAGAATCGCGCTCGCTTACGCCACCGTACGCGTACGGTAAGCTTACGGTAAGCGCACGGTAAGCGCACCGTAAGCTGCCACAGATATATATATTGATTTAAAGGCTATTTTCTCAGAATCTACTGAACAGATTTACACCAAACCTACAAAAGGCACTTCCTTGACCTGGGGACTACCTCTCTGCCAAATTTCATTAAATTCTGTTCAGCCGTTTGGGCTGTAGCCCTGTCTAAAGGTCCTATGGAAAAATGCATGGGAAAAATGCGTTTTGGGACCCCCCTTTTATCTCAGCCCCCGCTTGACGAATCCCCCCGAGACTTTCAGGGTAGGAGCGGAGCGTAGCGCCCCACCTATTTTGAAAAATTCGCGAGGATTCGCCGACCGGCGCCAAAGTTATTCAAAATAGAATGTTGCGGATTTCCTATGGAAACGTGGTCCTAACTATAACTACCTACTGGCGACCGCCAGTAGGTAATATATGTATATATATATATGTATATATTACCTACTGGCAGTCGCCAGTAGGCAGTTATAGTTAGGACCTATTTTCCACAGGAAATCCGCAACATTCTATTTGGAATAACGTTGGCGCCGATTGACGAATCTTTGCAAAATTTTCCAAACTTTTGGCCAGCTCCGGTCCATTCCTATCCTGAAAATTTCACGGTGATTCGTGAAGCGGGGGCCGAGAAAAAAGGGGGGTCCCACAACACGTTTTCCCTATGCATTTTCCCGTAGGACCTGTTGACGCAGCTACATCCCACACTGCTGAATGGAATTACACCAAATTTGGCAAAGAGGTAGTCCTCAGTTCAGACTCATGCCTTTTGCATAAATGGTGTAAATCCGTTCAGTAGTTCCTGTGAAAATTAGAGTTAAATAGATAGACATATCTGGGCGGAGCCTAACCACACATCTCATCGTGAGATCTGATTGGCTGTCAGTACTTCATCCAAGAAGTGTTGACAGCCATCTTGGGTAGCACCTCATTACAAAGCATTGCAGTTAATAGAAGGTTTTAAGACTTTAGTTACATTATAAATCGTTTGTTGATGGTACCATACTCATTTTAGGAACTGTGGTTTGTTCTAAGGTGATTTTACCATGTGAAAAAGCCTTCTGCTGTGATATCATGAATCATGTTTGAGAGAAAACTATTTTCTCATGCATTTCCCACAGAGGTTTGGAAGGTGATTTATAAGCTAAACTGAGAGCAAATTTTCTGTAAATTCACATTATCTGTCTCAGTCATGTGAGAATGAAGTCTGACATTCTCAGTAAAACATGTACATCCAACAAGGGCAGAGACTGTCAGTTTTTTTATTTTTTTTATTAGGATTTTGTAAAAACATACAGTGTTAACAGGTAAACAACACATAGGCCATGGTACCACAACATCCTTTATCCAGTATTTATAACTTAGCAATGTTGCCATAAATCACAGCATCATAATGCAGCTGTCAATCATAGTTAACCATCTTGGTACATATGCAAGTATTGAGTCAGATAGGTCCAATAGTCTCCAGGTTTAGAACCGGTAGGCAGTTCCTCCTCATATGTGAGCAATGTGTCTCAGCAATATGTCAAGTCGTGGATCCATTGTTCAATCTTCGGAACTCTAGCACCACCCCAGCAGATTGATATTCCCCTTTCCGCTAAAAGCAAAGCGATCATGACAAACGTACGTTTATTTGCACGCATTTCAGGTAATAGACCAAGCAAGCACGTACGAACAGTGCACTCAATGGTAGTGCCCACCATTATGTTCAACCTCTGTGTTACCTGTAACCAGTAGTCTGCCACTACAGCACATTGCCATGCCATGTGCATGAAATCTGCTTGTTCTGCATTACAGCGACAACAGGTGGAGTCTGCACGCAGCCCATATCGATGAAGCCTAGCCGGGGTGTAATAAGTTTGATGGAGATATTTATAGTGTAATACACGCAAGTTTCCATTAGGTGCCAACAAGCCCATAATAGAACAAGCTTTAGTCCACTCCTCTATCGTCAGCGGAACATCCAGGCCACTATTCCATTTCGCCAGCGCTTTGTGTGCAGTGTCCGCAATGTCCTCCTACAGTTTAGCATACAGTTTAGATATCAGTTGTTTAGTGGTGGATGCTGTGATCATTAACTGCAGAGAAAACAGTTGCAGTGGTTCCGCCGGGTGAGTGGGGTATAATTTCTTCAACGCACTTTGGAGACTATAATACGTAAATATGAATAATGACGTTTGATTACTAATAAAGGAGAGCTCATCAAGGTGTTTAAAGGATCCATCACTGTATAAATCCCCCATAGTATTAAAACCCACTTGTTTTAGCAACCCTATCCCCACCTCTTCTTGCGTAACAGATAGCTCAGGGTGATGGTGTACCAGCATCGCCGGGGCGTACAATGGTAATTTACGCGCCTTCCTGCACATTTCGCGCCAGGCACTATTTGTTACATCTATAGTGTTAATATCCCGATTATCAAGTGGAGGCCTATGATGAGTTATAATAGCATTTAATGGGATCGGATATGCATCCCCCTCCTCAATTGCCGCATGTGTGAGGTAGGGGGTTGGGTGATACCAAAAATGTGCATATTGCGCTTGCGCACATAGAAAGTACCGTAAAAAATCAGGGACCTTAAATCCCCCCTGCGCATAGGGTAATGTGAGAGTGCGCAGTTCGATGCGAGCATGCTTACCAGCCCATATTAATCTAAGGACCATAGTGGAGATCCTATGGAAAACTTCCCGCGGCGGTGGGATCGGGATATGACTAAAAAGATTTAACAGTTTGGGCAAGATAACCATCTTTACAATGGCTAGCCGATCCGCTAACGACAGTGGTAAATGAATCCAGCGCCCTACTTTTTCTTCCAGCCTCCCAATTGCTCTCCCATAATTGGTTCTGATTACAATTTCTGGATCACGGTGATACCAGACACCCAGATACCTCACCGGCTCTGATTGCCACTCCAGTGGATAGTCAACAATCCATAGAAAGCAATAGGGAGGGGACAGGACCATGCACATGGACAACAGAGAACAGATGGGAAAGAGGCAATGGTAGCTAGCTGACCATAATGGACAGACAGGAGAGAAAGCTGCAGCATAACAGACCATAAAGGGCAGGAGGGACAGATCAAGGGCATTACAATGGAACAAACAAGCCAGGAGGGAGGGAATAGGGGGACTGCACATGGAAACAGAGGGCTGGGGGCAAGGTGGCAGGGCAGGAGCCGCAAGATGACCATGGAGGTCAGGCAGGATGGGCACTAGAAACAAGACACACCATCGAGAGCAACAATGTGACTATGGTGGCATACACACAGACCATGGAGGGAAGGTGGGAGGGGGTCAGGGTCAGCTAGCTGACCACACAGGGAAGGTGGGAGGGGTCATGGCAGCACAGAAGACCATGCATGGCAAGCGGGAAGGTTAGTGGCAGCACAATGGCTATGATGGGCAAGAAGGAGGGTGCAGGGGCATGCACAAAGGACCATGGAGGATAGAAGGGAGGGTCAGGACCTGGGCACAGACAAGAGAGTTCAGGGGAAGGGGCCTCACAACAGACCACTCGGGGCAGGCAGGAGGAGCAGTTGCAGCACAACAGATCAGGGAGGGCAGAAGGGTGTGGCAGTAAAATGGACCATGGAGGACAGGAGGAAGGGGATAGGGACATGGCATGTGGACAGGCAGGGTGGAGGTGGCAGGGACAGGTTACAGTCATCTGACAATGCTAGGCAGGCGGCAGGGGAGTAGCAGCTCAACAGAACACTCAAAGTAGATAGGAGTGGCAGGTCCATGGAACATAGTGGGCAAAAAGGATGGAGCAGGGGCATGCACAAAGACATCGGAGGGCAGGGGGAAGGAGAATAGGGGCAGCAAGCTAAGCACAGAGGCTAAGCAGGAGGTCAATGATGGTCCATAGAATTGGGCAATGGAGGGCAGGAGGAGTGGACCTTGTACATCATGCTAAATGGAGGGCAGTGGCAGCACATCAGACCATGCATGGCAGGAGGGAGGAGGCTAGTCCATGGATTCAGACAACAGAGGATAGGGAGGAGGTGGATGGGGCAGCAAGCTAACTGTTCAGAGAAGGTGGGTATTAGGAACTTTATTGTTTTTAAAATGTGTGTCTGTGCGAACTACTTAAAATATGAACAAGTATGCAGCATAATCTCACTTTTATTCAGGAAGAAGAGGACGTTAGTGACTGTGACTCCGAGCTCACTTGGCAGAAACACCCCCTGACCCTCCACCCCATCGCAAAATGTAATGCCTGTGAAAAGGGTAGGTGGACGCAGTGTTATATAGAACATACTCCTGAGAGCCCGATTAAAAATGAAAACTAGATGTAGTATATGGTATAAACTATGCACCAAAAAGTGTGATATAAGATGAACCGGGGCGTGAAATATAATATGCAATACATTGTGCGCAATGAAAGATTCATTGGAGAGCGCGAGATAGCACAGGCACTAGCACGTGCTATGCGATATGCGCCTTGGAGTGTAATATGCACAGGGCAGTGTTGTGTAACATAACTAGTCTCTAAAGTTGTAATATAAAATATGTGCTGGGGAGTGTAACGTTGCATATGCACTGTGACAAAGATATGGATCCCAGATTGTAATATGTATGGCATAGCGCTGTGCGTTATAACATACACATCGAGGAAGGCACGTTAGATGGGGCAATATAACCCGTGCAAAGGCAAGTGTGGCATGATATATTCACGGGGTGGTGTTACAGTGCACATGGGCTAGAGAGTGTCATAGCATACGCACTAGCTGGTGGAATACAACACAGAGGTGTGAGGCAATCGGCGGGCACTGGTGGGTGTAACACAGCATTGGGCTCAGCCAGGAGCATGCTGTGACTCTCAAGTGAGGTTCGTCTCCTTTCCAGAGAGTAAAATAAAAAGTATTACACATCCGGCGGTGGATGTGGTTTTTATTAACAGTGAGGGTGGTTTCTTGCATAGTTTGGTCGAATTTTTGTCGAATCCCCTTTGAATGGCTGGGTGTGCGTGTATATTAAATGTGCCCGTCAATAGCTACCCATGTTTGTATAAATAAACGACAAGGGTGTCTACCGGGATTAGGCATGGTAGGGCGTCGGACACGTCAGAGCTTCACTAGCGGTGTAAATACATTCCATGTGGATTCATTCTATGCATAGTCGCCTTTTAATGAATATGGCACAAATCGTCATGGTGATAGGTACATACAGTTTGTCCAGCATGTCCTAGGTGTTTCTATAAATATGTATATTTTTAAAATAATAAAAAACAAAGGCCGGCCCCGGGGGATGGGGTCCCCGGAGCCATAAGTGGCCTGAGGAGGGGGGTAACGCAGCCCCCTCCTAAAAAATTTTAATTAAAAAAAGGCCATGACCCGGGGGTTGGGGTCCCCGGGGCCGATTAAGGCCTTGGGAGGGCAAAATTAATTTTTTTCAACAAAAAAAATTAGGGTGCAGGCCCTGGGGGATGGGGTCCGCAGGGCCAGTAAATTAGAAAAAGTAGGGGGGCGCATTGCGCTGGAGGCCATGCCCCCTCCTTGCAGCACTCTGCAAACGCGCCCCCTGGCCAGTTGTAAGTTGGGGAATTAATTCCCCTTCAATACTGAGGGTCCCTGAGGGCCAACTAGCCCAACAGGTATCTCCAGTGTGCGCCAGAGAGCTGCTTTGCAGACAGGTGTTCTGAGGCCACGCCCCTTTTTACACCTCTATGCAACGCAGCTCTGTGGCGCTTACTGGAGGTACCTAGTGGGCTAGTTTGACCCTAGGGACCCTTAGGATTCAAGGGGACTTAATCTCTCAACTTAGAACGGCCACAGGGCGTGTTTACACAGTGGTGAAGGGAGGGGACGGGGCCTGAGGTGACGTAAGCAAACACGCCCTGTGGCGCGTTTTAAGTTGGGGAAATAATTCCCTTTCAATCCTGAGGGACCCTGGGGGCCAACTAGCCCACCAGGTGCTTCCAGTAAGTGCCACTGCTCTGAGTTGCAGAGAGGTGGTGCAGGCCGTGCCCCTTTTTACACCTCTCTGCAATGGCGCTTACTGGACGTACCTAGTGGGCTATTTTGCCCCTAGGGATCCTCAGGATTCAAGGGGACTTAATCTCCCAACTTAAAAAACGGCCACAGGGCATATTTACACAGTGGGGAAGAAAGGGGACGGGGCCTGAGGTGACGTGTGCAAACACGCCCCATGGCACGTTTTAAGTTGGGGAAATAATTCCCCTTCAATCCTGAGGGCCCCTGGGGGCTAACTAGCCCACCAGGTGCTTCCAGTAAGCGCCACTGAGCTGCGTTGCAGAGAGGTGGTCCAGGCCGTGTCACTTTTTACACCTCTCTGCAACGCAGCTCTGTGGCGCATACTGGAGGTACCCAGTGGGCTAGTTGGACCCTAGGGACCCTCAGGATTCAAATGAACTTAATCTCCCAACTAAAAATGGCCACAGGGTGTGTTTACACAGTGGTGAAGGGAGGGGACGGGGCCTGAGTTAACGTGTGCAAACAAACCCTGTGGCACGTTTTAAGTTGGGGAAATAATTCCCCTTCAATCCTGAGGCACCCTGGGGGCCAACTAGCCCACCAGGTGCTTCCAGTAAGCACCACTCCGCTGCGTTGCAGAGAGGTGGTCTAGGCCGTGCCCCTTTTTACATCTCTCTGCAACGCAGCTCTGTGGCGCTTACTGGAGGTACCTAGTGGTCTAGTTAGACCCTAGGGACCCTCAGGATTCAAGGGGACTTAATCTCCCAACTTAAAATGACCACATGGCGTGTTTACATAGTGGGGAAGTGAGGGGACGGGGCCTGAGGTGACGTGTGCAAACACGCCCTGTGGCGCGTTTTAAGAGGTAGTTTTAATCCCCTGCCCTATTATATACTAGGGGCTTACAGAGGAGTTCATGCTGATCACAGGGGGACCCCAACGCATAGTGTTCCCTAGTGTATGTAGGTGTTTTCACTGTATTCTGAGTGTCTTTTGACATAGCACTGGCTCTAGGACTGGTTAGTCAGACTCAGTTACCACCAGTATCCATCTGAAAAAGTTGAGGGTACAGGCTTCTTTCTGCTCTTCTGTTAGTTCTTTCTGCACGTTATCCTTCTTCCTGCACGTTTCTTTGTCTTTGAGGACCTCCGTTGCTTCTTTCTGCATTTCTTTTTTTTCTTTCTGTGCGTTTTTTCTTTTTTCTTCACATGTCCTATCTCTGTAGGCATAGTTAGAAATTACCATTTAAAAAACCTTTGAAATTCACTGAAAAGCCATAGGTTTCAGGCACGTTATAGTTAGGAATTAGCATTTAAAAAACCTTAGAAATTCACTGAAGAAACCATAGGTTTCAGGGGCGTTATAGTTAGCTGGACTTTTCACTCGTACAAAACCATTGAAATTCCCTCGTTATAGTTAGTTCAGCTAACTATAACTCGCGCGCCCACAATGCACTGCTGATGACGTCACATATTACATCACTCGTGACATGGTCAGTGACATCACTGATGACATCTCAAATGACATCACTGATGACATCATCCAGTAAATGTGTGTTTTCTGAAAATTACATATGTTTTATATATGTATATCTCAAGGTCGATGGAAGAATAAATGGGTATATAAGTGTCTAAATGGATGATTTGTTTTTGAAAAATTGATTGTATAACTGACTGATTAAGTGTATCTTAGTGAATACATGGCTTAGTGAGTAATGTTTAAATGTGTAAATATCTGTATCAGTCGCTCACTTTGTGTATAAGTGGCTGCATGGGTTGGTGAGTAGCTACATGAGTGTCTATATAGGTTATTAGTTGGTTTTTTGAGTATTAGTATGAGTGTCTGAGTGTCTGTATGGTTCGGTGGGGGGTATTATGTAGTGCATAGGTGCATGAATGAGTGACTCACTGTTTGTATGTTTTGAAGACAGCATGTGTGCAGGACTGTATGGGTGGATGAGTGTGTACATGGGTGTGTTAGTGAGTGATAGACTGTCTCAATAGTGTCTTTATAAGTAACTACATATGTTTTAAACTAGTAGTAACTGAATAGGTTGTTGTAACTGGTATTGGTATGTCCATTGTTTTGAACATTGTAGTTTCTATTTTTGAATGTGTGTATCAAAGGTTATATTAGGGGAAGAGGAGGTCTGCCACTCTATCACAAGGATGATGTCATCAGCGATGTCATTAGTGATGTCATTTGAGATGTCATCAGTGATGTCATGAGTGATGTCACTGACCATGTCATGAGTGATGTAATATGTGACGTCATCAGCAGTGCATTGTGGGCGCGCGAGTTATAGTTAGCTGAACTAACTATAACGGGGGAATTTCAATGGTTTTGTACGAGTAAAAAGTCCAGCTAACTATAACGCCCCTGAAACCTATGGTTTTTTCAGTGAATATATATATATATATATATATTACCTACTGGCGGTCGCCAGTAGGTAGTTATAGTTAGGACCCTGTTTCCATAGGAAAACCGCAACATTCTATTTTGAATAACTTTGGCGCCGGTCGACGAATCCTCGCGAAATTTTCAAAACTAATGGGGCGCTACGCTCCGCTCCTACCCTGAAAGTCTCGGGGGGATTCGTCAAGCGGGGGCTGAGATAAAAGGGGGTCCCAAAACGCGTTTTTCCCATGCATTTTTCCATAGGACCTTTAGACACAGCTACAGCCCGAACGGCTGAACAGAGTTCCTTGAAATTTGGCAGAGAGGTAGTCTACAGGTCAAGGAAGTGCCTTTTGTAGGTTTGGTGTAAATCTGTTCAGTAGATTCTGAGAAAATAGCCTTTAAATCAATATATATATCTGAGCCAGCTTACGGTGCGCTTAAGGTTCGCTTACCGTACGCGCACGCCTCCGTGCGCGAGCGCGATTCTGATTGGCTGTTAGATCTTAGTAAACATTCGAATCGGTCGAAACTAGGAAGCGGCGGCCGCCATTTTCTCTCTCGCAGTCTGAGAGGGGTTTAAAAAACAAAGGGCACAAACATGTAAAGGGGCTGTTTAGACAGCTCCTAAGCACCCAGCCATGTTGAGGGAGTCCTCAAAGACCCCCCAAGGCCAAAAACGGAATTTTAATTTTTTCGATAATTTCGCCGAATACGCTTACCGTACGCGTTCGGTAAAAATTAATAAAAAAAAAAAAAATTATCCATACTCTCCCCACCCCATGTGCAAATGGTGCCCGAAGGGCACCATTTGTGCATAGCATATAACAGATGTGAAAAATTAAAATATTACCTTTCACAACGAAGCGCATCATATGTCCTCCATGTGCGCACGGTGCGCGAAGCGCATCGTGCGTACATGGCCCATCTAGCGTAACGTGGGCACGCGGTGCGCATAGCGCACCGCGTGCCCACCGTGCGTGCACGGCACTAACTGCGTAAAGTGGGCGCGCGGTGCGCGAAGCGCACCGCGTGCTCACTGTGCGCGCACCGTGCGCGCACGGAACGAACTGCGTTAAGTGGGCGCGCACGCCACGAATGGCGTAAAGTAACTGAGCATTTAAAAAACTGTACAAATTCACTGAAAAAACCATAGGTTTCACACACGTTATAGTTAGGAATTAGCATTTAAAAAACCTTGCAAATTCAGTGAAAAAACCATAGGTTTCACACATGTTATAGTTAGCTGGAAATTGTACTGATAAAAAACCAATGAAATTCCCCCGTTATAGTTAGTGCAGGCAACTATAACTCACGCGACCGCAATCTTCTGCTGATGCTAATACTGTATTTAGACACTTATTTGCCCATGTCTTCTTCCATTAAATTTTAGCTATACATATATTACAAATATTTTTTTTTCATAAAGACACATATGTCATCAGCAGAGGATTGCGGTCGCGTGAGTTATAGTTGCCTGCACTAACTATAACGGGGGAATTTCATTGGTTTTTTATCAGTAAAATTTCCAGCTAACTATAACATGTGTGAAACCTATGGTTTTTTCACTGAATATATATATATATAATCTACTGGCGGTCGCCAGTAGATAGTTATAGTTAGGACCGAGTTCCCATAGGAAATCTGAAAATTCTATTTTGAATAACTTTGGCGCCAGTTGACTTATCTTCGTGAAATTTTAAAAACTAATGGGGCGCTCCGCTCAGCTCCTACCCTGAAAGTCTCTGGGTGATTCGTCAAGCGGGGGCTGAGAAAAAAGGGGGGTCCCAAAACACGTTTTCCCCATGCATTTTCCCATAGGACCTTTAGTCGAAGGTACAGCCCGAACGGCTGAACAGAATTAATTGAAATTTGGCAAAGAGGTAGTCCTCTGGTCAGGCATGTGCCTTTTGCATATATGGTGTCAATCTGTTCAGTAGTTCCTTAGAAAATTGCAGTTAAAAGTACATAAATATCTATATGCGCGCACCAAATGTCCGCGAGCGTAATTCTGATTGGTGGTTAGATGTCAGTCAACATTCCAATCGGTTGAAATCAGGAAGTGTCGGACGCCATTTTGTGTGTGACAGTGAAAAAGAAAGGTGGAGAACGTGAAAAGGGGGCAGGGTAGAGAGTTCCTGACCCCCTAGCCTTTGTCAGGGGGTCCCTGAAGGACCCCGAAGGGTGAAATTTTTTTTTTTTTTTTTTTCAAAAAATCGCGGGGTGCGCGCTCGGTGAAAAACCCTTAAAAAAACAACAAAAGAAACATTTTAAACTGTTTATAAGTTTATAGAAGATATTAACTATGCTGTTCAACTTTATCCAAATTAAAAAAAAAAGAGCTGAGCCATTCCATATTACAGGATACAGTCAATCTATAACTATATACATAAGTAGTTTATTGTAAAATAAATATATAAAAAATATAATAATACATACATAAATTAGCATTTAAAAAACCGTGCAAATTCACTTAAAAACACCATAGGTTTCACACACGTTATAGTTAGGAATTGGCATTTAAAAAAACCTTGCAAATTCACTGAAAAAACCATAGGTTTCACACATGTTATAGTTAGCTGGACATTTCACTCGTAAAAAACCATTGAAATTCCCCCGTTATAGTTAGTTCAGCTAACTATAACTTGCGCGACCGCAATCCACTGCTGATGACGTCACATATTACATCACTGTATTCACTAAGATACTGTTAATAAGTCAGTTATACAATTAATTTTACAAAAAAAAACATCCATTTCGACACTTATTTACCAATTTATTCTTCCATTAACCTTTAGATATACAGATAAAAAATATTTATTTTTCAGAAAGACACATATTCACTGGAGGATGTCATCAGTGATGTCATCAGTGATGTCATTTGAGATGTCATCAGTGATGTCATGAGTGATGTCACTGACCATGTCATGAGTGATGTAATATGTGACGTCATCAGCAGTGGATTGCGGTCGCGCGAGTTATAGTTAGCTGAACTAACTATAACAGGGGAATTCCAATGGTTTTTTACGAGTGAAATGTCCATATATATATATATATATGCTGAAACTGAAATCCATAGAGGACCTGGTGTTCCGGGACGCAATAGGACAGGGTAATAGACAAAATTTTGGGGAAAACTCAGCAACACCATCTTTTTCCCAGGTGGAGTGTGATGCATTTAAGGTGGTTATCCGTGGGAGATGCAAAGCCGAATAGGTGGGGGTGAGACACACCCTACTGACCGAAGTGTGGTCTTCAGAAAGTACCTTAAGATTCCTTGAATTCCTTTAATAACCCAGGCCAGAGTCTCCGGATCTCCAAACAGTGCACTGGAAGCAAAGGAGAAGGTCAAGGACAGGTAGAGCGCCTCCGGTGCTTTGATTACAAGGCCTATATGACTAGCGCTCATGTGAAACATGACTGCATAGGCCAACTTCTAACCTGGCTTGTGAATCCTACCAAATGAGGCTCTTTAATAGTGGAGCTCATATTGGACTGGGGGGATAGACTATTTAGACAATCGAACATCTGCCATGAATTCTATACATATTAATCGACCCTCTATAGGACCACAACCTTAGTAAATTAGACTATATAAGACTTTTTGGCCTCACTGGACTTCCTGACCAAAACACCTGAAGAGGCTATGGAATTAGGTGGGGATGTTACACTCCAAGAAATACAAGAGGCAATATAAAGCAGTTACATGTTTATACAAGGCTGTACAAGCAAACATGATGCTACCTCTGAGCACATTGCGAACACAATGGGAGGACGATAAAGGTAACCACATTGAGGAGAATAACTGGGCAACTGTATTAGAGAGAGTACCTAAGAAATCCAGAAATGCCAGATTCAAACTCATAAACTTTTATGTGATACACAGAGCATACCTCACACCTGAGAGGATCAATAGGTTTTTCCATATAGAAGACACAAAGTGCTTGAGATGTGGAGAAGTGGGAGCAGAATGTTTTCATATGTTCTGGTCCTGCCCAAGCATTACTAATTATTGGGAAGAGATCACCACAGTACCTATGGATATAGGAGACAGGAAGGGCCCATGTGAACCAGTCTATTGTCTCCTGAGTAAATTCCCACATACAGCAAAAACAAAAGCCACTATTAGATTCCAGTACTTGGAGTTGTTCATTTTTAGTAACTTCAAAAACGTCATTAAATTAAACTCATTTAAAAATGCAACATCTTTTCAACTTAGGTTACTTCCGGTTAGGTTTTTTGGTTATTGTCAGTAGAGTATATAAACTTTAGCAAAAATGGTTTGTTTACTAAATAGTGGTAGGAGTTGCGCAAGTGGAAAAACAAAGAGCACACTTGTATAATTTCCAGGCAAAGATCCAAAAGTCTGCTTCTTTGTTTCTTTTTAATTTGTTCATTTGATTTCTTGGTATATATCTGGTTCTGGTTTTGACCTCTATTTCTGTCTAAATCCTTTGACATGGTTTGGGCAGTATCAATGTTTATTTAACTTTTACAGTGTTAAGATGGCTGCCACTCTCCCTAAGCCTGACCTTTATGATTTGAGTAGCCCTTCCTTTGTGTCAATCATTTTGTAAGATATTTAAACTTTATTCAAATCACTGTACGCTTGACGTGAACAAGGCGAAAGCTGAAACGCGTTGTTGTGGTTGCAGCGATTAAACCGACTCATATTGCAATTCTCCTCGGTGTCCGTGCTTTGATTTCGGATTTGAAATTGGCTGGTGTTACATATATATATATACATATATACATACATATATATATATATATATATATATATATATATATATATATATATATATATATATATATATTATATATATATATATGTGTATATATATATATATAAATATATGTATGTATATATTCACTTAAAAAACCATAGGTTTCACACAGGTTATAGTTAGCTGGACATTTCACTCGTGAAAAACCATTGAAATTCCCCCGTTATAGTTAGTGCAGGCAACTATAACTCACGCGACCGCAATCCTCTGCTGATGACGTCAGATATTGCATCACTGTATTTAGACACTTATTTACCCATGTCTTCTTCCATTAATCTTTAGCTATACATATATTACAAATATTTATTTTTCATAAAGACACATATGTCATCAGCAGAGGATTGCGGTCGCGTGAGATATAGTTGCCTGCACTAACTATAACGGGGGAATTTCAATGGTTTTTTATCAGTAAAATGTCCGCTAACTATAACTTGTGTGAAACCTATGGTTTTTTCAGTGAATTTGCAAGGTTTTTTAAATGCTAATTCCTAACTATAACGTGTGTGAAACCTATGGTTTTTTCAGTGAATTTGTACGGTTTTTTAAATGCTAAGTTACTTTACGCTGTTTGTGGCGTGCGCGCCCACTTTACGCAGTTCGTTCCGTGGGCACGCGGTGCGCTACGCGCACCGCGTGCCCACGTTACGCTAGATGGGCCATATTAGGCGCATCGTTGTTAAAGGTTATCTATTGATTTTTCTGCATTTACATATGCAATGCACAAAAGGTGCCCTACGGGCACCTTTGGCACACGGGGTGGGGAAAACGTGGATATTGTTTTTTTTTTTATTTATTTTGACCGTACGCGTACGTAAGCGTAATCGGCGATTGTTCAAAAATCAAAAAAATTAAATTTTTGGCCTTGTAGGTTCTTTTGGGACACCATAACCATGACTAGGTGGTTGGGAGCTGTCTAGCAGCCTCTTTTAATGTTTTCCGACTTTGATTTTCCTCCCCCCCCCTCAGAGTGCGAGAGAGAAAATGGCGGCCGACACTTCCTGGTTTCGACCGATTCGAATGTTTACTAAGATCTAACAGCCAATCAGAATCGCGCTCGCGCACGGCACCGTACGCGTACGGTAAGCTTACCGTAAGCGCACGGTAAGCGCACCGTAAGCTGCCACAGATATATATATTGATTTAAAGGCTATTTTCTCAGGAACTACTGAACAGATTTATACCAGACCTACAGAAGGCACTTCCTTGACCTGTAGACTACCTCTCTGCCAAATTTCAAATAACTCTGTTCAGCCGTTCGGGCTGTAGCTGTGTCTAAAGGTCCTATGGAAAAATGCATGGGGAAAACGCGTTTTGGGACCCCCCTTTTTTCTCAGCCCCCGCTTGATGAATCCCCCCAAGACTTTTCAGGGTAGGAGCGGAGCGTAGCGCCCCATTAGTTTTAAAAATTTCGCGAGGATTCATCGACCGGCGCCAAAGTTATTCAAAATAGAATGTTGCGGTTTTCCTATGGAAACAGGGTCCTAACTATAACTACCTACTGGCGACCGCCAGTAGGTAATATATATATATATATATATATATATATATATATATATATATATATATAATCCATCAAAGCATCCAAGCATTTAGGGGCGCACTCTCAACAGGCTGTACCATCCGGCATTCACACATGACAATATCCTGCATTTCTGCTCTGATACCTGTCACCGACCTGACGCAATTCGAGGCTTCCTGCCTCTTTCTCGAAGGTCATATGCAATTTGAAAAACACAGGTGGTTCTCATTTCAATATTTATTCGCGCTCAGTGAGCGCAATGCAGGTTGGACTTCATAGTCCTGGACTTAGTAGTCTCTGAGAACAAAACATTCTTCCTATAGTAGGTCCTGTGATGATTTCAAATTTAAAAGCATTTTCTTTACCCTAAGTGGGCTCCGGAGCAGCAGGCAGGAATGTTCGTCACAGTCTGTTGTGCCGCATAGGGGGGTCTCGGACAGTTCCGACCCACGGCCTTCCTTTCTCTCTGGAATGTTGCTGCCCCCCACGGTAGGATTGACCGTGTAGTAATAATCCATCAAGCATCCAAGCATTTAGGGGCGCACTCTCAACAGGCTGTACCATCCGGCATTCACACATTGACAATATCCTGCATTGCTGCTCTGATACCTGTCACTGACCTGATGCGTTTCGAGGCTTCCTGCCTCTTTCTCGAAGGTCATATGCAATTTGAAAAACACAGGTGGTTCTCATTTCAATATGTATTCGCGCTCAGTGCGCGCAATGCAGGTTGGACTTCGTAGTCCTGGACTTAGTAGTCTCTGAGAACAAAACATTCTTCCTATAGTAGGTCCTGTAATGATTTCAAAATTTAAAAGCATTTTCTTTACCCTAAGTGGGCTCCGGAGCAGCAGGCAGGAATGTTTCGTCACAGTCTGTTGTGCCGCATAGGGGGGTCTCGGACATATATATATATTTACTGAAAAAACCATAGGTTTCACACATGTTATAGTTAGCTGGACATTTTACTGATAAAAAACCAATGAAATTCCCCTGTTATAGTTACTGCAGGCAACTATAACTAACGCAACCGCAATCCTCTGCTGATGCTAATACTGTATTTAGACACTTATTTGCCCATGTCTTCTTCCATTAAATTTAGCTTTACATATATTACAAATATTTTTTTTTCATAAAGACACATATGTCATCAGCAGAAGATTGCGGTCGCGTGAGTTATAGTTGCCTGCAGTAACTATAACGGGGGAATTTCATTGGTTTTTTATCAGTAAAATGTCCAGCTAACTATAACATGTGTGAAACCTATGGTTTTTTCAGTGAATTTGCAAGGTTTTTTAAATGCTAAGTTACTTTACGCCATTCGTGGCGTGCGCGCCCAGTTAACGCAGTTCGTTCCGTGCGCGCACGGTGCGCTTCGCGCACCGTGCGCGCACAGTGAGCACGCGGTGCGCTTTGCGCACCGCGCGCCAACTTTACGCAGTTAGTGCCGTGCATGCACGATGGTCACGCGGTGCGCTGCGCGCACCGCGTGCCCACGTTATGCGGGATGGGCCATGTACGCACGATGCGCTTCGCGCACCGTGCGCACATGGGGGACATATTTTGCGCATCTTTGTGAAATGTATTCTTTGTTCACTTCTTACATGTTTTATGCCATACACAAATGGTGCCCTTCGGGCACCATTTGCACACCGGGGTGGGGAGAATGTGATAATTGGTTTTTTTTTTTACAATTTTTTACCGTACGCGTATGGTAAGCGTAATCGGCGATTTTCCGAAAAAAAAAATTCTTTTTTTTTTTGGGCTTGGGGGTGGTTTGGGGACCCCTGTATCAATGCTGGGTGGTTAGGATCTCATGAAACTGCCTCTTTACACATTTTTGGGGTTCGTTTTTGCTGCCCAACTCAGGAAGCGAGAGAGAAAATGGCGGCCGCCGCTTCCTGGTTTCGACCGATTCGAATGTTTACTAAGATCTAAGAGCAATCAGAATTGCGCTCGCTTACGCCACCGTACGCGTACGGTAAGCTTACGGTAAGCGCACGGTAAGCGCACCGTAAGCTGCCACAGATATATATATTGATTTAAAGGCTATTTTCTCAGAATCTACTGAACAGATTTACACCAAACCTACAAAAGGCACTTCCTTGACCTGGGGACTACCTCTCTGCCAAATTTCATTAAATTCTGTTCAGCCGTTTGGGCTGTAGCCCTGTCTAAAGGTCCTATGGAAAAATGCATGGGAAAAATGCGTTTTGGGACCCCCCTTTTATCTCAGCCCCCGCTTGACGAATCCCCCCGAGACTTTCAGGTAGGAGCGGAGCGTAGCGCCCCACCTATTTTGAAAAATTCGCGAGGATTCGCCGACCGGCGCCAAAGTTATTCAAAATAGAATGTTGCGGATTTCCTATGGAAACGTGGTCCTAACTATAACTACCTACTGGCGACCGCCAGTAGGTAATATATGTATATATATATATGTATATATTACCTACTGGCAGTCGCCAGTAGGCAGTTATAGTTAGGACCTATTTTCCACAGGAAATCCGCAACATTCTATTTGGAATAACGTTGGCGCCGATTGCCGATTGACGAATCTTTGCAAAATTTTCCAAACTTTTGGCCAGCTCCGGTCCATTCCTATCCTGAAAATTTCACGGTGATTCGTGAAGCGGGGGCCGAGAAAAAAGGGGGGTCCCACAACACGTTTTCCCTATGCATTTTCCCGTAGGACCTGTTGACGCAGCTACATCCCACACTGCTGAATGGAATTACACCAAATTTGGCAAAGAGGTAGTCCTCAGTTCAGACTCATGCCTTTTGCATAAATGGTGTAAATCCGTTCAGTAGTTCCTGTGAAAATTAGAGTTAAATAGATAGACATATCTGGGCGGAGCCTAACCACACATCTCATCGTGAGATCTGATTGGCTGTCAGTACTTCATCCAAGAAGTGTTGACAGCCATCTTGGGTAGCACCTCATTACAAAGCATTGCAGTTAATAGAAGGTTTTAAGACTTTAGTTACATTATAAATCGTTTGTTGATGGTACCATACTCATTTTAGGAACTGTGGTTTGTTCTAAGGTGATTTTACCATGTGAAAAAGCCTTCTGCTGTGATATCATGAATCATGTTTGAGAGAAAACTATTTTCTCATGCATTTCCCACAGAGGTTTGGAAGGTGATTTATAAGCTAAACTGAGAGCAAATTTTCTGTAAATTCACATTATCTGTCTCAGTCATGTGAGAATGAAGTCTGACATTCTCAGTAAAACATGTACATCCAACAAGGGCAGAGACTGTCAGTTTTTTTATTTTTTTTATTAGGATTTTGTAAAAACATACAGTGTTAACAGGTAAACAACACATAGGCCATGGTACCACAACATCCTTTATCCAGTATTTATAACTTAGCAATGTTGCCATAAATCACAGCATCATAATGCAGCTGTCAATCATAGTTAACCATCTTGGTACATATGCAAGTATTGAGTCAGATAGGTCCAATAGTCTCCAGGTTTAGAACCGGTAGGCAGTTCCTCCTCATATGTGAGCAATGTGTCTCAGCAATATGTCAAGTCGTGGATCCATTGTTCAATCTTCGGAACTCTAGCACCACCCCAGCAGATTGATATTCCCCTTTCCGCTAAAAGCAAAGCGATCATGACAAACGTACGTTTATTTGCACGCATTTCAGGTAATAGACCAAGCAAGCACGTACGAACAGTGCACTCAATGGTAGTGCCCACCATTATGTTCAACCTCTGTGTTACCTGTAACCAGTAGTCTGCCACTACAGCACATTGCCATGCCATGTGCATGAAATCTGCTTGTTCTGCATTACAGCGACAACAGGTGGAGTCTGCACGCAGCCCATATCGATGAAGCCTAGCCGGGGTGTAATAAGTTTGATGGAGATATTTATAGTGTAATACACGCAAGTTTCCATTAGGTGCCAACAAGCCCATAATAGAACAAGCTTTAGTCCACTCCTCTATCGTCAGCGGAACATCCAGGCCACTATTCCATTTCGCCAGCGCTTTGTGTGCAGTGTCCGCAATGTCCTCCTACAGTTTAGCATACAGTTTAGATATCAGTTGTTTAGTGGTGGATGCTGTGATCATTAACTGCAGAGAAAACAGTTGCAGTGGTTCCGCCGGGTGAGTGGGGTATAATTTCTTCAACGCACTTTGGAGACTATAATACGTAAATATGAATAATGACGTTTGATTACTAATAAAGGAGAGCTCATCAAGGTGTTTAAAGGATCCATCACTGTATAAATCCCCCATAGTATTAAAACCCACTTGTTTTAGCAACCCTATCCCCACCTCTTCTTGCGTAACAGATAGCTCAGGGTGATGGTGTACCAGCATCGCCGGGGCGTACAATGGTAATTTACGCGCCTTCCTGCACATTTCGCGCCAGGCACTATTTGTTACATCTATAGTGTTAATATCCCGATTATCAAGTGGAGGCCTATGATGAGTTATAATAGCATTTAATGGGATCGGATATGCATCCCCCTCCTCAATTGCCGCATGTGTGAGGTAGGGGGTTGGGTGATACCAAAAATGTGCATATTGCGCTTGCGCACATAGAAAGTACCGTAAAAAATCAGGGACCTTAAATCCCCCCTGCGCATAGGGTAATGTGAGAGTGCGCAGTTCGATGCGAGCATGCTTACCAGCCCATATTAATCTAAGGACCATAGTGGAGATCCTATGGAAAACTTCCCGCGGCGGTGGGATCGGGATATGACTAAAAAGATTTAACAGTTTGGGCAAGATAACCATCTTTACAATGGCTAGCCGATCCGCTAACGACAGTGGTAAATGAATCCAGCGCCCTACTTTTTCTTCCAGCCTCCCAATTGCTCTCCCATAATTGGTTCTGATTACAATTTCTGGATCACGGTGATACCAGACACCCAGATACCTCACCGGCTCTGATTGCCACTCCAGTGGATAGTCTATGGAGCATGGGTGTGTGGTGTCTGTTAACGGTATAATCAGCGATTTGGACCAATTAATTTTAAGGCCTGACTGCTGCCCAAACTTAATGTATTCTCTCAGCAAAGGGTTCAGATGCACCTCAGGGTCACGTACATATAACACCATGTCGTCCGCATACAAGGATATATGTAAGGGACGTTGCGGGAATTGAAGCGCCGAGTAATGGCGTTTCTGTCTAATTTTACAAGCCAACGGCTCCAACGCCAACGCAAATAGCAAGGGGGACAGTGGGCACCCTTGCCGCGTCCCCCTCGCGATATTGATGGGCTCAGATATATACTTGTTTACCCTTATGCGAGCCATTGGCTCTCTATATAACAATTGTACCCATTGGAGAAAGATAGGGGGAAAGCCCATCCACTGTAAAATCGTATTGAGGTATGACCGTTCAATAGAATCAAATGCTTTAGCCGCATCTAATAGTACAGCAGCGGCTTTAGTAGTGGGCAGCAGGTAATGCGACAATGCAAATAAGGTCCTGGTATTATGGGCTGTTGATCTGGAAGGGATAAAACCCGATTGGTCTGGCAGTATCAAATTAGTCATTAAAGGTTTCAACCGAGTTGCAAGGAGTTTTGCTAAGATCTTGTTGTCTACGTTAATGAGGGACAGCGGTCTATACGAGTCACAATATTCGGGGTCTTTGTTCAGCTTTAATAGCGAAATCAGCATGGCTTCTCTCAGTCTTGGCGGCAGTACCCGTTGTTCATGTGCATTAACATACATCTGGACCAGGTAAGGTGCTAGTTGATCGACAAAAGCCTTGTAAAATTCACATGTAAACCCATCTGGGCCAGGGGCTTTCCCATTCGGCAGTGATTTAATAACTTCTGTTACCTCCTCCACTGTGACAGGTAGGCTCTTTGTGCATCTGATAGCCATGCAATGGAAATATCTTCCAGATAATTCATTACCGTCTCTGGTGGGGCTGTAGGCTGTGATGCATATAATGCCTCATACGCACCCATGAATGCTCTCAGTATACCCTGTGCATCATATTTCAGCTCCCCCGTGGCGTCCCTTATTGCCCGACCTGTCTGCGGCTCCTGACCGAAGCAAATTTTGGCAGCTAAGCATTTACCGGGCCTGCTTCTCGCTGTCTGTCGTTTCATCATAAACTTAAGTTCATCTTCCGCATATGTTTGATATTCTGTCAATACTGTCCTAATGTCACCTAGCAAGTTTGTATGCTGCGTGCGCTCATACTCACTTTCTAGGGCGCGCAGTTTGTCCTCACGTATAGTAAGCTGCCGTCTTATGTCTTTAAGAATGCCAGCATGTGTACTAAGGCAAATACCCCGAATTGTAGCCTTAAAGGCATCCCATAACAGGCCAGGGTCTTCGGTGGTGGGTGCATTAAGATCAAAGTACTCCTTGATAGCTTTAGTGATAGTGTCTTTGTATACAGCATCTAGTAGAGCTTTGGCATTAAACCTCCAACTATAAGGAGGCGGTGTAAAATACAGCAGCTGTAGCGATAGTAAGACCGGATTGTGATCAGACAGTGTTCTAGGGAGGTGGCGTACAGACTTCGTCCATAGCAATATGTCGTCAGACCCCAACTAATAATCGATACGCGACCAACTTTTATGCGCAGCTGATACATGCGTAGCCTCCATGCATCCTGGGTTACGAGTTCTCCAAATGTCTGCAAGTTTTTTATCACATATAATACCTTGCAATTTACTCAGGGCCCTTTTATGAGGTTCAACCGAGGCACCGGACCTGTCCAGTGTTGCGTTCATCGCTATATTAAAATCGCCCCCCCAAATCAAAGGGATGTCTGGCAATGCAGTAATCGTACGCCATATGTTGTGGAAGAAGTCAGGGTCATCAATATTTGGACCATATGTATTCAAGATAGCTAGCCTCTGACCTCGCAATGTTCCTGTTATAAGAACGTAACGCCCAGCATCATCCCTGACGGTAGTATCTATAACAAATTGCAAACCCTTCTTAAGGAGGATAATGACCCCTCGGGAATAGGATAAATAGGAGGAGCAACGTGTTGCCTCAGCCCATCTATGCCCTATGTGGATGTTAGAGGTGGGTGCAAGGTGCGTTTCCTGCAGTAGGGCAATATCAATTTTTAATCTGTCTAGATGTAAGCACCAACCTAATTTTTTGGGAGTTATTAAGCTCCCTTACATTCCACGATAACAAACTTTGGTGTTGAGGTTGTAACCGTACAGTAGACATCATTAACGATCCACGATCATAATATCACTAAATTGGCAGCCTGCACGACTTGTCTGATGTATGAACAGCGTAACAGCATATAACATCCATATGTAATTCTGGAGTTCAGCCATGTCTCTCACCCTGGCCCGCATAACATGTCCCAACATCCACCCATCCACCCACCACCCACTTCAGCATCCCAACCATGCCAAAGACATTTCCCACAATGAAACCACAACATAACCAAACTTAGTTTGGGGAGCACCCGCGTGGGGGTCCACCAAGAGCACACAACTCCATCCAACATAGTGGATGTGGCCAGGTGTACGTGTATGAAGCGAACTACGTCCGACTTGCAACCCCAGTGTTACCGGAAGGGCCTCCGTGCAGCTCTACCCGTCCTGCCCAACATACCATAGGAGCAAGTACATCCTGAGTTTACACCTTTTCAGATTAGTTGTAGCAATGGACAAGCCAGGGGAGCAGATCCAGAGGCTCAGTAAAATCCCAATGTCACAAACCTCTTAGAGCACCCATGGCTCCGCGGCCATAAGTGCCTAATTATGCACCACATAAAAGCCAACAAAATCAAACGTGCTGTCCAGTCACATAGAGCATCAGGTACCCCCATGACCGGTTCAGTCAGAGCACGATTATGGCATGTAGAGATGCGTAGCCGTCATCAGACGCTCCTCCCCCAGGACGCAGGAGCAACACAGGTTTAACAAAAGAGAGGTCCACACACTCCTGTTCACTACAATACTGTGCTTACGCCAGTCTTACAGTCACCCGGGCTGTCCAGGATAGCAACGAAGCAAGCATGTCAAGCGGAACAGTCGTAAGTCTTACCATGTCGCACTGCCAAGGTGTCCAATCAGCCTTACCCCACAATGGCACCTAGTCCGAGTCTGGACGCTGCTCCGCACTCCTCAGCTCCTTACGTTTGCTGACGATTTTTTTGATATAATTCTGTGCCGCCTTTGGCGTCGGAAGAAGCGTAGGGCGGCCTTCATATGACACCCTCAGCCGCGCCGGGTATAGCATAGCGTATTCGATCCCCAGCTTGCGAAGTTTCTTTTTAGCTGGATTAAATTATTTTCTCGCCATTTGAACTGACAGAATGAAGTCCGGATAAAATTCCAGCGCATTACCCTCGTAGCTGATCTCCCGCTTCTCACGAGCCAGCCGCAGTATGGTATCGCGATCTCTGTAATTCAGGACGCGGGCAACAACAGGACGCGGAGGTGATCCAGGCTGTGGTCGCGGAGCTAGGGATCTATGTGCGTGCTCTATCACGAAGAGTGGAGAGAGGCATTCCGCACCAAACACAGTACGAATCATTTCCTCAATATATGTTTCCATGCGGCCTGTGTTTGTGGATTCCGGTATTCCCGTGATTCGGATGTTATTGTGCCGGGAGCGCGCTTCTAAATTGTCCGCTTTATTTCCGAGGGCTTCCATCAGTTTCTCCATTTCAGTGCATTTTTTTGTGGTGCCATGTGATTCATCCTCAACCGCTGTGATGCGATTTTCCGCTTCCACAAGACATTCACCGTGTCTGTCCAGATTGGCCGCTATATTATCAACCCGGATGGTGATAGTGTCCAATTTATTATTTATATCCTGTAGACTACTCTGTATGGCGTGCAATACACCTTCCATGCCAGTGGCCGCCTCAGTTTCTGGGTCAGGCTCAATGTCCGATGGCGCTGTCACACCCTTAGTGGATTTCTTCGATTCAAAGGGGAGCTTGGACTGCGTCTTGTCAGGCATCCCCATGATGCCACCACAGGCGACCACAATCCCGAGAGATACCTGAGCAATAATCCACGCAGCACAATCGCAACTATTCGGTGCACACTGGTTCTATGAAGACAGCCTGCCCAGCGCAGCCACCCCCCTTGTCCTGAGCCGCCGCACCAACACACAGTCCAGCCACAGGTCGCCATACATCGCTGCCCGCAGGAAAATCGGCCTCCGGCAGGACCGTCCGCCATTTTGTGCTGACAGTGAGGACACTATGTCGCCCGGACCTTCCACGCTCTGCAAAAAGGCGACCGCTCAGCTCTGATGCGATACGCCACCATTTGTTACCCAGATGTTGCCAGAACAGGGCGCCCTTCTATATGGGCGTGTCTCACCGCCTCAACTCGCACCCGTATCTCTCCGGGCCGCGAAGTCCGCTAGGTGCCGCCATCTTGAGTACGCTGTAACGCTACGGTTCTCCAGCTGGCAAAAAGGCGATTCAGCAGCGTTGGAGATGCTCAGAACGCCTCACAGCCCTCTCATCGTGTGGCCAGTACAATCCGATTTCCAAATATGTCCGTTGCAGTCGAGTGCAAGTCCGCAGCACGCTGTTATTTTGCGGATCGTGGACCTGACCAGCGGAGCTGTCTTAGAAGGCAACCATTCCGCAGTGTGCAATCTAGCGCCCCCCAGAGACTGTCAGTTGATTCCTTTGTGTTCTACTGCAGCTTCCCAGAGTGTTCTAAAGAACAACTAGAGCGCAAACAGTCCTACTTATGACAAACGTATTGAACACCTGAAGCCATCTTGATTGGAATAAAGTGGTAACTCTTAAAACATTTAATTTAAAAAGGAACACAATGAGGGGGTTCACTTTCCCATAGGAAGTATGGTTAGTGCTGCAGAAAGAAAAATTAGGGCACATTTTGAGTGACTTCTCAAATCCTCTTCTATTTCATTAAAAAATTCTGATATGCAGACTGAAACATGCACTGTCAATACCAGCAGCAGACTTCCCTGGTGAGCAGTAGCTTTACTACAGTGATCTAATGAGCAACTAGAGTGCTAACATTCTGAATTTATGGTAAATGTGTGACACATCTGAATGCCTTCTTGATGGAATCAAAGTAAAAAACTGAAAGTATTTCCTACTGAGGAGACAGTAGTAAATGAGGAAATTAGGAAACTTCATAACAAATAAATCTCCCAAGATGACCACCAGAGACAAAAGAGCCCAAATGTAGCCCAAATATCACCCTGATGTAGCCCAAGTATAGCCCAATGACAGAATGTCCCAGAGTGTTCTTAAGAACAACTAGAGCGCTTACTGTCTTACTTATGACAAAAGTATGGCACACCTGAAGCCATCTTGATTAAAATAAACGGGTAACACTTAAAACATTTAATTTGCAAAGGAACAAAATGAGGGGGTTCATTTTGCCATATAAATTATGATTAGTGCTGCAGAAAGAAAACGTAGGGCAAATTTTGACTTCTCAAATCCTCTTCTATTTCATAACAAAATTCTGACATGCAGACTGAAACATGCACTTTGAATACCAGCAGCAGACTTCCCTGGTGAGCAGTAGCTTTACTACAGTGATCTAATGAGCAACTAGAGTGCTAACATTCAGAATTTATGGCAAATGTGTGACACATCTGAAGGCCTTCTTGATGGAACCAAAGTAAAAAACTGAAAGTATTTCCTACTGAGGAGACTGCAGTAAATGAGGAAATTAGGAAACTTCATAACAAATAAATCTCCCAAGATGACAACCAGAGACAAAAGAGCCCAAATGTAGCCCAAATATCACCCTGATGTAGCCCAAGTATAGCCCAGTGACAGAATGTCCCAGAGTGTTCTTAAGAAAAACTAGAGCGCTTTCTGTCTTACTTATGACAAAAGTATGGCACACCTGAAGCCATCTTGATTGAAATAAACGGGTAACACTTAAAACATTTAATTTAAAAAGGAACACAATGAGGGGGTTCATTTTGCCATAGAAATTATGATTAGTGCTGAAGAAAGAAAAATTAGGACACATTTTGAGTGACTTTTCAAATCCTCTTCTATTTCAATAACAAATTCTGATATGCAGACTGAAACATGCACTTTTAATACCAGCAGCAGACTTCCGTGGTGAGCAGTAGCTTTACTACAGTGATCTAATGAGCAACTAGAGTGCTAACATTCAGAATTTATGGCAAATGTGTGAAATATCTGAATACCTTCTTGATGGAATCAAAGTAAAACACTGAAAGCATTTCCTACTGAGGAGACTGCAGTAAATGAGGAAATTAGGAAACTTCATAACAAATAAATCTCCCAAGATGGCCACCAGAGACAAAAGAGCCCAAATGCGGAACAAATATCACCCAGATGTAGCCCACATGTAGGCCAATGACGAAGTGTGCAAAACACTTATTTTGTTGTGTATTTGCAGTTTTATATAGTGCAGACTTGTCAGGTATTGGAGTGCTTTACATGAGCATTGGTTACATCACACAAGATCAAATTCATTTTGGTTGTAGACATGGGGAGATTAAGTGATTTGACCAGAATCACAGAATGTTGAGCTGAAGCAGAAACTCCAACCTGGTTCCCCAGTTGCAAAGTCTGCAGCTCTGGAACACCACATCCTCTCCCCTAAGTGCAACATTTAATCAAGTGGTTAACTAGATAAAAAAACATAAAGATTACAAATAATTTAAAAGTTCTTTGTCGCTATTTGAAAACTCAGAAAATATGTCCTCATTTTAGTTTTTTAGAGCACTAACCATAATTTTGATGCAAATAAGACTCTCTCATATATGTAATTTCTAAAGGAAATGCTCTAGGTATTACAGTTTTGATTACATCAAGATGACGTCAGGCGTTCCACACTTTTGTAATAAATATAGAATGTAAGCAATCTAGTTGTTCATTGGGATACTGTTGAGAGGCAGAGGCCATGGGCACGGACTCTGAAAATTGAAGGCAGGTAGGAGAGTGCAGAGGCAACAATTTGACCACAGTGGGCAGGCAGGAAGGGCAGTGGCAGCACAACAAACTATGGAGGGCAGTGGAAAGGGGGGCAAGGGCAACAAACCAACAATGCAGGACTGACGAAAGAGGCTGTGGCAATATAATAGACCATTGTGGGCAGAAGGAAGAGGCAGTGGTAGTACAACCATACATGCCAACAGACCCGTTTCAGCCAGGAAACGTCCAATGTTTTTAAGCTCAAATGGGCTTTATTTGGTCTGTCTCCTGTCTACAATCTCCTCTTTTTCAATGTAACTCAAAGGGGAAAATCAATACCCCAGTTTTTTTTCAAAATCTCCCTCTTACTAAGTTCAAAATGTTCGCAGGTATGGTACATTGAATCATGGTAGGCAGGAGGAATTGGGGTAGGGACATGGACTCGGATAACAGAGGACAGGAGGGACATGGAGAGGTGCACCAAACTGACCCTACAGGGCAGGCATCAGGGTTTGCAGCAGCACAATACACCACACAGGGCATGCGGGATGGGAGTGCAGCACAACAATCCATAGAAAGCAATAGGGAGGGGACAGGACCATGCACATGGACAACAGAGAACAGAGGGGAAAGAGACAATGGCAGTTAGCTGACCATAATGAACAGACAGGAGAGAAAGCTGCAGCATAACAGACCATAAAGGGCAGGAGGGACGGATCAGGGGCATTACAATGGAACAGACAAGCCAGGAGGGAGGGAATAGGGGGACTGCACATGGAAACAGAGGGCTGGGGGCAAGGGGGCAGGGCAGAAGCAGCAAGATGACCATGCATGTCAGGCAGGATGGGCACTAGAAACAAGACACACCATGAAGAGCAACAGTGAGACTATGATGGCATACACACAGAGCATGGAGGGAAGGTGGGAGGGGGTCAGGGGCAGCTAGCTGACCACACAGGGAAGGTGGGAGGGGCCATGGCAGCACAGAAGACCATGCATGGCAAGCGGGAGGGTTAGTGGCAGCACAATGGCTATGATGGGCAAGAAGGAGGGTGCATGGGCATGCACAAAGGACCATGGAGTAGAAGGGAGGGTCAGGACCTGGGCACAGACAAGAGAGTTCAGGGGAAGGGGCGTCACAACAGACCGCGTGGGGCAGGCAGGAGGAACAGTTGCAGCACAACAGACCAAGGAGGGAAGAAGGGTGTGGCAGTAAAATGGACCATGGAGGACAGGAAGAAGGGGATAGGGGCATGGCATGTGGACAGGCAGGGTGGAGGTGGGCGAGTTTACACAGTGGGGAAGGGAGGGGACGGGGCCTGAGGTGACGTGTGCAAACACGTCGTATGGCACCTTTTAAGTTGGGGAAATAATTCCCCTTCAATCCTGAGGACCCCAGGGGGCTAACTAGCCCACCAGGTGCTTCCAGTAAGCGCCACTGAGATGCGTTGCAGAGAGGTGGTCCAGGCCGTGCCACTTTTTACACCTCTCTGCAACGCTGCTCTGTGGCGCTTACTGGAGGTACCTAGTGGGCTAGTTGGACCCTAGGAACCCTCAGGATTCAAATGAACTTAATCTCCCAACTAAAAACGGCCACAGGGCGTGTTTACACAGTGGTGGAGGGAGGGGCGGGGCCTGAGTTAACGTATGCAAACACGCCCTGTGACACGTTTTAAGTTGGGGAAATAATTCCCCTTCAATCCTGAGGGACCCTGGGGGCCAACTAGCCCACCAGGTGCCTCCAGTAAGTGCCACTACGCTGCGTTGCAGTGAGGTGGTCTAGGCCGTGCCCCTTTTTACATCTCTCTGCAACGGAGCTCTGTGGCGCTTACTGGAGGTACCTAGTGGTCTAGTTGGACCCTAGGGACCCTCAGGATTCAAGGGGACTTAATCTCCCAACTTAAAACGACCACATGGCGTGTTAACACAGTGGGGAAGGGAGGGGACGGGGACTGAGGTGATGTGTGCAAACACGCCCTGTGGCGCATTTTAAGAGGTAGTTTTAATCCCCTGCCCTATTATATACTAGGGGCTTACAGAGGAGGTCATGCTAATCACAGGGGGACCCCAACGCATAGTGTTCCCTAGTGTATGTAGGTGTTTTCACTGTATTCTGAGTGTCTTTTAACATAGCACTGGCTCTAGGACTGGTTAGTCAGACTCAGTTACCACCAGTATCCGCATGAAAAAGTCGAGGGTACAGGATGATTTTGCAACAAGGCTTCTTTCTGCTCTTCTGTTTGTTCTTTCTACACGTTATCCTTCTTCCTGCACTTTTCTTCATCTTTGAGGACTTCTGTTGTTTCTTTCTGGATTTCTTTTTTTTCTTTCTGTGCGTTTTTTCTTCTTTCTTCACATGTCCTATCTCTGTAGGCATAGTTAGAAATTAGCATTTAAAAAACCTTTGAAATTCACTGAAAAAGCCATAGGTTTCAGGCACGTTATAGTTAAGAATTAGCATTTAAAAAACCTTACAAATTCACTGAAGAAACCATAGGTTTCAGGGGCGTTATAGTTAGCTGGACTTTTCTCTCGTACAAAACCATTGAAATTCCCCCGTTATAGTTAGTCCAGCTAACTATAACTCGCGTGCCCGCAATGCACTGCTGATGACGTCACATATTACATCACTCATGACATGGTCAGTGACATCACTCATGACATCACTGATGACATCTCAAATGACATCACTGATGACATCACTGATGACATCCTCCTTGTGATAGAGTGGCAGACCTCCTCTCCCCCTAATATAACCTTTGATACACACATTCAAAAATAGAAACTAACATTTTCAAAACAATGGACATACCAATACCAGTTACAACAACCTATTCAGTAATTCTGAGATCCACATACACATCCACTCATTCACCAACAGTCCTATACATTCACTCATACATGTACTCACTCATCATATGTTCTCATACACCTATACATCCTGTTACACAACGCCACTCATCCATAGAGTTACTCACACACATAGTCACTCATGCTAATAAAGAATCAAACATCCATTTACTTGCATATACAGTTATACACACACCACCACACTTACTTCTACAGAAACTTACACATACTTAGTCTTTTAAACAATCACTTATAGAAACACATACTTATTCATACAGGAACTCTTCCAATCTCTCACTCTCACATATACTCACTTAAATACACCAATAGTCACATATACTAGTTTAAAACATATGTAGTTACTCATAAAGACACAATTGAGACAGTCATTCACTCACTAACACACCCATGCACACACTCATCCACCCATACAGTCCTGCACACATGCTGTCTTCAACACATACAAACAGTGAGTCACTCATTCATGCACCTATGCACTACGTAATACCCCCACAAAACTATAGACACTCAGACACTAATACTGATACTCAAATAACCAACTAATAACCTATGTAGACACTCATGTAGCTACTCACCAACCCATGCAGCCACTTATACACAAAGTGAGAGACTGATACAGATATTTACATATTTAAACATTACTCACTAAGCCATGTATTCACTAAGATACACTTAATCAGTCAGTTATACAATCAATTTTTCAAAAACAAATCATCCATTTAGACACTTATATACCCATTTATTCTTCCATCGACCTTGAGATATACATAAATAAAACATATGTAATTTTCTGAAAAACACACATTGACTGGATGATGTCATCAGTGATGTAATTTGAGATGTCATCAGTGATGTCACTGACCATGTCATGAGTGATGTAATATGTGACGTCATCAGCAGTGCATTGCGGGCGTGCGAGTTATAGTTAGCTGAACTAACTTTAACGGGGGAATTTCAATGGTTTTGTACGAGTGAAAAGTCCAGCTAACTATAACGCCCCTGAAACCTATGGTTTCTTCAGTGAATATATATATATATATATATATATATATATATATATATATATATATATATATATATATATATATATATATATATATATATATATATATATATATATATATATATATATATATATATATATATATATATATATATATATATATATATATATATATATATATATATATATATATATATATATATATATATATATATATATATATATATACTGTGGAGAGGTGTGGCTCACTGGTTAGAGGCGGCAGACCCGTAAGCAGAGAATCGGCCACGGACCAGGGTTCAATTCCCGACGCGGCAGGGTCGTGGACCACGGTCAAAAAACGGACTTGATAATTCTCGCCTCGGTACCTACTCTAACCAGGAACACACTCGGCAACTCTGGGCATTAAGCTTGACTCATCTCTACAACGGCCCCCCAGAGACGCCTGGGATGCCTGGTTTCACCTTGGAGATACCCAGAAAGGGACCATCTCACAGGGATAGCCAGGACGGGTTCCCCAGCGGTCTATAGCACCGGGACACTTCCGAGTAGCTGTGCGCTGAATAAATTAAAATAACATAACAGATATATAAATATAAACATATATACATATGTAGATAGATAGATAGATGTATAGATAGACAGGCAAATAGATAGATGTAAATGTACTGTTATATAGAGTGCAATTGTGATGATCTAAAGGGATGTTTGCAGGACTGATGTTGGTCAGTGGAAAAAGAACAGATTTAAAGTTGTCACATCACTGATAAGCGGAGCGCTATTAACGTGATTAAAATAAATGAGTTGATTGTAAGATAAAAGATAAGATTCAAATGATTTTTCAATATGATGGTAATAGTTTTGAGACAAATATGCTATGTAAAATAAAACAATCTTCTGATGTTAAATACACTAAAATAGAATGTCAGAAGGTAAGGTTCTGATTAGTATAAGAAGTAGTTTGATAATGGCTTGAGAAGAGTATTTTTTAAATACTGTTATTGAGAATACATTTTTTAGAAATGCTATAGGCCTTTGGACTTTAAATCATATGTATTGTTGGTAAGAATATATATGTTTATCTGATTTTTTTGTGATACTGTTAGATGTCTTTACATGTATAGCTGTTTACAGAGCTGAGCAAACAATGTTAGCACTAAATATGCATTGACATTGTTGATAAGCATGGTGTAATCGATGTTTTGCCCAGATTAAAACATCCAGACCCAGGGTACACATACTATTCTTGTCCACATTAAAAACTAGCCAGACTAGACTAATTCTTTGTCACTAAAACTCACTTAGCAGATGCACACATACAGATCTTTCTCCGAATTACCTCAGACCATAACCCCTCTCTTGTTGAAACTTACAATGCATGGCCTGACATGCACACGAGGCGCGTTTTCTTTTGATAGGAAGTTACTATTAAATGAAAAGTTTATCTGTCACATGTGAAAATGGTTAACTCAGTTTTTGGCCATAAACCAAAACTCACCTAAATACGATATAGTATGGGTTTCTATGAAAGCAGGGTTTAGGGGTGAAATACTAAGTTTCGGGCTGTATGAACAAAAAGAAACTTAGGCAGCACCAACAGACGCTATATAATAGCCTGCGCCATGCCGCATATGCATTGATAGAGGCGGTTCAGGGGCAATTGGACATTACACAGGCACAATCTGAAGTAGCATGTTGCAAAGCTAGGATAAATGAGGAGTGGGCCAAAGATATTGCAAAAAAATACCATCTTTTCAGGAGAGAGTGTTATGAGTTTGGCGAGGCAACTGGTAGATGCCTGGCAAAGAAGATCAGATCCAAGGAGGCTAAAAATACTTTATTGGTAATTGAAGATTTAAGGGGGAACATAATAGAAACACCAGAAGGAATTCTAGAGGTCTTTAGGGCCTTCTATGAGGGGCTGTATTCAGAAGATTGCCACATTCAGGGGGGCAGAGGAGACTTCTATAAAGATCCTCACAGGGGGATGCTGAATGGAGAGGACCAGAAAGCATTAGAGGAACCTATTAAAATGGAAGAGCTTGTAGAAGCTGTCGGCTCATTAGCCACAGGGAAAGCTGCTGGCCCCGATAGGCTCCCTCTGGAATTTTATCAACTTTTTTTCAGATATGTTAACCGTACGTCGAGAGGCACAAAAGGGTGCTGCACCGGCATCATGGGATGCTGACAGCATCATTATATTTCTTAAAAAACATAATCCACCTACATTACCAGGCTCGTTCAGACCAATTTCACTCCTAAACTGTGATGGAAAAATCTACGCAAAAATACTAGCATCACAACTTGCCAGAGTGATTACGCCTCTAGTCTCGGGTCACCAGCACGATTCATCCCAGGGAGAGGCACGGTCAACCACATAAGTAGAGTCATGCCGCTGTTGGACATTGCCAACACTCGTAAACTGCCTTGCGGAGTGATAATACTAGAAGCGGAAAAAGCGTTTGACCATGTCTCCTGGGAGTTTTTATGAGCAACAATGAGCTGGCAAGGATTTGGCACGGGCTTTATCCAGGCAGTTAAAGTTATGTACAGATCGCCTAATGCCCGTGTCTGTGCGTGAGGGCTAGAATCAAATCCCGTATCTATATCAAGGGGTACCCGACAGGGATACCCCTGCTCCCCTCTGCTATTTGCGCTATATGTTAACCCGTTCCTAAACATATTAGAACATAGGCTAAATACACAACTAGGTCTCAGGCAGGAGCGGGTTAGTATACTAGCATACGCAGATGATATAGCGATAGTCTCATCAGATCCGGCCATCACTCTGATAGAGACGGAACAACTAGCACTATTTTACGGGAGGAGTTCAGGTTTTAAGCTAAATTTAGCCAAAACACAGGTTGTTTGCACAGACTCAGTACACTTTGACGATCCTAGAGCTATGAAGGAGGCTACATATCTGGGGGTTCGACTGAATGCATGTCTTGACACAATGGTTCTAACTGGAACCCTATGTTACGGAAGATTAAAAAGGAATTAGATAGGATGGAGGGTTTACATTTATCATTGATGGGAAGATGTAACGTCTTAAAAATGAATATCCTACCAAAAGTTCTTGCTTTCTTCAGATCGGTTCCTTTAGAAAATTACAGGGAAACAGATTCAGAAGCTACAATCTATATGCAGCAGTTTCTTGTGGGCGCAGGGGAAACCCCGCCGAGCTGTGAAATTTATGACTCTGCCACGAGAGTGAGGGGACTGGGCAGTCCCCAGCTTTCAGTTTTACTACTGGGCATGTTTACTACAATATATGGGAATTTTATTAGTGGGGGCAAACGAGGACAGCCCAAATGATATACCCCATATTTATCAGCTGCTACTAGGTTCTACAACGGAGAGATGTTTTTTTTAAGATTCTGGAGCCTAGTTACTATAAAAAAAAACGCTTCAAGGTGGTCCAGGCTGCTCATAAGGCGTGGCTCCAGATTTGGCGATATTTACAGATAGGTAGGATCAATTACTACACCCCAACTGATGCCTCCACTTTACTCCCCCCAATCTTTTCAACAGGCATTTTAAATAGATGGAGAAATTCAGGAATACAGACGCTAGGAGGCTTAGTAGATAGCAGGGGTGTTAGGACATATGCTGCATTAATGTCAGAATACGATCTCCCTAAAGCAGACTTCTTTAAATATTTGCAGATCCGTGACTATTTGATCAAAAGAGGTGATGTGTCACGGCTAGCACAGAAAAATAAAATATTAGAAGCTGTGAAGCGTCTGGGAAGGATTGGAAATATATACCAAATACATATTGAAATACAGAAGGATGATGTAGAGGCACAAAACAGTAAATGGAACATCAGACTTTCTCTTGATGGAAATATTTTGTCACAATCAATTAGATTAGGTGACAAACTCTAAATCTCCTCCAATCTCAGAACACAACAGTATAAAACTATGTTTAATCTGTATTATACACCGGCAAAAATCGCTAGGTGGGGGGGAGTGAACGAGGATAAATGTACTCGATGTGGGATGGGTCAGGCAGATATAGTCCATATGTTTTTAACATGCCCTGAACTGAAACAACTAATCAATATGATACAGACTTTCTTGACGGAAGTTACAGGGGTGCAGATTGTGATAACGCCATAAGTTATGTTGCTGGGGGTTTTAGAAGATGGCATGCTAACACAGGGAATATATACTTTTAGGTATTTAGTATACATAGCTGGTGCTGTGGCCAGACTTTGCATAGCATCACTGTGGCGACAGAAATAACCCCCCTTGTTTGAAATGTGAAGAGGGAAACTGCTTGTGATATGTAAATTAGAAACCAGCCTCTATGCCATTAAAGGGCCACAGAAACAGAGATTAGGTAAAAAAATCTGGGGAGTCCTTACGGAATATATCTCATAGGTGTTATCTCTCTATAACCTGCTTCTCTGTATTTAGTATGTATTAGTGAACTGCTAAATCCTCACCTGGTTATACCCGATAGCAGGGCCGGACTGGCCGTAGCGGGCACCGGGCAATTCCCCGGTGCGCCGCACGGGTGGGGGCCGGTTTTTGGCCCCTGGGGGCCGTTTTTGTTACAGGGCCGTTTTTGCAGCATAACTGGAAAATTGGCCCTGTAACTAAATCGGCCGAAAACTGGCCCTGGCAAAGAGCTCGGCGGCACCCCCAAGCCCCGGGGGGCCGGCCAAGCACTTTGCCAGGGACGGTTTTGGTTCCCAGTCCGGCCCTGCCCGATAGGGCTGTTTATATGTTTTGATGTATAGTATTGTGGAATGATTTACATTTATTATGCTGTGTGCTCTCCTTCATGCGCTCTCTCGATGTATGTGTTCTATGTAATGGCTGCTGGCTAATAAATAAAAAAATAAAAAGACATTCTGGGTGTATGCCGCACAAATGTGATTTGTATTTACATTAATGAAATTACTGCAGAGATAGTCTTCAGTTTCAAACGAGAAGTGTTTTCTTGATAGTTGTAATTACCAGTACCTTAAAAACCGACTAAGAACAATGTATGAAAGTGCAATTACAAATTACGCCCTTAAGAAAGAAGAGAGATTTTTTTAGTCATCCATGTGCTGAAACTCTAGCGTCTGATCATTTGCCCATGGAGCTCCCTTCCAGCTCTGTCAGCAAAGTAAAAATCTGTGGCATGTTGCTTGATCTGTCATGAGCCCCAAATGAGTACATGAATTACAGCTTCAAAAAAAGGTGTGAATGTACAGCCAGGTTTTGAAACTTACAAAGACACAAAACTAAAATATTACCTCAAACTATACATGTATGTATATTACAAACAAAGGTCAAACAGAAAAAGTACATAAGTGAAATATATCTATATAAAAAACAGAAATGCAGTAACAAACCAGAGATAAAGCACGACCCGGGAATTTATTCATAATTGTCGATCCCAAGATGATCTCCCTCATCAATTCATGCCGGAAAGAGAACACAAGGTAACACAATGCTTTTGTTTTGCTTAAAGGCAATTAGATTATTCACGCAACATATGTTACAGGATAAAAAATACCATTTTATGAAATAGACGGATCTCAATACTGCTGCCAAATTTGTTTAACTTGTGTCAGGTTTGCAAACGGCTATTGCTTACAATTGTCATGCTTGCGAAAATCGAAAACAAACTGAAGCAAAAAGAAGCAGCCTGGCAAAGCAATGCAACAGTGATACAGTAGCCTCGTCAAACAAACAAAACCGTCTCAGAGTTCAAGAAAGTGGCTAGTTAGAATAACGTATCTCCTAGTCTGTAGTTGCTGGTGCTCATTTCAACCAAATTTTGTTTTTTTGAAGCGGACCACCGCCAGTAAGCCAGGCGAGGGCTTCTTTGGGGTGCCCTAGACTAATGGGCGTGACTGGGTTTCTCACAAGACAAGTCATTCATCATCTGCCGAACAAACCAGCTTCAGCAGGGCTATCACATTTTCCCCCCAGGCAAATGGCGATGGGAAGCACCCAGCTCCCTGTTCTGGAGCGACAATAGCAGGGGCCACGGTCAAAGGTCAGGTTCTATGTCCGTGAGATCCGACTTGGACTGCAGGGAAATTCTAGCTTACCTATCCAGCTCTCGGCAGCCATTTGCCAGTCATGGTAGGCCAATTCCCCTAGTTAAAATCAACAGCCAGGTTAGGAAGATTTTGCCTCCTCAGAAAGGCTTGTGGGAAAGGATTATTTACCTTCGTCATAGATTTAACTGTGGAGACCAGTTTGTGTGTGCAGCTAACAATCTATGGCTTGCAGGGGTCTGTCTGCCCATGTCTTAATGTTTATGATTGTTTCTCAGACAGCTCTTAAAGATGAAGGAAACTGAAGGGAAGGCTGTGCTTGTCTTTGATTAGAAACAATCCTTTATCCTGCATATTTGATTCATACAATTATGAAGATGTTCACTATCTTCTAAGAGGAATTATAGTGAAGGTGCACCAGGAGTGATAGCACAAATTGGGATGTGCTCAATCATTATTAAGCAGCCAACATACATTATATTCACAAACATTTCCATAATTAAAAAACAAATAAACATCATTTGGTGCTATTCGCCCCCCGCTGAAGGATATAACTTGGAAAAAGAGGCCAGCAGGCATTACACTGGAGTGCAGCTACTATTTTTCAAAGAAACATAATGTTGTCACCCACCAAGGCCTGTTTAGAGAGAGAGTCCTTGGAACTATATATTTGATACTACAGGACATGGAGGTCAAGTAAAGAGTTTTCACCAATCCAAGAACACATAAACGGGGTCCCCAAGGATCACTAGCTCTGCAGTTTGAGGAATCCTTCAGATCAGGGGCTACGTCTCTCAAACAGACTGAAATGCATGGTGCCTCAGGACAAAGGGAAAACAGAATGCATGATACAGATGCAAAGATGGTGGAAACCTTCATCCTTCAAATATTCTTACCAGTAGGCAACCCTTATACGTACCCATAGTAAAAATAACACATAAGCAACTTTTTTTCAACAAGGACAGAGACATATTTACTATGTGATGCAATACAATGCAAAGCTATGCATCATAGAGCAATGGTAACGTAACTCATCATTGCGTGACACAAATCCTACCTGCTTCTTCCATCCCATTTGCATATCAAAAAGTGATGCAACCATCATGCAAGCTTTTTGCTTTTTCTACAACATCAGAGATGGTAAGCCAGGAAGGAGTTCTCAAGGACACAGCTGCAAGTAGAGGTTATGAAGGAGAAGAGTGCAAATAGAAAGGTGAACTTTACCCTAGAAAAAAAATGTATATATTTGCCACCTCTAAATTACCATTATCCAGGAAGGCAGCTTTAGGGAGAGCTGTATTAGAAACAATAAGTGCAGCAGCACCAACACTCAGGACTGTTGATGAATGCAAGAAGGTGGTGGCATAATTGCAAGCACAGGATCAAGGAAAAACTGCCAAGAAATTTAAAGGCTGCAATGCTAACTGGTAGTGGCCCAGACTTCCATGAAGACTTGATGCCAATGGAGGAGCAAGTGGCAGTGATAATAGGACCTCTGGGGCCGTATTACAGTATGGGTGCATTTTCCTGGTTAGCTCTTGGTGCACCTTTCAAAAGGTGCGCCCGGCACAAACAAGGAAAATGTGATGTATTAGGATGAATGCACTGCCCTCAGAGCAGCCGCAAACTCGCGCTGCCCTGGGGGCACTGCTTTCAGGTGAAAAACAAAACAGCTGCTTTAAAGCCGTTCCACATTTCACAGTACAGGTGGCACCTGCCTGGACTTTGAAAGGGGATTAGAGATCCCTTTGCATCCAGATCCAGTGAGTGACTGCACACGCCTGCAAGGGGATGTCTGGGGGGTCCATGCGACCTACTTCCCCCCCTCCAAAATATACATTTATGTTTGGCCAGATAGAAAACATTATTGTAAGGTGCTATTTCTTGGCTTTTTAAACTTATTGTGTATATATTATCATGTGTTACTCCTGAAAAAGCAACACAAATTAAATTGCATGTTTATAGCCAAAATAATAATTTTTAGTTATTTCTAACACAGTGGAAGCAAATAATTGCCTGGCTGCAATTTGTTGCATGTATTTGTAGATAACTATTAAGAATATTGCATGGAATATTTGCCAACGACGTGGGTGGATGACTTGGAATAGTGACGCAGCATCTGTGCACCTGCTACCTGTGGGAAAATAGAGAAAAATACAAAATGCCAATACTTTGAGTTACCGTTGCTTACTGAGTAGTTTAAATGCGCAATAATAAATATAGTTCAGTACTAAATTATAAAATAACACTTAGGGTCCTGAACGTGATATGAATCTAGAAAAAGTGTTGTTGATAGGTTTAATTTGATAGAAGAATGTGGTTATTTGTTATATAGGTTCATAAGGTAAGACAAAATATCTTAATACCTTACTTTGTCTTAATTTTGAGTGAGGTTGCTTTTCTGTGTGATGTACATTAGTGATCACTTACATCCACTCATAACTTTTGCTACAATATACTTTACCATTTGAATGGTATACAGGGATTATTTTTAAAAGATATGCCTGCTTCAGTTATGTGTAACAAAGATAATTGCTTATTTTGAAAATATTTTTAAAACTTTAGTTTGTATACATGACTTAGGTTTCTAGTGGAACAAAATTCACAACAGTGTCGGCATATCAGCTAGTTGCCATCCTTCCAGGTAATCAGAAGCCTGCAATGTTCCAGGACCTTCTTACTACCTAATTAAGTCTGGGCGATACTTGCGGAATTTCCTTTGTAGACATTAAGCATGATGGCAAATACTATGTGAAATTTTGCATTATTACGAGAGCTGGAGATCTAGCATTTTTCGCTATTCATTAACACAAAATGTGTCCTCAGGCCTGACATATTTCGCAAAAAAAAATAGCACAAAATCACAGGTGATGCAGAGAAAAGTAGTTTGCGTTTGGTTTATTTGTATTGATTGTGCTCTTCCATAATAGGATTTTTACTGGAACAAAATGTCAATTATGTGACATGGCATGATGGCATAATCTTGGCATTTTGCGCAATAATTGTAACATAAAATTGCAGATATTACACAGCATTATACTAACGTAAGTGCAAATTCACCTAGACTTAGTTCCTTAGAACTCCTGGCCTCAAAGAGCAAATTCCACAATAGGTTCCTACAGTGTACTGTAGAACAGCTGCCAAAGGTAAACCTGTGCAGTGCCAGTTCAATTGTGTTAGGTATTCTCCAGTCAACTGCCAATCATACACTGATAGGCAACCCACTCTTGTTGCCAAAATCTATTACTTCAAGTACAAAAGTTTAAGAAGCATGCTATCCCAGTTATCTAAATAGACAGTAGACAGAAGCCCACAGTAGACGTAGACTAGGACTGGGCAGAACTCGAGGAATTTGGTAATTCTGGTTACGCTTTTAATTACCTATCTTGTACTAGTTTTCAAACTACACATGCCCATTTCTAACAGTATGATATTGAATTTATCATATAAAATGTACTTTGTGTTCAGCGAAGGGTTCTAGGAAGAATAAAAATGGAGAGACAGAGCCTCAACCATGACCTCTCCACCACACAAGCCGATCCATCCCACAAAGAGTACAAAGACATTTCTTTTTTTATCTGTTATTGATAGGCAAAGGGTTTGAACTCTCATAGAATAAAGAATAGGGATAATGTAGCAGGAATGATGTTCCTCTCAAATGAAACACTCAAAATAATAGCTAGATTGCTGGCAGAAGAAAGACAGGGTGAGCTAATCTTTCAAAACTTCACTCTCCTTATTGCTTTTGTGTGTGTGTATATACATATTTATATATATTCACTGAAAAAAACATAGGCTTCAGGGACGTTACAGTTAGTTGGCCATTGTCCATTGACCATGTCATGAATGATGTAATATGTGACATCATCAGCAGTGCATAGCGGGGGCACGAGTTATAGTTACCTCAACTAACTATAACAGGGGAATTTCTATGGTTTTCTATGAGTGAAATGTCCAACTAACTATAACGTCCCTGAAACCTATGGTTTTTTCAGTGAATTTCTAAGGTTTTTTTAAATGCTAATTCCTAACTATAACGTCTGCAAAACCTATGGATTTTTCAGTGAATTTCGAAGGTTTTTTAAATGTTAATTTCATATTTCATAACACCTATATTTTTTCTAATTTTTTTAATAATATTTTGGAACTCTATAAACCTTTTTTAACTTTAAAAATGATGTAATGTTTTATATCTTCAAAAAAATCTATATAATTTTTTTTTCTGCGAAAACTAGAGTCCCGTACCAAGCTCCATCAGCACGCGAATCCTATACGCCATATTGAAATGATGCACATTTCGTATCCGACGAGTTCGTGGTACCACGTCCCGCATAAGAACATAAACGTATGAGGTCGCGCCAGCTGCTACTTTGGTATGCGACAGGTACGCAATACCAAGCAGCGCGTTACGTCATGTACATATGGGGTCGAGTCCGCTGCGCGTTGCGTATATGACGACTGCACGCTGCCAGGCCCTGTGTTACATCATAGACGTATGGTGCTGTGCCGGGTACACCATTCCCTCATTTTTTTTTGTATGTCTTAAAACTATATCTACATAACTTTAAAGTGTATATGAGAGCAAGCGATAATCTAAAATATTTTAAACATTTGTATATTTCTAACTGTAATAAACGTATATTATAGTAAATATATTTTCTCAAAATTGCGTCAGGTGCAGTCTCCTTCCGCGCTGAGTGCGCGATTGCCATGTGACCTTAAGAAAAAGCACTGATTGGTTCATAACATTTCCCATTCTACCAGTTGGAAAACGCCACCCATTTTCGCCATTCTCTCTACAGCATTTGATGAGACACACCTCTTCTGCTTAGAGAGCTTTTTTGAAAACGTTTTGCAATATACACGTATCTTACACTACACACAACATACAACCATCATCTTCATCAATATTCATGGTCTGTAAAGTAGCCTTCCACCTGTGATAGGCACACACCTAAAACTTACATAACCAAAGTTTTCCCCACTGCCAGAGGTAACATGCTTGCATACGTTATCCACAGCACAATGTAATGTGGACGGCCCAGGGGCACTATCATCCATAGATAATTAACACACAGACACAGATAGATAGTGGAACTGGGTACGGGCATGTGCGCTCTACTTCTTTTTATTACCAGGGTCACATATACAGTGACGTCTGTGCTGGATGCGTGTGGGGTGAGTGTAAACCCCATCTCAGAGAATGGATGCTGCTAGCATCAACTACAACAGTAATCATTGGATCACATACAGAGATTCAATAATAAAAGGGTCAATAGTTTGTGCTGCAGTAAGGTAGGGACACTAGATGTGAAATAATACACAAAAGATTCTATCGTAAAAGAACCACAACTTGTGCTGTATTCAGACACAGGCAATAGATCTGAAATAATACACAAAAAGATTGTACCATAAAGGGTCCAGCAGTTCTAGTACACTCAGATAGCCACATCAAAAGCCTTCAGCATGTGCACAGCCAGCGATGAAGCGTGCTGAGAGCCGGCCGTACCAGCAGCAATGTCTGTTGCCATCAGCACTGCATCATCTGCAATAGCTACTCGATCTGATTTTTCAGTGAATTTGGAAGGTTTTTTAAATGTTAATTTCATATTTCATAACACCTATATTTTTTCTAATTTTTTAAATAATATTTTGGAACTCTATAAACCTTTTTTTAACTTTAAAAATGATGTAATGTTTTATATCTTCAAAAAAATCTATATAATTTTTTTTTCTGCGAAAACTAGAGTCCCGTACCAAGCTCCATCAGCACGCGAATCCTATCCGCCATATTGAAATGATGCACATTTCGTATCCGACGAGTTCATGGTACCACGTCCCGCATAAGAACATATACGTATGAGGTCGCGCCAGCTGCTACTTTGGTATGCGACAGGTACGCAATACCAAGCCGTGCGTTACGTCATGTACGTATGGGGTCGAGTCCGCTGCGCGTTGCGTATATGACGACTGCACGCTGCCAGGCCCTGTGTTACATCATAGACGTATGGTGCTGCGCCGGGTACACCATTCCCTCATTTTTTTTGTATGTCTCAAAACTATATCTACATAACTTTAAAGTGTATATGAGAGCAAGCGATAATCTAAAATATTTTAAACATTTGTATATTTCTAACTGTAATAAACGTATATTATAGTAAATATATTTTCTCAAAATTGCGTCAGGTGCAGTCTCCTTCCGCGCTGAGTGCGCGATTGCCATGTGACCTTAAAAAAAAGCACTGATTGGTTCATAACATTTTCCATTCTACCAGTTGGAAAACGCCACCCATTTTCGCCATTCTCTCTACAGCATTTGATGAGACACACCTCTTCTGCTTAGAGAGCTTTTTTGAAAACGTTTTGCAATATACACGTATCTTACACTACACACAACATACAACCATCATCTTCATCAATATTCATGGTCTGTAAAGTAGCCTTCCACCTGTGATAGGCACACACCTAAAACTTACATAACCGAAGTTTTCCCCACTGCCAGAGGTAACATGCTTGCATACGTTATCCACAGCACAATGTAATGTGGACGGCCCAGGGGCACTATCATCCATAGATAATTAACACACAGACACAGATAGATAGTGGAACTGGGTACGGGCATGTGCGCTCTACTTCTTTTTATTACCAGGGTCACATATACAGTGACGTCTGTGCTGGATGCGTGTGGGGTGAGTGTAAACCCCATCTCAGAGAATGGATGCTGATAGCATCAACTACAACAGTAATCATTGGATCACATACAGAGATTCAATAATAAAAGGGTCAATAGTTTGTGCTGCAGTAAGGTAGGGACACTAGATGTGAAATAATACACAAAAGATTCTATCGTAAAAGAACCACAACTTGTGCTGTATTCAGACACAGGCAATAGATCTGAAATAATACACAAAAAGATTGTACCATAAAGGGTCCAGCAGTTCTAGTACACTCAGATAGCCACATCAAAAGCCTTCAGCATGTGCACAGCCAGCGATGAAGCGTGCTGAGAGCCGGCCGTACCAGCAGCAATGTCTGTTGCCATCAGCACTGCATCATCTGCAATAGCGACTCGATCTGATTTTTCAGTGAATTTGGAAGGTTTTTTAAATGTTAATTTCATATTTCATAACACCTATATTTTTTCTAATTTTTTAAATAATATTTTGGAACTCTATAAACCTTTTTTTAACTTTAAAAATGATGTAATGTTTTATATCTTCAAAAAAATCTATATAATTTTTTTTTCTGCGAAAACTAGAGTCCCGTACCAAGCTCCATCAGCACGCGAATCCTATCCGCCATATTGAAATGATGCACATTTCGTATCCGACGAGTTCATGGTACCACGTCCCGCATAAGAACATATACGTATGAGGTCGCGCCAGCTGCTACTTTGGTATGCGACAGGTACGCAATACCAAGCCGTGCGTTACGTCATGTACGTATGGGGTCGAGTCCGCTGCGCGTTGCGTATATGACGACTGCACGCTGCCAGGCCCTGTGTTACATCATAGACGTATGGTGCTGCGCCGGGTACACCATTCCCTCATTTTTTTTGTATGTCTCAAAACTATATCTACATAACTTTAAAGTGTATATGAGAGCAAGCGATAATCTAAAATATTTTAAACATTTGTATATTTCTAACTGTAATAAACGTATATTATAGTAAATATATTTTCTCAAAATTGCGTCAGGTGCAGTCTCCTTCCGCGCTGAGTGCGCGATTGCCATGTGACCTTAAAAAAAAGCACTGATTGGATCATAACATTTTCCATTCTACCAGTTGGAAAACGCCACCCATTTTCGCCATTCTCTCTACAGCATTTGATGAGACACACCTCTTCTGCTTAGAGAGCTTTTTTGAAAACGTTTTGCAATATACACGTATCTTACACTACACACAACATACAACCATCATCTTCATCAATATTCATGGTCTGTAAAGTAGCCTTCCACCTGTGATAGGCACACACCTAAAACTTACATAACCGAAGTTTTCCCCACTGCCAGAGGTAACATGCTTGCATACGTTATCCACAGCACAATGTAATGTGGACGGCCCAGGGGCACTATCATCCATAGATAATTAACACACGGACACAGATAAATAGTGGAACTGGGTACGGGCATGTGCGCTCGACTTCTTTTTATTACCAGGGTCACATATACAGTGACGTCTGTGCTGGATGCGTGTGGGGTGAGTGTAAACCCCATCTCAGAGAATGGATGCTGCTAGCATCAACTACAACAGTAATCATTGGATCACATACAGAGATTCAATAATAAAAGGGTCAATAGTTTGTGCTGCAGTAAGGTAGGGACACTAGATGTGAAATAATACACAAAAGATTCTATCATAAAAGAACCACAACTTGTGCTGTATTCAGACACAGGCAATAGATCTGAAATAATACACAAAAAGATTGTACCATAAAGGGTCCAGCAGTTCTAGTACACTCAGATAGCCACATCAAAAGCCTTCAGCATGTGCACAGCCAGCGATGAAGCGTGCTGAGAGCCGGCCGTACCAGCAGCAATGTCTGTTGCCATCAGCACTGCCTCATCTGCAATAGCGACTCGATCTCAATTGTGAACACTGCTGTCTGAAGTGTAGGCCAGAGAGAGCGGTCAGCAAAAACCCACAGCTACGTAAGGTGGACTTGAGCTACACAGTGTGTCGTACGTGAAGCAAGAAAAAGCGCGTGCGGAGCCTGCGATGACACGTATGCATGGTGCGGACCGAGCACACTGCAGCAATGTCTTTTCCTACAGGACTGCGTCATCTACAATACCGACTCGATCTGAATTGTGAACACTGCTGTCTGCAGTGTAAATTGAAGGCATTAGTCACACACACATCCATTAATACTTTTTCTCACTTCCTCTTCCCAAAATAGAACAACATAAATTATAGAAAACTCTGCAATAAATAAATCAAACCAATTCAAATTGCGATTTCTACTGTCCACAGTGTAGACTATTCAGTGTTCCTTTGAACTTGCAAGATGAATTTCACCGTTGTACTAAACATATAACTCATCTAAAAAAAATTCTTCAAGCAAATATACTAAAAGAATATTCTGTATATTTCAAGACATTGTAGTTAGTTGCCTACTGAATTCTGTAATTAAACAATCAAAACTTGATCTGAATTGTGAGCCCTGCTGACCGCAGTGTAAGCCAGAGGCAGTAGTCATTATCACCTCACAGCCATGTGCCGTTGGATTCGGATGCACAGAGTTGGTTGCACCTGGTCAGAGGAGGTACACAGAAATCATCACAGACTTTAACTTCTGACATCCTCAATCATATAATCAAGACCCCGTTTCACTGTTCGGACCTTCTGTACCGCGGTGTAGTCCTCCGACTACAGTCAACCAAGCCCAATAATCATGTGCAGCAGTTAACTACGGAAGCACAGACACTGATGTACCTCAACGGAAACAGTTCTGTGAAAAGCAAGCAGCAGTTAATATCGGACACCATCCATTGTGGGATCAAGACACCGTTCCACTGTTAGGACCTAGAGTTGATTGCACCTGTTCGAAGGGAGTACCTTCATCTCCACTCCGAGATGCAGTTCTAACATAGTCCATTGTGGGATCAAGACACCGTTCCACTGTTGGGACCGAGAGTTGGTAGCACCTGGTCAAACGGAGTACCTTTATCTCCACTCTCAGATGCAGTTCTTACATCCCCCATTGTGGGATCAAGACCCCGTTTCACTGTTCGGACCTGCTGTTCCGCGGTGCACTCCAGCCACCACAGTCAGCCGAGCCAAATAATCATGTGCAGCAATTAGCTACGGAAGCACAGAGTCTGATGCACCTCAACAGAGGGAGTCCTCTGAAAACCTAGCAGCATGTAATATCGGACATCGTCCATTCTGGGATCAAGACCCTGTTCCACTGTTCGGACCTGCTATAGCATGGTGCACTTCAGCGACTGCAGTCAGCCAAGCCCAATGATCATGTGCAGCAATTAGCTACGGAAGCACAGAGTCTGATGCACCTCAACGGAGGGAGTTCTCTGAAAACTCAGCAGCAGGTAATATCAGACATCGTCCATTCTGGGATCAAGACACCGTTCCACTGTTGGGACCTAGAGTTGCTCGCACCTGGTCGAAGGGAGTACCTTCATCTCCACTCTCAGATCCAGTTCTAACATTGTCCATTGTGGGATCAAGTCACCGTTCCACTGTTCGTACCTGCTTGACTACTGTGTTAGTAGTATACAGAGCACTCCACACTGCTGGGCCTCAAACTGAACGCTGTATGCCTGTGTCGCGGTAGCCAGCGTTGATCTGAGGAACCTTCCGACCTCGCACACCTCACCCCAGGAGCTTCCGCCGGCACGTGGTGGGCCCTCTTTCACATAAAGCGGTAGCTAAAGGTGAACTGTGGGGCATATGTGCGTCGCAGTGGCCACAATGGTTTCTGAGTACCAGCAGGCTGAGAGCATCATTCACGCAGCCACCTTCACTCACGAGGTCAACCTCGTGGTGGTGTAAGCTGCGCAGACCTGGCAGACACGTTCACCATTCCAGAAGAGAACCACACCCAGAGAAACGTGCCTTTTATTCATATCCCTACGCTAGCCTTGCGTACGCCGAGCCAGCCCATTACGCTAAAGATTTGGGGGGGGGGGGAAAGGCACATACGCGCTATGTTTTCGAAATCTTCCCTACTGACTGTACTATTATGGTTCCGTCCACTATCTACTTCACTCAATAGACCATCAGCGTATGTTCACATGCCATGTGTGTGCTCTGCATACTCAAGTCTGTTTGGCACATCCCCTCAACACTTTACATTGTATACTTTTATAATCGAGAATCACTTGCCACCTTTGCACATACTTTGCTCCCATCTCTCCCCACATTCTGCATTGTGTAACAGAGGTGCTATGCAATGTTTGCTTTGTGTACATGGCTAGCCACGGTTCCCACAGTACGTAGTGTTGTTGTGTCTGATAGGTGTACATGTTGTTTGTCATGTTGTATACGATTATATAAGGTAGCACGTTTATTCATGAGCAGTGGTTTCTCCCATTTACATATCGCTGTCTTAAAGAGCATACAGAAGTTTTTATCACTTGTGCAAACTGTGACCACAATGGCAGTCATTCATTACTATGCAAGAATTTCCAACTGCATGACACTTCTAAGCTTACAGCCCCCAATCTTGCCTGCTTTCTTGAACGCACGCCAACTCCCACAATCACACCAACATTCACACAGCTTTCTAACAGCAGTTATCTGCTTCTCAATAACATGCACTCCTTCGGAATGTGAGGTGGCATACTGTATGTCCCTACTGTTTCAAACCGAGTAACTTCCTGTAGCAATGTCTATTCCCACCCAAACAAACTAACTCCCAAACTTCAACTTGGCCTTGAATCCCTACTTTGCGAACAGATTTCATTAAACTAACCAAACTAAAGCACTTTTCTTCTGAACAGAAGTGTCCCTCATTTCTGCAAAAGAAATGTATCGCCTGCAGATAGCACAAACTACCGGTAAAATACAGTCCCTTTTAAATTTGAACCTTCCATTACTCTGTGAATTGTTACACAATTTTCTACACATCTCACACTCAAGGTCTGGCACATTTGTTTAATACGGTCTCCTCTGGCCTTCTCACGCCTTTCAAACTGTTTTTGGTATAATACCACCCTTCAATCATTCGATCGTCTCTGGAATAACAGGAACAGTGCCCAAAATTCTCGCTCTCTTTGCGGCCATCCTACTACTATTTTTGCTTGTAAAAAATGACTGCGCTCCCTGTGGTAACAAGCATCTCCAACAGAATACGCCTCTATGCGAAGCTACATCAATACCGTGAAAAAATTGAACAACTTTTCGGCTGCCTGCCTCTATCTATTATCGGAGCCAGCTACAATATGACATTTATTTACACATATACAATCTGCGTGCAACCATCTTTCTATTGCAAACTTGCCCATTCGACTGGTGAATGGATGTATGCCTTGCCAACATCCCAACAATCGCTCTCGATATCCAGCAGGTAATGGAGTATCTTGAAAACCATGAACTCGATTGTTCAGGCAGTAGATCAATGGCGGATTCAACGCAAAAAGGTATCGTGGCGAAATGGGATTTCTGCGCAGCCGCGAAAGATCTACTGCAACGTACGACCTTTGACAACATTTTAGATTGCCTGCCAATTCAAATTGCCGCTCCAACATTCGAGGAACATTACTGTCCCTTCGAAGATATGAATTGGATTGCTTCCCTTTTCTCACACGATGGCAACAATGACCTCTTGGAACATTATGCATCTCATGCCGCTAAAGAACTTCCGGACTGCAATCTCCAAGACTTGTAAGAAATTCACGTTCTTCTTGGATTGATTTTTACCAACTTTTTTTACTTTTTCCTTTCAATTTTTTTAATACACTGCAATTGAACTATTTTCATACATTAATTTTCTAAGTATGCTCAGGCATTTGAACTCTGTTTTCATTATTGCCCCTTATGTGTCCAGTCTAACCAGAGATGGGTGATGTATGGCCTATCCAAATATGCTATTTACTTCCTAAATTAGCCTAAACCCGACATCCATTTTGAAACCATCTCTATTCTTTGTTCACACGTCTCTCTGCCTACCTGCTATCCACGAAGCCCTTTCACATAAATTTACTCATCCTCAGCCTCTACTCACGAGCTGGCGATCAACATCAAAATACACAACATTGTTTAGGAACTGGTTGTCACAGTGTGCCAATCGTATCCTACCTTTATTTTCATTATAGAATTGAGTCATTCATGTCGAATAGCTATTGTTTATGTCACATTGAACTGTTACATGTAATGTGGAATTCACTAATGCAGCAGCTTCAGATTTGAATATAACAGAATCGGTTGGAGTTTGCCTTAGCTCGGTGCCTTAGCTCTTTGCACAAGAATTTTTTTTTGAAAGAGCTGAAGACAATAATGTATAGTTTGACGAGAAGAGTACCTAATGTGCTTCTCAGAAGCACAATTTTTTGTTCCTCCTCAAAGTTCCGCTGTGACTAGAACTATTACCAATTCTGACACGCACCAGATTGAATCTACCGTACAAGAGATTGCTGACTGTTCTACTGTTGATAATTTTGGGTTACAACAAAGGAGTACCAGGGTACCGAAGAGGTTTGATGATTACAATTTGCAATTTTTTTTTTCCTTTTCTTAAAGGATACATGTGCTAATCGTATCCTACCTTTATTTTCATTATAGAATTTCGAGTCATTCAAGTGTAATAGGTATTCTTTATGTCACATGGAACTGTAACATGTAATGTGGAATTCACTGATGCAGGAGCTTAGATTTGAATACAGCAGAAACGTTTGGAATTTGCCTCAACTCTTGCACCAGTGGATCCATTTATGGCACTTAAATAAAGACACTCTTTATATAACTTTCAGACTCCATCGCTTTATTACACACAGCCACATTCTTAGACACACCTGATTTCACCATTTCTCTTCTCTGACATTGCAACATTCTGCATTATATTCTTCAAGATTATTTCTTTATTGCTGCTTCCTAAAACACTGCATTCGAGTCGTCAGAAAGTAAAGGTGAGTAGTTCGCTTCCCACACCCTGTATCGTATAAACACATACTAACACTACTTACACAGACATGCAAAAGTGGCCAGTATCCTACAACGCACACACACATCACTTTACAGCAATCAGCTCACAGCTTATGCTCACGGTTTCATCCCTGAGTCTTCAGACCAGTACCAGTGAGTACAAAATGCGAAGTGGGTCGCACACCGCTCGTCATACTAGCAAATAGCCCCATAGGATTCTGGAGAATGTAGTGACAGCGGCGGGTACACCTATGCCACGAGTAAAAAGTTTAAAATGCCATCCCTGGACACGTGTTTCGAGGTAATTGCCTCTCGTCAGCAGGGAGCAGGTACGTATGCGGGGTGCAGTAGACTGCCAAAAATTATCAGGTATAGTACCTCTCACGGCGCGCGGGTGCGGGATCCGGGCTCGTCAACCCATAGCTCAGGGAGCTTTAAATACAAAATGCGAAGTGGGTCGCACACCGCTCGTCATACTAGCAAATAGCCCCATAGGATTCTGGAGAATGTAGTGACAGCGGCGGGTACACCTATGCCACGAGTAAAAAGTTTAAAATGCCATCCCTGGACACGTGTTTCGAGGTAATTGCCTCTCGTCAGCAGGGAGCAGGTACGTATGCGGGGTGCTGTAGACTGCCAAAAATTATCAGGTATAGTACCTCTCACGGCGCGCGGGTGCGGGATCCGGGCTCGTCAACCCATAGCTCAGGGAGCTTTAAATACAAAATGCGAAGTGGGTCGCACACCGCTCGTCATACTAGCAAATAGCCCCATAGGATTCTGGAGAATGTAGTGACAGCGGCGGGTACACCTATGCCACGAGTAAAAAGTTTAAAATGCCATCCCTGGACACGTGTTTCGAGGTAATTGCCTCTCGTCAGCAGGGAGCAGGTACGTATGCGGGGTGCTGTAGACTGCCAAAAATTATCAGGTATAGTACCTCTCACGGCGCGCGGGTGCGGGATCCGGGCTCGTCAACCCATAGCTCAGGGAGCTTTAAATACAAAATGCGAAGTGGGTCGCACACCGCTCGTCATACTAGCAAATAGCCCCATAGGATTCTGGAGAATGTAGTGACAGCGGCGGGTACACCTATGCCACGAGTAAAAAGTTTAAAATGCCATCCCTGGACACGTGTTTCGAGGTAATTGCCTCTCGTCAGCAGGGAGCAGGTACGTATGCGGGGTGCTGTAGACTGCCAAAAATTATCAGGTATAGTACCTCTCACGGCGCGCGGGTGCGGGATCCGGGCTCGTCAACCCATAGCTCAGGGAGCTTTAAATACAAAATGCGAAGTGGGTCGCACACCGCTCGTCATACTAGCAAATAGCCCCATAGGATTCTGGAGAATGTAGTGACAGCGGCGGGTACACCTATGCCACGAGTAAAAAGTTTAAAATGCCATCCCTGGACACGTGTTTCGAGGTAATTGCCTCTCGTCAGCAGGGAGCAGGTACGTATGCGGGGTGCTGTAGACTGCCAAAAATTATCAGGTATAGTACCTCTCACGGCGCGCAGGTGCGGGATCCGGGCTCGTCAACCCAAAGCTCAGGCAGCTTTAAATACAAAATGCAAAGTGGGTCGCACACCGCTCGTCATACTAGCAAATAGCCCCATAGGATTCTGGAGAATGTAGTGACAGCGGCGGGTACACCTATGCCACGAGTAAAAAGTTTAAAATACCATCCCTGGACACGTGTTTCGAGGTAATTGCCTCTCGTCAGCAGGGAGCAGGTACGTATGTGGGGTGCTGTAGACTGCCAAAAATTATCAGGTATAGTACCTCTCACGGCGCGCGGGTGCGGGATCCGGGCTCGTCAACCCATAGCTCAGGGAGCTTTAAATACAAAATGCGAAGTGGGTCGCACACCGCTCGTCATACTAGCAAATAGCCCCATAGGATTCTGGAGAATGTAGTGACAGCGGCGGGTACACCTATGCCACGAGTAAAAAGTTTAAAATGCCATCCCTGGACACGTGTTTCGAGGTAATTGCCTCTCGTCAGCAGGGAGCAGGTACGTATGCGGGGTGCTGTAGACTGCCAAAAATTATCAGGTATAGTATCTCTCACGGCGCGCGGGTGCGGGATCCGGGCTCGTCAACCCATAGCTCAGGGAGCTTTAAATACAAAATGCGAAGTGGGTCGCACACCGCTCGTCATACTAGCAAATAGCCCCATAGGATTCTGGAGAATGTAGTGACAGCGGCGGGTACACCTATGCCACGAGTAAAAAGTTTAAAATGCCATCCCTGGACACGTGTGACGAGCAGTGTGCGACCAACTTTTGCATAATTTATTACGGCTTCCTTGAGCCAACGGGCTGACGAGCCTTGGATCTGCACCTGCGCGCCATGAGAGGTACTTGACCTGTTTTAATTACATTTTGGCAGTCCACACGGCACCCCTTCACACTGACCTGCTCCCTGCTGACGAGAGGCAACTACCTCGAAACACGTGTCCAGGGATGGCTAACGCAACACATACTGTTCTTTTTACACATCGTGGCATAGGCGTACCCGCCGTCGCCACTACATTTACCACAGTCCTTTGGGGCAACTTGCTGGTGTGACGAGCAGTGTGCGACCAACTTTTGCATAATTTATTACGGCTCCCTTGAGCCAACGGGCTGACGAGCCTTGGATCTGCACCTGCGCGCCATGAGAGGTACTTGACCTGTTTTAATTACATTTTGGCAGTCCACACGGCACCCCTTCACACTGACCTGCTCCCTGCTGACGAGAGGCAACTACCTCGAAACACGTGTCCAGGGATGGCTAACGCAACACATACTGTTCTTTTTACACATCGTGGCATAGGCGTACCCGCCGTCGCCACTACATTTACCACAGTCCTTTGGGGCAACTTGCTGGTGTGACGAGCAGTGTGCGACCAACTTTTGCATAATTTATTACGGCTCCCTTGAGCCAACGGGCTGACGAGCCTTGGATCTGCACCTGCGCGCCATGAGAGGTACTTGACCTGTTTTAATTACATTTTGGCAGTCCACACGGCACCCCTTCACACTGACCTGCTCCCTGCTGACGAGAGGCAACTACCTCGAAACACGTGTCCAGAGATGGCTAACGCAACACATACTGTTCTTTTTACACATCGTGGCATAGGCGTACCCGCCGTCGCCACTACATTTACCACAGTCCTTTGGGGCAACTTGCTGGTGTGACGAGCAGTGTGCGACCAACTTTTGCATAATTTATTACGGCTCCCTTGAGCCAACGGGCTGACGAGCCTTGGATCTGCACCTGCGCGCCATGAGAGGTACTTGACCTGTTTTAATTACATTTTGGCAGTCCACACGGCACCCCTTCACACTGACCTGCTCCCTGCTGACGAGAGGCAACTACCTCGAAACACGTGTCCAGGGATGGCTAACGCAACACATACTGTTCTTTTTACACATCGTGGCATAGGCGTACCCGCCGTCGCCACTACATTTACCACAGTCCTTTGGGGCAACTTGCTGGTGTGACGAGCAGTGTGCGACCAACTTTTGCATAATTCAGTACCAGTGAGTAGTTTGCTTCCCATTCCCGCTATACTCTAAACGCATTCTAACACCACCTGCACAGCTATCCTACAGCGGCCAGTATGCTACAGTGCCCAGACCACATCAGTTTACACCACTCAGCTCACGGTTTAGGCGCACGCTTTCATCCCCGAGTGTACCGGCACCTCACCTCAGCACAATCTCACTCTGCGCAAAACAGCACTTTCACACCGGTAGAGATAGATACTTCAGCACATCAGTTTACAACACTCAGCTCACTGTTTAGGTGCACGCTTTCATCCCCAAGTGTACCAGCACCTCAGCACCCTCTCACTCTCGGCAAAACAGCACTTTCACACTGGTAGGACTAAATACTTCGCTTCACACTCCCTGTATAGCACACCCTAAACACCCCACAGACATTACAGAGCTCCTACCCTCCCCTTTCCTACCTTTTTTTTGCCCTTTTCCCCTTTACTAGTTTCGACGGAATCACAAAATGGTGGCCAACACTTCCTAGTTGCAACCGCTCGCAACGCTCACAGCCAATAAGCAGCAAGCTCTTGCTCGTAATGCCTCAGCCAATCAGATGGCAGATTTCCCAAATATCGATATCTGCAAATTTTGATATTTCTCCAAAACTACTGAACGGATTTACACAAAATAAACAAAAGCATGCTTTCTAGACCAAGACCCTTCTCCCTGCCAAATTTGGGGCAATTCCATTCACCTGTTCGACCTGTAGCCTTGTCTAAAGTTTCCTATGGAAATTAACATGGAGAAAACACGTTTTTGGACCCCCTTTTGTCTCAGCCCCCCCCTTAATGAATCACCCCCAAACTTTTCACATAGGAGCTGATATGAACAAAGAATTAGTTTGGAAGATTTCATGAAGATTCATCAAACGACGCCAAAGTTATAAGCAAAACAAGTAGGTAATATCAGGCAAAATTACTGAATTCTCATTGTGATTAATAGGCCCGATTCACAAACTGCATTTTGTAGTACATAAATTAATACTCTAGTAGTGTTACTCGGATACTGAAAAATCCAGTTCCCAAACCTACAGCCTGATATCTCTGCCTCCACTCCTCCTACATTTTCTGTGTGGAAATCTTCACCATGGTGGTGGAGTTATGCACACCTAGGTATAAACTTTGGTAGTAAATGTAGGTGGAGCCAAGGGAAGTGGTGGGAAGGTGGGGAATTATTACTCATACATGGAAGAAAATTAAGAATAATTACTCAATACACATTTGGTATATGTATATATACTTATAGTGAAAAATATTTTGAAACAGTATAAGAATAATTTTGGGTTGTTGTGGTATGTTTTTATTGCATTTTCAGTACATGAACAGGTACCATAACAACCACTACAGTGTCGTGAGGCATACCGGTCTGAGTCCAATAATACCACTGTCAGACTGTGTGCAATAAAAACAGATTGGCTGGCTTTTATGCCCACCAGCCATTGTAATATGTATGTAAACCCCACATATCACCCACACAGAGACCCTGCTTACACCCTTCACCTGATCCATGAGCCACCTGGTGGCTGTTAGGGGACTGCGTCTCGACATCTCTCCAGGGGCCTCATACTTTCTCTAACATTTTTGGGCCTCCCTGTACCAGATATACCACTTTTATGCCCTTATGTACCAATCCAGATTAGATTTCCAAGCCTGTATCATTGTAACGTTCTTTGGCCCAAGATTCTGATCAAATCTCGACGTGCAACCATCAGGGCAACATTAGAAAACACGAGTAGCAGTCCAATGTTTGTTTCTCCCAGCTGTGGAGTAAGTTCCGGCGAAAAATCCAGGACAAAAGATATTCAGTAACACACTTTGTACCTGAAATCTTGAATCTTAGAGCAGCCACCCCAATAGTGTGCAACAAAGTACTCCTTTGCTGGCATCCCCAATGGCAGAGACCATTGTCAATTATACCCGTATGAAATTACCTGGACCTTATAAATTATGCCCTATGGTGCAATTTCAGTTGGATCAATTGGAATCCCACCCATATCGACACCTGTCCTGGCTAGCGGCACTCCGCTTCCCAGTCATCATCTGCCCAGGTATTGTTCCTAGTTTTCCTTTAGGCTATACAGCGGAGGGAGATTACTTTGTAGGAGGGTAGAGTATATTTGGGATACATTGTGGCTGGTTGAGGGGGCTATAAAGGCCTGTACTCCAGAGGTGTCTCGTATTGTGCCTGTCGCACCAAATTTGCATGTTCTTGAAGTAAGTGTCTTAATTGCTGGTACTGTAGGAACTAGTTCCCTCTCAATTCATACTTCTGTAGATCGGGAAAGATATCTAATTGTCTCATCAAACGTCACCAAGATAGGATATACCCAGTGGGTCGAACTTTCTATAACCCCCTATGTTGTGTATTTCCTTCAGTTGTTCTGAATCCAACAGTGAGCCTTCAACGTCAACTTACCTTTCCAACCCAGGGTCCAAGTGGCCCAATTAAAATAGCTGTGGAGGCAGGCAGTGGTGTTGAATCTATTCCCCCATAGAGTCGTTGGACATAGATATCTAGGTCCATTGCCCATTTATCCGCCATCAGCGATGTTTCTTGCTAAGTGGAGAAGGCCCAGTCATTGATCACTTGCACTTGTATTGACCAATAAAATAGTTGAAAATCCAGGAGATCTATTCCTCCCTCCACGTGCTTCCTGATCAGGACTGTCAAGACTATCCTTGGTGTCCCCAATCCCTCAGTAGCCCTTATGTCACCTCATCCACAGACCAGAAAAACTAGTCTGAAACCTCAATGAGAAAGTTTTGCAACACATACATTTTGGTAGGTAAATCATTTAATAAAGGGCTTCCCTTCCCAACATGGATAGCAAGAACTTCTCCGTTGTCCTGCATCGGCACTGTAGGCCATAAGGATTTTTGTCAGATTTTCCCTACAAAATATTTTGCTGTCCATTGACATGAAGATCTTGAGATATGTAAATCCCACGGGTTCCTGCTTTGGAGGATAGTTCCAACTTCTCTCAGGATCATCGTTGGATGACAGAAATACTACTGATTTGTGCCAATTAATACCAATCCCTGAGTATGACCTAAACACCTACAGGATCTTCAGCACTCTTGGGGTGGAGCGCTCCGGGTCAGCCAGGTAGAGAGGAATGTCTTCCATGTATAAGGAAGTGACATCCTCCCACTCTGGGTCCTACCATTTTCCCCTTATTAATGCAGATTACTACATCCACATTACGAGTGGCTCAATCAACACGCAAGAAATATGGGGGACAGTGGACAACCCTGCCGGGTACCCATGCCAAACTTGGATTCTCTTGAGAATGCCCCATTCACCTTGACCATAGCTACGGGGACTGTATTTAGCAATATCACCCAAGACAAAAATGTCAGGCCGGACCCCATCTTGCACAAGATCACCATCAAGTAGGGCCACTCAAGGGAGACGAATGTCCCTTCAGCATCCAAGGCTAATAGGATGGCCGGTTCATCAATATGATCTCTGCACATAAGACACCCATCCAGTCTCCGGAGATTATGTCTTGGCGCCCGGAAAAAACCCAATTGATCAGGGACCACAAGGGTATACACCACCTGCATCAAGCAGTTAGCTAGAACTTTTGCCAGGACCTTGGTTCCCAGGTTCAACAGTGATATTGGCCTGTGGGAAGCACAGTCCCCATGTGGTTACCCTCTCTTGTGGATTATGACTTTTGTCATACATATGAGGTCTCGTGGGAGTGTGCGCTCACTTTTCATCCTGTAAAACATTGTGCAAGTGGGCTCATTATTGAGGTCCTGATGCATTTGAAAAATTCAGACAGCAGCATGTTAGGGTGCAGGGATCTACCCTCTTTCATCTGAACCAGAGAATTCAATAGCTCAGCCTCTGTGATCTCCACTTCCAAAGAACAACTGGCCTCTTCTCCGTGTTAGGGGGCTGGGATATCGGTATTGAATAATTAATGTTAATTTTTTAACATTTAAAGTAACACTTAATTTAAAAAAATGTATCTTTTTAACTTATTCCAAATACGAGTGGCCCGATTCACAGAACTAACTTAAGACAAAATCCTAAACTTACTACTTTTGGTATTCACAGAAGGCACTTACGACTACCAACTTCACATCCGCACTCGGGCCGGAATTTCCGTCCCGGGACAGAATTTCCGCCCAGGGCCGGAGATTCCACCCGTGGCAGAAGTTCTGGCCCAGGGCGGAAGTTCTGGCCCGGGGCAGAAGTTCCGCTCCAGGGCGGAATCTCCAGCCCGGAATCTCCGCTATTGGGCCGGAATACCCGCATTTTGGCCGTTTCAGCATTACCTCAATGCTAAACACCTGTTCAAAAGCCTACCATCCCCCACCATGCATCAGCTGACACACTGCAGCCAATCCCAGCCCTGCAGCACATATGAAAGCAGAGCAGACACACAGAAACTCTTTCAACATGTCGCTGAATGTGTTTGTTGCTCTGCCCCTTGCCATGCGGCAAGGAGACTTGGGGAGGAGAAGAGCAGGGATCTTCAGACAAAGGATCATCCTATTTGGGATGTCCAGCCAAGATGTAAGGGCCAGATACCGTTTCCCTCCAGTAGTCATCTTGGAGATGGTATGTGATTGGGAGGAGGAACTTGACTCGGTGACCTGCTGCTTCCATGCCATTCTAGCCTATCTGAAGGTCCTTTCTGCTCTCCATTTTGTTCAACTCAATCCTGGAGTACTTCTTCTTCACCCTCTTCTTTTCGTCCTGCCACTTCTTCTCGATGTCCTGGACTGTGCGTCTGTCCTCCCCCTGCCCGGAATTTCCAGCCCGAGTGCGTATGTAAAGTTAGTAGTCGTAAGTGCCTTCTGTGAATACCAAAAGTTTAGGATTTCGTCTTATGTTAGTTCTGAGAATCGGGCCCATACTTTTTAACCAAATGAAGTACAATGAAATAAAAATGTTAGTGAGGGTAGATGTTTTTAAATTATTGTTTAATGATGAACATTAATAAGTTAATTTGTTATATTTCAATTATGTTATAATTTATTACACATTTAATTTGAAGCGTTAATGCATTGTAACATTCGGTTTCATTAGTTTCAGGTCAATATATTATCCTACACTGTTTTTCATCAATATTTTGCATTGATATTACCTACTGGCGGTCGCCAGTAGGTAGTTATAGTTAGGACCTATTTTCCACAGGAAATCCGCAACATTCTATTCCCAATAAGTCTGGTGCCGGTTGATGAATCTTCACAACATTTTCCAAACTTTTGGCCAGCTCCAGTCCGCTCCTATCCTGAAAGTTTTGTGGTGATTCATCAAGCGGGGGCTGAGAAAAAAGGGGGGTCCCAAAACGCGTTTTCCCCATTCAATTTCCCATAGGACCTGTTGACGCAGCTACAGCCCGAACTGCTGAACGAAATTACACCAAATTTGGCAAAGAGGTAGTCCTCAGTTCAGACTTGTGCCTTTTGCATAAATGGTATAAATCCGTTCAGTAGTTCGTGAGAAAATTAGAGTTAAATGTATGGATATATCTATGGCCTCGGAGGATCCGCGCACCCTATGCGCACCCTGAGCACACCCTCTACGCACCGTGTGTGCACCCTCCCGATCACACGCTGAATGCTAATTGGCTGTCAAGTGTCTGTCTACATTCGAAACCAGGAACTGTTGGCAGCCATTTTGTGCCTCGGTAGAAGCGAGGCTGATTCAGTAAGGGAAATAAGTGTGAGAAAGATGTAAAGGGGGCAGGGAAGAAATACTCTGACTCTCTAGTGTTGCTTAGTGGGGTTGGACCCCCTTTTATTTTATTTTTTTTAAACGGCAAAATGCGCGCATGGTGCGTGGATCCTGGAGAGAAGAAAAAAACCCGAAGCGCGGGCTTCCGCGCTTCCTTAATAATTAGCTCCCCGGGGGCAAAATCTGTAAACATTAATGGGGGCACAGGGGGCCCCACAGCCCCGGGGACCGCTACCCCCCGGGGTTAGAAAATAGATAGGGTGGGGGTGCTGAACGGCCCTCCCAAGCCCTGGGGACCACCACCCCTGGGGCTTTATTGTTTGAGGGAGGGGGCTGCGTGGCCCCCCTCCTGGAGCCCTCGAGGGCCCTGGGGACCGCCACCCCCCGGGCCGGCTCCTACAGTGTCCTGGGGTGCCCACCCCCAGGACAATGTTGTTTGCTATGAGAGGGCGGGAGTCTCCCACCCTCCCATAGCAAACTTCGTTTGGATTTTGAAAGAGAGAGCAGGGAAACCTGCTCTGTCTTTCAAAATCCAAACGATATTGCTTTTCCACACGGGGAGCTGCATGTCAGCAGCTCCCCATGTGGAAACGCAATGCCGGCTCCCGAAGGACGCGGGGAGCCGGCTAGGACCGTGGGGGCATTGGGGCTCCCCCCAAGGTCCCCAACGTGTTTTAATCAACCCCGGGGGATGGGGTCCCCGGGGATAATAAAAATTAGTGATTGGGGCTATTTTTTTTTTACGGTAAAAATAGGAGTCGCGAATCCTAACGCATTGGGTGCACGATTTCTTTAACGTAGGGTGCGCGATTCCTAAATATATTACTTTTATGAGTAGTTTAGATTATGTCTTCAATTAATGTTCACATAAAATACATATATATATGTTTTTTGACATTTAAAATATTTAGCGGGATTCGCGCACCCACCGCGTGAAACACGCATATGACGTATCACGGAAGCGTGCAAGCGTCGCGTAACGTGCTTCGTACGTGTCGCGTAAAGGCTTGGAGTCACGTACCGGTCGCAAGGGCAATCGTCCACAAAAATACGTACCCAACGCATACCGTAGGGGGATGCTTTCACGCAGGGATCGAGAAAGGTGCGCATAGGGTGCGGGAATCCCCCAAAAAATGTACAATAAATTAATAATAAAGTATTGAAAATATAGTTTACAAAATATTTTTAAAAATATAACAAATATATGTTTTAAAAATTTACTATTTTTTTTAAAAAAACATTAAAAACAAATATTTTTTAATTTTTAAAAGAATTAATTGAAAAAATAAGTTACAAAAATAGTGAAAAAAAATATTAAAAAACCACAATTAAAGGGATTAACACACTGAAATAGAAAATGTAGAAATCCAATGAAAATCATTAAACATCATAGCTTTAGAGATGAGTTATAGATAGGAATTAGCATTTAAAAAACCTTTGAAATTCACTGAAAAAACCATAGGTTTCATGCACGTTATAGTTAGGAATTGGCATTTAAAAAACCTTAGAAATTCACTGAAATAACCATAGGTTTCAGGGGTGTTATAGTTAGCTGGACATTTCCCTCGTACAAAACACTAGAAATTCCCCCATTATAGTTAGTTCAGCTAACTTTAACTCACGCCCCCGCGATGCACTGCTGATGACGTCACATATTACATCACTCATGACATGGTCAGTGACATCACTCATGACATCACTGATGACATCTCAAATGACATCACTGATGACATCGCTGATGATGTCATTCATGTGATCATTTGATGCTTCTTGTCACACCCTAATATAACCTTTGATACACCCACTCTAAATTACATATTGCCACTCTCATATACACAGACATAGACACTCCAACACCAATAAGTACATACCCCATCACAGAGTCTTACGTCTAAACACCCATCCACTCACCCACCCGTACAGTCACTCATACTTATGGTCACTCAGTACAGGACTATCATATGCACTCATACACCTATATAGACACTCCCACACCGCTACTCATCCATAGAGTTACTCACACATATACTCAGTCATGCAAGTAATTGATCACACTGCCATTTACTCACCTATACAATTATACACGCACAAGCTCAATTACTCATACAAATACTAGCAAATTCTTATGGTCTTATACAATCAATGATACAAGCATACACTCATCCATACAGCCACTCACACTATCATGCACTCTCAGTTATAGTTATTTCTGTACTCCAACATACATATATACTGCCATTCACATATGTAGTAAATTACACATGTATTAATGAAATATATATTCACTCACTAACACAACCATACATACACTCACCCACCCATACAGTCCATCACAGATGCACTCTTAAAACCATGCACCCAGTGAATCACCCACTCACACATCTATGCACAGAGTCACACACACTCCACCCACACAAACACTCAGGCACCCATACAGATACTCAGACAACCAATCAATAACCCATATAGAAACTCATGTAGCTGTTCACAAACCCATGCAGCTGCTTACACACCAAAAGACAGACAGATACAGACATTCACACAGTTTAGTCACTAGTCCGCAGTTACATAGATTTAATCACTCACTTATAGAGTCAGTCACGCACCTACTAAATCATCCAATCACACACTTATACACCCACTCATTCTTCCATAGGCCTTTCCCTATATATATAAAACATATTTAAACTTTACAGAAACACACAGTCACTGGATGATGTCATCAATGATGTCATTTGAGATGTGATCAGTGATGTCATCAGTGATGTCACTGACTATGTCATGAGTGATGTAATATGTGACGTCATCAGCAGTGCATTGCGGGGGTGCGAGTTACAGTTCACTGAATTAACTGTAACGGGGGAATTTCTAGGGTTTTGTATGAGGGAAATGTCCAGCTAACTATAACACCCCTGAAACCTGTGTTTTTTTCAGTGAATTTATAATTTATAGAAATATATAGCTTTTCTCGCACTCTCAGTAATCCATAAATGAATTCACTCCGCTTCAGCGTGCTTTTGCATTTGGTGTTATTTAATAAAGCATACCAGCAACCCCTACGCGTTTAGGTCTCCACGAGATCTTGATCACGGGGATAAAACAAACACAAAGTGCGGCGTTTCAACCTCATTTTTAAAAACAGGATGACATCATGTCTTGCAATGTATCGCTTTGCATTGTGGTATCTGTAGTTTTTCTTAAACATTCCATATTCGAAAACTTCACATCTCTTCCACATTTGTAATAAATGCGTGAATTAAACTGCGATGTTAAACACTTTCAACATGTATAATCATAGTAAATGTCAACCATGTAATTTATGATACATTTCAATAGCAATCTACCTACTCACAATGTATTCGTATCATAAATTAGTATATAAATCATTAGAAATAGCTGTCAACAGTTAAGGTCACGCCCTCCAGCGGGCCTAATTTCACTATACTTACATATGGAATACCTCCATTATCTAATTCCTTGTAAATTATTTCATATATGGACCTTATATTGATCCTCCAGTGGATCTACTATTTCAATATCAATATTAAATGTTTTGACTCCAGTTCGCATATTTCTTTTCTCCATGAAATCATCACTAATTCATTATTCATACAATTACACACAATTGTGTTGATGTCAGATCGTAAGTGAAGCAATAAAATCTCACTAAAAAGATATTTTTCACTAAAAAAAGGGGAACTACTATAATTGATACTTTTCAACATAATCATAAAGTACTGTTATTAAGCAAAAAAGTGAATTGTTTCTTGTCACATTAGAGAACTATAGTCTATGGTCTTTACAAATGCGAATGTAACTCTTCGTCCTGATTTAATCCCAACGGGGTCAGTGTTCGAAAATTTAAAATGTGTTTGGACTTCTTCTGTCTCAATATCTTTTCTCGATCATCGCCCCTTGCATTCAATTCAACTTGCTCCACTGCATAAAATGTCAGTTTCTTCCAATTGCTACCATGTTCTTTTTCCCTATGCTTAGCAATGGCGGTACTTCTGTCTACGTTAGTTGTTGCTCTGACGTGTTCAAGGATACATTTCTTTAACTCACAGATGGTACTGCCCACATATTTTAATGAGCATGGGCATTCCACTATGTAAATTACGAACTGGCTCTTGCATGTTATTAGTTGATTTATTTTTCACATTTTCTTATTAGCTATTTCAATTTCTTTCGTGTTTTTTGCAATTATGCAAACTTTGCAGTTCGTGGATTTGACAAAGCCCATTGTTTTTAGCCAATTTTTGGGTCGTGTATTTACAAAGTGACTGTGAACTCGTTGGTCCTTTAAGTTGTTTGCTCTTCTGTATGTCACTTATAGGAGAATTTCCCACTATCCTTGCCACTGTCGGGTCCAATTGTAATATGTTCCAATTTTTACATAGTATCCTAATAATTTGTTTATTTTCTGTGGAGAATGTCGTGATAAGACGGATTTCCTGGTTATTTTCCTCTTGTTTCTCATATTTATTCTTAGTTTTAATCAATTCTGTTCTTGCAAGTTTTTTAGTTTTTTGATGGCAGGCATGTATCAACCTTTGTTTTATATTTGCGTCTCCTGAATCTTGCACACATAGCCTGGCTATATCTTTGCCACTCTGATTTCTCAGAACAAATTCTCCAAATCCTCAGGAATTCTCTGAATGGAATACTATTGATGGTACTTAATTGATGGAAACTCTCAGCATAGAGTATAGCATTTGTAGCTGTGCTTTTACGATGTAATTAAGAGTGGACTTGATTTTCATGAATATAGATCTCTGTATCCAAAAAGATGGTTCGCTCTTCACTTATATTGTAGATAAATTTTAAGATGGAATCAGTATTGTTCAGAACCTCAAAATATTCTGCAAATTCTTCCCTACTTCCATCCCATATGATAAACAAATCATCAATGTAGCGTAGCCACATGACGATCTTGTTAACGAAATGATCATTTCTAGTACTCCATGCATGATTATGTTCCCACCATCCTATGGTGAGGCATGCATAACTGGGACTGAATGAAAATCCAATGGCCATTCCGTTCGCCTGCCTATATATTTCATCTCCAAACATAAATATGTTTTCAGTAAGGCATATTGGAATCATCTCCAATAGCATTTTATTGTGGTTGGAGAATTAGATATTCCGCTCTTTCAGAAAGAATTTGCAGACAGTCATACCAATTTCATTGTTGATGTTCGTATAGAGTGATATTACGTCCATTGATATCAATTTATATGATGTTGCCCATGGAATTTCCTGTATGTGGCGTAACAAGTCACCAGTGTCTTGTAGATAAGATGTTCATTTTTTTTTTTACATAAGGAAATAAGTAGATATTCAAATAATTTGCTATGGGTTCTAATAGCGCGCCCTTCGCCGAAAGGATCGGTCTGCCAGGCGGTTTGGTGGGATGTTTATGGATTTTTGGCAGAAAATATATGCTCAAAACGGATGACAGCATTGAAATTAAGTTGACAGACAAAGGTGGAAACATTATCATACTGGAAAAAGAACAGTATATACAAGAAGCACATTCACAATTAAGGAACAGAAACTTCTATGAGAGACTTAAGTATAATCCCACCAAAAATCTTAAATTGGAATTGGACCAGAAAATAATTAAGTGGAAAAGTAATAACCTCTTGGATGAAGACGAGGCGAATTACCTTACCACAGAACATGAATGAATGAATGAATGAATGAATGAAGGAATAGTACTTATAGAGCGCATGGCTACCATAGGCCTCCCAGCGCTAGAGAAAAGCCGCCAGACAATCAAGCAGTCAGACACTTCCGGAGAACAGCAGGGTCTTAAGTTGTTTGCGAAATATGAGATGATTGGTCTCAAGTCGGATATGATCTGGGAGCTGATTCCAGCCTTTAGCCGCAATGAGGGAAAAAGGACGACCCCCACTCCGGACTCGATGTACTCTGGGAATTATAGCTAGATATTTTTTCTCAGAGCGTGGGGATCTGTTTGGGAGGTACGGGAGAATAATGGATCGAAGGACCGGCGGGGACTTAGCTGAGAGTACCTTATGAACAATGCACAAGGCCTTACATCCCAAAACAGCGACCATCTATTTTCTGCCAAAAATCCATAAACATCCCACCAAACCGCCTGGCAGACCGATCATTTCGGCGAAGGGCACGCTATTAGAACACATAGCAAATTATTTGGATAGCTACCTATTTACTTATGTACAAAAATAATTAACATCTTATCTACAAGACACTGGTGACTTGTTACATCACATACAGGAAATTCATCAACAATGAAATTGGTATGACTGCCTGCAAATTCTTTCTGAAAGAGTTGAATATCCAATTCTCCAACCACAATAAAATGCTATTGAAGATGATTCAAATATGCCTTACTCAAATCATATTTATGTTTGGAGATGAAATATATAGGCAGGTGAACGGTACGGCCATGGGATTTTCATTCAGTCCCAGTTATGCATGCCTCACCATGGGATGGTGGGAACATAATCATGCATGGAGTACTAGAAATGATCATTTCGTTAACAAGATCGTCATCTGGCTATGCTACATTGACGATTTGTTTATCATATGGGATGGAAGTAGGGAAGAATTTGCAGAATATTTTGAGGTTCTGAACAATACTGATTCCAACTTAAAATGTACCTACAATATAAGTGAAGAGCGAACTATCTTTTTGGATACAGAGATCTATATTCATTAAAATCAAGTCCACTCTACATTACATCGTAAAAGCACAGCTACAAATGCTATACTCTATGCTGAGAGTTTCCATCAATTAAGTACAATAAATAGTATTCCATTCGGAGAATTCCTGAGGATTCGGAGAATTTGTTCTGAGGAATCAGAGTGGTGAAGAAATAGCCAGGCTATGTGTGCAAGATTCAGGAGACGCAAATACAAAACAAAGGTGATACATGCCTGCCATCAAAAAACTAAAAAACTTGCAAGAACAGAATTCATTAAAACTAAGAATAAACATGAGAAACAAGAGGTAAATAACCAGGAAATACTTCTTATCACAACATCCTCCACAGAAAATAAACAAATTAATAGGATACTACGTAAAAATTGGAACATATTACAATTGGACCCGACAGTGGCAAGGATAGTGGGAGATTCACCTAAATTGACATACAGAAGAGCAAACAACTTAAAGGACCAACTAGTTCACAGTCACTTTGAAATAAACGACCAAAAAATTGGCTAAAAACAACGGGCTATGTCAAATGCACGAACTGCAATGTTTGCATAATTGCAAAAAACACGAAAGAAATTGAAATGGCTAATAAGAAAATGTGGAAAACAAATCAACTAATAACATGCAAGAGCCAGTTCGTAATTTACATAGTGGAACGCCCGTGCTCATTAAAATATGTGGGCAGTACCATCTGTGAGTTAAAAAAACGTATCCTTGAACACATCAGAGCAACAACTAACGTAGACAGAAGTTACGCCATTGCTAAGCATATGGAAAAAGAACATGGTAGCAATTGGAAGAAACTGACATTTTATGCAGTGGAGCAAGTTGAATTGATCGCAAGGGGCGGTGATCGAGAAAAGATATTGAGACAGACGGAGTCCAAACACATTTTAAATTTTCGAACACTGACCCCGTTGGGATTAAATCAGGAAGAAGAGTTACATTCGCATTTGTAAAATCATAGACTATAGTTCTCTAATGTGACAAGAAACAATTGACTTTTTTGCTTAATAACAGTATTTTAGGATTATGTTGAAGTGTATCAATTATAGTAGATCCCCTTTTTTCAGTGAAAAATATCTTTTACGTGAGATTTTATTGCTTCACTTCCGATCTGACATCTACACAATTAAGTGTAATTGTGTGATTAATGAATTAGCGATGATTTCATAGAGAAAAGAAATATGCGCAGTGGGGTCAAAACATTGAATATTGATATCGAATTAGTAGATCCACTGGAGGCTTAATATAAGTTCCATATATGAAATAATTGACAAGGAATGACATGATGGAGGTATTCCATATGTAAATACAGTGAAATTAGGCATATTGGAGGGCGTGACCTTAACTGTTGACAGCTATTTATAATGATTTATGTACTAATAAATGATACGAATATATTGTGTGTCGATAGCTATTGAAATGAATCATAAATTACATGGTTGACATTAACTATGATTATACATGTTGAAAGTGTTTAACATCGCAGCTTAATTCATATTTATTACAAATGTGGATGGGATGTGAAGTTTTCGAATATGGAATGTTTAAGAAAAACTACAGATACCACAATGAAAAGCGATACATTGCAGGAAATGATGTCATCCTGTTTTTAAAAATGATGTGGAAACGCCGCGCTTTGTGTTTGTATGATCCCAGTGAGCAAGGTCTCGGCGGAGACCGAAACGAGTAGGGGTTGCTGGTATTCTTTATTAAATGACACCGAATGCAAAAGCACGCTGAAGCGGAGTGAATTAATATACAGATTACTGCGAGTGCGAGAAAAGCTCCTTTGGAGTAAGTTTGTAAGGATAATAACGGCAAGGCTCTGTCGTATTTCAAACGCACCGCCGGAGAGCGCCCGCATGACCGGACCAGTGGGCCACATACGGAAGGAATATATGTATATATATGTATATGTATATGTATATGTATATGTATATGTATATGTATATGTATATGTATATTCACAGAAAAAAACATAGGTTTCAGGCACGTTATAGTTAGGAATTAGCATTTAAAAAACCTCCGAAATTCACTGAAAAAACCATAGGTTTCAGGGGTGTTATAGTTAGCTGGACTTTTCACTTGTACAAAACCATTGAAATTCCCCCGTTATAGTTAGTTCAGCTAACTATAACTCGCGCGCCCGCAATGCACTGCTGATGACGTCACATATTACATCACTCATGACATGGTCAGTGACATCACTCATGACATCACTGATGACATCTCAAATGGCATCACTGATGACATCATCCAGTGAATGTGTGTTTTTCTGAAAATTAAATATGTTTTATATATGTATATCTCAAGGTCGATGGAAGAATAAATGGGTATATAAGTGTCTAAATGGATGATTTGTTTTAGAAAAATTGATTGTGCAACTGACTGATTAAGTGTATCATAGTGAATACATGGCTTAGTGAGTAATGTTTAAATATGTAAATATCTGTATCAGTCTCTCACTTTGTGTATAAGTGGCTGCATGGGTTGGTGAGTAGCTACATGGGTGTCTATATAGGTTATTAGTTGGTTTTTTGAGTATCAGTCTGAATGTCTGCATGGTTCGGTGGGGGGTATTACGTAGTGCATAGGTGCATGAATGAGTGACTCACTGTTTGTATGAGTTGAAGACAGCATGTGTGCAGGACTGTATGGGTGGATGAGTGTGTATATGGGTGTGTTAGTGAGTGAATGACTGTCTCAATAGTGTCTTTATGAGTAACTTCATATGTTTTAAACTAGTATATGTGACTATTGGTGTATATAAGTGAGTATATGTGAGAGTGAGAGATTGAAAGAGTTCCTATATGAATAATTATGTGTTTCTATAAGTGATTGTTTAAAAGACTAAGTATGTGTAAGTTTCCGTAGAAGTAAGTGTGGTGGTGTGTGTATAACTGTATATGCAAGTAAATGTATGTTTGATTCTTTATTAGCATGAGTGACTATGTGTGTGAGTAACTCTATGGATGAGTGGCATTGTGTAACAGGATGTATAGGTGTATGAGTACATATGATGAGTGAGTACATGTATGAGTGACTGTATAGGACTGTTGGTGAATGAGTGGATGTGTATGTGGATCTTAGAATTACTGAAGAGGTTGTTGTAACTGGTATTGGTATGTCCATTGTTTTGAAAATTTTAGTCTCTATTTTTGAATGTGTGTATCAAAGGTTATATTAGGGTGAGAGGAGGTCTGCCACTCTATCACAAGGATGATGTCATCAGTGATGTCATTTGAGATGTCATCAGTGATGTCATGAGGGATGTCACTGACCATGTCATGAGTGATATAATATGTGACGTCATCAGCAGTGCATTGCGGGCGCGCGAGTTATAGTTAGCTGAACTAACTATAACGGGGGAATTTCAATGGTTTTGTACAAGTGAAAAGTCCAGCTAACTATAACACCCCTGAAACCTATGTTTTTTTCTGTGAATTTCAAAGGTTTTTTAAATGCTAATTTATAACTATGCCTACAGAGATAGGACATGTGAAGAAAGAAGAAAAAATGCACAGAAAGAAAAAAAAGAAGTGCAGAAAGAAGCAACAGAAGTCCTCAAAGACGAAGAAAAGTGCAGGAAGAAGGATAACGTGCAGAAAGAACAAAAAGAAGAGCAGAAAGAAGCCTTGTTGCAAAATCATCCTGTACCCTCAACTTTTTCAGACGGATACTGGTGGTAACTGAGTCTGACTAACCAGTCCTAGAGCCAGTGCTATGTTAAAAGACACTTAGAATACAGTGAAAACACCTACATACACTAGGGAACATTATGCGTTAGGGTCCCCCTGTGATTAGCATGACCTCCTCTGTAAGCCCCTAGTATATAATAGGGCAGGGGGATTAAAACTACCTCTTAAAACAGGCCACAGGGCGTTTTTGCACATGTTAACTCAGGCCCCGTCCCCTCCCTTCACCACTGTGTAAACACGCCCTGTGTCCGTTTTTAGTTGGGAGATTAAGTTCATTTGAATCCTGAGGGTCCCTAGGGTCCAACTAGCCCACTAGGTACCTCCAGTAAGTGCCACAGAGCTGCGTTGCAGAGAGGTGTAAAAAGTGGCACGGCCTGGACCACCTCTCTGCAATGCAGCTCAGTGGCGCTTACTGGAAGCACTTGGTGGGCTAGTTAGCCCCCAGGGGCCCTCAGTATTGAAGGGAAATTATATCCCAATTTAAAACGTGCCATAGTGCGTGTTTGCACACGTCACCTCAGGCCCCGTCCCCTCCCTTCACCACTGTGTAAACGCACCCTGTGGCTGTTCTAAGTTGAGAGATTAAGTCCCCTTGAATCCTAAAGGCCCCTAGGGTCAAACTAGACCACTAGGTACCTCCAGTAAGCGCCACAGAGCTGCGTTGCAGAGAGGTGTAAAAAGGGTCTTGGCCTCAGAACACCTGTCTGCAGCGCAGCTCCCTGGCGCATACTGGAGATGCCTGTTGGGCTAGTTGGCCCTCAGGGACCCTCAGTATTGAAGAGGAATTAATTCCCCAACTTACAACTCGCCAGGGGGCGCGTTTGCAGAGTGCTGCAAGGAGGGGGCGTGCCCTCCGGCACGATGCCAGTCTTTTATTTATTTTAATTTTTTAAGAAGGGGGGCTGTGTGGTTCCCCTTCTTATTCTAATTTATTGGCCCTGATGACCCCATCCCCCAGGGCCTGTCTCCTAATTATATTTTTTTGACCCCAATCCCCAGGGCCGGCCACTGTTTTTAATTATTTTAAAAAAATATATCTTTATAGACACACCTAGGACATGCTGGACAAACCGTACGTACCTATCACCATGATGATTTGCGTGATATTCATTAAAAGGCGACTATGCATACAATGAATCCGCGTGGAATGGATTTACACCACTAGTGAAGCTCTGACATGTCTGATGCCCTACCGTGCCTAATCCCGGTAGACACCCTTGTCGTTTACTTATACAAACATGGGTAGCTATTGACGGTCACATTTAATACACATGCACACCAAGCCATTAAAAGGGGATTCGACAAAAATTCGACCAAAACTATGCAAGAAACCCCCTCACGGTTAATAAAACACACATCCACTGCCGGATGTGTAATACTTTTTATTTTACTCTCTGGAAAGGGGACGAACATCACTTGAGAGTCACAGCGCGCTCCTGGCAGAGCCCAATGCTATGTTACACCCACCATTGCCTGCTGAGTGCCACACACCTCTGTGTTGTATTCCACTAGCTATGCATATGCTATGACACTCATTAGCCCATGTGCACTGTAACACCACCCCGTGAATATGACATGCCACACTTGTCTTCGCACGGGTTATATTGCCGCATCTAACATGCCTTCCTCGATGTGTATGTTATAATGCACAACGCTATGCCATACATATTTCAATCTGGGATCCATATCTTTGTCACAGTGCATATGCAACGTTACACTCCCCAGCACATATTTTATATTACAACTTTAGAGACTAGTTAGGTTACACAACACTGCCCTGTGCATATTACACTCCAAGGCGCATATCGCATAGCACGCGCTAGTGCCTGTGTTATCTCGCGCTCTCCAATGAATCTGTCATTGCACACAATGTATTGCATATTATATTTCACGCCCGGTTCATCTTATATCACACTTTTTGGTGCATAGTTTATACCATACACTATATCTAGTTTTCATTTTCAATCGTACTCTCAGGACTATGTTCTATATAACACTGTGTTCACCTACCCTTTTCACGGGCATTACATTTTGCGATAGGGGGTGGAGGGTCAGGGGGTGTTTCTGCCAAGTGAGCCCGGAGTCACAGTCACAAACGTCCTCTTCTTCCTGAATAAAAGTGAGATTATGCTGCATACTTGTTCATATTTTAAGTAGTTCGCACAGACACACGTTTTAAAAACAATAAAGTTCCTAATACCCGCCTTCTCTGAACAGTTAGCTTGCTGCCCCATCCCCCTCCTCCCTATCCTCTGTTGTGTGAATCCATGGACTAGCCTCCTCCCTCCTGCCATGCATGGTCTGATGTGCTGCCACTGCCCTCAATTTAGTATGATGTACCAGTCCACTCCTCCTGCCCTCCATTGCCCAATTCTATGCCCCATCATTGACCTCCTGCTTAAACTCTGTGCTTAGCTTGCTGCCCCTATTCTCCTTCCCCCTGCCCTCCGATGTCTTTGTGCATGCCCCTGCTCCATCCTTTTTGCCCACCATGTTCCATGGACCTGCCACTCCTATCTACTCTGAGTGTTCTGTTGAGCTGCCACTCCCCTCCCACCTGCCTAGCATTGACAGATGACTGTAACCTGTCCCTGCCACCTCCACCCTGCCTGTCCACATGCCATGCCCCTATCCTCTTCCTCCTGTCCTACATGGTCCATTGTACTGCCACACCCTTCTGCCCTCCCTGGTCTGTTGTGCTGCAACTGCTCCTCCTGCCTGCCCCGTGCGGTCTGTTGTGAGGCCCCTTCCCCTGCACTTTCTTGTCTGTGCACAGGTCCTGACCCTCCCTTCTATCCTCCATTGTCCTTTGTGCATGCCCCTGCACCCTCCTTCTTGCCCATCATAGCCATTTTGCTGCCACTAACCCTCCCACTTGCCATGCATGGTCTTCTGTGCTGCCATGGCCCCTCCCACCTTCCCTGTGTGGTCAGTTAGCTGCCCCTGACCCCCTCCCACCTTCCCTCCATGGTCTGTGTGTATGCCATCACAGTCTCACTGTTGCTCTTCATGGTGTGTCTTGTTTCTAGTGCCCATCCTGCCTGACCTCCATGGCTATCTTGCTGCTCCTGCCCTGCCCCCTTGCCCCCAGCCCTCTGTTTACATGTGCAGACCCCTACTCCCTCCCTCCTGGCTTGTCTGTTCCATTGTTATGCCCCTGATCCGTCCCTCCTGCCCTTTATGGTCTGTTATGCTGCAGCTTTCTCTCCTGTCTGTCCATTATGGTCAGCTAGCTACCATTGCCTCTTGCCCCTCTGTTCTCTGTTGTCCATGTGCATGGTCCTGTCCCCTCCCTCTTGCTTTCTATGGATTTTTGTGCTGCACTCCCGTCCCGCATGCCCTGTGTGGTGTATTTTGCTGCTGCAAACCCTGATGCCTGCCCTGCAGGGTCAGTTTGGTGCACCTCTCCATGTCCCTCCTGTCCTCTGTTATCCAAGTCCATGTCCCTACCCCATTTCCTTCCATGATCCAGTGTACCATACTTGCGAGCATTTTTAACTTGGTAAGAGGGAGATTTTGAAAAAAACTGGGGTATTGATTTTCCCCTTTGAGTTACATTGAAAAAGAGGGGATTGTAGACAGGAGACAGATCAAATAAAGCCCATTTGAGCTTAAAAACATTGGACGTTTCCTGGCTGAATCGGGTCTGTTGGCATGTATGGTTGTACTACCATTGCCTCTTCCTTCTGCCCACAATGGTCTATTACATTGCCACAGCCTCTCTTGCAAGTCCTGTATTGTTGGTTTGTTGCCCCTGCCCCCCTTTCCACTGCCCTCCATAGTCTGTTGTGCTGCCACGGCCCTTCCTGCCTGCTCAGTGTGGTTAAATTGTTGCCTTTGCACCCTCCTACCTGCCTTCAATTTTCAGAGTCCGTGCCCCTGGCCTCTGCCTCTCAACAGTATCCCAATGAACAACTAGATTGCTAACATTCTATATTTATTACAAAAGTGTGGAACGCCTGACGTCATCTTGATGTAATCAAAACTGTAATACCTAGAGCATTTCCTTTAGAAATTACATATATGAGAGGGTCTTATTGGCATCAAAATTATGGTTAGTGCTCTAAAAGACTAAAATAAGGTCATATTTTCTGAGTTTTCAAATAGCGACAAAGCACTTTTAAATTATTTGTTATCTTTAGTTTTTTTTATCCAGTTGACCACTTGATTAAATGTTGCACTTAGGGGAGAGGATGTGGTGTTACTTCCAGAACTGCAGACTTTGCAACTGGGGAACCAGGTTGGAGTTTCTGCTTCATCTCGACATTCTGTGATTCTGGTCAAATCACTTAGTCTCCCCATGTCTACAACCAAAATGAATTTGTTCTTGTGTGATGTAACCAATGCTCATGTAAAGCACTCCAATACCTGACAAGTCTGCACTATATAACACTGCTAAAACACAAAATAATAAGTGTTTTGCACACTTCTGTCATTGGGCTATATTTGGGCTACATCTGGGTGATTTTGGGCTATATTTGGGCTCTTTTGTCTCCCGTGGCCATCTTGTGAGATTTATTTGTTATGAAGTTTCCTAATTTCCTCATGTACTGCAGTATCCTCAGTAGGAAATGCTTTCAGTTTTTTACTTTGATTCCATCATGAAGGTATTCAAATATGTCACACATTTGCCATAGATTCTGAATGTTAGCACGCTAGTTGCTCATTAGATCACTGTAGTAAAACTACTGTTCGCCATGGAAGTCTGCTCCTGGTATTAAAAGTGCATGTTTCAGTCTGCATGTCAGAATTTTTTAATGAAATAGAAGAGGATTTGAGAAGTCACTCAAAATGTGCCCTCATTTTCTTTCTTCAGCAGTAATCATGATTTCTATGGCAAAATGAACCCCCTCATTGTGTTCCTTTTTAAATTAAATGTTTTAAGTGTTACCAGTTTATTCCAATCAAGATGGCTACAGGTGTGCCATACTTTTGTCATAATGAAGACAGTAAGCGCTCTAGTTGTTTTTAAGAACACTCTGGGACATTCTGTCATTGGGCTATACTTGGGCTACATCTGGGTGATATTTGGGCTACATTTGGGCTCTTTTGTCTCTGGTGGCCATCTTGGGAGACTTATTTGTTATGAAGTTTCCTAATTTCCTCATTTACTGCAGTCTCCTCAGTAGGAAATACTTTCCGTTTTTTACTTTGATTCCATCAAGAAGGCATTCAGATGTGTCACACATTTGCCATAAATTCAGAATGTTAGCACTCATTTTGCTCATTAGATCACTGTAGTAAAGCTACTGCTCACCAGGGAAAACTGCTGCTGGTATTGAAAGTGCATGTTTCAGTCTGCATGTCAGAATTTTTTAATGAAATAGAAGAGGATTTGAGAAGTCACTCAAAATGTACCCTAATTTTGCTTTCTGTAGCACTAATCATACTTTTTATGGAAAAATGAACCCCCTAATTTTGTTCCTTTTTAAATTAAATGTTTTAAGAGTTACCACTTTAATCCAAGCAAGATGGCTTCCGGTGTGCCATACGTTTATCATAAATAGGACTGTTAGCGCTCTAGTTGTTCTTTGGAACACTCTGGGAAGCTGCAGTAGAACACAAAGGAATCAACTGACAGTCTCTGCCCTTGTTGGATGTACATGTTTTACTGAGAATGTCAGACTTCATTCTCACATGACTGAGAAAGATAATGTGAATTTACAGAAAATAAGCTCTCAGTTTAGCTTATAGATCACCTTCCAAACCTCTGTAGGAAAAGCATGAGAAAATATTTTTCTCTCAATCATGATAACCCAGCAGAAGGCTTTTTCACATGGTGAAATCACCTTAGAACATACCACAATTCCTAAAATGAGTGTGGTACCATCAACAAATGATTTATAATGTAACTAAAGTCTTAAAACCTTCTATTAACTGCAATGCTTTTTAATGAGGTGCTATCATGTATATTGGTAACAAGATGGCTGCCAACACTTCTTGGATGAAGTGCTGACAGCCAATCAGATCTCAGGATGAGATGTATGGTTAGGCTCCGCCCACATATATATGATTTTACTTTTGATTTTCTCAGGAACTACTGAACAGATTGACTCGATATATGCAAAAGCCACATCCCTGAGCTGAGGACTACCTCTCTGCCAAATTTCAAGTAATTCTGTTCAGCCGTTCGGGCTGTACCTTGGACTAAAGGTCCCTATGGAAAATTGCATGGGGAAAACACGTTTTGGGACCCCCCTTTTTTCTCAGCCCCTGCTCGACGAATCCCCCCGAGACTTTCAGGGTAGGAGCGGAGCAGAGCGCCCCACCTATTTTGAAAATTTCGCGAGGATTCGTCAACTGGCGCCAAAGTTATTCCAAATAGAATGTTGCGGATTTCCTATGGAAACACGGTCCTAACTATAACTATCTACTGGCGACCGCCAGTAGATAATGTATATATATAAGTATATATATAACAATGATGCTGACACAGTCGCGCCGCACCAATAAAAGAGAGCCCATACTACAGGGTAATTTTTAAGCACGATTTAATGCAAGCTGATGCGTTTCGACCATCAAGGTCTATGTCACAGTATTTCAAGCCTATATGTGTATGTATATATATATATATATATATATATATATATATATATATATATATATATATATATATATCCAAAGCAAATGTTGATTCCTCTCCTTTAAATAAACAGCCGAAGACCATAAATTTGCAAAAAGCGGTGATTTATTGTCGCTTCGCACACAACCCAACGCGTTTCGGGGACAACCCCTTGATCACGAGTGATATATATATATATTACCTACTGGCGGTCGCCAGTAGGTAGTTATAGTTAGGACCCTGTTTCCATAGGAAAACCGCAACATTCTATTTGGAATAACTTTGGCGCCGGTCGACGAATCCTCCTGAAATTTTCAAAATAGGTGGGGCGCTACGCTCCGCTCCTACCCTGAAAGTCTCGGGGGGATTCGTCAAGCGGGGGCTGAGAAAAAAGGGGGGTCCCAAAACGCGTTTTTCCCATGCATTTTTCCATAGGACCTTTAGACACAGCTACAGCCCGAACGGCTGAACAGAGTTACTTGAAATTTGGCAGAGAGGTAGTCCTCAGGTCAAGGAAGTGCCTTTTGTAGGTCTGGTGTAAATCTGTTCAGTAGTTCCTGAGAAAATAGCATTTAAATCAATATATATATCTGTGGCCGCTTACTGTGCGCTTACGGTGCGCTTACCGTACGCGCACGCCGCCGTGCGCGAGCGCGATTCTGATTGGCTGTTAGATCTTAGTAAACATTCGAATCGGTCGAAACCAGGAAGCGGCGGCCGCCATTTTCTCTCTCGCATTCTGAGGGGGTGTAAAAAAAAGGTGGATAACGTGAAAAGGGGGCAGGCTGGACAGTTCCTGACCCCCTAGCCTTTGTCAGGGGGTCTCAGAAGGACCCCCAAGGGCAAAAAATTAATTTAAATTTTTTTTGAAAAAATCGCCGAATGCGCGCAGCATACGCGCACGGCGTAAACGGAGAAATTTCGCGAAATTCGCGGAATTACGCGTACCGTGCGCGCACGGTGAAAACATTTTTCCAAAAAGGAAAGCTTAAAAAAAAGAAAAAAAAATTGTGAGATAAGGTTGGCTCTTAAAAGAGCCGTTGGGTTCATAGAGGGATGGAGGAAAGAAAGAATGGGAATATTATGAGCGTCTACAAACGTGCTGGTCTATCTTATTTTAATAAGGGGAACACTGGTCTCCCCAAAAACAATAAGACCAGAACACGTTATACACCTCATTACAACCCTCCCAAATCGAGGGTTGACGTCCAGAGGAGCAGAAGAAGGTGATGCTCCCACCTCAGAGGAAGGGCTCAGCTGAGCTGCCGATGATGTACTCGGCTGAGCTTCTGAGGCTGGGCTCTGGTGACTTACTGAAGAGTTTTCTCCAGTATGTCGATCAAAGGTCCTGGGATGTTTATCCCTAAGGTGTCTCATCATAGAGTGATTTCCAAAGGAATACTTTTTCCTAGGATTTCCTCTTGATAAAACACGGTCACAAAGTGTGCAAGTGACCAGTGGAGCATTGACCTTTTTCTCCCCCTCTGGAAAAGTAAAATACTCCCATACAAAAGAAGTCTTCTGTTTCCTCCTTCTCTGGATGATGGTGGTGCTGCTAGCCTCACTCTCAGAAGAGGTCTGCTGTTCTGCCATTGTATCCCAAAGACAATTCAGCTCCTGCTCCTAGAGAATCACAAGCAGTAATGAGGGGAATGGGTGTGGTGTGGGAAGTTTCTGGAACTGAAAGTAGTTTCAACCAATGAAAAGTGTTTTTTCAAGCAGTAATGAGGGGAATGGGTGTGGTGTGGGAAGTTTCTGGAACTGAAAGTAATTTCAACCAATGAAAAGTGTTCTTTGTGGATCACATGACCTACCGTGCGCGCTCCGTAAGCTCACGGTACGCGCTCGTAAACAAGTACGTATGCGCAAACGTGACGCTTACGGAGCGCGTACGTAAGATGCACTCGCGCATGCGCATTACACGCCCCTGCGTAACCGCGACGTTGCTTCCGCGTGTACGCGTACGTCACGCACGTATCACGTAGGCGTGCTGTACTTATGACGTGCTGAGCACGTAGCGTCAGCTTACGGTACGCGTATCCTATTACGTACGCGCACCGTACTTATGACGTATGGAGCGCGTACCGTCAGCTTACCGTACGCGCACGGAAAAAAATGCATAAAAAAAAAACAACCTTTCCATAATGCAGGATATAGTACATATATTATTTTATACATAGGTTTACAAAAAATGTCAAAAAAAATTTGCATTTAAAAAACCGTACAAATTCACTGAAAAAAACATGGGTTTCACACACGTTATAGTTAGGAATTAGCATTTAAAAAACCTTGCAAATTCACTGAAAAAACCATAGGTTTCACACATGTTATAGTTAGCTGGAAATTTTACTGATAAAAAACCAATGAAATTCCCCCGTTATAGTTAGTGCAGGCAACTATAACTCACGCGACCGTAATCCTCTGCTGATACTAATACTGTATTTAGACACTTATTTGCCCATGTCTTCTTCCATTAAATTTTAGCTATACATATATTACAAATATTTTTTTTTCATAAAGACACATATGTCATCAGCAGAGGATTGCGGTCGCGTGAGTTATAGTTGCCTGCACTAACTATAACGGGGGAATTTCATTGGTTTTTTATCAGTAAAATTTCCAGCTAACTATAACATGTGTGAAACCTATGGTTTTTTCAGTGAATATATATATATATATATATATATATATATATATATCTCAAAAAACAAAAAACAAAAAACAACAGCGAGGCCCATTGTCGGAGTGAAAGGCGTTTAATCACAGGTAAGGTAGCGCTGAATATTCTCCATAATCCTTACGCGTTTCAGCAGTATGCCTTGGTCACAGGAGGAGAAACAAACAATGTCCCATGCGTGAATGCGCACCTTTTAAAACTCAAAAAAGTCACGTGACTGGCATTTTAGAATACAGTTCCCACAATGCCTCACACTTGTAGTAATGTTTCGCAACTGGAATCATAATGGTTCCTAGATTAACTTGAATTACAAAGTTCGTTTAAACAGTGAAGGCAAAGTTAAATTAGCTTATAGTTCTCAGTCAGGTGATCGTTATTCCCTTGGCAGATGCTTAATGTTTCCAGTAGCCTGTGACAATGCCTTGCTCCGGCACGATCAGAACGGGGAATTTCTCATTCTGAAACACTTCCTTTTCACTGAGTTCCTCATTCTGAATCCCTTCCTTTTTCGCTGCAACTTTGCTGTGTTAGCATTCCCTGGTTAGGTATGCAGCGTCGAGTGGGTCATGCTCCAGATTCAAATTTCACAAACAGCCTCCGATCACAGGAGCCCTCAACCCTACAGGGCGGCCTCGTAACAATGGGCACGGAGACGCCCATCAATTAACCTCAAAAAACAACAGCGAGGCCCATTGTCGGAGTGAAAGGCGTTTAATCACAGGTAAGGTAGCGCTGAATATTCTCCATAATCCTTACGCGTTTCAGCAGTATGCCTTGGTCACAGGAGGAGAAACAAACAATGTCCCATGCGTGAATGCGCACCTTTTAAAACTCAAAAAAGTCACGTGACTGGCATTTTAGAATACAGTTCCCACAATGCCTCACACTTGTAGTAATGTTTCGCAACTGGAATCATAATGGTTCCTAGATTAACTTGAATTACAAAGTTCGTTTAAACAGTGAAGGCAAAGTTAAATTAGCTTATAGTTCTCAGTCAGGTGATCGTTATTCCCTTGGCAGATGCTTAATGTTTCCAGTAGCCTGTGACAATGCCTTGCTCCGGCACGATCAGAACGGGGAATTTCTCATTCTGAAACACTTCCTTTTCACTGAGTTCCTCATTCTGAATCCCTTCCTTTTTCGCTGCAACTTTGCTGTGTTAGCATTCCCTGGTTAGGTATGCAGCGTCGAGTGGGTCATGCTCCAGATTCAAATTTCACAAACAGCCTCCGATCACAGGAGCCCTCAACCCTACAGGGCGGCCTCGTAACAATGGGCACGGAGACGCCCATCAATTAACCTCAAAAAACAACAGCGAGGCCCATTGTCGGAGTGAAAGGCGTTTAATCACAGGTAAGGTAGCGCTGAATATTCTCCATAATCCTTACGCGTTTCAGCAGTATGCCTTGGTCACAGGAGGAGAAACAAACAATGTCCCATGCGTGAATGCGCACCTTTTAAAACTCAAAAAAGTCACGTGACTGGCATTTTAGAATACAGTTCCCACAATGCCTCACACTTGTAGTAATGTTTCGCAACTGGAATCATAATGGTTCCTAGATTAACTTGAATTACAAAGTTCGTTTAAACAGTGAAGGCAAAGTTAAATTAGCTTATAGTTCTCAGTCAGGTGATCGTTATTCCCTTGGCAGATGCTTAATGTTTCCAGTAGCCTGTGACAATGCCTTGCTCCGGCACGATCAGAACGGGGAATTTCTCATTCTGAAACACTTCCTTTTCACTGAGTTCCTCATTCTGAATCCCTTCCTTTTTCGCTGCAACTTTGCTGTGTTAGCATTCCCTGGTTAGGTATGCAGCGTCGAGTGGGTCATGCTCCAGATTCAAATTTCACAAAGCGCCTCCGATCACAGGAGCCCTCAACCCTACAGGGCGGCCTCGTAACAATGGGCACGGAGACGCCCATCAATTAACCTCAAAAAACAACAGCGAGGCCCATTGTCGGAGTGAAAGGCGTTTAATCACAGGTAAGGTAGCGCTGAATATTCTCCATAATCCTTACGCGTTTCAGCAGTATGCCTTGGTCACAGGAGGAGAAACAAACAATGTCCCATGCGTGAATGCGCACCTTTTAAAACTCAAAAAAGTCACGTGACTGGCATTTTAGAATACAGTTCCCACAATGCCTCACACTTGTAGTAATGTTTCGCAACTGGAATCATAATGGTTCCTAGATTAACTTGAATTACAAAGTTCGTTTAAACAGTGAAGGCAAAGTTAAATTAGCTTATAGTTCTCAGTCAGGTGATCGTTATTCCCTTGGCAGATGCTTAATGTTTCCAGTAGCCTGTGACAATGCCTTGCTCCGGCACGATCAGAACGGGGAATTTCTCATTCTGAAACACTTCCTTTTCACTGAGTTCCTCATTCTGAATCCCTTCCTTTTTCGCTGCAACTTTGCTGTGTTAGCATTCCCTGGTTAGGTATGCAGCGTCGAGTGGGTCATGCTCCAGATTCAAATTTCACAAACAGCCTCCGATCACAGGAGCCCTCAACCCTACAGGGCGGCCTCGTAACAATGGGCACGGAGACGCCCATCAATTAACCTCAAAAAACAACAGCGAGGCCCATTGTCGGAGTGAAAGGCGTTTAATCACAGGTAAGGTAGCGCTGAATATTCTCCATAATCCTTACGCGTTTCAGCAGTATGCCTTGGTCACAGGAGGAGAAACAAACAATGTCCCATGCGTGAATGCGCACCTTTTAAAACTCAAAAAAGTCACGTGACTGGCATTTTAGAATACAGTTCCCACAATGCCTCACACTTGTAGTAATGTTTCGCAACTGGAATCATAATGGTTCCTAGATTAACTTGAATTACAAAGTTCGTTTAAACAGTGAAGGCAAAGTTAAATTAGCTTATAGTTCTCAGTCAGGTGATCGTTATTCCCTTGGCAGATGCTTAATGTTTCCAGTAGCCTGTGACAATGCCTTGCTCCGGCACGATCAGAACGGGGAATTTCTCATTCTGAAACACTTCCTTTTCACTGAGTTCCTCATTCTGAATCCCTTCCTTTTTCGCTGCAACTTTGCTGTGTTAGCATTCCCTGGTTAGGTATGCAGCGTCGAGTGGGTCATGCTCCAGATTCAAATTTCACAAACAGCCTCCGATCACAGGAGCCCTCAACCCTACAGGGCGGCCTCGTAACAATGGGCACGGAGACGCCCATCAATTAACCTCAAAAAACAACAGCGAGGCCCATTGTCGGAGTGAAAGGCGTTTAATCACAGGTAAGGTAGCGCTGAATATTCTCCATAATCCTTACGCGTTTCAGCAGTATGCCTTGGTCACAGGAGGAGAAACAAACAATGTCCCATGCGTGAATGCGCACCTTTTAAAACTCAAAAAAGTCACGTGACTGGCATTTTAGAATACAGTTCCCACAATGCCTCACACTTGTAGTAATGTTTCGCAACTGGAATCATAATGGTTCCTAGATTAACTTGAATTACAAAGTTCGTTTAAACAGTGAAGGCAAAGTTAAATTAGCTTATAGTTCTCAGTCAGGTGATCGTTATTCCCTTGGCAGATGCTTAATGTTTCCAGTAGCCTGTGACAATGCCTTGCTCCGGCACGATCAGAACGGGGAATTTCTCATTCTGAAACACTTCCTTTTCACTGAGTTCCTCATTCTGAATCCCTTCCTTTTTCGCTGCAACTTTGCTGTGTTAGCATTCCCTGGTTAGGTATGCAGCGTCGAGTGGGTCATGCTCCAGATTCAAATTTCACAAACAGCCTCCGATCACAGGAGCCCTCAACCCTACAGGGCGGCCTCGTAACAATGGGCACGGAGACGCCCATCAATTAACCTCAAAAAACAACAGCGAGGCCCATTGTCGGAGTGAAAGGCGTTTAATCACAGGTAAGGTAGCGCTGAATATTCTCCATAATCCTTACGCGTTTCAGCAGTATGCCTTGGTCACAGGAGGAGAAACAAACAATGTCCCATGCGTGAATGCGCACCTTTTAAAACTCAAAAAAGTCACGTGACTGGCATTTTAGAATACAGTTCCCACAATGCCTCACACTTGTAGTAATGTTTCGCAACTGGAATCATAATGGTTCCTAGATTAACTTGAATTACAAAGTTCGTTTAAACAGTGAAGGCAAAGTTAAATTAGCTTATAGTTCTCAGTCAGGTGATCGTTATTCCCTTGGCAGATGCTTAATGTTTCCAGTAGCCTGTGACAATGCCTTGCTCCGGCACGATCAGAACGGGGAATTTCTCATTCTGAAACACTTCCTTTTCACTGAGTTCCTCATTCTGAATCCCTTCCTTTTTCGCTGCAACTTTGCTGTGTTAGCATTCCCTGGTTAGGTATGCAGCGTCGAGTGGGTCATGCTCCAGATTCAAATTTCACAAACAGCCTCCGATCACAGGAGCCCTCAACCCTACAGGGCGGCCTCGTAACAATGGGCACGGAGACGCCCATCAATTAACCTCAAAAAACAACAGCGAGGCCCATTGTCGGAGTGAAAGGCGTTTAATCACAGGTAAGGTAGCGCTGAATATTCTCCATAATCCTTACGCGTTTCAGCAGTATGCCTTGGTCACAGGAGGAGAAACAAACAATGTCCCATGCGTGAATGCGCACCTTTTAAAACTCAAAAAAGTCACGTGACTGGCATTTTAGAATACAGTTCCCACAATGCCTCACACTTGTAGTAATGTTTCGCAACTGGAATCATAATGGTTCCTAGATTAACTTGAATTACAAAGTTCGTTTAAACAGTGAAGGCAAAGTTAAATTAGCTTATAGTTCTCAGTCAGGTGATCGTTATTCCCTTGGCAGATGCTTAATGTTTCCAGTAAGCATCTGCCAAGGGAATAACGATCACCTGACTGAGAACTATAAGCTAATTTAACTTTGCCTTCACTGTTTAAACGAACTTTGTAATTCAAGTTAATCTAGGAACCATTATGATTCCAGTTGCGAAACATTACTACAAGTGTGAGGCATTGTGGGAACTGTATTCTAAAATGCCAGTCACGTGACTTTTTTGAGTTTTAAAAGGTGCGCATTCACGCATGGGACATTGTTTGTTTCTCCTCCTGTGACCAAGGCATACTGCTGAAACGCGTAAGGATTATGGAGAATATTCAGCGCTACCTTACCTGTGATTAAACGCCTTTCACTCCGACAATGGGCCTCGCTGTTGTTTTTTGAGGTTAATTGATGGGCGTCTCCGTGCCCATTGTTACGAGGCCGCCCTGTAGGGTTGAGGGCTCCTGTGATCGGAGGCTGTTTGTGAAATTTGAATCTGGAGCATGACCCACTCGACGCTGCATACCTAACCAGGGAATGCTAACACAGCAAAGTTGCAGCGAAAAAGGAAGGGATTCAGAATGAGGAACTCAGTGAAAAGGAAATGTTTCAGAATGAGAAATTCCCCGTTCTGATCGTGCCGGAGCAAGGCATTGTCACAGGCTACTGGAAACATTAAGCATCTGCCAAGGGAATAACGATCACCTGACTGAGAACTATAAGCTAATTTAACTTTGCCTTCACTGTTTAAACGAACTTTGTAATTCAAGTTAATCTAGGAACCATTATGATTCCAGTTGCGAAACATTACTACAAGTGTGAGGCATTGTGGGAACTGTATTCTAAAATGCCAGTCACGTGACTTTTTTGAGTTTTAAAAGGTGCGCATTCACGCATGGGACATTGTTTGTTTCTCCTCCTGTGACCAAGGCATACTGCTGAAACGCGTAAGGATTATGGAGAATATTCAGCGCTACCTTACCTGTGATTAAACGCCTTTCACTCCGACAATGGGCCTCGCTGTTGTTTTTTGAGGTTAATTGATGGGCGTCTCCGTGCCCATTGTTACGAGGCCGCCCTGTAGGGTTGAGGGCTCCTGTGATCGGAGGCTGTTTGTGAAAAAAGAAATATATATATATATATATATATATATATATATATATATATATATACACACATATATATATATATATATATGTTTTTCCAGATAATACTATTTACTAAAGATATACTTTCCCATAGGAAGGTCTCAACCCTGGTGGCCTGGTGGCAGAGACCTCCACCAACAAATGAAAAGTTACTAATAGTAATTTTACACTTGTAATATCTATTGCTGGCGGCTCCTCCCCCTATTTCAGGGGGATGGAGGCATGCAAGTCTACATCTAGATATGAACCTTTGCTAGCAAATTGTGAATAGTATAAAAATGGAAAATTACACATCAGTGTAGAAGTAGATTTAAAAGTAAGTAAATCAACACATTGATATTTACCTATGTAAATCGGGCACTTAGAGCTTACTGTACATGCTCAGTTACAGGAAATTATATCTGGAGACTGGCAGCGCTCGTGATACTCAAACCTCAGAAACATTTTTCTGGACTGCAGAGAAAAAATATCCTCCATCCCATCGCCATACTAGGATGTATATGTAATTGGGCAATGCAGTATGCACTACTATTGGTACTGTATTAAATGCCAGAACAATTTATTTCAGACCTCTAAGAGACAGGCACATGCCCTGACTTTATGTCAAGTTAGCCACAAGGTAAAAGGGCCAGATTAGAGTCAAGGACATTTTCGTATTACACGTTATGCAGTGGTTGATGTCTGGCAAAGAAAAGAAACTGTGGCATACAGCAAAGTACACATCAGGGATGTTGTGTTGAAATACCAATATATTGAAACATTGTGCTACCAAGATATTATGGACAAAACTTCGAGGACTAACATATTGAGTATAGATAGGTAAGTATAGATTTACTATTCTTAGCTCCACGTCTCTGTGCCTTGAAGCTATATGTATATATATATATATATATATATATATTACCTACTGGCGGTCGCCAGTAGGTAGTTATAGTTAGGACCACGTTTCCATAGGAAAACCTCAACATTCTATTTTGAATAACTTTGGCGCCGGTCGACGAATCCTCGCGAATTTCTCAAAATAGGTGGGGCGCTACGCTCCGCTCCTACCCTGAAAGTCTCGGGGGGATCCGTCAAGCGGGGGCTGAGATAAAAGGGGGGTCCCAAAACGCGTTTTTCCCATGCATTTTTCCATAGGACCTTTAGAACGAGCTACAGCCCGAACGGCTGAACAGAATTACTCAAAATTTGGCAGAGAGGTAGTCCCTAGGTCAAGGAAGTGCCTTTTGTAGGTTTGGTGTAAATCTGTTCAGTAGATTCTGAGAAAATAGCCTTTAAATCAATATATATATCTGAGCCCGCTTACGGTACGGTTACCGTACGCTTACGGTAAGCGTATGGTGGCATGCGCGAGCGCGATTCTGATTGGCTCTTAGATCTTAGTAAACATTCGAATCGGCCGAAACCAGGAAGCGGCGGCCGCCATTTTGTGTATTTCACTCTGAAAAAAAAGAGTGAAAACAAGGAAAGGGGGCAATGAGGAGAGTTACAGACCCCCTAACATTTGTAAGGGGGTCAAAGAAGGACAGAAAAGTACAAAAAAAACATTTATTGATTTTAAAAAAAATCACGGGGTACGCGTACGGTAAGCTTACGGTAAGCGTACGGTAAAAAAAATAAAAATAAATAAATGAAAAGCAGATTTAAGAGTTTAGAAATTAGGGAGCTCTAAAAAGAGCTGTTGTGTTTATGAAGTCATTTTTTTAGTGGTACCTACAAGTAAGTACCGATGCAGAGTCTAAGGTTCAAGAGGAAGACTCTGTTCCCTTCATCATTGAAGTGCACACCATCTCCTCTATAAATGTCTTGCATGTCATAACGCAAGTTGTTGTGGTAAATGGCACCCATACCATAGTCACGGAGGAAAGCAGAAACAGATTTGTTGACGTGCTTTCTTGCTTTGTCAATCTGTGGACAGAAATGATTGGACCAGTTCCATTTTTGCCTTTGGCATATGTTGGAAAACACAAAGGCAGTTTTAGGGAAAAGTGTAAACAGTTGTGCAAAGGTGTCCTTCATAAGCATTTCCAGACCTACCCCAGTCAAAGTGCCTAGGTCATTGCCGCCACAGTGCACTATTATGAGGTCAGGGTGTTGGATTTGCATGAAGGATTTCACCAATGGCATCAATTGGTGCCACTTTAACCCTCTTTGACCAATCCATTTAATGTCTACATTTGGCAAAGCAAGGTCTCTCACCATATCTGTTATCTCTGCAAACTTTTCACTCCAGAAGACATAGCTGTGCCCTACAATCCACACTGTGAACATCTTCAAAGGAGAACTGGATGCACTCAGGAGGTGTCTTTCAGTAGAATGGCAATATGAAAAGAACGGTGTAAAGTAACTTAGCATTTAAAAAACCGTACAAATTCACTGAAAAAACCATAGGTTTCACACACGTTATAGTTAGGAATTAGCATTTAAAAAACCTTAGAAATTCAGTGAAAAAACCATAGGTTTCACACGTTATAGTTAGCTGGACATTTTACTCGTAAAAAACCAATGAAATTACCCCGTTATAGTTAGTTCAGCTAACTATAACTCGCGCGCCCGCAATGCACTGCTGATGACGTCACATATTACATCACTCATGACATGGTCAGTGACATCACTCATGACATCACTGATGACATCTCAAATGACATCACTGATGACCTCACTGATGACATCATCCAGTGAATGTGGGTTTTTCTGAAAATTAAATATGTTTTATATATGTATATCTCAAGGTCGATGGAAGAATAAATGGGTATATAAGTGTCTAAATGGATGATTTGTTTTTGAAAAATTGATTGTTTAACTGACTGATTAAGTGTATCATAGTGAATACATGTTTTAGTGAGTAATGTTTAAATATGTATATATCTGTATCAGTCTCTCACTTTGTGTATAAGTGGCTGCATGGGTTGGTGAGTAGCTACATGGGTGTCTATATAGGTTATTAGTTGGTTTTTTGAGTATCAGTCTGAGTGTCTGCATGGTTCGGTGGGGGGTATTACGTAGTGCATAGGTGCATGAATGAGTGACTCACTGTTTGTATGTGTTGAACAGACCATGTGTGCAGGACTGCATGGGTGGATGAGTGTGTGTATGGGTGTGTTAGTGAGTGAATGACTGTCTCAATAGTGTCTTTATGAGTAACTACATATGTTTAAAACTAGTATATGTGACTATTGGTGTATATATGTGAGTATATGCAAGGGTGAGAGATTGGAAGAGTTCCTGTATGAATAAGTATGTGTTTCTATAAGTGATTGTTTAAAAGACTAAGTATGTGTAAGGTTCCGTAGAAGTAAGTATGGTGGTGTGTGTATAACTGTATATGCAAGTAAATGTATGTTTGATTCTTTATTAGCACGAGTGACTATGTGTGTGAGTAACTCTATGGATGAGTGGCATTGTGTAACAGGATGTATAGGTGTATGAGTACATATGATGAGTGAGTACATGTATGAGTGACTGTATTGGACTGTTGGTGAATGAGTGGATGTGTATGTGGATCTTAGAATTACTGAAGAGGTTGTTGTAACTGGTATTGGTATGTCCATTGTTTTGAAATTTTTAGTCTCTATTTTTGAATGTGTGTGTCAAAGGTTATATTAGGGTGAGAGGAGGTCTGCCACTCTATCACAAGGATGATGTCATCAGTGATGTCATCAGTGATGTCATTTGAGATGTCATCAGTGATGTCACTGACCATGTCATGAGTGATGTAATATGTGACGTCATCAGCAGTGCATTGCGGGCGCGCGAGTTATAGTTAGCTGAACTAACTATAACGGGGCAATTTCATTGGTTTTTTACGAGTAAAATGTCCAGCTAACTATAACATGTGTGAAACCTATGGTTTTTTCACTGAATATATATATATATTTATATATATATATATATATATATATATATATATATATATATATATATATATTGTTTTTCAATGTGCTCTTGCAGCAGAAAAAGCACTCACAGCAGGTAGGTGATTTCCTATAATTTATGCACATTTAGAGGGTGATACAGCATCCGTTCTATTTTCCTGCCAGCCAACGCGTTTCAATGCTGTCTGCATCTTCTTCCTGGGCTAAGGCAAGAAAAGCGGCATGTTAAAACGATCAGTCCCGGACTGCCTACATCTTTAGTAGTATTTGGAAGCAGGTGTGTCTGCTTAGTAGCATGTGACCGCCTTGTGGTGCTTCCTGGGACTAGTAGTGATGATTTCATTTTTACTCACAGTGAGTTGCGCTTTTAATCCTTTCATTTCGACAGGGTCACAGTGGTAATTGCAAGTCCTCTGTGAAATTTCAAGCACTCCAGTGTGCTCCGGTATGAAGTGTCCCCTCCGTAATCAAGGCACTACTAGTGTATTTGTATGAGTAATTGACCTTGTGTGTGTATAACTGTATAGGTGAGTAAATGGCAGTGTGATTAATTACTTGCATGACTGAGTATGTGTGTGAGTAACTCTATGGATGAGTAGCGGTGTGGGAGTGTCTATATAGATGTATGAGTGCATATGATAGTCCTGTACTGAGTGACCATAAGTATGAGTGACTGTACGGGTGAGTGAGTGGATGGGTGTTTAGACGTAAGACTCTGTGATGGGGTATGTACTTATTGGTGTTGGAGTGTCTATGGTTTTGAGAGTGGCAGTATGTAATTTAGAGTGGGTGTATCAAAGGTTATATTAGGGTGTGACAAGAAGCATCAAATGATCACATCAATGACGTCATCAGTGATGTCATCAGTGATGTCATTTGAGATGGCATCAGTGATGTCATCAGTGATGTCACTGACCATGTCATTAGTGATGTAATATGTGACGTCATCAGCAGTGCATTGCGGGGGCGCGAGTTATAGTTAGCTGAACTAACTATAACGGGGGAATTTCTAGGGTTTTGTACGAGGGAAATGTCCAGCTAACTATAACGCCCTTGAAACCTATGGTTTTTTCAGTGAATTTCTAAGGTTTTTTAAATGCTAATTCCTAACTATAACGTGCCTGAAACCTATGTTTTTTTAAGTGAATTTCAAAGGTTTTTTAAATGCTAATTCCTATCTATAACTTATCTCTAAAGCTATGATGTTTAATGATTTTCATAGGATTTCTAAACCTTTATATTTCAGTGTGTCAATTATGTATAATTATGTTTTTTTATATTGTTTTTCACCCTTTTTTTCAGTTTTTTTTTTCAATTAATTCTTTTAAAAATTAAAAAATATTATTTGTTTTTAAAGATTTTTTTTATTGAATTTTTTAAAACTATTTTTTATATATTTTTTAAACTATATTTTAAATTTTTTTTTTTTTTTTTTTTACAATTTTTTCCTTGGAGTAGCACACCCAACGCATTAGGAACCGCGCACCCTACGTAATAGAAATCATGCACCCAACGCGTTAGAATGTGCGACCCCTAATTTTACCGTAAAAAAAAAAATAGCCCCTATCACTAATTTTTATTATCCCCAGGGACCCCATCCTCCGGGGTTTATTAAAAAACGTTGGGGACCGTGGGGGGAGCCCCAAGGCCCCCACTGTCCCAGCCGGCTCCCCGCGTCCTTCGGGAGCCGGCATTGCTTTTCCACATGGGGAGCTGCTGAAATGCAGCTCCTCGTGTGGAAAAGCAATATCGTTTGAATTTTGAAAGAGAGAGCAGGTTTCCCTGCTCTCTCTTTCAAAATCCAAATTAAGTTTGCTATGGGAGGGCTGGAGACTCCCGCCCATAGCAAACAACAGTGTCCTGGGGGTGGGCAGGTCCGCGGCCAGCTTTCAAAACGGGGGCCTCTGTACCACGCCTCTGGCCTGCGTGGATAATATCAAAAACAGCTCCTCCTGTAGAAAGAGCAAAGCCCACACGGGGGACATGTTGGAGATGCCTTTAATAGAAATTTTGCGGCAAATGCATTTCGGCCTGTGTCGGCCTTCTTCAGATGCGTATATAATCAGGAGGCATTTGATGCACCACATTAGTAAGTCCAAGCAACTTCCCCATTGGACGGGACCTCTCCACCCCCTTTCCTCCAAGTGTTTGCTCACCATCCCGTAATTCGTGGGAACTACAGGTCCCAGGATGCACCAATGATCCAGGTAGGTGCTGCAGGGGGCATATACTGCCCAAGTGGAATGGCGGGGTACAGGACATACGTTGGTGTATCCGAAATGCCAATTTCCTGCTTTAATGATCTTCTTTGGGCCTCCTCCGGTCCCCAAACACCGTTTCAGCCTCCACATCCCAGGTAACAGTTCAGGCAGAGGCAGGAGTGTCAATGCATCCTGCCCTACGTTTCGCCGCCATCTGTAGATGCTGGTTGAAGAGGCGGGCCGCGGACCATCCGATACCTCGGAAAAAGAACAAACCTGCCGAAGCAGCAGCCAGTGCCGTCCGCGGCCAGCTTTCGAAACGGGGGCCCCTGTACCATGCTTCTGGCCTGCGTGGATAATATCAAAAACACCTCCTCCTGTAGAAAGAGCAAAGGCCACAGGGGGGACATGTTGGAGACACCTTTAATAGAAATTTTGCGGCATAATGCATTTCGGCCTGTGTCGGCCTTCTTCAGATGGCTATATAATCAGGAGGCGTTTGATGCACCACATTAGTAAGTCCAAGCAACTTCCCCATTGGACGGGACCCGTTCCACCCCCTTTCCTCCAAGTGTTTGCTCACCATCCCGTAATTCGTGGGAACTACAGGTCCCAGGATGCACTAAAGATCCAGGCAGGTGCTGCAGGGGGAATATACTTCCCAAGTGGAATGGCGGGGTACAGAACGAACGTCGGTGTATCCGGCATGCCAATTTCCTGCTTTAATGAACTTCTTTGGGCCTCCTCTGGTCCCCAAACACCGTTTCAGCCTCCACATCCCAGGTAACAGTTCAGGCAGAGGCAGGAGTGTCAATGCATCCCACCCTACATTTCGCCGCCATCTGTAGATCCTGGTTGAAGAGGCGGGCCGCGGATCATCCGATACCTCGGAAAAAGAACAAACCTGCCGAAGCAGCAGCCAGCGCCGTCCGCGGCCAGCTTTCGAAACGGTGGCCTCTGGACCACGCCTCTGGCCTGCGTGGATAATATCAAAAACACCTCCTCCTGTAGAAAGAGCAAAGGCCACACGGGGGACATGTTGGAGACGCCTTTAATAGAAATTTTGCGGCATAATGCATTTCGGCCTGTATCGGCCTTCTTCAGATGCCTATATAATCAGGAGGTGTTTGATGCACCACATTAGTAAGTCCAAGCAACTTCCCCATTGGACGGGACCCGCTCCACCCCCTTTCCTCCAAGTGTTTGCTCACCATCCCATAATTCGTGGGAACTACAGGTCCCAGGATGCACCAATGATCCAGGTAGGTGCTGCACGGGGGATTTACTGCCCAAGTGGAATGGCGGGGTGCAGAACGAACATCGGTGTATCCGAAATGCCAATTTCCTGCTTTAATGATCTTCTATGGGCCTCCTCCGGTCCCCAAACACCGTTTTAGCCTCCACATCCCAGGTAACAGTTCAGGCAGAGGTAGGAGTGTAAATGCATCCCGCCCTACGTTTCGCCGCCATCTGTAGATCCTGGTTGAAGAGGCGGGCCGCGGTCCATCTGATAACTCTGAAAAAGAACAAACCTGCCGAAGCAGCAGCCAGCGTCGGCCGCGGCCAGCTTTCGAAACGGGGGCCTCTGTACCACGCCTCTAGCCTGCGTGGATAATATCAAAAACACCTCCTCCTGTAGAAAGAGCAAAGGCCACACGGGGGACATGTTGGAGACGCCTTTAATAGAAATTTTGCGGCATAATGCATTTCGGCCTGTATCGGCGTTCTTCAGATGCCTATATAATCAGGAGGCGTTTGATGCACCACATTAGTAAGTCCAAGCAACTTCTCCATTGGACGGGACCCGCTCCAACCCCTTTCCTCCAAGTGTTTGCTCACCATCCCGTAATTCGTGGGAACTACAGGTCCCAGGATGCACCAATGATCCAGGTAGGTGCTGCAGGGGGGATTTACTGCCCAAGTGGAATGGCGGGGTGCAGGACGAACGTCGGTGTATCCGAAATGCCAATTTCCTGCTTTAATGATCTTCTATGGGCCTCCTCCGGTCCCCAAACACCGTTTTAGCCTCCACATCCCTGGTAACAGTTCAGGCAGAGGCAGGAGTGTCAATGCATCCCGCCCTACGTTTTGCCGCCATCTGTAGATCCTGGTTGAAGAGGCGGGCCGCGGACCATCCGATAACTCGGAAAAAGAACAAACCTGCCGAAGTAGCAGCCAGCGCCGTCCACGGCCAGCTTTCGAAATGGGGGCCTCTGTACCACGCCTCTGGCCTGCTTGGATAATATCAAAAACACCTCCTCCTGTAGAAAGAGCAAAGGCCACACGGGGGATATGTTGGAGACGCCTTTAATAGAAATTTTGCGGCATAATGCATTTCGCCCTGTGTCGGCCTTCTTCAGATGCCTATATAATCAGGAGGTGTTTGATGCACCACATTAGTAAGTCCAAGCAACTTCCCCATTGGACGGGACCCGCTCCACCCCCTTTCCTCCAAGTGTTTGCTCACCGTCCCGTAATTCGTGGGAACTACATGTCCCAGGATGCACCAATGATCCAGGTAGGTGCTGCAGGGGGGATATACTGCTCAAGTGGAATGGCGAGGTGCAGGACGAACGTCGGTGTATCCGAAATGCCAATTTCCTGCTTTAATGATCTTCTTATATATATATATATATGGAATTAAGTGAAGTAATCCTATACAATTACGTTGCCTTTGTTTTGGTCCTCGATATTTTGTTCTCAATATTCTGGTAGCGATGTCAATTGGAATTAGCTATTTATTGACATCCTCAGGAAGCTAACACAAGTGATTGGTTGTGTTTAACAGTCTTCCTGTCCCCAGGGTCTAATATACCTGTGCTTTATGTTGGATACAAAGGGAAAGCCACACAAAACTATGCTCTTTCCTACAATCTGTGCATAACACACAACTTTGGGGCAGATTTACAAGTCCCTTGCACCGACTTGACGCCGCCTTTGGGTCACTTCTATGACGCAGCGGCGTTGTAAACAATGCTCCACGATGCGACATATTGACAACGTGACGCATCTATGGAGATGCGTCACGTTGTAAAGCCCTGCGCTAAATTATACCTGCGTCAGGTATAATGTATGCAGGGTGGGCGTTCCGTCGCAAGGAAGCCTTGTAAGAGTGACACAGTGGAATCTACAAGATTTCCCTTAGTCACTTTTACAATGCCACTGCGTCAAAACCTTGCGCCTGCTTGAAGCAGGCGTTAGGAGTAACGCAGCATGTTAGGAATAGGCATTCCTAACCATTGCTGGAGTTGCATCGTACTTGCGACACGACTCCAACAATGCGCTGCCCTTACACCGACAAGATGCGTCACGCATAAGTCTATCCTTGAGCCACGGTGCGCTGCTTTGTAAATGCGGCGCATCCATGGTGGCGCAAGGCTATTTTTCCATCACGCAAATTAACTGGCTCATCCCTGCTAATATGCAGGGTTTGCCAGTTCTTGTAAATCTGCCCATTTGAATTTAGGAGGATAACAATTGATAGTGTGTTAAAAAAAGAGGGGCATCAGAAGAATATGTAAGTTCTGTGGGTGTTTCAAACCCAGAATTGTGGCATGTTGCATAGTATATGACATTGTGGGTGATATAGTGCTAGAGGTGACTGCGAATTTCACAAGAATTAAGCAGCACTACTCTAAAAGGATGTAAAATTGAGCTAAATTTGAGTTGTTTTCAATATGGGTCGAGTGGCAGGTCCCCGTGATGGTTTATGATTGCTATTTTATTCATTATGTTTAGTCAGGCTTCTGGAATGAATCCATGCCAGCTATAGGAATTTTCCCTTGACAAAGGGATTGGCCTTTTTTTAAACCTTGCTTCGTTGATGAACTTTTCTGCATTTGAGCAGGATCTGCATACAGGATTAGTTCTTGTTTTAATTGGCATCTGTAATCCAATCTGTAATTCATATGCTTTAAATCTGTAGAGATTTGTAGTGCGCCCCCTTGTGCACCTTTTTATCCCGCACCTTAGTAATAAAAACATATCGTAGAAGATATTCATTTTTAATTTGATTGTTATTTTTTTTTGGGGTGGCGAGTAAAATTCTCTATATATACCTAAATGTATATTTATATGATTTTAGGGGAGTATTTTAAATGACTGAAATAACTGGCATAGGAAGTATCTAAAAAAACTCGATTTCACCTGCTCTGTTTTCACTTTTGCCAACCGGACATAAGTCTTTTATTTGATAAATGTGAAAATAAGAAGATTTTAATTCAAGGCTGCTTATATAATGACTCACACTTTTAGTCAGATTGGGACAGATATACTAACTGAGGGGCATATTTACAACGAGGGGATAAAAAATGATCGCCGCTTTAGCGGCCGTTTTCGGCCGAAAAGCGGCGATAATTTAATTGCTATATTAACAAGGTCACGCTAACGCGTGAAACCTTGCTTTAGCGTGGGGATTTCTAACGCCCAGCTTTGCATCTCTAATGAGATGCAAAGTGGGCGTTCCTGACCTGACATGATAGGAGAAATGTCGCTAAGCGAAATTTCTCCTATCATCAAGCTCCACGCTATGAAGCATAGCGTCAGGAAAAGTAGCGATAACACCTGTTATCGCTACTTTCCTAACACCTGCTTCAGGACTGACTTAGCCATGATATTCTATGGAAGGAGGATATCATGGCTAAGTTTGTGAGTCCCTATCAACAAGCTAATGTGAGATTATCGCTGTGTTTCCAGCGATAATCTCACGTTAGCCAGTTAGCTTGAGGATTTTTATCGCTATTGAGATAAGCGTTGCTAATAGCACGCTATCTCAGCGATAAAAATACACGCTAGCCGGCGATAATTATCCTAGCGCTAAGTGCGCTTTGCGATAATTATCGCCGGTTGTTGTTGATATGCCCCTGAGTTACCTGTTTTTCGTAAAGTGTGTTTTGACTCCTGATGGCACTGACATTTTATTTTTAAATATAGTTGACAGTGATTTGTTTCAGCCTTTCTATCTAAATAAAAAAAATACTTTTTATTAGTATGTGAAAGCCACTGTGCTTTACATTTTGCAAAAATAGCTATTTGGTACAGTGCACAGGCAGTACATTGTTCATAGCAGTACATGAGTTCCCACAATCAGCCATACCATTGTTGCAGTACCAAGAATGACCCCTGCTGTTCCCTGTGGGCGCAATGAAATGGAGTATAAACCCCTTAATGCTACAGGTGTTCACGGTAACTCTGCCATGGAGTCCAGACATTTTGGAATTTATGTGACCATCTCCTCTCTTCATATACAAATCTCTCAGCTTTCATGCACCAGTCCATATCTGTAGTCCATCGTTCCAAGAGCGTCAGAGTTGGACAACCCCACAATTGTGCAATGTTCCGCGGGACCACCACCAATCCTAAATTACAGAGCAAGTGCCTGTATCTGGTGGTCTCTTGGTCTTCCCACACACCTAGGGTACAAATCTTTCCATCCGGGTCAGTGACAACCCTCTGAACAGTGCCAGGGTTTGTACCACGCTCTTCCAGTATGGCTACAGGGCGTGGCAGTCCCACAGCATAAGCATAATTCGTTTCAGCTTTGTGAAAGCAATTTACTTGCAGTATAAGTGTCGGCTGGAATTTAACGTAGAGTGTACTAGAAATGCATCATCACAAAAGTGAATTTGGGACGGACCCATTATGAATGAGAACTGAGTAGCAAAGTTGGGTTAAAATGTGGTGCCCTCTCCTTCTTTCACCAATAGTTACTACCACACTTTTGGGGTCTGAAATGGTTTTGGGACAGCATCTTCAAACCCTGGGCTCCATTTGTTTTCAGGTTTAAGTCAAGGTTGACCTTAAAGTTTCTTCACACCAGTCATCGAAATAGGAGGCCGAGGATTTGCGCCTCAATGAAGAGGGTGGCGTTTAATGAGCAGTAGGTTGGATATCTCCTGCCGAATGTGCTCCTTATAAAGTACATTTGGGTAAGGTTTTGTCCGAAGGAAGCAAAGGAAAATGACGAAATGACGACGAAGCATTCGAAATGCCACAGGCGCTATGTGGTTCCGCTACTATTATAAGCTAAACACAGCTGCAGTTTTCTAAAATATTCTTGAGTGTTGAAAGACTACAATGAATTTAGAGCTCTGAAAGTGTGCTCAGATCATTAACAAAGCGCATTAAAATGCTAGTCCTTAGCGCAAATGCGGTGTCAGTACAAAAAGGGGGGCAAAAACCGAGCCACACAAAAAGCATTCTCATAAATGTAGAGTGTTATGTGAGTTACAGGTAGTGTATGGCTCGCTTCGACATATATAAATAGCTCTTATAAGCCAGCGTATTGCAAGTCACAGGCTCCCTAGGGTTCTGCTGAAAGTAAACAGCTTTCATTTTGCTTTTCAAGTAAGTGTGCACTGCACTGTGTAAACATCAGAACCGGGACCTCGACACATAGTAATTCCAGTGGCAAATATTCCCGAGCCTCGCGCTTGCTGCCGGGATATATGACGGACTGAAACAAATGCCCCTTTGGTTATTTAGTCTGTATCCAGGCAGCAAATGACATAACAGATAACACCATTCATCACTGACCAATGCGGAGCATCTCTTCGGCATTCTGCCGGAAATACCTTGGTGCTCGGTCGGTATACAGCGCGCGCCTTGTCTTCAAAGGGAGACGCAGGCTGTTTTGTTTTATACGCAGACAATGCAGTGCAGCGTGGCCTGGCCCCTGCTTCTTTTCGCAGAGGCAAATTTACTATCTCTAACGCTATCCACTTTAGCACCCGTTGCACCATCTGTTTTAGCAAGCATTGAGTATTTGTGCTCTGAAGCCCAACACTTGCCCTCCCTTTTCAGATCGAGCAGTTTTTCTTGTGTCACATCATCACTATTTGCGCCCTTCTCAGAATGCATCGAAGAGGGCAGTTAATCCAGGCCTTTGCAGTAGGCCATGGCAACAATTGGGTGTAGTTTTTATAAACTAATATTGTCTAGGACGTCACAGGGATCTTTGCCACAATAGGTCGAGCAACATTTTCTCCACTCCACACTAGAGGTGCAACATTTGATATGTTTACCCCAAGGAACTCTTCAGCATCATCCAGGAATTCAACAAGCCCCCCAGTGAAACCACGGACATCACTCCTTCCCTGACCTCTGCAACAAGCTCCGAGCTTACTTTCACCTGAAAATCAAAAGCCTCTAGGACAACTTCAATGACCAGACACCGGACTGCGCAACCCCGCCCTCCTCCGGCAACGCCAGCCAGCCCACCATCTCCTCCTGGACAATGGTCACAACCGAAGAGACCACCTCGATCATGAACAGCATCCACTCGCGGGTCCCCACATACCCCTGCTGACCGCACATCTACCACAGAGCCAGCATCGTGCCAAAACTACGACACATCATCAACACCACCTTCAAGATCGGCACCTTCCCCGACGACTGGAAATGTGCAGAAGTCAGACCCCTGCTCAAGAAGACGTGAGCAGACCCCACAGACCTCAAAAACTACTGTTCCATCTCCCTCCTCCCCTTCATAGCAAAAGTGGCAGAGAAGACCGTCAAAGCACAACTAACAAGGTTCATTGAAGACAACTCCATCCTCGACCCCTCCCAATCCGGATTCCGCAGCAACCACAGCACAAGACTAGGGGTGGGCGGAATTTGCGAAATTGCCTTTTGCAAAATTCCACGAAACGTCAAAAAATCTCCGCGAACAGCGTACTTTCGCGTGCTCGCGGAGATTTCGGGGGAGGGGCTTCTTTGTGAGTTCACATGCCTCTTGATAGGGTCAGAGACCAATCAGAGCAGCAGATGTGGGGAAAGCAGTCTCCTGGTCACAGGAACTACATGGGGATTGCGCTCGAGAAACTCTTGGATGCAAAGGCCTCTATTAAGGATTACAGCTAATTTTCCACGACAGATATGGGGAGAAAGCACACCTGCCCAGCCTCAACCGTGCTCACTAATTTTTTGGGTTGATTAATACGTTACTGAATTTGAGCTTCAACTCGGGTACCTGCTTTATTTATGTCTGTAAGTGATTCCTGTTGAGGTTTAATTTTTGTGACAGGAGCACCGTGCCAGAATGAATCCTGCCCTGCATATTTATCCACGAAGATGCCACCATTTTGTGCAATACCTCTACTCAACTGGAGTACTTTCTACTGCCGTCATGCCCCCGAATTCTGCCCCACCACGGATCGCGGAAGTTTTGACATTTCCGCGAGCAGAACGGAATTTGCCGCACACCCCTACACAAGACCACCCTACTCGCTGCCACAGACGACATCTGCACACTCCTCGACTAAGGACACAATGCGGCCCTGATCCTACTCGACCTCTCGGCAGCTTTCGACACCGTCTACCACCGCACACTTGCTGACAGACTCCACGACGCCTGCATACAAGAAACTGCCCTCGATTGGATCTGCTCATTCCTCACCGGCAGAACCCAAAGAATCACACTGCCATCCTTCTTCTCCAAACCCACGGAAATCAACTGCAGAGTACCCCAGGGATCTTCGCTCAGTCCAACCCTCTTCAACATCTACTCGGCCCCCCTCGCCACCATCGTCAGACAGCACGGCCTCAGCATAGTGTCCTACGCCAATGACATCCAGCTCATCCTCTCCATCACCAAAGACCCCACCACCCCCAGACTCAACTTCCAGGAAGGAATGCACAACATTGTATCTTGGATGAGCAACAGCTGCCTGAAGCGCAACTTGGAGAAGACAGAAGTCCTCATCCTCGTAATCTCCCCATCAGCTTCGGTCAACACCTGGTGGCCCACTGCCCTTGGCAGCCCCCCGACCCCCACGGACCACGCCCAGAACCTCGGCATTGTACCTGACTCCTCCCTCTCTATGCAGACAGGTCAACGCCGTCGCCTCCAGCTGTTTCAACACCCTCCGCATCCTCCGAAAGACCTTCAAATGGATCCCCCTGAGTCCAGAAAGACTGTCACCCACGCACTCATAACCAGCAGACTGGACTACGGAAACGCCCTCTATGCGGGGATCAACAAGTCTCTACTCCTCAAGCTCCAGACAATACACAACATCGCAGCCAGACTCGTCCTCTGCATCCCCCGACACCAACACATCAACGAACAACTGCGAAACCTCCACTGGCTCCCCATCGAGAAGAGAGTCACTTTCAAGATGCTCACCCACGTCTACAAATGCCTTCACCACACCAAACCCCAGTACCTCAATGAGAGAATCTCCTTCCACATACCCAAAAGAAACCTCAGATTCACCAACCTCGCCCTCTCCGAAACACTGCACATCTGCAGAGCCAGACCAGGAGGAAGAGCCTTCTCCTACATCGGGGCAAAGGCCGGAACAAACTCCTGATCGACATCAGATGCGCCCCCTCCCTGAATGTCTTCAGGAAGACACTCAAGACCTGGCTGTTTGACTGAGCAGAGCTGCTACCCCCTCCACCCCCTCCCCAGCGCTTTGAGACCTTCACAGGTATATACTGCACTTACAATTCCCTGATTGATTGATTGATTGATTATGGGAATTCCATGCGGCTATGCTGTCGGCTCGCTTAATATTGGCTCCTCTCTGTAACTGTATTGCAACCTTTAAAATCCAATTCATATGCTCAGAAGCTTAGCACGACCCACCCAAGAATTAGACTAGCCAGGTTTTAAACCTGTTTCTAAACTTCAAATGAATGGATTGATTTTTTTTGATTTTTTTATTTTGAAGTACATTTATTGGTTAAAATACAAATTCGATAAAAAAAAAACTTCCTAGAAATCTAAATGAAAACCCATATAATTAATAAGATTTTTTTGTTGAAACATTTTTATTGTTTTCCAAATCAACAATCCAACGTTCTGTCCAACTTCCCCATCCCCCCCCCAGGAGTACTGTTCATTACTCAGCGATTCCCCGTGTCCAAGAGAAGTACCGAAAATGAATGGATTGATATAGTAGATTTCAAATCATTTTATTCCAGGCAGATGCACCTTGTACTTGAGAAGATTTGAAGCCCCACTTCTTATATTTGAAGCGAGGATTCTCGAACAGCAGTTGTGAGCCTGACCTGAGTGGATGGCCACAAAAGTTCTTAATTAATTTATTTACCAACTCTCTTTGCCACCGTCATGGAAGATCTTGTGCGTAATGCAGACAGACTTAAAAAGTATCTTCTGTGGAAGCAGCCAATGATGTTGTTGCAGCTTAGTGGACACGTGGTCATGTTTTGTAGGTGAACCAATACGTGCTCCTGAAATTTTGGATGGTTTATAAACACTGAGGGGCTTGTTTACAAGTCCCTTGCGCCGCCGGTGCTTCACTTTTTACCATGTTAAGAGTGACGCACCGGCAGTGCAAGGGGCTTGTAAGTAAATCTCCAATACTCTTTTTTAAAGCCTTATTCAAAAGGTATTGCTGAAATTAAGTCGAAATTGTACAAAAAAGGTAAGGACACAAAAGCTATGTAGAAAAAAAGAGCAAAAAAGGAAATATCCCTCAAAATACCAGAGAAGGTGGCAGCAGGATTTAGAAACTGCATCACAATACTATTTAATGGAAAGATCTGAGTCAAATAGCCTACCAGTACTTCTGACAATAGGATAGGAGCTGATCCTAAAGGAAAGAATGTAGTGCATTAGCCAGAGCTGTTGACTGGGGAGCTGGATTCAAGCCTCGGCGTTGGAGCAACATCCTGTGATTCTGGGCAAATCACTTAATCTCTCTGTGACCATGGACAGTGCCTACATACCCTCATGGATGATAAGCAGCTTTATATGAATCTATAAGATTAGGAATCATCATTGAAACTTGTTTTGCTGTCAAGTGGGTGATGTGCGATGTTTAGCCTCAGTGTCTTTAATTTGTTATTAGGCATCTCCATAGTGAGCCATTGGAACAAGGATGATTTTATTGAGCTAATGATTTTCGTTAAAGGAACGTCTTGTGTATAAATGCAACCCCACACTAGTGTTTCTTCTTATCTATTGAGGTGAAGGTTTTGTATTCCGCTGGAATGTTAGTGGCATGGGAATGAGGAGAACCAAATTCCTTCGAGTGCAATGCCATCAAGAAAAAAATCTTGGATGACTACAGATAAGGAAGTTGCATTAGAGACCACCGGCTTTCAGAAGAATATTCAGATGGATCCAGACCAACACCAGAAAGACTGTCACTCAGGCCCTCATAACCAGCCTCCTCAACTATGGCAACACCCTCTGCACCGGCATCTTCACCGGCTCCTCAGAAAACTCCAGACCATAAAGAACGCAGCAACCAGACTCATCCTGGACTTCCCTAAAGGAACCCATATCGCCACCCACCTGAGAGAACTCCACTGGCTACCCATCCAGAAGAGATGCCAGGTCAAAATTCTCACATATTTCTACAAAGCCTCCCACGACCTAGGAACTGCCTACCTCAGCCATGCACTGAACTTCCACCAAGCCACTAGAAACGTGCGCTCCTCTTCACTCGCCCTCACAACCGCCTGCATCTGTTACATCCACAGCAGTGGTCGCTCCTTCTCCTACATCGCAGCCAAGACCTGGAATGACCTTCCCCTCCAGCTCCGAACAGCCTCTTCACTGGCTGACTTCAGAAAGAGACTCAAAACCTGGCTCTTTGACTGAGACATAGCACCCAAATACCCCTAAGGGTGACAGTGCAGCGCTTTACAAATGCTGTTTGATTGATTGATTGATTGATAGGGTTAGACAAAAATATGTCCCCCTCCCAAAGGCTTCCACTGGGCATAAAAATAGCACCCCCAGAACCTGGGGGAAAGCAAGACCCTGGACGTAGATGGCAATGTAAATAAACAGCATGGTCAGCTGAAAGGACAAGTCACCTGATACCCATGGAGGACAAAGAACTAATAAGAACTCTGTCTACAGATGACTTCCAGGACTAGATGAGTTTCTCCAGGGAGAGTGGTGCTGACCTTTTTATGCCTCATTACAACTAGTTGATAAAGGCTTAGACTCCACTGCCCCCTAGATGCCCTGCAAGAGGGCAGGGAATCTATGGAGGGCAAATCAGAGGAAATTTGAAACCAGTTCCCCTGTAAGGTATGCTTCTTTTGAGGAGAGAAGGCCTGCTGAAAATGCTATAGCTCACTACCAGCAGTAAAAAGAGCCCAAGATCATTGAAATCAGTCATTGGGGCATGAGATAATAATTATTAGCGTTTTTGACCTCTGACCTTTTTTTTTTTTTTTTTTTAATTTTTTTTTATTTTCATCATCATAGTTGACACATAGATACAATAAAACAAAAACATATAAAAGTATACATCAACCGTATGATAAATTCAAAAAGAAAGAAGGAAAAAAAAATTGCATGAAATATGGAGAAAGAAAGCAGCAATCATACAGTAATCAAGTAATCATGAAGGACCATATAAGCACAAATTGAAATAATCACAAAATAATATAAAGTTATATAATCACAAGGACGCTAGGGAACTTATAAACTCAGATTTACATAATCCCAAAAACAATATAGAGTTATATAGAGTTATATAATCAAAAGGCCATAGGTCGCCAAAGTGCTTCTGATTTAACTAAGGAACGAAGTCCCCTTGCGTTTGCCAGGGCGGCCTCTAAGCCATAAGTTTCTTTGATTATAACCCAAAAGTCCTCGACCAGAGGAGGTGTGGGGGAAATCCAAGCCCTGGCAATAGCCAATCTAGCAGCCGCCATTAAGATTGAAAAAAGACGTGCTATATCTGAATTATTCTCTTTGTATCCCAACATAATTTCAAGATCAGTCAATGGTTGATCCAATCCAAGTTTTAGCTGAAGTAACTGTTCGATTTTCTGCCAAAAGACCGTCAGTAATGGGCATGAAATAAACATGTGTAGTAAATTAGCAGCGTACAATCCGCACTTAGGGCAGTATTTTTTATCCCCCACAATATTTCCTTGAGCCCATTTAGCTATTCTAGCCGGCGTGTAATATAGCATACAGGTAGTACGTAGTTGCTGAAGTTGCAGATTGACGGAATGCACCGAATCCTTTAAATTGGCTAGTGCTTGTTTAATCATACTAGGAGAGACCACTATACCCAGAGTTTGACTCCAGCGTTCGGCTAATTTTTCACTACCATCTAATTTAAAACTAAATAAATGTATATACATCATACCTATTAAAGATTTGGTCTTTCCTCCATATATGCAATCCCAGACATTTGACTGAATAAACTCATTTGCAACAAAACTTGTAGTCAAATAGTCTCTTATTTGCAAATATTTTTTAAAAAAGTTTATCGGTAACTTATAAATTATACGCAGATTTTCAAATGATTTGATTCCTTTCTCATTATAAATTTCGCCCAGACATGAGATCCCATACTTAACCCAGGATTTGCCAGCCTGATCCTGAAAAATCTCAGGGAGCAATGGATTCCCCCACAATGGAAATTTGTTATGGATTTTTGATATTTTGCACTTAGAAGACATGTCTCTCCAGATATCCACAATATCCCTCAGAGTCTTAAACTTGACTCTCTTAAAATAATTTGGATCGTTTATTCCATACAAGAACATGTCCCTCTGATTACCTAAAATAAGCTTAAATAATGGGTCAGTCTGGTCCAGGCCCAGCAAACAACGAAAACGACCCGTAAATGAGGCCCAAAAATATATTTTGAAATCCGGGAAGCCTAATCCTCCTTGTTCATACGAAGATTTAAGTAACTCAATTGCTCTCCTAGGTTTTTTATAGCCCCATATAAAGCTACTACAAATGCCCTCAAGTTTTAAAAAAAATATATTAGGGATTTTCAAAGGAATTGACCGAAACAAATATAAGAATTTGGGGAGTATTTTCATTTTGATTAAATTACATCTGCCAAGTAATCCCAAAGGAAGCCTATGCCAAATTTTAAACAACTTAATAGTCGCCTGTAAGAGTGGTGCGTAATTAATATCTATGATCCGGTTAACTTTAGCAGTTATTTTTACCCCCAGATAGGTTACAGTTGTATACGCCCCAGACGTAACATTTTGAATCCCGATTGTAGTGAGCACTTGAGTTTTATTAACATTCAGCTTATACCCTGAGACATTACCATATTTCTCTGCTTCGTCGTTGATCCTAATCACGGCCACGCTTGGATTAGTAGCATAAACCGCTATGTCGTCAGCGTATGCCGTGAGTTTAAGTTTTAAAGTACCAGATTCCAACGAATTAATATGTGCGCAAGATTGAAGAGTGCGTAGGACTGGATCTATGTATAAAGCAAAAAGTAGTGGAGACAAAGGACATCCCTGTCTGGTCCCACATAAAATCCTAAATGAAGCTGATCTGGATCCCATATAAGAAAGATTAGCTTGTGGGTTACAATATAAAGCTTTTACACAAGACTTAAACTGCTTACCTATACCTATCTTTGATAGCAGAGCCCATAAGAATTCCCATCTAACACGATCAAATGCTTTTTCAGCATCTAATAGGATCATACCGAAATCTATTTTCTTTTGCTCTGCATAATCAAATGCGCTAATAGCCATGTTAACGTGAGCAGTAGTATCCCTCCCTAATATAAATCCGTGTTGACTTTCAGAAACTAAATCCGGCATAAGCGGAGCTAAACGGATTGCCAAAATCTTAGAAAATATCTTTGCGTCCGCATTAATAAGAGAAATTGGCCGGTATGATCCACATTCAGTTGGTGGTTTGCCCTTTTTTAAAAATAACACAATCTGTGTCCTATTCCATGATGCCGGCACCTCTCCACTAATAGCTACATATTGTATCACCCTAGTAAGAGGTAAAAGTATAATCTTTTTGAAAGATTTATAGAACTCTAATGGTATCGAATCGATGCCAGTCGCTTTCCCATTAGGCAATAATGATAATGCAGATTCAACCTCTTCTAACAAAACCATTTCTTCCAAAGTAGCAATTTTCTCATTATCTGCAGCTTGAAGATCACTATTATTAATATACCGTAGTACCTCGTCTTGATTAGAGGGCCATGTCAAAGAATATAGCTGTTGATAAAACTGCAAGAATTGATCTAAAATATCTGATGATTCCGTATATAATATCCCATTTGTTCCCATGATAGAATCAATCTTAGTTTTAGCTTTTGTCTCTGCAGTCTGGTATGCCAATACATGTCCTATATGCTCCCCATACTCATACTTTTCTAGCCGATGCTTACAATAATTTGCAGCCATTTTTTCTCTTAAATTCTTTTTTACTGCGATTCTTGCATCAATTAAAGAAGAAAACGTACTGTCCTGGGACTTTAGATCCTTATTCTTAACTACCTTCACATGTTGTCTCTCAATGTTACGCAGATTAAGTACTAAAGTCCCCATTTCACTTTTTCGTTTTCTATTCTGTAAGAAAATATATTTTTATGTAATGCCACGGACAAACGCTTTCATAGTATCCCATACAGTTATTGGGGATGCGGACCCAGTATTTATTTTAAAAAATTCCTCCAATTGTTGTGTGGTGCTCGACAGGTATTCATTATCTGTCAGCAAGTACCTAGGGAAGGAGAATGGCCTAAACTCCTTTTCTTCAGTTTTAACCCGGAAAGAAAAAATAATAGGATTGTGGTCAGAAGTCACCCGGGGACATATTTCCATTTTTGATGTTATAAGTAAACTATCAGACACAAGGGCCATGTCGATCCTAGAATATGATATATGAGGGGCCGAATAATAAGTATATCCTGGTATTAAAGGATATATATGTCTTCAAGCATCCTTAATAGACTGAAGCCTCATCATTTGTAGAATTGCTCTCCGTATTTTACACATTCTTAGATTGCGCCTATTCCCCGTAGAATCTATATGATAATCTATAACGCAATTGAAATCCCCCATGATCAGTTTTTCCCCCTCCCAATTTAACAATTCCAAATTGAGGAATTCAAAAATAGCAGGGTCATCCACATTAGGACCATATATGGCACAGATCACATATTTTTTACGCCCTATATCCAACTGAGCTATTGCCCATCGTCCCCATTGATCAGCCTGTTTTTTAATAACTTTGCAATCAAACTTTTTATCTTTTAAAATAGCTACCCCTTTGATAGATACAGTTTGAGTAGTACTAATAATTATATCCATCCCCAAATCCATCAATAAATTTCGGTCTTTGTAAGACAAATGTGTTTCTGTTAAAACCACCACTTGAGACTGATACATTCGTAGCTCCTCTCGGACTAGCCTTCGTTTAACTGTGCTATTAAGGCCGGCAACATTACAAACCAGACATTTGATCCAATTCATAATTAATTTCTGTCTTTTGAGTTAATCCTCCTCCTGTTATAATAATTATCAAAATTAGATGAGTTATAGTATACACTACTTTTAATCCATTGTTATATTCATTTCGTTTATTAATTATACCACGGAAAACTAAAAATAATCTTCCCCATTCTTTAAATCCACAGTGTCCTAATGATGATGATTTTCTCCCCCCTTCAACCCCCCCTTCAACCCCATACTCCCTCCCTGCCCCTCACCAAACATAATTCGGATCTGAGAGTAACACCTCACCCTGTCTCTTAGAAGAACCCCCCCCTGTTAACAGCTGCCGCTGAAAGTGGCAGCGCTGCAGAGCCGCAGCCCAGTAGGTCAACCCAACCCTCCCTCGTTGCTAATCACAAATCACAATTTCTGCAAATTCTGAACTTCTATTTTAACTTCAAAAAAGAAAAAACATTAAAAGAAAAAAAAGTGAGAATGAGAGAAGGAGAAAAAAAAACCAAAAAAAAAAAACCAGGGCCCAAAGACACAATAAAGCAAACCCTCAATCTATCCCTGTTCGGCAGCTTCTGCCCGCCACTTAGCCACTGCCACACTTGTTTCCTTTTCTTCCAAAAAAATATAAGTATGGCTGCCCTTAAGAACTTTCAAACGTGCAGGCTCTTGTAGAAAGGCCTGAGCGCCAAGAGCTTTTATAGGGTCAATAAATTGACGCAGTCTCCAGCATCTGTCCATTGTAGCCTTACTTAGATCTGATCTGACAAAGAAAGAAAAAGAGTCTACCGAAACCGGGGCATTAGGTCGTGCTTTTGTTGACACTGCCTGTCTAAGTAAGAAGTTCCCCAGATAAATCAAAAATGGACGAGGATATTGCCCTCCCTTGTTCCTCTGAGTTGACGGTAGTCTATGGACCCTTTGAAGTTGGGAGTCCCAATCCCAATCAGAGAGATCAGGAAAGGCCTTTTGAAATAGTTTGACCAAGAACCCCCTCGGATCCGACCCCTCCGCTCCTTCTGAAATACCAAAAAGTCTGAGATTCTGTTGTCGCTGGCGATTTTCAATATCCTCCAGTTTAATTTGTATGCCCGAAATCTGTTCCTCATGTTTTTTAGCAGAGACATCTGTAAGCGCTGATAATTCTTCAGTAGCGGAGACTCTCTGCTGCAACTCAGTAATATCTTGTGTTAGGCCGCCAATTTTATCAGTCATTTCCCGCAGGGATTGTTGGATTTTGTTATTATCTTCTCTAACCTGCATATAATGTAGCTTCGCCTCTTGTCTTTGCTCAGCTAAAGACTGCAAGATCAGAGAAAGTGATGGTGCCGCCCCCTCTTGAATACCAGCAGTTCCTGCCGTAGATAGAACCCTCGCCCGAATGGCTTGGGTTTCCTTTGAGGAATACACGTCGCTATGACTTGAAGATATAAACTGTGCTCCTCCTGGAGCACCCTGCTCAGAGCTAGCTTCTGATATCGCACCCCCAGAATGAGGTTTCGTTAAATTGTCCTCGACGAAACTAGCACCTGAGAGTCTTAATGCCATGTTTCGCACGCCACCTTTTGCTTGCACCCATTTCCTAAGGGGGCTGTTATCAGAAATAGCTTTTCCTGCTAAGGGCACAGTATGTAAATGAAGTGTATTTTTTTTAGATTTATTTTTAACTTTCCCTTTGCCCTTTCTGACGATCGATGACTTACTCCCCATCTGCTCTAAAAGCTCGGCTGGCTCCTCTATGTCATCAAATGAAGCCGAATCATTAGCTTCGCTATTGCCTTCTCCTTCTTGTGCAGCATTGTCTTCTGAAGTAAGAGTCTTAGCTCTCCCCGCTAGCGAAGCCACATTATGCTGCCCCGCTTCTCTGCTTTGATTTCGAGTTTGGCTTAAATTAAGAGATGTGGGCAGCTCCGGTACCTCTTCCTCTTCCTCGTGTCTACTGATCACCTCAGCGTGCTGTGCTGACAACAAAGGCTCAATTAACTGACTCCCCCCGCCTTCGCCGCTACTCACGCTGGACACATTCACAACACAATCATTGTCCAATACTACCAAAGCTGTGTCTGCAGGGGGAGCACCAGTACTTGTTACGACAATGTTACCATCCAAAATTGCAGTGAGTAGAGTCTCAGTAACATTGTTGCCAGAAGAACACTTGCCTGCCAGGAGCTCCGGAACTCTCCCTGTTTGTAGTAGGTGCGAAAGCGGTTTACTGGTCGTAATGCCCGGTCTCTCCTTCACACCGGCACCGGTGAGCAGGCCAGTATCTCCTCTCCCAGCAGTATTACGGACGGTGCGGGTGCTCCGTGGTGTCATTTTCGGCGGCGCCATCCTTCCCCCGTGTTCGAGGTCTGAAACAACTGCCGCAGGAGAGAGACCTGACCAGTAGAATGCAGAGCAAACAGACGAACGCCTCGGGAGAGAGCAGTAAGCAGCCAGCAGCTGCTCTAATGATCTCCGACTGAATTTCAGAAGAAAAAACTGCCACATTCGTTCGGCTCTATTGTTGCAGAAATCTTCTCCTCGGTATTTCGCTCAAAACTTCTTCATTGCGCGAGTTATTGCAGGGGGTATAGGGAGACCGTCAGGCTGCAGCTCTTCGTGGCGGCTTAAATCCGCCATCTTGGTTCTTCCCCCACTTGCAAGAATCTCAACAAGACCTCTGTAAGAAACTAAGCATATGGTGCTCTATCATATTTTCCAAAAATTACTCTTGGGGTAGGCCAGTGCCCGAGGGTTGGCACAACTATAGTTTGAATAATTATGGGGGAGAGGAGCATGCATGGAGCCCCCATCCCTGTATGCACTTTGGGCCGGGGACCTCACCCCGGGGCCTAACAAAAGAAAATGCCATATGCAAGGAGAGGACCGCCGCAGCAAGAGTGGGTCCCAGGACCACACCCCTGGGACATAGAACAAAGAGGCAGTGTCCTCTTCTGTGGTGCAGCACAGGCACACAGAGCCTCTCCCACTGCAGTCAGGAGCGGGCGAGACGCTGCATCTACCAACAGAGTAACAAAGGTATTGCCGGCTCCCTCATGAGTGCACCCGAGCGCGCAAGTTTGGAGACGGTGGAACAGTGGGCTCTCTCTGCACTGCATCCATGCTTACCTGCAATTAGGTGTCCAGTGAGTTCAGAAAAACAAAACACTACACTACTACACACAGCAGGAGAACCCACTGTTACCATTTTCAATGCTTTGGGACTGGGAGGCACCCATAATGATCTGCAAAGGCTTTTTTCTCATATTCCTCTCTTCTGTGGTGCCTCAAGGAGGGGTAGGGACACCACCAATATTATTTTTCAGTGTTGTAGGGGCTGCACAGAGTGCAGCAACCCCCTTTAAAGGTGATTTTTAAAACTACAAAAAAGTCTCCAGGCTCTTTGAATTCATGACCCCAGGAGAGTTTTGCAATGTTTTTAAAGCACTCCAGTGGTGGAGCTTTTGCTATATAGCTCAGAAGTGTAGGGATTTCTAGTGGTTGGTCCTATGGCTGCCGTTTATTGTGGCCTAAAGGTATAGCTGAAAGGCTCAGACACATGTTATATTGATTTCCCTTGCTTTATTTAAAGTATAATGCTGACAATGACTTTTATTAAACATTGTAATGGTTTTATTAGCAATAATGATTGTGTTTAAACATGGTTACTTATTTGAGTAATAGGTTTGTGATTTTTATCATGTGAATATTGGTCTTACAAAGGGATGACCACGCAACAAAGCCATTAGGTTTGCCTCATATCATAATGTGGTGCCCCCCTTGACAAACCAATAGGGTTGCCTTAGATTTTATTATGCTAACCCCTTGACAATGCCAATTGGCTTGACTAACACATTTATGTGGTGACCCCTTGATAAAGCCAATAGGCGTGAAATATATATTGATGTGGTGACCCCCTGACAAACCCAATAAGCTTGTCTAATATATTGATGTGGTGATCCCCTGACAAAGTCAAAATGACTATTTAATTTAAAATGACACCCCCATATATTGTAATGTTCTACATGGTATAGGCGGGGTGGGAGGGTACTGTGATTTTGGGGGTTATGACCCAGTAGAGGCCAAATATGATTTCAGAATGACACCAAAGGTAATTCTATCTTCCTGATGTATATATTTGTAAATTAATGTGCAGCATTTAGTAGTGTGTGAATAAATGTACTTTTCCTTTTTCAACGAAGAAACACTGAATGGACAATCATTTATTGAGTATTATTATTGTGTGTTAGGGAATGATGATTACTAGCCCACACCACTTCCACTGGGAAGACCTTGGACTGCTTTGCTACCCTGAGAGTATCACGCTCTACAATGGGATGGTTGGTTCCCCATAAGGAGGCATTTGTGGACCTATTACTTGTGTAGGCCTCACATCCTACACATCTAATAACCCACTTTTTTTATAGTTGTCTAATGCTAGAGATTGTGGTAATAGGACGTGTTGTGGGACCTGTGCAATAGAGCCGCTATGGGGAGGAATGCTTCCTAGCATTGGCTTTGGTGTGCATGCTGGGTTCTCCAGGGGTAGATGTGTCAAGTGAAGGATAACAGGGGCAGGATTAAGAGGGCTGCCTTTAGGGGGAGATTGTTGTGGGAGAGAGATTCCTCAAAGGGTGTGTGGATGGCAAGGGGGAGATGAGGAAAGTGGAAAAGGGTTAGCTTGTAGTATCATGGTCAGTAGAGATGGTAAGGCATGTCATCTCTGTTAATATCCCTGGGTATCAACCAATGTTGTGGAGATATGGTTGACATGGAAGACTTCCCATATTCATTTGATTAGATATGTTGGTCAAATGTTTGGTTTTGTAATTTGTGATAGACGGTTTTTGTCTAAAAAGGTTTTTATGATTTTTTAAAATAATGAGAAAAATAGTAATTTATAGCATTCCAAAAGGATATGTCCTTATGTTGGGACAGAGATATCACCTGCATGGTTTTAGAGAGATGCACCAATGCCCTGAGTGACTCAATTGTAGTTTCACTGGTATGCTGAAGTTTTTGCGCCCAGCCTGTATAACAATTTTGCACACATGCTCAGCTCTATGCTGCGTCATAAGTTCTGAGACCCAAAGCATAGCTCTATAGACTGGAGGGATACACCAAGCCTTCCTAGTATACATGACTTCTATCTGTGTCCTGGGACATAATCATGCTGTAGTTGTGCCACAATACGATATTATGATCCATTATGATCGTCAGTACAGGACAGGCATTTCACCTGTTGTAAAGAAATGAGAACCTTACTGGCTCAATTTATGTAGTTCTGTCTCCATTTTGTGATTGGACACTGTGCTACTATCCCTGACAATAGGCCCGATTACAATGTTGGCGGGCACACCACCAGCTCACAGCTGCAGCAGTTGCGAAAACACTGACAAGCAGGCCGCATCCTGACTGCCATATTACGATATCACTGCAGGGCTGGCAATGTGCAATGTGCCTGCAGCGCAGTCATGGCGGTGGAATGCTGCTGCTCTAGTTACGAGCCGTGGCCAATACCGGCCATGCTGAGAAGGCTCCTGGCGGTCGGGCACACTATTTCCCTGCAGAACGGTCTGCAGGAGAAACTGGGGGCACACACAGAGCACCACCAGGAACATGTCTCCAGGGTACACTCAGCCTGGAGTCATGTTTGCTCCACAAAACGTACCTTTCCGCTGACCTTTTCATGGCAGTGTCCCTGCCATAAAAAGATTGGCAGAGAGGCAGGTTGTAATTCTGATGGCATGTGCCCATGCCTGCACTGCCAAAATGTACTGCTGCTCTCCCTACTGCCGCCGGCACTTAGCTCAGATCTTGGCGGTGGCGGCTGTCTGAAGTCAGTCAGGTGGCAGTTTTACTGCCCGCATCATAATCAGGCTCTCCGACCGCTAGGTGTGTGGCGGTCAGACCGCCAAAAAGCGACTGTGGTCCCAGGACAGCCAAAGTCTAAACTAGGCCCTAAGTGATGTGTTAATGGGGAATATACATAATGACAGATAGTACAGCCCCAAGTTGTATGTGTGAAGGGAGGTGAAGGCAGTATTCTCTTTTGTTGTGCAGAAGAAGTCATCGAAGCAACCCCTGCTCCTTTGTGTCATGGAGATGCTACTCCCAAAGGCAGATGGCTGCCAGAGTGTGCCCATGGCCTTCAAACCTTGCCTTGTACCCGAAGTCCTGTGCTAACTACACCTACAATGACCAAAGAATGACAGTCACTGGAGGGTGTCCGCTTCCTCTGTTTGATAGGGTGACGTTTGCTTTGGGCCTGTTCTCCTGCTGGAAACTGAAGCCGCACTCACTGACCATTGGCAGTCTGCCTGGAGCTCCCAAACAGCATATGTGGGAGGCGGTGCAGTTATACATGCACTCCAGGCTGAGGACTTCATACATGGAGACTTCACTGTCACTATACTCTAGAAACTCTCACACTTTGATCTTGAGCTCACTACACAGTGGGGGTATTTTGGATTTAGGAAGAGCTAGTTTGATGTTGCCAATGGCTAGGGCATTGAAGGACTGTCCTACAGACCACTGGCACAGAAGTCTGCCATCCCTACTTGCATGGACCCATACAACTATTAGGTTATTCTAAGCCTGATAGTTTTGCATATTTTCCCCCATAGTACTTGTGATATACACTGTTCTCATAGACATATTTCTTTGTGTTTTATTTAATTTTGGTATTATAAATTAGTTTTCTTGTATAAAAGATATGCACCTGATTGGTAAATTATTGGTGACTGCTATTTGGTTTCTGTTGAGGTCTCTGGCTCTGGCTCCCACAGTACCTCTATGAGAAGCCTTGGACTGCTCACTTTGCTATCCTGAGGGTCAAGTGATGATAAGGTGCCCTTGGTGTTCAGTTTTCAGTGCCATATTAGATTGGGCCCCAGGAAAGCAGTGGTAAAGGGCCTAAACCACCACGGTTATGGCCCAATAGCCCTGGCTTGAAGGGGGCCTGATCTGATATGCCACTTTGCTTGCTTTCGGATTGACGGTCATTATAAGAATGTACAAAACACTATTTATCTCATGAAGCAGATTCGTTATGGTACAACAGCAATATGCAGCCATGGGGTACCACTCAGTACAGAGAGGAAATGTGATGGAAAGATGTCATTTTATGTGTAATACGTGTGTCTCAGTAGAACCTCGTATTTAGTTGATAGAAAAGTAAGATGTATAATCACCCTTAGTAAAACATCACCATGCTCGTCGGAAAACATTTAATAGCATAATCAAGTTCATGTGCAAAATAACATTGAAATGTAAAAATCCCTTTCAAGTGCACAATTATGTTGAGATGCAAAATCATCCTTGGTGCAAAGTAAGAAGGCCAAACATTTAAGTGTAAAAACACATTTGCAAAGACACCCTTAGTGCACCTTTAGAACAAAAATCACACTTTGATGCACAAACACAATCGCACAATTTGCACATTGTGAAATGTCAGCAACTGTGTGCTGTCATATTTCTATGAAAAATCACTCAGTATTGCCGGAAAAGCAGTAGAAAGATGCCACATAAGGTATAAAAGGGTGCACCCATGTCATATGACATTTAGTGGTGCAAAATCAGGAGTGTGAAACACACTTATTAGTAAAATAACAGCTGTGTGCAGATTCCCATTTAGGGGTGCAAAATCACCCTTAGTGCAAAATAACAGCACTATGACATCACATTGAAGAGCAAAGCGACATCTAGCTGCAAAATCACGTTAAAGGGCATTGTAGTTCATAATATACCATCGAGGAAACAGTGAGAGGGTGGAGATACTTTTAGGCGCACAAATCACATTTATGAGGAAAACCCGTTTATGTGCAAAATTACATGTAGGTTTTCTACAAACGTTTAAAAATACTTGCAGAATTAAAAAGCACTGTTAATTGCAAAATTGCATTTAGGTACAAAGTCACAATTAGGTACAAAATCACCCTCCTTGATGCAACAACTCAGTAGTGAGAAAACATATTTAGGCGCAAATACATCTAGGTGTAAAAACATTCAGTTGCAATATCGTATTTAGGATAAAAATCATCTTTGATGCATGGAAAGGTGATTGGTGGAATGCTTGAGTTAATCTTAGCCACTGCCGAACACTCTGTGCCGAAGTCTAGCCCATCGTTTTTGTTTGCTCTGTATGCCGCTACATACAAGGGCATATCTGAAATGGCAATACTCAGAGAAACCCTTTGGAATCTGGCCCATCTTTGTATCCGTAATGGGCGGGGCCAAACTCCACGTGTAAACATCTTAAGGCCAGAGACTGACACTTTCTTCACTGCCGTCGCTTCCCCTGCCTGCACCCTGTTGATGAACAGCCAGGTCTACGGCACAGCACAGATAAGAACTTCCCACAAGGTATTAAGGATGTGTATTTATCAGTGTTTTAAACTTGCCATGCTAGCTCACTTTCTTTCCTCCCCTCGACATTCCTGAGCTCGATTCAACTGAGCAGTGTGTATAATCTCTGCAGGTCAGGAATCTTGAGCTTAAGCACTTTAAAGGCACGGGTTGCCTGATAGGTTTACTTTATTTATGAGGCAGGCCTGCCACCTACGTTTCTGTATTTACACGTGTTTAGACTGCAAGCGAACGCGATGAGAGGGTTTCCCCTGCATGCCCCATATATTCAATAAGCAGCCCAGTGCCATCCATATATGGCTAAGAACAGAAAGTCTGAAAAGAAAAAAAAACGTGACTTTACCTCGTTTAACCCTGAAACCTTTCAAAGTTCCTTGGTGTGGAATGCAGAAGTTAAAATGCTTTCATATTAATATATAACATTTATCAACATATAACAACATATGTATATTTTAATTAGGCTCATCAAATCAAGAAACCAATGTGTTGTTTTCTCACGATTAAACCACATATTATGTGTGGCTAACCAGGTAAACGGTGTAAGTGCAACACATATGAAGCTATATCTTGTTAAATGGTATTGCACTATTCAATATCTGCACGCAGGACGGTTCCATTTAATTATTATTATTAATAATACTTTTATTTAATTATTTACAATCCAGGTCTAAGCAGAAACAGGTTCCACCTGGAGCATAGAGGTGAATGTCACCTCAGCCTGTCTCCTACCGGGCACCCTGGCTGGCTCCTGATGGAACACTCTACAGCACACATTCTATCTCCACTCAGACTACACACACAGGCTCCACTACGCACAGCTACGTACCAGAGCTATTTATAATGCATTTGCTATTATCGAATCCCCAACAGAATTGTCTTACATAAAAAATATCAGCCTTGCAGTGGCACCGGCACACTGCTGCAAGTGGTTAAGTGCTTCACTAGCAACAGAGAATGGAAAGTTCATTTAACTATGTGCATCACTCTCTACAAACCAGGAACCTTCTAATGTAAGCCATTAGACACATGGGACACATGAAAATCGAGAGGCAAGGGGTGGGAGCATGCAAGTCAGGGTATTACATTTGTCATAGATTTGAGTAAGAAGAGCCCGAGGCGGTCTTTCCTAAACTGTGGGTCAGGACCCACGGGTGGGTCGTAAGACGATTTTTGATGGGTCGCAAAAGTCCAATCAATAAATAATGATGCCTTTAAATTCTGTATTTATCTTGTCACATTCGCTGCTCCAAAGACAGAGTTCAAATATCAGGCTATGTCTTCTGAAAAATTGCTGCTTATTTTCTTAACATGGGGATTTCACTTGGCAGTTTCAGATAGAAAATTAAAGTGAATTAAGTGACAATCTTGCTGGGTACAAGGAGCGTGTAAAAGGAAAGTCTGTTGGATGTCATTTTTTATAACACACAAGTAAAATGTAAATGCCTGTAAATGAACTGCAGGTATTCAGCAGTAAGGAAAGCAAAAATGAAGCACATTGTTTTACATTCTGACGTGTGACGGGAGCAAAGATATTAATTGGGGAGAGGATGTAGCCTTACGGCTAGAGCGGTCGATGCCAAAGCTGCGGAACCAGGTTCAAGTCTCAGCTACGATGCTCAACATCCTGTGATTCTAGGCAAATCACGTAATTCCCCCTTGCCTAAAAAAAATGAAAATGTCCTTGTGTAACGAAACTGGTGCTATGTAAAGCGCTCTGATACCTGTTTTCTTGGGTCTAGTTTGCGCTATATAAAACTCACCCCCAAAAAAATATATGATTAAAAGAAAGTAATAAATTTTACTTGGTGATGCTTGAATGATAAATATTCACTGAAACCAGATTTCCACATATTATCGTTTGTGTGAAATATAGTGTTATCAGCAGAAATGTATATCTGTGCAAATTTAATAGCCATTTACATGTACAATGCGCTGTCTGAAAACCACACGATCCTTTAGTGACATAAAAAATGGCCCACCTCATGTCCATTAAAGATAGGAGAGTTGCAAAGGTTTATTATTTTAAAAACGGACTTGTGGGGACATATTATCAAGACACGGCGTTAAAATTATCGCCGCTTTAGCGGCAAAAAACTGCAGCTAAAGCGGCGATAATGGGCTTCATAATATGCCCTCGAGAATTCCCATAGAAGCCCATGTTCTGGTGTCAACGTGGGCTTCTATTGGAATTCTCTGCGGCATATTATCAAGCCCAGCATCGCCGCTTTAGCGGCAGTTTTCTGCCGCTAAGGCGGTGATAATTTTAACGCTGTGCTTGATAATATGCCCCGTGGTTCTTAAAAGTGTCAGAAGCACCGCCTTGAGGACTATTAATTCTTAGAAGGGTGGAGGCAGGGCGGGTGTGGGTTGGAAAAGAAATCCAAAATCTTGCTAACAAGAAGGGCATGTTTGGAGATGTCTGTTCTTTTTACCATTGGACTTTCAGGTGGTGTTGTGCTAAGTTTATCCTTCGGATTTGTTGCTTGTTTGAGGAGGATGGGCTTAAAGACAATGCAGAAACGTTTTTCTTCTGTCTGTGCTTCTAGGGGAATTTAGTATTCTACGAAAGCGATGGGGTGTCTTGTTTTTTAATTTCTTCTTTCCAAAAACAGATCAGCTGCAATGAGCGCAAAACATCTAAGGTGGACTAAATTAGTATTTGGAAAGACCAAAAAGAAACACCACGGTACCAAAGCACTAGCCCTAAATCAGAAAACATTAAGGATAAGGCTGGAAACGAATTACCATAGAATCGCGGCATGGGTCTCAATTCTGAATTGTGAGGACAGTCCCAGGGTTCTGGCAGACATGGACAATATATGGGGGTTTCCCATCAGGATATGCTTGGCAGAGCCAGTGTTAATTTAGAAGGGTTAGCTGCAGTAGAAGCTCCTCCAGGTATGGGGGAGGAGTGTCGCCCCCGTGACAGCAGCCTCCACAACTTGGAAAATAAAACGATAATAAAGCAGCTTTATTATTGTTTTATTTGTAACGTTCTAGACCAGGTGGAGTCTTGCGGGGGGGGGGTCGTCGAGGGGGCATTCATCAGGATGAGTGATAGGTGCACTGCTATCAGTGAGTAAGTCTGTTTGGTCGGCCATCTCAGGACGGCCAAATCGTCATGCGCACTGAGCTGTCTCCATCCCAGCAGCATAGCTGGGTTGGAGACAGCAAAGGGCTCAAAGTCTCCCTGGGAGTGCAAATCAAGGGCACTCAGGCCAATCCTGATGCTGCACTCATGCATGAGAGCAGCGTCAGGATTGGCCACAGGGGAGACTGGGAGCCTGTGCTCTCAGTGAGAAGCAGAAGAGCGGCAAAGAGGCGAGTTGCAGAGCAGGCAAGTTCTTTTTTTGGTTTTGTATTGTCATCGCCCGTCTCCCTACCCCCTCCTGCCCACACCGCCAGCCCACCACTCTGTCCTAATACCGGCCGCTACTGGTTAACTGTGCTGGAAAGAGAAAAATATGCTACAGCTGCATTCAGTTTCCTGAAGGCAGAATGCATTCACCCTTCAGTTTTGATTAGGCAGAACAATGCTTCTTCTTGTTTCTAAACAAGACTTTTAAGGTGGATGTAATGTACATATTAATATACAGCTGTCCATGTGAAAAATAAATGATATGTATGAAAGGATTTAGCTGTGGGCCAGGCCACAATGAAGAACAGAAATTGGGGGACTCAATTTGTCTGAACTCTGACCTTCTTGAACTCAACTGGCTGTGGTGTAAGGAGTGATCCATGGGTATCCATATAAACGATTGTTATACGTATGTTAATTTAACCTGTTAAATGTCAGGTTTGCTCAATCGTTGTGCAGGACATCCAGCATGTTCATTGTATGTCATATGCTAAGTGCCTCGTGATCTATACATTGCCAACGTGACATGCCCAGGTACTGCCAAAATGTGCTAGATGCAGCCTTATATGGCAAATGACTCTGCAAACTATGAACAATTTCACATATCCAAGTACAGCCTTGCCTGCCTGGGCACGGGTATAATTAGCCATGTGTGCCCCGAGAGAGACTGAGATAGATAGATAGATAGATAGATAGATAGATAGATAGATAGATAGATAGATAGATAGATAGATAGATAGATTATAAAGTTTTTTGACTTATTTGAATTAAAAAAAAGAAACTATTGTTTATTTATATATTTATTTATTGAGCTGTGTTCTGGCCATTTCACTTCATTGTGATTATCTAAGTTGAATATTTTACATGGAATTTGGCGGGAAGCAACCGTCCATCTGGATGTAAGGTATGTGTCATATGAAATACTCCTTAGACATAACCATTTACAAATATGTTCCTAATTTAGCTTTAAACAAGACTGTGTGTTACATAAACTATATACATTTAAAAGAAGCTCCCTATTCTATTTTTTATAGAACACCCTAAAAGTACCTGCTCGATCACTGGACACATACATACAGTTTCTAGGCACAAGAAAACAACATATTCAACCAAACATTGATTGGTGTAATATAATCTTTATATTTTTAAGTTGAATAATAAAACTGACCTGCCCAACTAGTATTTTCTCACAGACATTTAATTTCTGGTTGAACTTGTATGTCATGTATTTGAGACTTTTGGCCTAGCACTGCAGAAGCTTTAGGTTAGGATTGTTCAATGTATGTAAAAAGGGTTTGAACCATGCCCAAGTTTCAAATAAATATCATATTACTATATGGATTTAATGCGGGTAAATTGCTTTCATGTGGCTAGGTTGAAAACCTGGCATCGTCCTGCCTTTCCAGCTCTGTTTTACACACCATTGCATAATTGTAAGCTTATTTTTTAGTTTTGTTCAGCCTGCCCAGATTTGATGGAAAAAAGCGAAATTCATCCATTTACCCATTCAATCTTCATCGCATATTGAATCTTTTATTTTTGAGTTTGATAAAAGTGGTTGTGATTCGGAAAAGACATCAGAACATCTATTTATTACAGATTTGTGACTGAGACGTTGTGTCCTACCTTCAGTAGGCTCTTGTCATTGTCCAAGTTTAAGATGTCATTATTTTGTAGAATGTTTATTTATTTAGTTGTAATTATTTAACCATTCATAAAGCGCACTGTGGCGAAACTGGTATCCTGGGGCAGAATGAAAGATGTATGCAGAATATTGTGTTGAGGGTAACTGTGGTATCCTCCATAGTGGCTCCTGCCATTGTCTATGCCCCTCTCTGTCCCTTGGGACAATAGAATGCACCAACATGCCATTCCAACTGTGGAGAGAGTGGTCCTCTCAGTGAAGAGCTGTACCTGTGCAGTGGCTGATGTCTTACCAATAAACCTCTGTTCAAGCACATTTTCCTCCTGGTCATTCATTCTACATTTCTACACTGGTGACAGCGGATGGGATTGGATTGATTTTTTTTTTTTTCACAAGAATGTGATATTATATTCTCAAACTGTCGATTTGCCATGACTCAATTGTATTATATTGCTTTTCTTTGACTGATTTCACCATTATTTTTATTGTAAAGCACTCCGATACCCTCGGGTCTGGCTGGCGCTATATAAAACTTCTAAATAAATAAATCAATAAATAAATAACACACCCAAACAAGCTAGTATGGGCACGGGGTTGACTGAACCAGAAGGTGATCGAGAAAGCAGTAGATAATTCTTGGCGACTTTCCCAGTAATACTGTACATGTGTTAATGAGGGTGCATTAATATAGAATGTGCTTGTAGTGCTTCAAAGCAGTAAACAACACACTTCTGGTTAGCAGTGCATTGCTTTCAGGAGGCAAACTTTTACTAGTGTCTATATCAAACGTGTATGGTCCTCATCACCGCTACCATTCTGTATACCTCTCAGCAGTTTCCAGCCTTAATCCCACTCTGAAGTGCCCCAGCATTTATTGACTGTGACTATACGTATCATCTGTGCTCATTTATATGTGCCTAGAATTGCTGTAGGAATTGCTGCAAGGGCCCTGCTGGGTGATTGATTATCTTTGGCAGACAGCTACTTCAATGCAGGCTAGTATCAGAGAGTGTTGCCTCTCCCAAGTCACTCCCTGAGCCCCTCCTTGCAAGCAGCACTCCACACACTATCTGCCCCAAGGCAGCATGGGCCATTTAGATCATTTGTCCGTGCTGCTGATTCCTGCCAGCCCTAACTGATTCTGCAGGCGTCATGCGACACTCTGGGGATTCCAGTCAGCCCTGACTGATTTTGCACACCCAACATGAGCAGGCGAACTCATCAATGGTACTGGTACCATTTTGTGCCCAGCTTAGCTGCATTGCGGCTGCCTTCACATACTCTTACCGGCTGTGTTGGTGCCTCCTAGCTGCTTTGCCTCAGGATGTCCTCTGCCTGCCACTTCAGAAAAGCTTGAAGAGAAAGAAAAAAATATAAAGGAGAAGGAAGGGAGTGCCATTGCACCACCTGTTGGAGCCCAGTGCATTTTCATATTTATTGTGGAAACCAATACAAATATGTCAGTAATCTATGTATTGGTTTGTGTCAGTAATACAGGTTTTAGCTTCTCTAAACACAGTGAATCACACAACAAGGAACAGTGAAACACACACTATTGCTCCATGAGTAAGCTATGCATTAAAATTGAAATAAATTACTTCAAGGATCCACACTGGCCAAATTACATTCTAAGTACAGTAGATCACATGACAAGGAACACTGATTCTCAAACTATTGTTTCAGACTCAGGGTGCACAGTTCATGATTCTCATACTACTGCTCTAAAGACTCTGAGTGTACAGCTCATCAAAACTATATAGCACATATTGTATTTGCTATCCTGTTACAACTCGCAGTACGAATTACACTGTGGAGCATTACTGTTTGTAACCCCTTTCGTGTTTATCTTTCACACTGCAAAACATCACACCATCTCCATTCTTCATAAACATGCTGGGCAAACCCCCAATGTTATGGAGTGAATGGAAGAAGGTTTATAATAAATGCCTCATACTGAGTGGTCGCAATATAAATGTTGACAGAAGAGTAGCTTTGCCAGCACATTGCCTAGGAGAAGAAGTACATGAAGTTCTAGAAGCTATTTGAGGATGAGGTAGAAGATTCTAAAGGTTATGAAATATGTGTAAAGAAATTGGATAAACATGTTTTACCTAAAATAAGCACCATCCTAGAAAGATATCACTTTGGAAAGAGGAGTCAGAAAGAGGGTGAGAGCATAGAAGAATTTGTGTCTGAGCGAAGGAAACTAGCAGCAGCGAGTCAGTTCAGTGCTTCATTAAATGCATGTATTCTCGACCAGTTTTAATTAAATCGTAACATAGATAGAATAGGTAAATATTATGGCTCAAGGATGATCCCGCCCCCTTAGCGAAGTATTAATAGTTTCATAATAAGTGTAACACATGTTGTCCTGTGTGAAAGAACTGAAAGGTAAGAATAAAAGCAACACACATGAAAATAAGTGGAAAATAAGCGTTGTGAAAGAGAAAAAAAGGAGATATTTAGAACCAATGATCAGAACTTCAAAGAGCAGTGCTTCAGGTGTCACATGACAGGTCATATGGCCCACTGGAGGGAATGCCCAGCAGGGAAGGTAGTGTGTAAGGGATGTGGCAAGTTGGGCATTTTGTTGTGCGCTATAGATACAAAAATGCGAGAATATAAAAGTTCAAAAGTATCTGAAATATGTGACAAAATTGAAATAAAGAACTTTGAAAGTTTTGATCTCACTGTGAAGGCTGAAAAATGCAAATTTGCATGTGGAGAAATAACCTACCTGGGACACAAGATTTCCAGAAAGGGGATTGAAACAAAAGAAGATCTTGTGAACTACATTATGAATTTAGGCTCTCCAACCAACAAAGATGAACTCTGTTTGTTCCTTGGCATGGTGGTTTTCCAGAAAGTTCATAAGAAATTTTGCAAACACAACATTCCACATGAAGTCACTAACCAAATCAAAAGCTGAGTTCATCTGGGACAACACTTGCGAAATGGAGTTTCAAAATGTCAAACAGAGTCTGGAAAATGCACCACAACTCAGATCCTTTGTACCATGATGAGCAGTGGTTATAGCTGCAGATGCCATCATGAAAGGATTGGGCGCGATACTCTCTGAATGTGAAGGAAAGAATGAGGTAGCCTTTGCATCAAGGTCATTACGGGGGGCAGAAGCTAACTACTCCGTTATAGAAAATGAAGCCCTAGTAGTTTTCAGGGCCATACAAAAGTCTTTAAAAAATTGTATCGGGACTGACCACAAACAACTGAAAGAAATTGTTGAGAGAAAAAGTTTAGACTCAGTATCTAGCCGCATCAGGAAATAGATTGTCAACTTAAGCGAATACACATTTGAAGTTTAATATATCCTGGAAGTAAAGAATAAGGCAGTGGATTGTCTTTTCCAGGCTACCCCCCCAACATGAACAGTAGTCTAGATGATAAAACAGAGAATGACGAGGAAGAGATAGCCTTATCGAACATGTGCGTCATTTCTGATGGTGTGATAACTGAGACTGAATGGAAAAGAAGCCTCATAGAGGATGAAACCCTGGTGGCAGACGGACAGTATTTGAACAATAGCTGGCCAAACAAGAACACCGTCAAGGAGTACTTAAAAGAATATTGGTGTGTCAAATATGAGCTTAACAGAACTCGATGAATATCTGTTTAGGGGCACCAATCTAATTTCCCCTGGGAGTATGTGAGAGAAACTCAGAAATAAAGCACATGAAGACCACTTTGGAGTTTCCAAGACCAAAATAAGACTCTGAATGGACTTTTGGTGGCCTGGCATGGACATTCGAATTCAAAGATCTGTAAAGGACTTTGCTCCATACAATGAGAGCGACAAGATTTTAATCAATGGAAAGAGGTGAACGCCAGACAACCCTAGAAATAACAAGAAATGACACACCAGGAGGTAAGAAAAGAAAGATATGACCAAGACAAACACACCACAATTTCCAATGTTGTGGTCAGAGATTGAGTAAAGATTAAGTCTCCGAGTGGGGGTGTCAAAGACTCCAAGTTTTCAAAAGCCATGAAAGTATTCAAAGTGTTTCGCACTGCTATAAAGACTGATAACATTAGAATATGGAATACGGGGAGGGTGTCAAAAGTCAGTTAGAAAGGATGCCAAACACCAGCCCGCAGGAGGAGACTCAAGCAACGACAATTCTTATGGCAGAGGGAATGGGTTATTGAAGACGGCTCACAACAATCATTCAAATGAGAGTTTCCCTTGTAGAGTACGGACATGTCCGATCCGACCACCAACTTACTTGAAAGACTATGTCCAGGATTAAAAGGGATCTTTCATTGTGTATGTTAGATCCTATAACGTGTATCTTATACATCTGTTCACAAGAAAATATCTGGGATTATAAAAGGCATTATCATTTGACCTAGTATCCTACAAGTTGTATATTATACAAAAGTTTACTCACCTGTTTGTATCATATTATGCCACTATCAGTGCTCAACCTTAGGACTACCCCTTCTCTCATTCCTTCTTGTTGTCAGTGTGGGCCATTCCCTCCCTTGTCCTCTTTCCCTTTCCCTTTAACCCTTTCATCTTGTTTGGTGATGAGAGGAGATGTGTGGTATCCTCCATAGTGGTTTCTGCCATTGCCTATGCCCCCGTCTGTTCCTTGGGACAATAGAAAGTTCTGACATTACATTCCAACTGCGGAAAAAGTGTTCCCCTCAGTGAAGAGCTGTACCTGTGCTGTGGCTGGGGTCCTACCAATAAACCTCTCTTTAATGCACATTGGTGTCCTGGTCATTCGCTCTACGTTTCTACAGTATTCTATCTGTGACAGTTATAGTGTCAACGGAGATGGGCTGAGCATGAGGCAGCGCTGCTCCTGTTGAGATTTGTGTAGTAAATTGCTTGTGAAGAATGGGATTTTGCAATCCTTGTAGAAAAACTTGTCTCTAATTTCTGTATAATTGGTTTCCTGTGACTAACCCAGTTGCATATTATATACGGGCTAAAGTACCTCCTGCTGCACATTTTAAGGCTATTGCCAATCACCCAGGAGTTCCAAGACCAAATAGAGGAATAAGACATCTGGCCAAGGTTCTTTATAAGAATATGGAAATTCAAGGTGACGTGCAATATCCTTATGGTGTATGGTAGGGGGTACTTTAATGCTTAAAATACATGATCACACCATCACATTACCCAAAAGCCACTTATATCCTTGGTGTGTAGCTCTTTCATATGAAAGACAGAGCTTGTTTGAAAACATGATGAATATAAATAGAATCTTTAGTGCAAAGTGAAACACACCAAAAAAGCTGTTTGTTGCAAAAAGATATTAGAATCAGTTTAATACTGACTAGTCTGTTTTCAAAACAAAAGCATAGTAGAACGATGCAGAAAGAGTCTAACTTTTCTATAATTACATAAGGAGTGCAAACAATAACCATGCTGCCATAAATATAAACTTTTTCTTGTCACTGCACAGTTAGAAAACGGAGCAGAGGAAAAAAAAGCAATATTTTGTTTGTTCTTTAAACAGCTGCTTTAAATATGTTCCGTGACCTGACCAGCCTTTCCCCTGACATCTGGCTCTTACAGCAGACATTGTGATGTCACAACTCAACTATACAGTCGAGTTCTCCATATAGGTGAATGGATGAGTCACAAGTGGCCTATAAATGTTTCATGTCCCTCTTCTAATGGAAAAAGGGGCAATATAGACTCATCCAAAGTGGGTGAGCTAAGGGCACTGCAAGATCACCAAAAGGAAAGTGCCTTCAATTATTCTAGCTCTTTCATGACCCTGGTGAATTTGGATGAGAGGTGCTTGGTGTTCATGGAATGATGTCAGATGGGTAAAGACCTTCTAACTTGAGAAAAATCTCTTCCTTGAATGCCATCCTCCATGCAGGCTTCTGATCAACTTGGCCTTACTCTTCTCTTCGGCATCATGAAAGGCCCTTCACCCTGCAGGGCACTTTTGTGCCCAGTCGTCATCAAACTGAGTACAGAAGCATGGCCCCTCAAGATGCTAGGTTTCATCCTAGGCTAGTGAAAAAGACAGTGCATGGTACCGGTAATAGTCAGCTCTCTCCTCTCAGGCAATTCTGCACAGCGTCTTTGGCAAGATAATTACAAGGAACTGCTTCTGTAGGGCAAGTACTTATTAAGTCCCGGAGCAGATCAGAGGGGAAATTAATAACACAATAGTCACCTTGTTCAGGATTTCTATGTCAGGCCAAGCATGGCAAGGCATATATTTGTCACTGGAGGTGTGGGAACAGCACTTCCTGGGTGGGATCTCACCTGTTTCCACATAGCGTGAAGCAAAATACAATTGTAAAAGCCTCTGAATGCTTCAGAGATTGTACTGTGTTCAACTAGGAATAAACCTGACATTCTGGATAAGGCTAAGCTGCAGCTAGTCAAATCTGGTTAAAGAGCTATGAATGGACCATGCCACTTCAGGATAGTTGTTTGTTTCTCAAGACCTTAGGCTTGGAAGGATGCAAGTTTAGATGTCTTAACCTTCGCTTCGGCCTCCTCACGCTGCCTGGTGATCTCTGACTCGTCTCTGCCTGCTCGAGCTCCTCAAGAGCTAATTCAAATGTTCCCCTTGAGACTCTGCATCGTTACCCTCTATTTATTCAGCCTGCTCGTGCTTAATATGTGCTAACCTGAAATGTATGCTCACTCTGCTTTCTCATTCAGCGCACTGCTCGAGCAGCCTTAGTCCCATTATGGCAATACACCCCACCCATACCACAACAGAGTATGGATGCATAAATAAATACACAATACAACTTTTGTTTGGGAAAAATATTCCTGCAGGTTTATTCCATACAAAAGTATGCAATATGGTGGGTTATCTTACAGGCGATCCAAGGGCAGGCAGCTGTACCAACCTATGCTGCCCTGCCTGCCTGAGAGCCAAGCACTGTGGAGAAACCAATCAGCACTACCCTTATGGGGGTGATCCCCTTACTGGATCATGTGACACATTGGTCCCTTATTGCTCACGCCCCTTTCAGGGCGGAACGGAGCAAGGTAAACCCCCGGTTCTTCAGGCCCACAACTGCACGAAGGACTAACGGGGCGCCAACATAGTTGTTCCAGGACCCTCCACACGAGGTTCCTGTGATTTGGCTCTGGCACCCCTATTGTGCTCTTGCAGCGGTAACCTTTCTGTACCCATATGCTTCCAGATAACCCTGTAACTCCGCCTGCAACGACAAAGAAAACATTACAACGATGTATGTACTTTGCCTGCCAAACCCACGCTGGGTAGGCGTTAGGGTGGGAGAAGGCGTGTCCTGCGCAAAGAGGACGCCAAGATGGCTGGGGGAGGCATAAATACCTCCCCATCTCCTCTGCATGCCGGAAGTGATGCGTCTGGTAAGAGGACTCCTCCTCAAGTCCCCCATTATTAGTGGGGGTGGGGAAGTGTCAAATGGGACTAAAGGGGCTGCCCGTTTAGGGTGGCCCCCTGCGGGGGCCGCGGGCAGCCGCATATCTGTCTGTTTTGAGCAGCTGCACATCTCGATTCTTGCTGCAGAGGTGGAGCTTATTTTCCCAAAAATGTTTCTATTGGTTGAATACAAACCGAAGGAGGGAAGCATGGAAAGCTAAACTTGTCATTCTTTGCAACTGATTCAGTCATTGGAAAAATATAAATGTTCACCTTTTAAAGACTGTTCTATTGTTCAAGTGCCAGAATTAAAAATATAACCTGTCCTACACATTTTCTACCAGAACCTGGTGTATTAAAGACCAAATGGTTCAAAGTTTTTGCAAGTTATATCATAGCAATGAATGGCTCCAAATTTGAACCAGTCAGGAAATTGGCACTTTTGTACAATTGTTTGAGATCAGAAGGGCAACGTATTTTTTGACCATCTTCCAATTGTTACTCAACCAGATGAAACTGACTTTGATGATTATAAGGAAGCAATATGCAGATTAAATAACTATTTCCAGGATGATACAAGTGTAATAGTTGAAAGACACCGGTTTTAAAGCAGACGTCAGCAGCAACATGAATCTATTGACACTTCTTTACCTGAATTAAGAGTATTCATTGCCACTTGTGATTTTGATGGTAGTATTGATTCATATTAAAGAGACCAGTTAGTTGTGAATTGTTTCAACAAAAAAAACACAAGAGAGACTTTTATGTTGCAGAAATACTACTTTAAACGAGACGCTAGAAATTGCCTGGGGCATTGAAAGATCAGTTTTAGCCTCAAAGGAATTAAATATGTCCAAATGTGAATCTGAGGTGGAAGCAGTTAATACAGTGTTATCCAAACATAAAGTTATTACTTATAAGGCTACAGAGAACAAAAAGCAAAGTTACTGTTTTAGATGTGGATCGAGCACGCACTTAGCTAATGCAAAAAATTGCCCAGCAATAGGCATACGCACTATTAAAAGCTTCAACAAAATAGTTCTTTCCATAGAATCTGGAAAAGGCAATGGTGTTCAACTTTGCTAAGTAATGATTGGTAATGTAGAATTTCAAGTAACTGTGGACTCCAGTTCACCTATCACTTTCGTGACTGTTGAGTTATATTAAAAAGAATGGAACTCTGTTCCATTGTCTCCACCGGACATTAGCACAATTGTGTTTGGAAGACACACCATAGACACGATGGGGTCCTTTTCTAAGAATATTTAATTTAAAGATAGATCAATTGTTACTAAAGTATATGTGGCAAAGAAAGGTTACAACATTCTATGATGGTTTTAAGACCAGGAACACCATGTCCAATTTCTTTAGTGGATCTACCTGCATCCAATACTTCTCTTCAACAGTGTTTGCTTAAGCACATTGCCCTATTTGAAGATAGACTAGCTTTGGTGCAAAGGTTTGAGCATAAAATCATTAAGAAAGATGCTGTGCCAGTCATCCACAAAGTAAGGAATGTTCCTTTGTGCATCAGAGAACAATTAAAACACCATATAGAGAAGTTGTGTGCTGACAGTGTTATTGAACCTATAGACTCTTCACAATGGATTGCACCCATTGTCGTCACAAAGAAAAAGGGCACATATTATATCAGACTTTGCACTGGTTTGAGATCACTGAACAAGAACATTTTAATTGATTGCTTCTCTTTACCAAAGATTCAGGAGATTCTGGCTCAACTGGGTGGTGCTAAGGTATTTTCCTGCATAGACTTGAAGGTGGCCTACCATCAAGTAGAACTGGTGGAGGATTCATGTTCTTTGACCGCCTTTAACACTCCCTTTAGAGCTTTTACATTTTGAGGATGCCTTGTGACCTGCCCTCCTTGGCTTCCATTTTTCAGAAGTTGATGTTCAGACTGTTTGGGGAATGCAAGAATGTTCTAGCATTTGAGGATGACATCCTCATTTTTTCAAAAGCTACTGAGGAGCATTTGTGTGCATTGAGTGAGGTGTTGGGCAAATTAGAAAAACACGGGTTTACAGTTAGGAAGCAAAAATGCAATTTTTATGTTAATAATATTGATTATTTGAGTCACCACTTGGAATTAAACCTAAAGCTGACCTTGTCAAGGCAATCATTGACAGTCCAAGACCAGAGACCAAAGACCAGTTGCATTTTTTCTGGGGCTTTGTGAATATTATTCATGTTTCTTTGATAATTTAGCTTTTCAAACAGAGCCCCTTAGGTAATTACAAGGGGACGGAGATCAATTTTCGTGGGAAGAGATTGTGTCATCAGCATTTGTTAACTTGATGAATATTATTTTGAAGGCACCAGCTTTACATGCATTTAGGGATAATGTGCATCTATTGTGACAGTCGATGCAAGCAGGGTAGGCTTGGGTGCTGTTCTCACAAAGATGGTGGAAGACAAAGAACAGACAGTTGGTTTTGCATCTAGGTCCCTACCTTCGATGGAGCGCAAGTATAGTACAATAGAAAGAGAAGTCTTGGCCTGTGTTTGGGCGACCAAGCATTTTGAAACCTTTTTGTGGGGAAGGGAATTTGTCCAGGTGAGAGATCACAAGCCCCTTATTTATTACTTATCAAAGAATGATCATGACAAGGACAGTCAGAGATTGGTGAGGTTGTTATCCAGGATGTTTGAATTTCATTTTACTATCAGGCACATGCCTGGAGGAAAAAACTCTTGTGCTGATTTTCTGTCCAGATGTCCCATGGATGAGTTGCAAGGTAACCAGCATGAAGAAGGGGGGGCGCTAGAGGGCGCACGGCGAGATGGCCGCCTGCTAAGTCGGCTCCGCTGGTCGGTGTGAGGAAACGGCAGCTATCGGCGGCATGCGGCAATCCTAGCGCCCTACAAACGGGGGCACAGCCCCTTAATATATGCTGGACTAAATCCGTGAAGATTTGAGACACTGGTGCTGCAGACAGTCACAGAACGCGAAACTCCGGACGATCGTGGCTGGCGGAGGTGCGGACAACATGGCGGCGCTGGAGCAGCAGAGCGGTTAGCGACGAAACTAACAGGGATCGCCTACGGAGCCGCAGTAAGTCACCGTCGCTGCTCTGGGGAGCTGCTGGCTGGAGGCTGGGGATCTCTGGAGCTGCGGCCCTGAACCGGCGTCACGGAGGAGAGAGGTGGACGAAGCTGGCGAAAAGACGCCCTGAATGTAAAATGGCGCCCGCCATGTTGAGAACGGCTGGAGACGGACGGCCCTCAGTGCGAAGCGCATAGAGGCAATGGACATGCGGTTACTGAAGGCGGCGACTGAGACACGACCTCGCTGCACATAACATCGCTCGGAGGAGGCCGGCGGCAATCGAGGGGGAAAGGCTGCACCGGGAGCTACAACAGATGCCGGTAACGTGAGGCTGATTGCGTGTTGCACGGGCAGCTGACAAGGTGCGCTACTGGCCTGGCGTAGGGTGAATTGCGCGCCTGGCACAGGTGACTGGCAAAGGGTGAGCAGTGGCAATCGGGGAGCCCGGAGAGCCATATGCGCTGAGGGAGGCCACCTGAAGAACTAAATATTGAAGCAGAATCTAGAGGCGAGCACCACATAGACCAATCACGGAACGGAGGGCGCAGTGGCCGCGACTTGAAGCATGCGCGGAGGTGTGTGGCGCCATGGGTAAAGCAGACCGAGGCCAGACGAAGCTCCAATTCGACGCGAAAAAAGCGGCGAAAGCGCACACGGCGTCGTCGGAGGAGACTGCGGAAGTGGTACAATCGGCGCCAGTGGGAATGGAGGGTGCCCTCCTGGCCATACAGCAAAGCCTGCAGGATATACATGGCAAACTTGACTCTATCACGCTTCGCGTGGACAATATGGCGGCGAAGCTGGATGGTCACGGGGAACGTCTGGTGGAAGCGGAGACCAGAATATCGGCGGTGGAGGACGAAGCGCACGCCACAACCCAAAAGTGTACGGACATGGAGCGACTGCTGGACGTGATAAAAAACAAAGCGGAAGATTTGGAAGCGAGGTCCCGTCGCAACAACGTACGAATAGCGGGAGTTCCGGAGTCCACGAACATAGCCAAGATGGAAACCTATGTGGAGGAATTGATGAAAACTGTATGTGGAGTGGAATCCCTGTCACCTATCTTCCTAGTCGAACGCGCGCACAGAACCCTGGCACCACGACCGAAGCCGGGACTGCCTCCGAGACCTATAGTGGCGCGGATCATGAACTACCGAGATCGCGACACCGTCCTCCGTATAGCCCGAGAAAAACGCAAGATCAACTATCAGGGCAACGAGCTGGAGTTCTACCCGGACTTCACAATAACGGTGCAGATGGCACGCAAGGAGTTCAACCCGATAAAAAAGAAACTCCGGGAGTTGCAAATTGACTATACTATGTTATATCCGGCGCGTTTGAAGGTCACCTGCGACGGGAAAACAACGCTGCTACAGACGCCGAGGGAAGCACAGGACTTCATCAAAAGGACTGTCAATCGGCGAAAGGAACAACGTCGAGCGGAACCCGCCATAGACTCGAACTGAGGACTAATACATGGATAAGTGTGCTGGTTGCCACAATAGGTGATAACGATAGAGGATGTGATGGGGATGGAATGTGGTGAACTACATGCTGCCGGCTGATTCATATATCTTTTGAGGGGTGGGTGTCGACCGGATAGCATACTGCAAGGGAGAGCGCAAGGGAGTGGTAAGAGGCAGACACTGCTGATTGATCTCTTGTACACAAGCTCCCTGACGCGAGCACGGAAAAGTAAGGCATGGCGGACGTGAGTACAGGAGCTTTGTGGGGGACGGTGGGCCGGAGTGAATTCTTGTCGTGTGAGATATGGATTACCTGATAGCACCATAAATGTTCGGATACATAACTGTTATGTTAGAAGTTGAGAGATGTGCTGGGATTTGGCATGTATAGAGATTATACCACTGACCACTTCCATTAGGTTGGATGAAAAAGTGCGCTCTTGGTGGATCCCCCACGCGGGAGTTCCCCAAATCAAGTTGGGTTGTACTGTTACGGGATAATGGGAAATGTCTTTGGCAGAGTTGGGTTGCTAAAGTGGGTGGGGGGTGGCGGAGGGGCCATTGGGGTTTGTTTATTAGGTTTTGGTACGATGGTAGCAACAACAATCTGAAGGGTGGTGTTATGACACGAGGTGTAGGAAGGGTTCGTGAGGTTGACTGCGGTGGGGGTGACGACTGCATAGAGGTTGCACCAGTATGGACTGAATGGGGGTATGATGGAGAGTAGAGCGCTACGTGATACTAGATTATCTTTACTGACGTGGAATGTACGGGGGCTGAACAACCCCAAGAAAATAAGGCAGGTGTTGGCATATTTAGATCGACATAACATTGATATTGCAATGCTGCAGGAAACACATCTGACACCGACGGCCCCTATGCGAGTGGGTAGTAGATGGGCGGAGACGGTGCAATACTCATCATACTCTTCCTATTCCCGAGGGGTCATGATACTGATCAAGAAAGGGGTGCAGTTTGAGGTGGAGTCCACACATAAAGATGAGATGGGGCGCTTGGTACTAGTGAAGGGAAGACTACGGGGTCAGCAGGTGGCATTAGTGAATACTTATGGACCAAATATTGATGATCCTGACTTCTATGATGAGGTGTGGACACGATTGGGGGAATTACCTGACATACCACTGATCTGGGGGGGAGATTTCAATATAGCGTTGCAGGACGGTTGGGACAGGTCGAGTAACACCACTGAACCGCATACAAGGGCTAGGAGAAAATTGCGGGCTATAATGGAGGATAGGGGGCTGGAGGACATCTGGAGAGCAAGGAACCGGGAGAGTAGAGAGGCGACACATACGACAGCGATTAGTAGTAGCTGGTCCAGGATAGATTACTGGTTGGGAAACGAGGCGGTGTTCATGTGGACGAGATCCATCTGCCACTTGCCTAGGACGCTTTCGGATCACAATCCGGTGAAGCTCACCATTGAGATACCGAATTACACACCCCCCCCATTTAGTTGGAGATTTAATGCAAGAGCACTCACTGACCCTTTGTACGAAGACGCAATTAGTAAGGCTGTGACGGAATACTTTGAATTAAATGCGCCAACCACAGAAGACCCCGGGTTGCTGTGGGAGGCGTTTAAGGCCACCATTAGGGGGATCTGCATTGGAACAAGTGCGGGCATACTGAAGGATATTCGCCAACAATTGGCGTCATGTGAGCAGAAAATTAATGTGCTAGAGAGAGAATATGAATGTACGCAAAACACGACATTACTGGCTGATATCCGAAGCAACATAACTGCATACCAAACGCTAGCAGACGATGAGTTAAAATATATATCGAAACGACACGTGGCCAGGAATTACGGCGAGGGTGGCAGGCCGGGTAGAGCGTTGGCGGCCAAAATATGCGCGGGGAAAGTGCCACAGGTGGTACGCGGGGTACGAGATGAGCATGGAGACATGAAATATGGGGCACAAGATATTTTGAGGGAATTTAGAGCCACATACGGTAAGCTATACGAGTCACGGCAGACAGCGACGGAGGAGGAGACAGGGAACTATCTGGAGGAGGTAACGATAGCCTGGCTATCAGATGACCATAGAGAATATTTGGCGGCACCTATTACAGTAGAGGAGGTAAAGGAGGTGATAAAAACTCTCCCCAATGGGAAGACACCGGGCCCTGACGGGTTCACGGGGGAATTTTACAAGGCATTCATTGATCAAATAGCCCCACATCTGGTGGAAATGTACGGAACTGCCCATGACCAGATGCGATTGCCACCCACGCTCCGTGAAGCGCTTATAATTGCCCTTTTGAAGCCAAAAAAGGACCCTGAACACTGCGAATCGTACAGGCCACTCTCCCTCATTAATGTGGACGCCAAGATTCTGGCCAGACTGTTGGCGAAACGGCTGCAGCCGCTGATGACCCGATTGATTCTACCGGATCAGTCGGGATTTATCCCCACCAGATCAACTACGCACAATACACGTACCCTCTTTGCACTATCACACTATTTGCAACCAACGACCAAGGCGGCTGCGGTCCTACTGGACGCGGCCAAAGCATTCGATTCCCTGGAATGGCCGTATTTGAGCAAGTTGATGCGGCGGATGGGATTTCCACTGCGCTTTCTGCAATGGATACAGCTACTGTACACAGCTCCGGTGGCTCGAGTGAGAGTAAATGGATATGTGTCAGACCCGATACATATATGCAGGGGAACGAGACAGGGCTGCCCACTGTCCCCATTGCTATTCGCACTGGCGATGGAACCGTTAGCTTGTAGAATACGACAGAAGCATCACTACTCGGCGTTGCAGTTCCCGCAGCGCCCGCTCCACATATCGCTATATGCGGACGATATGCTCCTGTATGTGCGAGATCCAGAAGTGCATTTAAATGCATTGCTGAGGGAGTATGTGCGCTTTGCGCAGACGTCCGGGATTAGCATTAATTGGGCGAAATCGATCATTGTTCCGTTATCGGACACTACTCGGCCGCATCAACTGGACTACCCAATAGAATGGCAATCTGACCCGGTGCGATATCTGGGAGTGTGGTATCATAGGGATCCAGAGGAGGTGATCCGGGCGAACTATGCTAGAGTGGTGGGAACGCTGGAGGGGAAAATAGAGGGCTGGATACAATTGCCCCTTTCGTTAGCGGATAGGCTGGCCATTGTCAAGATGGTTGTATTACCCAAACTGTTGTATCTATTCAATAATATACCGATACCGCCACCAACTGAAGTGTTTCGTAGAATCACAGCGATGGTATTACGATTGATTTGGGCGGGCAAACATGCTAGGATTGAACTGAGGACGCTAACGTTACCATATGCGAAAGGTGGGTTTAAAGTGCCGGATTTTCTGTTATATTATTTATGCGCACAGGCGCAGTTTGCGCACTATTGGTATCATCCTGTACCATTCCTGACACACACAGCGGTAGAGGAGGGTGATGCAGCTCCTGTTCCGCTAAAGGCAATACTTCCACATAAGCGAGCACCGCTGCATAAACGTGACATCAACACAATAGATACGACGAATAAAGCATGGCAGGCAATGGGGAGGAAAGCGGGTAAACTACCTCTGTATGCGCCGGATTTGCCCCTTTTACAACATCCAGCATTGTCGGTGACCCAGGAGGAGGTAGGGATGGGACTGTTAAGACGGGTAGGACTGACCACAATGGGGGATCTGTTCCTTAATGGGACGTTTCAGGAACTAAGCGATCTTACCTATATTAGTAATCAAACACTGATGTTTATATTTACATATTACAGACTGCAGAAAGCCATGAGGGTGCTCTACCCTTCGTTCCCTGAGGAACCACCACAAATGCAAGCGTTGCAGTTGGTGTTGACCACGCCATCTGCCACCAAACTGGTGTCGAGACTTTATAGTAAGTTGCAAGAAGATATTGCGTACACTACGCAGGCATCATTGGACAAATGGAACAGTGCGTTAGAGGACAACTTGACACTGGAGGAATGGGAGGTGACCTGTTCATTAACTGAAATGCTGACGCCTAATGGAAATTTAAGAATGCTACATTACAAATATTTGCACCAGACCTATTACACACCGGCTAGGCTCTGCAAGTATGGTTTAAGGGAGGATTCGCGCTGCCGTAGGTGTGGGGAGGAGGGGGCAGACTTCTGCCATCTGGCCTGGAGGTGCGCAGGGGTGGCGGCTTATTGGGTAAAAGTGACGGACATGTTGGGAGAAATGTTGGGAACGAAATTGGGTTGTTCGGAAAAGATTTGTTTGCTGGGGATAGTGCCAGGTCTGCGAGCTATGAAACGTAAATTTGCTGTGATTGCGCTTCTGATGGCCAAACGGCGTGTATCGCTCTGCTGGAACAGTAGGATTGCACCATCTATTCAGCTATGGCTCAAAGATCTAACTTACTGTAAGGACACACTCAAAACCTATGAGGAAGAGCTTCCAGGAGGGTCGAGACCACGTGATTACTGGGTGTACCTGATTGACTATTTACAAATGCATCAAAATGTGTGATAATGTTGGAAGACGGAGGGAGGGGATGGCTGCTTAATACCATAAAGATACTACCTGAGGGGAGCTGGGGAGGTCCTAGAAACCGAATGATATTGTACCATGGCCTAATTGTTTTGGTTTTGTATGTTGAAATGTTGATTGCATTTCCAAAATGTGAATAAAAAAAAATAAAAAAATAAAAAACCAGCATGAAGAAAATGTGGAATGTGTGGTTGGAATGGTTGATGGGTTAGTAGTTCTGGATGGACCAATAAGCAAATCTGTATGGATGGAGTGCTCCAAATATGACAAGTTGCAAGAGTTGATTAAGGGTTTCATTATCAAAGGTTGGCCTGAGGAGAGAAACCTATGTCATGGGTTTCCGGCCATATCACAAAGTAAAAGATGAACTAACTATTGAAGACAATGCCATCATGAGAGAAAATTTACTGGTTCCTCCAGTAGAAGCTAGAGTTAGATTAATTAATTTTGCTCACCAGGGTCATCTTGGGATGACTCGTACATAGAAACTGTTGCGTCAGTATTACTGGTGGCCAGGAGTGGATGTGGAAGTTGAGACATTTGTGGGACGGTGTGTGAATTGTTTAAATGCAAATAAAACGATGAATATGCACAACACTCCTCTTCACCCAGTCAGTTTCCCTAATGGTCCCTGGGAAAAATAGGTCATGTGTTTCATAGGCCCAATGTTCAACCTTAATTTGGAGAAGAGTTATGCGTTGGTGGTAGTTAATTATTACTCAAAATGGGTTGAATGCACATTTTTGAGTGAACCTACCACCACTGCAGTGGTTGAACTGTTGAAGGATATGCTTCACAGAGAAGGAGTTCCTAAGGTTTTGGTCTCAGACAATGCCATCCAGTTTAAGTCACAAATGATGCAATGTTCCTTGAAAATGATGGGTGTCAAGCACTTGACAGTAGCTTTTTTATAGTCTCCAAGGCAATGGTATGATGGAGAGAGATTCAAATGGCTACTTTGGCAGGTGAAATGGTCCCTGAAGCTGTGCAGGAAAGATTGTGGAGTTATCACAATAATCCACATTCTCTCACTGGCGTCTCACTTTTTGTGCTGTTGAAGGGATGCTATGGTTCCTGCAAGCTGAGTTCCAGCTGGGTGTTGGAGCATGCATAGTGCCACCAGGATACCTGATTTGGCGCAAGTGCGTGACAAGGTTGAAAAAGCTCAATTGAAAATGAAACAGAATTATGACAATGACACGAGAGTAAAAGAGGTACAGTTTCATGTGTGAGATGTTGTTAAAGTGAAGAGACCGAAGGGAACCAAGAAAAGCAATTCCAAGTTTTTTCTAAAACACGCATTGTTAAGGTATCTAAACATGCAGTTTTGGTGGAGAATGGGAAATGGTGGAGCAAAAGGAGTGTAGTGCTGGTGGGGAATGAAGGTGCAGTAGTTGATGACTATGAAAGGGCAGTAATGGAAGGGCACTTGTTTTATCAAAGTGTTCCTGACATACCAGTCCAGAATCGTTTGTGTAAGAACCACATGCCGAATGCAGGTGGTGGAGATGCCATGTCTGGATCGCTTGTGTGGGAACTTTTTGTTTGGTTTGGGTGATGGAGATGAAGTTGGTGGAACGTTGATGTCCACCAACTTCAGTCCGTTCGACATCGATCTGGAACTGGGACCGACCGACCTCTTGTTTGCTGTCCCAAGCCAGCAATTGGGATGCAACCAAACACTGTTCAGTCTCAATCCAATTCTTTACAATGGGAGCATGCATTCTGACTGGAATGCATGCCCTCATTGTAAAGAGCTGCGGTGCAGTTCATCCCTGCACCTGGGTGTAGGGATCAACAGGGGGGGCGGCCACCATCTGGAGGGTTTGCACCCATGGGGGCCCTGTTGGGGGCCCCCAAAGTTGGACTCACACAGACACTTCTGGCCGGCACAAAAGGCTGTAGAAATCTGCCATTGTAATCCCTCGGGCAGAAAGAGATGCCCTTGGGATGACAGGACCATTTCCGAATAGCAGTCGGACTCTCCAAGCCCATTGTAAGCCATTCGGAAATCCTGTTTGGATTAATTTCTGACCAACGCCATCAAAATGGGTAGGTCGGAAATGAATCCAAACAGGAGATTACGTTGCCGTAGGAACGGCTCCGACCGACGATCGGAGCTATTTCCTATGGCATCGTAATTGGCCCCTTAGTTGGGAATTGTTTTTTATGCATCTTGTTTCCTTGGGGGATGGTTTGGTAGTAAGGATTTAAGTTTCCTTTTGTGGTTATGTTAAGGGGAAGATGTGTTGTGTTCTTACTTTCTATGTTCTCTTTGGAATGGCAGGGTTGGATTACTCAGGGGTTCTGGTATGGGAGCTCTAGGTTTGTCAGTTGCTGGCTGACACCTGGAGCTGGTGGGGGCTGGAGCTGAGGAGCCGAGGGTGTTTGTTATGCTGTCTGAAATAAAGAAGTACTTTCTTCCACACCGTTCGTGTACTCTTTATTTCACTACTCAGATGAACCCATCACATTTACTTATGCTCTTGTACCTAATTTGTTCTGTTCAATCCGTTTTGTAATCATGAACCATGGATGACTACTCCATTTCACGTTGATGTTTTCCTTACATATGAAAGATCGGCTTGGTCATCACACATGATAAGACCTAAAGGTGGCCATCTTATGCAGTGTTATTTAACTCCTGGTATAGTACACAATCGAGTATTAATAGAAAGGAGTATTTACTTGTAATTAAATCTTACAGTGGAAAAAGAGGCTGGAGAGCTGCATTCCTACAATTGGTGATTCTCATGTTAATGATAATGTATTTAGTAGAGCATACAAATGCCATTTGGTGTCTTGTCGATAGTGTCCAGACAGGGTCGCAGAGACAGCCGTGAAAAATGCTAATTTACTGTAGAGGGTAAAAAGCCAAGTTTCCAACTGTTTCCTAAATATTAAAAGATTTCACTGGGCTCTGAGATGGTCAGTCAAAGTATTCCACCACTTAGTTGTGAAATAGCTTTTCTATTCTTGGGATAGCTACCTTTCTCGCAGAGCTGGAAAGTAAGTTGCAAGTTGGAATATGCCATTTAAACAATTTGTGGAAGGAGAGAGTGCCAGTATTGTGAAGAGTTTTATCAGCCCAAAAAAGGACCTTAAACTTAATCCTCTCCCTTAAGGGTAGCCAATACGGATCAATGATTGTTTGTGAGATTGAACTAAATTTAGGGAGCTTCAGCAGTACACAAGCTGCCGCATTTGTAAGAGTCTGTAGTTTCTTTGGTGCTATTGAATGCCCTCATACAGAGCGTTACAGCAATCTAACATTGAAAATTACCAGAACCAGAATAACTGTCTTCTGCAGCTCCGTAGGTATGATTGGAATAGCTTTTTTTTACAATTTTTAGTGTGAAGCTATAGGAAGATGTGATCAGTAAAGGTAAGATTGATATCAAAAATGACCCCTAGGTATTTTTGCTTTTTGTACAAGAGGTGGAAGAGACCCTAGACTAGAGGGCCACCAGGCAGTACTCCAAAATGAGGTGTCACTGCCAAAAAGAAGCACCTCACTTTTCTCAGAGTTTATTTTTAAACAATGACTCTGCATCCAATCAAGGATTTTACCCATACATTTGTTAAATTGGTTGACCACTTTCTTTGGATTCGAAGAGACTGACACCACTATCTGGGTGTCATCAGCTTAAGAAAGATCGGAGAAACCATATGACTAAATGAGATCAGAGGGGTGATGTAAATATAAAAAAGGGTGAGACTTCACAAGGACCCCTGGGGAACCATGCAAGGAAGTGTAAAGGGCCTTCGGTAAAGTCCTTCAGAGTGACTACTTACTCTCTATTGGACAAAAAGGAGCTGAGTAATGTTGCCAAGCATTTGATACCAATACTTTCGAGCCAAGGAATTAAAAGAGATTGGTTGATTGTGTCAAATGCGACCAAAAGACCGAGTAGGATCAGGGCCTCCGTACCTCTATTTTCTATAATGGGTCTTATTTCTTCTGTGGCTGCCACAAGGGCTGACTCTATCAATCATTGGGTTTAAACCCATGTTGGGGTTTATCCTTCGGGAGATGGGATAGCCTTCACCATTGCGACGGAGTAACCCTTCTGCCATGATTTAAATCAGGTCCTAATGCTCTACTGGCAACATAATTATTCGGGCCCAAATGGAGAATGAAAGCTTTTTGATCGGGGTCCCGCATCGCCGCAAGTCCTGCCTGGTGATTTCCTGTTGGTTTCTTCTCCTGTCACCGCCTAAGGAGGGGGTCGCCTGTTTCTCTGCTGCGCCTGGAGGCGCCACCGCGGGTTAAGGAACTACACGGGACTCCGTATCCGAGGAGCCCGTGTGGAGCAGCACCTGTGCTTCGTCCCGCCCACCAGCCCCTGACCGGTGAAAAGACCTCGCGGAACCCGCTGGCGCGGGTCCCGCATCGCCGCAAGTCCTGCCTGGTGATTCCTGTTGGTTTCTTCTCCTGTCACCGCCTAAGGAGGGGGTCGCCTGTTTCTCTGCTGCGCCTGGAGGCGCCACCGCGGGTCAAGAAACTACACGGGACTCCGTATCCCAGGAGCCCGTGTGGAGCAGCACCTGTGCTTCGTCCCGCCCACCAGCCCCTGACCGGTGAAAAGACCTCGCGGAACCCGCTGGCGCGGGTCCCGCATCGCCGCAAGTCCTGCCTGGTGATTTCCTGTTGGTTTCTTCTCCTGTCACCGCCTAAGGAGGGGGTCGCCTGTTTCTCTGCTGCGCCTGGAGGCGCCACCGCGGGTCAAGGAACTACACGGGACTCCGTATCCCAGGAGCCCGTGTGGAGCAGCACCTGTGCTTCGTCCCGCCCACCAGCCCCTGACCGGTGAAAAGACCTCGCGGAACCCGCTGGCGCGGGTCCCGCATCGCCGCAAGTCCTGCCTGGTGATTTCCTGTTTGTTTCTTCTCCTGTCACCGCCTAAGGAGGGGGTCGCCTGTTTCTCTGCTGCGCCTGGAGGCGCCACCGTGGGTCAAGGAACTACACGGGACTCCGTATCCCAGGAGCCCGTGTGGAGCAGCACCTGTGCTTCGTCCCGCCCACCAGCCCCTGACCGGTGAAAAGACCTCGTGGAACCCGCTGGCGCGGGTCCCGCATCGCCGCAAGTCCTGCCTGGTGATTTCCTGTTGGTTTCTTCTCCTGTCACCGCCTAAGGAGGGGGTCGCCTGTTTCTCTGCTGCGCCTGGAGGCGCCACCACGGGTCAAGGAACTACACGGGACTCCGTATCCCAGGAGCCCGTGTGGAGCAGCACCTGTGCTTCGTCCCGCCCACCAGCCCCTGACCGGTAAAAAGACCTCGCGGAACCCGCTGGCGCGGGTCCCGCATCGCCGCAAGTCCTGCCTGGTGATTTCCTGTTGGTTTCTTCTCCTGTCACCGCCTAAGGAGGGGGTCGCCTGTTTCTCTGCTGCGCCTGGAGGCGCCACCGCGGGTCAAGGAACTACACGGGACTCCGTATCCCAGGAGCCCGTGTGGAGCAGCACCTGTGCTTCGTCCCGCCCACCAGCCCCTGACCGGTGAAAAACGCCCTACTTAAGTGATAGCGCCATCCGCTACGCGGTACGCGAGCGGGACGCGCCGGACGAAGCCCGGACAAAGGGCGGACAGTCTGTGACAGTCCGGGACTGTCTGAGGCTGGGCTGGGCCATACCCCTTACAATCGTGCTCAGGATTACTGGGGCCGCGAAGTCATCCACACTGGTAAATTCGTTAATCTGGTATATTGCACAGTACTGTTACCAAACTAGTGATTAACCCGCTGTTATCGATAGTAGTAATTCTGTTTTGCTTTTAAAAATGTCTATAAGCCAAAAGGAACTACGTGCTTTGGGGATTGGTCCTCTCGACAATTACCTTGTGAAAAAGATCAACAAAATCAATAGTGATCGAAGGGCCTCTCTGGGGATGGATAGCCCCCAAGATAGTCTCCAAAACCCCTCAAATGCAGTGATGGGTACGTCGGACAAAGGTACTTGTGACCCCACCCCCCCTGTCAACGCCACGGTCAAGGCCTCCGTTCAGGTTCACATGGATTCTTTGGCCTCAGACTTAAATACGGCGAGTGAAGATATTGACGAGGTTTCTTCTGTTTCCAGACCCGTCAGGAATTGTAGAAAGCAACAAAGTAAAAAGGGGGGGGCTTATACAAAGGACAAAAAAAGGGTCGAGACTTTGGAAAAAGTACAGACTGATTTAGACGAGCCTCTAAACAGCAGTTGCGCTGTAAAGACTCTATTACCCCCTGACCAACTTTCTCTATTACTCAGCTCCTTTGAGGTTTTACTCGACACTAAACTGGAATTACTTATGCAACCTTTAATACAGAAACTTGATAAGGTCGCTGATGAGGTTAAGAGGTTGGGAGGATTAATAACAATTCATTCTAATTGGGTAGAGAATAATAAAAGGAAGGGCCAGAGTGTAGCTGGACAAAAGACCACAGATAGAGTTGAATTTCAACAGTTACCATCTCAGCCCTCTAATACCAACGATATAGTCACGCCAATTCTCCCAGTGACCACTTTAGCCTCAAATCCAGTAATCCCTGTAGTAAAGGAGTCGGTCCCGGTGTATAAAGATGAGGTGGAAATGAAAAGAAGATCCATAAATCTACCCCCGGCATGCTCCCCTTATGTCGTGATTCTAACCAACGTACCACCCCAGGACAGGCATCTAGTCCCTTTGCATAAGGAATCGCACGACTCCCTCAAGCAAAAAGCAGTCTCATGGTTACATAGGAAGTGTGGGTTCCCTCTCAATTTTGCTAATGATATCCTAAGTACTCGAAGAGTAAATTGGATCGGGCCTTCCATAAAAACATCTATTGGTGAGTGTGTCATAGTCAATTTTAGACACACTCAACATGTGGCTACCGTCCTATTGAGGACTGCATCCTTGCCACAAGACGTAAACAGCATCCAGGCGCGTCCTCTGGGCTACTTTTACCCCCACCCCCCTCCTAGAGATAGCTTTCACCTGATAAACCGGAGAAACCACTTTCCAGTGACAGAATTGGCGCCGTTTCCCCGTCAGGGTGTAGGAGCTGATTATCAGTCTATGGGTGGGTTTAATATCCCTACGCGTAATCGATCTATTGGATACGTGTGATTGACAGGAGGTGGGTAGTTGTGGGGGGGACGTGTTATCCCCCGCTCAGGTCTCTCATGAGGATAATCAACCTCTAGATCCTCCCGTATGTATTAATGTAAATCACTTGATTGTTGACAATTGCAAGGGGGTTTCAATTAAAATGTTAACGTGGAATATTGCGGGCTTACGCTCCAAGAGAGACAATACATCCTGGTTAACTTTTTTGAAAGATTATGACATTCTGGCTTTTCAAGAGACCTGGGAAACTGAATGTGATTTTTGGTTAGACGGTTATACGTCCTATTTTGTGCCAGCACTAAAATCACCATCTGGGAGGGCTATAGGGGGCTAAATGATTTTGCTTTCGGTGACACTAAAAGGAACAGTTAGCAGGATAACTTGCTCATGTAACAACTTCCTAATTCTGGAATTTAAACTTACCAATAACACAAAATTACTAATGGTAAACTGTTATAATTCTCAGCAAGGTGATTCGCCGAATGTTCACTTGTTATGGCTGGCGGATTTTTTAAATACTTATAATTTGAAGCAAACCACTTTCTGTCATACTATTTTGTTAGGTGATTTTAATGTACATTTATGTAGTCATGACTGTTGCTTAAATGACATTGACGGTCCAGATCTGACATCCCCCCAACATTTTGAGCACTCAAGTAAGGGGGAAGCACTAGAACAACTTTTATCTGAAAATCAGTTGTATGATCCAGGCTTCTATGATCTAAACTCACGGGTTCCCACCTTTATAGGAAGGGATAGTAACACAATAATTGACTACATATTTCTTTCTTCTGGTCTTTTAAAATATGTATGTTTTTATAATGCTATACAGTCTTTATTCAGCGATCATAATCCAGTGGTAATTGAACTGTTAGATGGTTTTTCCTTTCTAAATACCTCAACCCCACATATGACGGACATTGAAGTTAAGGCAAAGGACCAGGGGAGGAGGCTAAACTGGTCTAAGGTAATTCCGGAGGAGTTTTTCGAATCAATTAGGCTAGAGGCGGCCCTGGACCTGGAAATCTGTGGTGACCAACATTCTACGGGGAAGAAAGTTATTTCCTCGTTCGAAGCTATCTGCTCCATAGTGGCTAAGGACCTGACTAGCAAAAGTAGACCAGCTCCTAAGAATGTAGTTTCTGGCTGGTTTGACCATAATTGTAGCAAAGCTCATAATAATCTTAAAAAGGCGCTTCTGGCCTACCCGAGGAATAAAACCCTGGTATCGCAGTTAAGAAGCGACTATAAAAAAGCACTGCTGGCCCGGAAAAAAGAAATTAAACAAAATGCCTGGGCCGACGTTATGGACAAAGCAACCTTAAAAGACAGTGCGAAATTCTGGTCAATTATTAACACTCCTCTTTTTTCCAACGTTAATAATAATGTGTTGGAAACTAACATTGCAGAGGAGGACTGGTTGAGTCATTTTAAAAATATATATGGTAGTCACCTCGACTTAGAAATCTTTTCTGGGCAAGCCTCGGTCTCCTCCCTGACTCCAGTTAGGTTTCACATAGGAGAGGTCACTAAAGCAATTGAAGACTCGGCTGGAAAGAAGGCTCCTGGCCCTGACGGAGTTCCCACCGATTTGTACAAGGCCAATCCGGTGTTCTGGGCCAACATATTGACTAATGTATTTAACACCTCGGCAAGCGTGGGTTTTCCTAAATCCTGGTCTCGTTCTATTATAATACCGGTATTCAAGAAAGGCCAACGAGCTGACCCTAGATGCTATAGGCCCATATCCCTGATAGACTCCTCCGTAAAAATCTTGGGGAAGGTTATACTTGCTCGGATAACAAACTGGGCTTCTGATAATAACATTCTGACAGACGCACAATATGGGTTTAGAGCCGGCCGGAGCACGGAGGATCAATGTTTGAACCTCCTTTTAATAACAGCTAAATACACTAGGGCAACTGGGGGTTCCATTTATCTGGGATTTATGGATTTGTCCACGGCTTTTGATCTTGTCAATAGGTCAAAGCTGTGGTCAATGCTCCTAGAGATGGGACTTGACCCACCCCTTGTGTATTTTCTCTCAGAGCTCCACAAAGATCTGAATGCCTCGATAAGGATGACGACCGAAGGGAAGTGTACGTCCAGCTTTAAGTCTAGCAGAGGGGTACGTCAGGGATGCATTTTAGCTCCCATGCTGTTTACCCTATACATAAATGCCTTGGAGCAAGACTTGCTGACAGCAACACAGGATATTCCGCGTATGGGAGGTACCCCGATTCCGGTGCTCCTTTACGCGGATGATGCTGTCCTGTTGGCCAGGACCCCCCTGGCTTTGCAACGATTGCTGGACTCATTTGGGGACTTCATGCATAGCTTGGACTTGGTGGTCAATAACGGCAAATCCCATGTTATGTCGTTAGGACAAGCAAAAAATAAAGTAAAGCCTTTTTTCTGTAGGGGAGCTGTAATCTCAAGAGTGAAGGTTTTCACCTACTTGGGAGTTGTCTTTGATGACAAAGGCTCATGGACCCCCCAGCTCTCTATTAAGGTAAACTCCGTGAGAAATTCTTCTGCGGCAGTACTTGGCTTTGCTAAAAGGCTGGGAGGAAAGCCGATAGAGGCAATATTAACAATCTATAAAGCCAAAACTATTTCTATTGTAAGGTATGGGGCGTCAATCTGGGGTTACATTAAACATGACGTGATCCAAACGGAGGAAAACAAATTCCTGCGCTCCCTCCTTGGCCTCCCCCAATCAACCGCTTCTTATTCAGTCCATTTGGAACTCGGGATTGGCTACATAGCAGACATGATTAAATTAGCCCCTCTGCTGCTATGGATTAAAATATGGCTAAACCCAAACCTTACTCTAAATCATAAAATCTTAAAGGACTGTACTCGACTTGACAACATGAACAAAATTCCATGGTTGTCTAATATAGAGTCGTTATCTGCCTACATTGGGAGACCAGAAATCTTTTTAAACCCTGAAACTCTATGTAAGGCAGATCTTGAGTGGGTAAAATCCAATTTTATGAAACTCAGGGAGACCAAGCGTGAGGAAGATGAACTCCATAAATCCTCAGTAAGGGAACATGTCCTGTTATCCCAGTCTTCAGGGTTGTCATCATATCTTACAATAGTATCCAACCCTTTTCATAGATGGCTGTTGACCAAACTGCGGTTCAACCAGCTACATTTAGTTCTTTGGGATGTGGTTGGTTGGCATAAATTAGAAGACGTTGCCCCTTGTAAGTGTGACGATCTTTCGCCACAAGACACTACGCACTTTATGCTTTTTTGTCCGTTTTTTAAACCTGCCAGGAAAAAGTTTATTATTCCTTTGTTAAACAGTAGGAATTTCACTCAGTATAAGCCAGCTTTACTGTTTTTAAGCCTGCTTGAATGTCCATTAATTATGTTTTGTGTTGCTAGTTTTTTAGTAGCCGCTGTTAGAGATAGAAGGGCTAGACTAAAATTATCACAAGATGTGGATCTCATCCAACACCAGGAAACTGATTCTGCTTTAAGTAACCAAGTTGATTATGGTCGATCATGAAATTTTATTGAAATGTTTTTTAACTGCATAACTGTGATTTGTGAGATTTTATATATATATCTGTTTTAGCATACTTTTATGATTTTAACTAATCGAATAAAGTGTTTTTGACTTGACTTGACTTGACTTGATCGGGTACTACCTTCCATGTGCACATGGCTGGTTTTTCGACAGTCTCTGCCTAAGTCAGTCATCAAAAGGTATAGAGCAATCTCCACAATAATCTCTTGCAACCATTCCACGTGGAAAAAAATTGTTAAATTGTGTTTGGACAAAGGTGGCCTAAATAGAACTAAATTAAAATGGCAAGGCTGTGTCCTTTGACCCACACACATTAGTCTGTACCTCGCAGATCTACATTTCTATTAAAACTCTGTAAATTACTTTCCTTTAAGGATCAGTAATATAAACATTGGCCTAATAATGTATGCAGACAATCTGGTAATACAAGACCTGAGAATTGAGCTCCACTGGCAAACAAGTTGTGAAATATACTACAAAAATGTGAGTTGAGTTTCTCTCTTTTAATAAAACTAAAATCATACAATTCTATAAAAAAACAACATTACTTCCGTTGTTTTATGAAAGAGACTTTAAATGGTCACAAGTTACTCTTAACCCGATGTTATATTTACCTCAACGTTATGCTACACAATCATTTGGACTGAATTGAAATATATGTTTTGGCTGTCACTAGCAGGGTAAACTGTTTTAATAGCCAATATTATGGGTTGTTAGTTACTCTGCTCTTCCAATACTTGTATGCCAATGTTTCATCCATTATCCTAAAGGCTTCTCCAGTATACGATCTTTCTGTATATATTTATTGAATTAGAACTGGGGTTAACATGTAGTAGAGCTCTGATGGATAAAAACAGTCCTATTGTATCATTTAATACTGGAGAGAGCTGCCTCTGAGGCCTTCTTAGGAGCCTATTGGAGGGTTTGTTTAGAGACAAAAAGCAGAGAATGTATTAACTACAACTGTGCTGATCAATAACATTCTAGGCACTTTCCTTGAGATCTGCTGAGCGATCGTCCACTATCACGAGGTTTCCTGTTGTTTTAACAACAATGCTATCAACACTGATGCTCAGGGCGAAAACTCCTGGTGCATGGTGGCCACACCCCCTAATTATCTGATAATGATCACTGCCTTCAGCCAATTACTAGCATTGTTCAATTAAGAGGTCTCACCTTAAAATGCGATCCCCAGGTCTTGTATTTGGCAGCAGACGAGTTGGGTGGCTGGGAAGCCTCTGTAGGGAGTGCAGGGTGGGGATTGAGGGAGAACGAACGGATGGGAAAAAGAGAGAGAGTAAGGAAAGCTATTGACTCCAACACATTGCTAAAAGAGACTTGGAAAAAGTAGCTCCCACTTGTTAACAGTGGAAGGATACAACCCGTCCAACCAAACGAAGTGTAAAGAAGAAATGCTTAAGGGGTAGGACAAAAATAAGAAGAGGGAGGAAAACAATGGAATCAAGAGCAAGGAACTGAAATAGACAAGACAGTCATCCCACTAGCAAGGGACTGAATCATAAATTGTATTGTTCACAAAGGCTCTTCGACAACAGACAACTAAAGTAGGCGATTGTGTGAATGAATCAATGCCATCGTTCTTTGAATATAGAGCAGCAGTGTGTGAAATTATGCATAATATCCCAAAAACATTTTGCTGTTGTCTTGAGCAACTTTTCTGTGCAAGAAGGTGCTTTGCACAAAAATTAATGCAAAATTCTGACGGGACTGGGTGAAGTTGAAACTGTCTTGTTCTAGGAGGAAGTGCCTTTTAAAAAGATAGGTTATGCTCTGGCCAGTGTTTGGAGGGCAATATCATGCAACCTATTGTAGTGGCCAAACTGCGAATATTTCACATTTGTAAAATTCAGGAAGTACACACGATTATGAACAAGTCATGAACACTGGAATACCGCGCATGTCAATGCACAAGCTGATTGGAGACTTTGACTCTGACGAAAATATGGGTGAAACACTGATGACTGCAGTTGTGCCTCCAGCATCCTAAAGATATATTGAAGGCTTCATTTCAAATCTTCCTTTGGCATAGTTAGGTTTGTGGGCAGCACAGTACTTAAGTTGCATAATTGTCTTCAATGTTACACCAGATGTACCAATTCCAAATGGGTGACAATGTATATATTTACATGGCATATGTGTACTTATTATCAGCCTTGAAAACATGAGAGCAGAAGTGGATCCAATAACAATTAGTTTCTGTAATTCTGTGTTGTCAGGTTCTTAGCTGCAGCCATTTTTCAGGAAAATCCACGAATTTCTTCCATCTGCATGTTATTAGTACAGTGGAAAAATGTATTGAGTAGAAAGGCGTGCTGATTAGCGACATCTAGTTACACATTTAAAGTGTTTTGTAAATGTTCAGAAGGAGCCACTCCTTCACCTGTATTTTGCAGTAGATAGTTCTACACCAGCAAAACATGGCCACTGCAATCCATAACATTTTACTGGCAAGGAACTTTTGCATGCAGAGGTTAGAGAGGAAGTCATTTGCTTGACAAGCTCCAAGATGTAGCACTGGGGCTAATGAATCCTTCATTAAAAGCAGCTGTTGCTTTATGGAATGAAGCCAACATCATAGCGCCCTAAGGAAGAATAGCAGATGTAGTTGGCGGCTTGTTTAACCTATGGCCCTCAATGTGGTTGGATCGCATTTCCCACATACGCATGTGGTGGGAAAAAATTATACCTGTAACTTACAAGATGTTCACACACTTTAGCTCCTCCTACAGAGCTTCTGATTTCATGTATTAATTCATTTTATAAACCCGTTTGTCATACCATCAGCTGAAGATCAATTAATGCGGTTTACAATTTAAACCACAGGAATGAGAAGTATAAGGATATTGGTGAGTGTACCAAGAATCACACACAAGTTTGGGGTGGATATTTGTACTCAGTAAATGCGTAATGCTGATGCAAATGTGAATTTGCACTGCTGCACGGGAAAAGTATTTTAGCCCGTGAATGATAAAAATCCTTTTTCCTATGGGCCCTCTAATTTTGAGGATGTTTCCTCCGCTGTTCCATCCCGAAAATAGATTAAATCCTGCCTTTGACATGACTGAATCACTAGCCATTTTCAACGTGGTAAACTACCTGCAAAAAGTGTGTGAATATCTGCAAACTTGCAAGTTTATTGGTGTACATCAACTTTTGCAGAAGTTCATGCACTAACACACCCACACCTCACACTGAAAGCAGATTTACTCACATTCCCTTAGTGGGACAATTTTAAGTTAGGACTTGTCCAAAATAATTGTTGGAAATTTTAACCTGCTGCACTCCGACCCACAACCTAAAACCTGCTAACCAGCACCTCCTAATCTCACCCAAATCGCCATGAAGACCCTGAAAATTATGGTCTTTCCATTTCCTTTGTGTGGAAATGGCTTTCAGCCCCACATTTCGACTATTAAGTACTGGTGTAATGACCCAGAGAGAACGCTAAGGTCAGCAAACCAGAACTCGGTGCCAGTGTTCTGACCTCTAAAAGTGTATGTTTAACTGGCTTATACCCAATCTGCATATTAGCTTACTCATAAGTCCCTATTTTATGGTGCCAGTGGTACCCAGGGCCTGCAAGTCAAATTGTTCCTCATGGACAGCAGCACTTATTGTGCCACCACAAAAGTCATAACATAAAAGCATGTCTCTTAGCCTGCCACTGTAGCCTGTTAGAGCAGTTTTAATCTTCTAGCTTGAATTTGCCATTTAAATGAATTGCAAAGCCCAAACCTTAAGTCACCCCTAAGATAGGCTGTTAGAAATTGAGTTTCTGGTTGGCGAAGTTATGCACCCTGTCCAAGCAAAAGCCACAATCCTAGTCAGAGGAAGCTAGATACCAACTAAAAGAGAATCTGTACTCACCCTCTGGTAGCTTGGTGCAGAGCAGTCAGGCATAACAAAGATGCAAAGTGTAAAGTATTTGTGCAACACACACACACACAGTAACACAATGAATACACCACAAAAAGACTCACACAGGTTTATAAAAAATAGGTTATTATATTATAAGCAAAACAAGGCCAAAACAACAAAAACCCAATGTATGGAAGTTGAGATATTGAATTTTAAAAGAATAAATGCAGTAAAGCACTTAGAAGCAAGTAGCACTAAAAAGGTTACTTTAGGCCATGCCGGACCGAGGCAAAGTCAAATTTCAGGCCGACCTCATGGAAACAAAGGCTGGCTGCAGGGCCCATGCAATCCATGGTGAACAAAGCACCTTTCCTGGTTGCAAACAATGAGATGCGTCAATCTTCTCTTCACGGTGAAGGTGTTGGAGTCAGGAGGAGTTGAGCGAGGTGCTGGATTCTGCCACTCAGTCTGGGGGATGTGTCAATCTCACCAAGCTGCAGGGGCGGGCATACGCTGGCCGATGTGTCGATCTCTGGAGGCAAAGCAATGGATCCAATGTGATGCACCACTTTTACTTCCACAACCAGGTCGATGCACCTGTACTGCTACTCACAGATAGGAGATGCATTGAAATTGGTGTTGCAAGTATCTGATCCACTTTCAGAGAGCCAGGCAAAGGAGCAGGTGTAGAGAATTTGACTTCACTGAGTCTCAAGAAACAGGAGGCAAGCCCACAATCCCCTGGAGATCACTTGGAGTAAAGGCAGAGTCCAGCTCTCCTTCGGCAGAGTCAGAAAGCAGCAGGCAGCAGGGCAACACAAGAGAAAAGCAGGCCTTCCAAGTCTGCAGTCCAAAGCTGAGTCCTTTAAGCAGCATAGCAGTCCTTTTGACAGAGGTTCAATTAAAGATTCAGACGTGTCTGATGGTGTGGGGTCAGAGACCCAGTACTTATACCCAAAAGTGCCTTTGATGTGGGGGAGACTTCGAAGCAGCTCTCTGAAGTGCACAGGTCCCCCTTTTCACCCAGTCCTGTCTGCCAGGTTATCTATGGGGCATAAATCAGCCCTTTGTGTGGGGATAAGATACTACCTATTCCAGTGAAGTGCTAGCACCTCCCTTCCATCCTGCCCACTGAAGGTCATCAGAATGCAGATGTATGTAAATGGGTACTCTGACATACCTATGCTTCCTGTGTTGTGGTTGTCTAGGGGGAATGCAAAAGGTGTAGTTGTCACCCACCCCAGATGTGCATTTGAGACAGGCTTTCAGGCATACAGAGCAGTAGGTGCAGAAAAATGTCCACTTTCTAAAAGTGGCATTTCTAAAATAGTAATGTGAAATCCAACTTCACCAGTAAGTAGGATTTATCAATTCCATTCCAAATATATGAAACATGAAAAAGATACTTGTCTCTGATCATTAATTACAGCATAAAAGTGTATTAATGAATTCACAATGCTAATCTATGAGAGCAGTAGGCCTCACAACGGTGAAAATCAAAATAGGCTGTTTGTCACTACAGGGACATGCAAACCATAAAGGTATAAGGTTTTACTTACACAGCATCTTCCTCGTAGGGATACCTAGGGCCTACTTTTAGGGGTGACTTGTATGTAAGAAGAGGGGAGGTTTAAAGCTTGGCAAGTAGCTTTAAAGGCCACGTTGAAGTGCTAGTAAACTGCACACACAGGCACTGCTGTGGCAGGCATGGGATAGGTTTGAAAGGTTTTTTCCGTGGGTGGGAAAATCAGTGCTGCAGACCCACTAATAGCATTTAATTTACAGGCCCTGGGTATATGGCATACCAACTTACAGAAGGTTTACAAGAAAATTAAATGGGTTAATACGGTTTACGCCAATTCCTTATGTTTAGGGAACATGCATGTGCATTTTAGCACTGGTTAGCAGTGGTGCAGTGGTAAAGTGCTCAGAGTCCTATGGCCAACAAAAACCTTCAGCAAAATGTGGAGGAAAAAAGCAAAAAGATTGGGGGAAGACCATATAAAGGCTGATAGGTCTAACATAGGCCTCTCGAGCTCTAAGGCAGGGTGCTGTACTTTAAAAGTAGAAAATGTGTTTTTGTGTCTTAACCAAATTGTAATTTTTGCTGTTGAAAGACTAGTAGCCCCATTGGCAAGTACAGGCTTATAGGGTGACAATTAATCAGTGCTAGCTTCTGATTGGGACTACTGAAGTTGCTATTTAAAGATATCAAAATAAATGTTGCATTAAACCCCACTTGATAGCCAAGTCACTTTTAATGAAACTTTTGAGTAAATGGCAACTTTACAAAGTTGCCACTCTGTTGCCCAAGTTTTCCAGTGACCATTTATAGCTTCTGGCCATGACACAGCCTTTGCCCTCTGGGGGAGACTTGTGAATAACTCCCAGGAAAGGACACAATGGAGGCCTGCTGTTTGAAGAGGTGTTACCTCTCCCTGGAAGGCAGCCAAACAGGGTGTGAGCCCAAAAGGTGAACTTCATTAAGAAAGCCGCCATTGAAGGTCCATTGAAGGGCAATGGTGGACACACATGAGAGGGCCTGCTCTTTTGTTCTAGTAGACAAGTTGGCATTGAGGACAGGTAGGGGTAAAAGATTGACAAACCATTTTGTCCATGGGTGTGTAGCCTTCAAGTAGCCACACCTCTAAGTAGACTACCAAGCCCCACATTCTGTGAGATTGGTTCTGCAATCTTGGGAGATGCCAGAATATTGCACTTTGCAGGAAGTTGTCATCAGGGGAGAGGGAACCTGGTAGTCCATTGGCTAGGAGTCACTGCGTCCCTCAAAGTCAAGTTGTGGGAATAAAAGTGGCACGGCTAGCACCCAGATCTCTGATCACATCTGCACTGGAGAAAGGATTTAAGAAGGATTGATCTGCTGTTCCCTGAACCCGGCAAATACTGGACTGTACCTGCTGATCCTTGGACTAGCAAAAAGAGGACAGTGCTTGTCATGCCCTACTCTAGGAAAGTCATCCATGAGCCCTAGACAGAAGAGGTGAACTCCAAAAGTCAATTGGCTGTCTTCTTGTAAGAGCTCCAGGATTACAAAAGTTGAAGAAGCCTGCATGGGCGAGTTGGTAGCCAAAACTGCTTGATTGCCACTGCCTGCTGAAGCGCAACCATGGAGTCCAAAGACCGGACTCTCAAAAGTTGCACCTGAGTCTGTTGGACCCAGGAGTCATCACTCAAGATGGACACTAGCCTCAGTTAAAGAGAACTGCTCATTTTGCTTTAACTAGAGGCCAGTAGCAACTGGCTTCTGGCTGGACTTTATCTGGACTCCAAATTTTTCAAAGTAACCAGTAACCGAGATAATTGCCAATGCTTGTTTGTGATTTGAGGGAAAAGCAGTGGTTTATAGTTCATTTAATAATTTATATCTCTGGAACCCTCTGGTAGATTATGCTTATTTTGGTGTCTTAAAAATTTATTAAAATAGGATCTATTTTTACAAATTGGTGTCTAATTTCCTTTGTGCTGTGTTTCTTTTGTTCACTTGTTAAAGCCTGACTGCTTGATGCCACAGCTACCCAGGGTCGAGCTGAGGCTTTACGAACGAACCTAACTGTACCCAAGAGAGATTAGTGAGCTTATTACACAGTGAGGTCACACAATCACACCATTTAACAAACCGCTGTCCTCACATCTTTGAACACTTGCCATTGAAATTGACTCCAATTCCCATTTGAGCAAACCCCTCACTACATGTGTTTAAAGCGTCTCTAAAAATCACCTGCTGCTACTGTAAAGCAGCAAAATGATACCAGCCAAACAGTGTACAAATGCTAATATATATAGAACTCAACATGGGGAGGAAACTGACCCAGTGTAATCATGAGTCTGTGCAAGCTTTAGCGTATAGTGTACTTAGTATTGCCTCTTCTCGCTATGTTTTTTTCCAGCACTAGTATGCTTATCGTGAACCTACTCTATGTGCCATTTTTGATTGACAAGTGTCCTATGGTTTAATGTTTCTTATGGAAATGCAATTTGCTACCATGATAAATAAGTAGATTTGCCTTTTGCAAGAGCTGAATTACACCCTGACTTTAATCAGGAATTAGATTTTGCCTTCGATAATGCTGCTACAGCTCACTTATGTAACACTTAGGTCGACAGATAGCTTTGTGAAAGGCTGCCTTAATGTTCAATTGATCTGTACGATGGATAAACTGACCATTTTAGATTGAGCCTAGAGTCAGCGCAGATGCGCTACTCTGCAATACTTGTAGTGGAGTAAGGAATAGAAGCCACACCCACTCTCCGCCCGTATTTGCCATTGGCTTGTGTCATTCTCCTTCCTAAATGCTGGCTTCTGATTTGGTAAATAGGCTTGTTAGCCCCGCCTTAGTACCGCCTTGTTCTCATTTGTAACCTCCCATGGGGACTGACCCTTTTGCTTCGGTTGTTACATGGTACCTGTTATTTACTCTGAAAGCACTATTTTTTTTATCGAGTTTCTCTTACTACAGGCACAACATGTCTGCAGAGACCCATTACATTGCAAATGCTTGTTTGGCTCTGCATGTTCAGTAAGGTTTGGGCCTACGTTTTCATAATGGACAGCAAGGCAAAAGCCATAGAGCGCCATCTACTGGAGGTGCTCAATTCAACAAAGACCCAAAAACCATTGTATGGTGAGCACTCTAGCAGGCAAATGTATATTCCGGATGGCGTGCTAGAAATCCTGGCATCATTACAGGTAGGAATCATGCTGCATCATTTAATAATTTAGAACCGGTGACGTTTTTCAGCAGAGGGGGTGTGGGACAAGAAATTCAGGAAGAAGCACTCGCCTTACGAGCAGCTCACTGGCTTCCAGGCCATTCGACGTTTCAATATACATTAGCTGCAATCATATTTGACGTAAACATCAAGGGCAGATTTACAAGCCCCTTGCTCCACTTTTTCGTCACTTTTCCCACGTTAAAAGTGACGCAAAAGTGGCGCAAGGGGCGTGTAAATCTTCCCCCAAATACTTACATGGGTTTTACCTTTTGATTTCTGTTATAATGCGCATGGCATGATTTTAAACGGGATTCTCTCAGCAGGAGCCCAGAGGTATAATGAAGGCCTCACTGAGCCAGCTGTCAGGTCTTCGTTGGCAAATAACCCCCACGGCTGTCTGTCACTAGTACCCAAATGGGTAAGGCTTGAACAATTTTTTACGGGCTTGCATTAGGGCCATTGGCGGCCTATCTCTCAAGTCGGTGTAAGGGATTGTTAGAGCTCTGGCAGGGACGCAGAGAACAATAATTAAGGATCCATAGCGGCAAAATGTACAGAAAGCAGCAAATATAGGAACGCAAATTCGAAATAAAGTCTATTTAAAATTTCTGCACTTTTAATGTCAACTCCAGATAATGCCCCGATTACTTACAGGTAATCTTCATTACTCCTAGTTAGTCTTCCTCGCCACATGATTAACAAAGTGAGCTTCAGCTCCACACCAGAACCCTCCAAATCCAAAGCAAAAAAAGTCAGCCTCCCATGCCTCCCATCCCTTCCCAATATGGCCGACCCATTACACTCCATGACCACTATAAGAGGCGGGCCGGCCCAACCCCAAAGCCTGAAACTACGAAGCCCAAACATGAATCCGCTAGCCAGACAGGGAGGGAGGGATGGGAACTCATGTGGCGAGGAAGACTAACTCGGAGTAATGAAGATTACCGGTAAGTAATCGGGGCATTACCTCCTCGTTAGTCTTCCTCGCCACATGATTAACAAAGTGAGCATATACCAAAGCCAGGCGGCTTCATGGAAACTCACAAGAAACCAACAGACCAGAATGGGACGCCCACGAAAGAGGCCAAACCCAACAGACCAAAACGAGTGGAAGGACCACCCAGGAGAGAGGCAACCACGAGCAGGAAGTACCAGCCCGGGACCGGAAGACACCGGGAAGGCTGGAAAAAAAAAAACGGCACCCGGACCACGAAGTGCCGCCAGAAAACCGACCCAAGCAAAAGCTGAGGGAGGACAGAGAAAGGCACGGAAGCAAACCGCATGGAGCAAGAAGCAATAGCAAATAGGGCTCAGCACAGAAAAGAGCAAGCCGGACCAAACACCCCAGGACTGCCCAACAGACAGCCCAAAGAGAAAGGGGAGCAAAAGCCCAGAGGGAAGGAACCGAACGAACAGAGAGCATCCCCACCACAGGGACCCCAAAAAAGCCACAGCAGAAAGAGAGACGCAGTCCGAGAAACACAGCAACACCGCAAGGTCGAGCACCACCCGCAAACGAGCCGAAACCACCAGAGGAACGGGGCAGCGGAACCAGACGCAATCAAACAGACTGGCAAGAGCCGCAAGAACGGAAGGGAAACAGGCGGTCGAGACACCCCAGCCACACAAAGGAACCCCCCGGAAGGAACCCCAAGGAGAGACCCCGGCAGGCACAACCACAGGGCCGCCCACGTCCGGAAGGAAGGGAAACGCAGCGCGGAAGTCCGAGACCGCCCCGCACAGGGATCAAGCAGCCCGAACAAGAAGGAAGCGAGCCCGCCGAAGCGAGCACACCGGCGGCCATACAGACAGCCAGCCAGCCAACAACCAGGCCCTGCCTAGCCCAACAACAAAGAGCCAACAGGGCCCGGGACCCCAAAACCAGGGGAAAAAAAAGAATGAGGACACAATACACACCGGAAGCGCAGGGCCCTGCCATGGAGATGAGAACCGGGAGACCCAGCACCCCCGGACACCCCACAGCCGGAGACAAAAACCAGCAAGGGAAAGAGAAGCAGGGGCAGGACACAAAACCAGCATCCACATAGGCACAACACGGACCAATGAGCAACATTTCCCAAGTCAACCACTGCAGTAGCAGACGCCAAGAAAAAGGACCCCAGGAAAGCGCAAAGCCCGGAAGAGAAGGCCGAAGAGCCAACACCGGGGACCCAATGCACTAGGAGCTCCCAGGAGAACTCCCAACCTGGCACTAAAGAGGCCTGACCCACATAACTCAACAAGAGCAGATGAGAACAAGAGCACACAGGGCAGAGCCAGAAGAAAAGTGACCCAGGCAAGGACCGCACCAGCGCGCAAAAAAACAACAGGGGCGAACCCCGCAAACACCCCGGAGCATGAAACATGTGAGAAACCACCCAGGAGAGCAACAAGAAGCCGCCACAGGGCTGGGGCAAATCCCAGGCAAGCCAAGGAATGGGCGACAGAAGGCCGACCAACCGACCCAGCACCAACCGGGAACACACGCAGGCCCCAAAGGACGGCAAAAGGCCCCCAGCACCCGGGAAGGGGCACCCAGAACAGAAACATAAAGATCACTGGCCAAGAAGGAAACGTCCGATGACACCTAAAACATGGACCCCACAGGAGAGGTAGCCCAAGCACCCTGAAGACCCAGGTAGCCACCCATCAAGCTGCCAACAGCCCAGACCCGGCCAACACCCTAGAGCAGACGGGCAACAAGGACACAGGGACCAGTAAGACCAAGTACGGGAAGAATGAGGAGACATCCAAAATGGCAAGGAACAGCACCACAAGGGCCGCGGCAGCCAGCCACACCTCTGTACATAAAGGTAAACAATGGGAGAACGGCCCCCATCACAACCAGAACCCCTCATAACGTGAAAGGGACACTAGAAAAGGGCGTGAACACAAAACAGGGGGACCAAGAACAAGCTGCATAGCGGAGAGCCACACCCCTGCCGCAAATGTAAGCGGACGACGAGGAGGGCAGAAAAAAAAAACCACTCAGCACCTCCGCCCAACATAGCATTCCAAGCCCCAGGAGGGATTCGGGGAATGTGAAAGAAACAGACGATCCCATATCGCCCGTGACCCCACCAGGCAACCACAGAAACAGCCCAGGGAAGGAAAGGCAGGCGCCAACAGCAGCCCGACCCCACGAGAAACCAGAAGCCAACAGCCCCTGGAAACCCCAATAGGACGCCCAAAGAGGTAACAACAAGGCCAAACCCTGCACCAAAAAGGAGAGCAGGAGGAACGAATCGTAGGCCCAAAGCCCAGAAGAAGGTGCTACCACCAGCATGGGCAAGAAAGACAAAACACACAGTTCCAACAGAATGCGCAAAGCACTACCCAAAGGAACCCATCGCTGCCAACCCCAGAAAAGGAGTAGAGTGAGAAAACACCGGGAAGGCCCCAATGCAGCGAACAGCCGCATAAAAAAGGAACAATGACCCCATCCTAGACAAAGAACCCACAATAAGTGAGACAGCAGGAGAGGCATTCACAACAACATGAGGAAGAGCCAGCCACCACAACAGCCAGGCCACAACGCCACAACCAGGCGAACAATCAGGGAACCAATGCAACCAAAGGAGGAAGCAGAGGACCCACCCACGCATAACAAACCCGCAATGCGGAGCACCAGCAGGAGCTGAACCCACATCCCGCGCGAGCCGGAGCCATCAGCGGCACAAGACCGACCAGAGTCCAAAAACCCATAAGCCCATTCACAGAATGCGCCATGAAGCAGGACCTGCAACACCAGCAGAGAACGGGGGGACCCAAGGACAAAACTGCACACAGAGAATAAAGCGACATGCCCAGAAGTACAGGAAGAAGCGAGGCTGAGACCCGAACCAGGCGGAACAAAGGAAAATTGCAAGGCACACACATGCCTCATGCTGTAAATGGAGCACAGAAAATGCAAATTCAGAGTGCACGCAGTGCATGCAGGAGGCCCCGGGGCTCAACCCCGGCAACTCCAGGAGACTCCTGTTGGCTAACACAGCAGGTCTCCGAAGGCTAGACCGCCATTAAGCACAGAAAGAGCAGAAGACTAACATGTCCACGGTGAAGACACCAGTGCAAAAGTCCACACTCCACCAGTAGGACCCAGCAAAGCAGGGCAACACCACCAGTACACCAACACTGACGGAAGCCAAGAATGCAGTGCGAGGACAACGAAGTGCGCATGCATGTGAGCAAGACACCGCAATGCGAAGAACCAAATATGTCAACTGTGTAGAAGAGTCTACAACAAGTAAAGGCACAGCGAGCAGCGTATGAAAATGCGGCCCGGGCACTCACCCACGTTGGCCCGTTGGCCGCTCGAGCAGGTGAGGGGATCCTGCACCCGAGCTGCACTGGGAACCACCAGCGAACACACTAGCGTGCATATGGGCATCGCAATCGCACGCATCCCACGCCATCAGGAGCGTCGGAGAAACGCAGCACACTGCACAAATACAAGGTGCCCTCCTGGAAAGGAAATGGGCGAGAAGAGCCGGGCCAGCGCCACGGTGCTGAGGGGCGGGCCAGAATACGGGATTGCACGGAACAGGGCCCTAAAGAGGGAAAGGCAACAGCGCATGGCACCCGGCGCACACCACAGCGCTCACGGCACCCGTCCCTGCATGCGCCACGAAGAGCAGAGAGCAGCATGAGCGGGGGATCCAGAGAAGGTAGGAAACACACAGCCGCCGCCTGCCGCAGCCCTGCAAGGGCAGGCGGCGTAAGCGGGGAACAATGAAAATACACAACAGCCGCCGCCCGCCGTAGGTCAGCGAAGGGAAGGCGAGCGCGGTACAACAGTAGTATTGCCCCAAAACATAAGAAGAGACATGAAACACAGTAAAATTACCAGCGCACAGATCTTGAAGGGATCCCCACACGCATAATGGCCGGAAACCCATAGAAAGGGAAAAGAAAGCCGAGCCGCTGCAGGGCCATGAGGCATCAAGGTACAAGGAGGGGTGTGGGGGAGCGCAGGTCAGGCCACACCGTGAGGGCCAGAAGGTGAGGGAACCAGCGAGTGAGCTCGCTAGAGCAGGGCCTCCCCCCAGGACCCCGGGACCAGTCGGACCGCGCCCCATGTACCTGAGACAGGCGGGAGGCGAGATAGGAGCGGGGAGTGGAGGTAGGCATCACACAGCCACTGCCACCACGTACAACTGCCACCGCCCACCGTTGCATCGAAGAGAAAGCGGGCGGCACGTCACACATCAATAAAGGACGAGCCCCTGTAACCAATATGCAGGGCCCAGGCAGAGCTGTAAGCGCTAAACTAACCCCATTTGACAAGAGCGAGAGGAAAATGCAACCCATGGAAAGATGAAAGGCTCCGCACCCGATGCCGTAAACCCATCACAAAAGGGAAAAAGAAAGCCGAGCCGCCGCAGCACCACGAGGGGCAGGTGGGCGGCGAGGACAAAGTGCAGGGAAACAATGCAAAATAAACATGATAGTGAACATGTAACCTGCGGATGAAAAGTCAGACACCTCGATCACCGGGTACACAAAACCAAGGAGGCAAGGCAGCGCCGGCCTCCACCCCCCTCCCCCCCCCCGCCGGAAACCCACGGCCCGCTAGCGCAGAGCCTAACCGGCTCAAAACAATACACACGGGGGGAAAGGGGAGGAGAAGAGTCCAAGATCCCAGGGTCCGCTAGAGCAGGCACCACTTACCTGACGCATATGGAGAGACGTGCGCAGAACTAAAAAAACAGGCTTTGGGGTTGGGCCGGCGCGCCTCTTATAGTGGTCATGGAGTGTAATGGGTCGGCCATATTGGGAAGGGATGGGAAGCATGGGAGGCTGACATTTTTTGCTTTGGAGGGTTCTGGTGTGGAGCTGAAGCTCACTTTGTTAATCATGTGGCTAGGAAGACTAAAGAGGAGGTAATATTTCTCAACGCACACGGGTGTCACGGGGACACTGCGTGCCCATCCACAGAGGTTGTCTGGGCAGGTCTGATCTGCTCGGCTTTTTTATGCTAATATTAGCTGTTTGATGTTTTTGTGGCGACCCTTTGATGCTTTTCATGCACCCTGCGTGATGTAATCAGAATGTCTGTATTGTCGTCTGTTATCTCTTTTAAGAAGCCTGCTTTGATCCCTTAAACCCGTGTTGTTAGCAGACCTTCAGTGTGTTTTGATTTCGTATTGGGTGACTGTGTTCCCAGCATGCTGAACACACCCTCACGGGCCACCATACCTTTCGGCTAGACTTCCTTGATACGATCCCACAGACTTTACCCATCACCTCTGACTCTGCAGGCACATTCTACTCTGCTTTTCTTAATTTGACAGCGCGAGCATCTGTAATGGCACAACATTTAGGTTGTTGATGTTTAAAGCATGACTAGACTTTCCCTCTCACGCACACACAGATCCTAACACGTACACGCTATTACAAGTGCGTCATAAATATCTCCTCAGTACAAGGAAACCGTTTTCCCATGACATTACTAATCAAACCGAAATTTCTGTACATATATGTGTGTGTGTGTATATATATATATATATATATATATATATATATAGAGAGAGAGAGAGAGATATATATATATATATATATATATATATATACACACACTCTCCTAGTGATGTTTTTTAATTAAGTCACCATTCGGTAGCCAGATTTTATAAAACAAAAACACTGTTCGTGTGCAAAAAAAACAGCTATCACAAACTCACATATTTGCATAGTAAGTATATGCAGGTTCTATTTAAAACGTATAACTGATAAGCTCACACATCACAAACACACATAGAGCACTACGGTATGAACCGCAAAAGGACTTGCTTATACCACAACACAGCATACACGTAGCGGCAGAAGTGCAACCTCACACATAATGAACACAGCACAGTGTACGCTTATCTTAAACACATCTATGACGTGAACAGTTGCAAAGCTGCCCTTAAGGTACAATGATTGCATTATTAACAAGAGGGCCCTAGACCAGCCTATCAAAGTTCACCTTCTTAAGCTTCACACAACAGAGCTTCCATTACCCAGTGCACCAGGCTTCAGCCCACAAGGATGAAAACCCACCTTGCAAATCATCTTGCATGTATATAGTCTATGGTTCTACAGCAGTCCGTCTGCCTCTGCGGCAGCTTAAATGTAACTGCCTGGCCACGTGGCTAGAGGTGGCCTTTGGACAGCTAGTGCCCTGAGCACAGCCAAACTTGGCGCCCCCCTCCCGGAGGAACGTGAGAGGAAATAGAGAAAGGAGAACCGTGAGAAGAAAAACGGACAAATGTAGACACAGGTGTCAGTGTTTAACACACTTTTTTGCAGCCAGATCAGAGGGTGATTGCTGCTGCAGGCAGCTCCCTTTCCCCTCTGTAGGTCGGCGCCCTGGGCCCAGCTTGCCCACTCTAAAGGCCTGCTCTGTATGCAGCTACTCATTCCGGATGTTTTCTGTGCCTGAGCAAAGCTTGGAATGTGACCACATCTGTATTCACTCGGAGTCTGAGGGAAGCTTTACCTGCCGTTTCATACCGGACCCGGTGAACATCATGAATGGGAGAGCTTTCAATGCTCCTTCCTCTGCTGAGGCTTGACGTGCTGCTGTCTCCATTGAATCCACCGGGTGTGCCTGTGATGATTGCATTGTTGCTGATCACTTAGGGCCTCAATTACGAGTCTGGCGGTCCATCGACCGCCAAACTTGTGTGGGCGAAGCGGTGGTGGTCTCCAGACCACCACAGCCCTGCGACAGCTACCAGGGAACTGCCACTCCCTGGTGGTGTTGCGGCGCTGTAGCGGCATCAATATGCTTGGCGGGATCACCGTGGTCCTGATAAGCATAATAGGAGTTTCTTCTCTGCCAGGGTTTTCATGACGGTTCCTCCTCCATGAAAACCCTGGTGGAGAGGAAACAAAGGGTCCCTAGAGGGCCCCCTGGTGGCTCTGCGCCCTTTGGATGCACACAGGGGTGCACATCATGTGTCCCCCTGTGTGCATGCACACAAGTTCCTGCCTGGCATGGACTTTTCAGTCCATTCCATGCAGACACTGTTTTTGGCGTTACCATTGCGGTGCCTGTTTTTAGAGGCACTGCCGTGGGAACACCAAACAAAGCCTGCTAGACATGAGGAAACTCCAAATCTGGCGGGCGGCCCAACCACTTCTTTGGCTGTGTGGCGGTGGGGCGGATCCAGTGCCGCACTGTCAAAATCGTAATCGGGCCCATAGTGACGATCTGTGTGTGGACCTCAATAAAGCTTGAGAAAGCCTATTTATTACAGGAACATTCTAAGTACTGGTATGTTTTAATTTGCTTTGCATCCGCATGGTTTTTATTTGACTGACATGAAGTTATCTAAAAGGAGGAAAGGGTGTGGTTTATTTATTTTATTTAAAGGATTTATAAAGCGCGCTGCTACCCAACAGGGTTTCCCAGCGCTGAAGCGGGACAAGCGAGAGAGAGAGATTCAATTGGCATCAGGCCTGACTAAAAAGAAATGTCTTTAGCTTTTTTTGGAAAGCAAGGAGAGATTGACAATTCCTGAGTTCTAGCGGAAGGGAATTCCATAGTTTAGGTCCCAGGAAGGAGAATGAATGGCCTCCCATATGAGTCAGCCGTACTCTGGGGATGGAGAAATGAAGCAAAACTGACCCAGGGAGTAACTGAACAGGAAATTCTTGGGTGCTTTTGTGACAGAGGCTCTCCAAATATGGAAGAGGGTATGTTAGAATGACTGCTCGCATAAAGCCCATATTCTTTCACTTTAGCAAGGGCACTTTTTAGATCGAAGCCTAGCACATTCAAAGCTAGAGGTACTTTACTTTCACTGACCTCAAAGTGAGAGAATGTATGTGACAATCTTGCTGTGAAAAGAAAGACTTAAAAAAAATTAAATGTTTGTAAATAAACTGTGTGATATTTCAGAATATATCAGAATTAGGAAAGCACGACTGAAGTAAATGTTTGTAATTCTGAAGTGTGGCAGAAGCAAATATTTCAATACAATCAAAACAAACCAATACACTAGTTGATAATATTTTCACACATTATCATTTGTGCATTGTATACTTTTAGCAGTAAAACGTTATGTGCAAATGCAATGGTCATTTCAATTGAAACTGTGTTGTCTGTAATGGCAGTGAGCTACCACACCATGCATACTTCACACTACACCACTTTACTCTACACTACTCCACTCTACAACACTCTACTCCACTATATGCCACTAAATGACACTCTGTGGCATGGCCCCTCATTCAACCACACTCCACTCCCCTACACTCCACTTCACTCTATGACACTCCACTCCACTCTACGACATTCCACTCAACTCCACTCTATGCACTCCACTCCATCCCATTCAACTCTATGACACACCACTCCACTCTGCGACATGCCATTATATTCTATGCCACCCCACTCTATGTCCCTCCTCTAAGACACTCTACGACATGCTACTCTACGACACGCCACTCCACTCTACAACATGCCATTTCACTCTACGCCAATCTACTCTACCCTATGACATGCCAAGACACGCCGCTCTATGCCACTCCACTTTATGGCGCTCTATGACACACCACTCTACTCTACCACTTGCCACTCCACTCCTTCACTCTACATCCCTCTACTTTATGCCTTATCACTCTACGCCACTCCACTCTATGCTACTCCACTCTATACCACGCCACAACACTGTATGACACAGCACTCTACAACACAATACTCTACAACACTCTACTGCACTCTACGACACTCCCCTATAAGACACTTCACTCTATTCCACCTTATGCCACTCCACTCTGACACTTTACTCTACCCTACGGTATGCCAGGACAACTCTACTTCACTCCTCTCCACTCTACGACACTTTATTTCAATCCACTTCAATTCACTCTACGCCACTCCGCTGTATGCCTCACCCCTCTATACTCCACTCCACCACACTGTACAATACTCAATGCCCCTCCGCTCTAGTAGACTCCACTGTACTCTGTACCACTCCACTTTACAACACTCTACTCCAGTCTATGCCACTGTTGACACTCTACTTTACTCTACTCTTCTACGCCACTCTACCTCACTCCACTCTATGCCACTCCACTCTATGAAATTCGATGCCACTACACTCTAAGACACTTTACTCTAATCTACAACACTCTGCTCCACTCTACGTCACTCCAAACTGCTCCACTATGCTCTACAACAGGCCACTCTATGATACTCCACTCTACAACATTGCACAGTATGACACTGTACTGCACTCTATGACACCACTTTATGACACTACACTGTACAGAACTCCACTCTACAACACTCAACACTATGACACTCCACTCCAAGACACTCCGTTATACATCAATCTACTCCAATCTACTGAATGCTTGTTTATAATAGGCTTTGCTTTCTTGTTCCTTTTACTATTCCCTCAAGTAGCATAACACAGTGGCACCAGGGATGCGAAAGTAGCTGGAAAAGTGGGGTATGAACCTGCTGATTAATTCACCAAGAAATGATGAGGCCATTTATGTTAAAGACAGACCATGACGACAATTGCTGATTCATTGTTAATTCCTCTTGTTTCTGCACTCTCTCTAAATGTTCGTCAGATTCCTGAGCAATAGTGGAAAACCTTTTGGTAGCATCAACAATGAACTGCAGAAATATAACCTTTTCTTTCAATGCATCGATTGTGCTTCTCAGACAGTAGTAGGAAGCCAAATTTCCTTTGGTGCTTAACTGTGGGATCTGGACAAATGACAACAAAAATATGGCAACATGAAAAAAGTTTCTGGAGATCATTGCTGATGCTGCCAATTGATTTTCCTTCCATGGTTCTAGAATCAGATTATGCCTACTACTCCATACTGATTATATGTCAAATTGTTTCAATACAATACTGTATGAAAAGATTGAAAGCACTAACAGAAAGCCTAGTAAATAAAGCTTAGAGAGAGCATTCCAATCTCAGCCACATATCGAGATTGGCCACCTGCAAGGAGAAAGTTAAGAGGCTAGGATTAGTTATAATTCCAGAAAATCTGGGCTAAGGATAATTTCAACCAAAAATATGAATGTGGTCATCAGCACATAGTTCACTAAAATGCAAATGGAAGGGGGAGCGCTGCCTGGACGGGGACACTTGATGGTGCTTCTAGACTAAGCTCCCGAGCAGAGGCTCCCGTCAATGCCCAAAACAGCCCGACGCCGGGGAAAGCAAATATAGCCAGCTGCTGACCTGGGGGCCAAGAGTAGCTGATTTTCAGATGCTGAGGGCCGCAGCAGTGAATAACCCCCACATGGCTTCAAGAGAATAAAGATGGCCGCCCCCATGTTCGCAACTCTACTCCCGGAGGGCAGCCGATGATGAACCCTTAAGCCTGGCTGATAGAGTCATGCGAGCCTGAGGCTGCTGGGCCTTTCTTCACCTGTACAAACTACTAAGTTGTTGCCTGCTGCATCAGCCAGGGTCCTGAGGGGTGCTGCTGAAGGGGATCTGCAGCGTTCTGTAAGTCCATTGCTGCCTGTCAGTGACCTGTCTACCTTCATGTGCCATCTTCGGGCTCCACACAGACACTTTCCGTCTTGCAATGGTTTGGCTAGGTGGGAGGCTCTTCTGCCATGACCTCCTCACACCAAAAAACCCCCAAAGACCTTCTCCTCCTCCATTAAGGACATAGCGGCAGCCGCAAGGATGTCTTGAGGAGATGATGCTGTCGGCAATACTGATAAGGCGCAGCAAGGGGTTGGCACCCTGGACATATCTTACTTGGCGATGAAGTGAGATTTCCAGTCTTTCCTTCAGGAGATGAAGAGGGTCATCACAGCCATGACCAATGATGTCACCAGGGTGCTTGGGGAGCTGGACCAAACAGTAAAGGGGATTGAATCTCGCATAGACCTGGTGAAGGCAACTGTGGCACTCAATGATCAGGTGCAAGATGACCTGATAGAGAGATTGTCAGTGCTTGAAACCCAGCAACAACTTCAGGTAGATGCCCTCGAAGACTATGAGAATTGCTCCTGGTGCAATATTATCCGGAGCAGGGGTGTGAGTGCCTTGGTGTCCAATGCTGAGCTTGATAGCTATGTCCATGAGTCCATGAGTTGTTCCAGCATATCCTCTGAGGATTACGAGGGCCAGGATCTCCCACTTGATCGTACTCATTGGGCTTATTTCATGTACCAGCATTTTTAAATGTCATGGAGAACATTTTGAGGGCATCCCAGAAGATTAGCTCCATAGATTTCAGGGGTGATAATCTGTCCCTCTTTCAAGACTTCTTGATCCAGACTCTTGCCAAACATCGCAACTTTCCTGATGTCCTGCGTGACAAGAAAATACAATATCTCTGGGGTTTTTGCTGTGCTTACTCTTCACCATTGACCACAAGAGGGGGTCCGTGCATTCCTCTGATGAAGCCCGCACTTTACTGGTTGCACATGGATTCCTCTGCTGAAGCTGGTTGTGCTCCGTTGGTGTCCCCTGACCTTAAAACTCAGATAAATGGCAGCAATCAACCTCCAAGGCAGCCGGCAAAGCCTCCTAGAAATCGTTGGCATGACCAACATGCAGATCAACCAGATCATGACACTAACTTATATATCTTATGGATGATGGCTGTCTCTGTGGTTGGTGGCAGGCCTGTGGGTCGCAGCTGTGGACCTGTTAGGTTTTACTGACTAAGTTGTTCCTCCTGCTGGCACCATCCTTTGATTTGCGTTGACCCCTGGCAAATCTGACATCCCTCTTCAGGTAAACATTGTAGCTGGCGGGTGCTCTGGGATACCCTAGAAAGCTGCCCTCTTGTTACGGCCGATGGTCACTACTCGGCCATCGACTGTGTTTTGTTTTTTGTGTTGATTGAAATGTTTTTTCCTTTGCAGTTGTTCTACCTTGTATTACAGACCAAGCCTTTACCCTTAAATACAGGTCCAGGGCTTGCATGTTCTTCCAGGGCTCAACTGGTTTTGGCATGGGATTCCCCTTGGGGGTTCACATCTCACTGAGATTCTCACTCCTGCAGAATACTCATGCCTCCCATAGGGGAGGATCTTTTAACTTCTAGTGCTCCATCACCACAGAGCCTACTTGTAGCTTCGCTAAACACTCAGGGGCATATTTACAAGCCCCTTGTGCTGCCGGTGCGTCACTTTTTATCACATAAAAACTGATGCAACAACGGTGCAAATGGCTTGTAAATAAGCCCCTCAGGGTCTTAAATCTCCAATGAAGTGGAAAGGACTTATAAGGTGGCTCAATACTAAAGAATTGGATGTTGTCATTCTTCAGGTGATGCATCTTCTAGCGACAGACATCAAGAGGCTTCGCTCCTACTGGTTCCCATTGCAGTTTCACACACCTGGTCCCCAAAAAACTAAGGGGATCACCCTTTTATTTGAGCTTGGCCTCTCTATAGTGGTTGACTCATCCCATGTTGATAGAGAGGGCAGAGTGGTTGGGGTGTGGGCTTATATATGCTTTTGTTATAAAGAAGGGTATACCCAAAATCACTGGGACCTGAGTGTAGGACAGTATAGAACGTGGTGGTCCCAGTACTAATACATCAAAACAGTGTAAAATTATATCAAACAAAATGAAACAGAAAAATTGATTAGTGCTAAAGTGCTATTTAATCACACTAAGCTCCTGATGCACATTTTTTAAGGAAACAATTTGCAAAGAACATTAAAATATAACATTGGTGTGCCCAACTGAGTGGGGGGAACGGAGGAAGGTGACTTGAGTGAGGTAGTGAGGCAAGTGACAAACAATATTCAAAGGTATCACAATCAAATTGTTGGGCATACTATTCAATGCCACATATTCATAGTATAGTTCATAACAGATAGATTACAATCATTTACATAGCCATGTACAGTAGAAGATCACAGTGCAAAATGCGCTGTTGGTGATACTGGCATCAATGATGTGTCGGCGTTTTGACCCCTGAAACTATGTAGGTTGGTTCTAATCCTTACTGACGGAGTCTTCCTCAGGACAAAAGTGAAAGTGAGGGCAGAGGGGCACCTAAAGGTAAAATAAGGAGTTTTTCAGGTCCAATAATTAAATTAAAGACGAGAACAGAAGCATGTGTAAGTCACTATATTTACCGTATCCGATAGGGGGGAAAGGCCGAGTAGGCGCAATGTTTCGTCAGGGATGATGGGGCTAGGAAGACTCCGAAAAGTGTAGGCGAGAGTGATGAACACCTGTAGAAAAAAGGTGTCTGTCAAAGATGGCCTTGAAAGAATCAAAGGTCACTACGTTGGAAAGCCCATAGTAAAATAAAGGCAAACTTACTCAAAAAGTGGGGATGAACTCCATACAAATCCTCCAAAGCCATATCTTCCCTGGACCGGAACCAAGCATCCTGGGACCGGTTTCTGGCTTATCAGCCGTCATCAGCCTGGCTAGCTTGAATCCAGTGGCAAAGTGAGCAAGGGTCCAACGTCTTGGCATACCCTGCCAATTTAGGGCGAACAAAGCAAAACCAAAGGGGATTATGGACGGAGTGTTGAACATTGCAAGCACCCGGTGCTCACGGGAGACAGAGTCTTTTCTGTGGAAGGAAGGGCAGGTCGTTGGGATCCCTGAGGTTGCTGGCTGCAGGACACACAGGAGTTCCTCTTCTTCAGGTTCAAGGTGAGGACAGGGTGGTAGGGCTAGGCCCAAGTCAGTGGGCGTCTTCCTCTTCTTAACTTTGGCATGGCTTCTTCGGTCCTTCTTCTTCTTTTCCTCTTAGTCGATTCTTGTCTAAGGAGGCATGGTTCAGGGGTGCCCATAAATACTAAATTTAGGGGCGTTACAGGTTAGCAAAAAGTTGGGACCAATCGGTTGTTTTCTTGGGGTGGGTACAATCCCTATTATGCCACCCTCCAGTGGGAGGGGGGCATATGCCTCACTATGGTTGGCTGGCTCCCCCATCTGTAAAATGGCAGGGCCTGAGAGTTGTGCTTCACCTCGACTCCCCTAATGAGGGGTGGGGTTGGCAAAGGTGGGCACACCTTCCTTCCTCACTTGGTTTTCCTGCTGATTCTCCCACCCAAAGTGGAGGTCAGAACCGGTGGGGCCCAGTTGCTGGGAGCAGCAAAGGGCCTGGGGAAGCTCACAAAGACGGCAAGCCTTTTAAGCTTTCCCTTTGTGGACCTGCCCATCCTGGGGGAGGAGGCTTGGCACCTCGTCCCAGGTTGGGCATCCAGGAACATGTCTGGTGGTGCCAGCTGGTGAGCAGCCACTCAGCATGGACACTAGTGTTAGGTCGTTTTTCAAGTGGCATCTCTAAGATTTTTCTTTAAATCCCACACTGGCATCAGTGTGGGTTTAAAATGCTGAGAGGTTTGATACCAAACTTCCCAGTTTTCAGTAAAGCCATTATGGTACTGTGGAATTCGTAATGACAAATTCCCAGCACTATATACTCTTAATGACATTACTGCACTTACAATGTCTAAGAATTGGCTTAGACACTGTAGGGGTATAGGGCTCATGCACCTGTACCCTCACCACTGGTATAGTGTACCCGGCTAGAGGGGTGGATAACCTATGCCAGGGCAGTGGGTTGTAGGCATGGCACACAGGGATGTGTGCCATGTCGACTTTTCACTTTGCTCTGCACCTAAACACACCTAAACACACTGCCTGCAAAGTCAGTGTATATGTGTACAGGGCCTCTAAGGGTGGCGCAATAAGTGCTGCAGCCCTTAGGGCCCTTCCCTGGCCACAATGCCCTTGGTACCTGTGGTACCATTCACATGGGACTGCCCTGTGGTCAAAGAGTGCCAATTGGGTTTTGTCTTCAGTGCAGTTTAGGGAAAGAACATGGGCCCTGGGTACATGTTTGGCAGAAGCCCAGGGCACACTCAGTCAAAGTATATCAGCAGTTTAGCAACAAGTGGGGGCAACCATGCAAAAGGAGGGCCCTTTCTGACACTCTTAAGTTACGCCTGACTGCTCTGTGCTAAGCTACCAGATTGTGAGCACAGGTTAATTTTGGGGGTGTATCTGACTTACCCTGACTAGGGTGGTGGTCCCTACTTGGACAGTGCGAACCTCTGCAACTAGAGACCCCATTTCTAACACCATCTCCCCTCAATCTAGACCCAGGTATATGCAAATCAGCCTTGACCCTGCTCTAGTGGGAACAGTCCAGACCGAACTGCCAGACCTAGTCCTCCCTGAAATGGAACACCAACAACTGAGATTCAAGCAGAAACGGTGCTTAAGTTTGAAATATATCACATAATTGCATAGCTTGTGTGGCCAGTTAAAGCTCAGCAAATTTTCACATCTGGGAATCTTCAGCAATCTGGTTTCTGTATCAGTGATATTGTACATTTTATTTGATTGTTTCCTACTATATTATGGGATAAGAGAGAAAAGGCTTTTGAAAGCTTGAATTGTTTTTACATTAGGAATGGTGTTGATTGCATGCAGCTGTGTTTATCAAGTAATTTGTTTTTAGTCAAATATGCAATGGTTACATAAATGCATCAGGCTTGGGAAAAGTAAAATAGGACTAGTTATCTCTTAATAGTTGTTTATTCTTTGTGAGGCAAACTTCGTTTACAATATGGTTAAGCTAATGTAGACTGTGTAATTGATTACATTGCATCTGAACGCAGGTTAGCAATAAGTTTGTCTAGCAGTAAGAGTAAGCAAGGCCCAGTGTCAAACGTCTTGTGTGAAGACTTGCATTGTGCTTTATATTATTGTTTTCGTGCTGTTTTATATGTTTTTTTAAGGATTATTTGACTTCTCACAATCATGCATAACATTAAGGTTCTGTATAATAAAATTACTTAGTATGATTTTTTAACTTCTGCTATTTTTGACATGATCACATTTATATGTATAATTGTAGATATCTTTTTTGTATTGTTTATCTCTCTTTCTTTCTCACTCTCAGAGTTTGAATTATCTCATGTAGGTTATCCGACTGCAGTTTGAGGTCATGGTGTTAATTTTGAGGCTTTTCAAAGGGATTTCTCTCTGGAACATAGCAGGTATCGGGTTAGCCATCACACATCCCATGTCAATCATGACCGTGGGTAGTTGAGCCCTTCTGTATAGAATCTGTTTGTGTGCTGTTGTTTTGCTGTAGCTGGACTGGACAAGGAGGTTGGTTGACTGAGGTAGACTGTCTCGAGGGTTGTTTCCACCTATCAGTAGGGCTATGTTTGGTATTTGACAGTAGTTTGGTCTGTGCCAGTGTAGGAGTAGCTTTGCTACAGGTTATGGTCCAGACTTCCTTGATTTATGCTGGTATTATGCCGACTGACTTCAAGAGGTGGATGAGCCCTGGCAATTTCGAACCTGGCTTGAGCCAGAGAAACGGCTATGCCGAGAAAAAATGTTCAGTTCAGTTCAAATTCTTTATTTCGATGGTTAAAAAATCATCATAAAAAGTACATATTAAAAAACACAACAGCACATATAATTATACAATTCATTAATATAAAAAATAACCATCAACTGAACTGTTACACTTTATCACAATGCGAAAAGTAAGCTAATCTCTAGTGTTCCTTAATCTTACAGCAGCTTTCAAGAAGCTTATCACTGAGCATAGAGTGTACATATCATTTGCTCTTTGAAGGAACAACAAAGCTACCTTCGCATGTCGAAACTTCCCACATTTTAAAATATTAATTAAAAACATGCGTCTAGGGAGACAATAAAATGGGCACAACAATACAAAATGAAGGGTGTCCTGCGGAACAAGTTGTCGCAGCCGCAGGCCCCCTTCTGCTCAATAGTCGCAGAAAAACCCGATGGATAAGATAAAATATTATGCAACAAATTGAGCCTAAAACGACACATTAAAAATCTCTCTTGTTGATTATACAGCAGAAATAGATAGGGTTCCATGCCCACTGTCTCTTTGACTAAACAGTGGGCTACCACTGAGCGTTTTGATGTGAGAGCTTTAGTTTCCCTATGGGATTCCATTTTGTCCAGCAACAATCTTTTAATTTGCATTTTACTATTTCTTGTGATTAAAGTAGGGGTACTAAAGAGTGCGTGTTGGCCTACAGATTCTAAGGTTACTTTAACATATTTCAGCCATGGGATTGACATTCCTTTATCCCTTTGTAAGCAATCATTAATAATTTCCTTGCTTAGTTCAGCATCCGGGTTAGCTCATATGCTGAGCCACGCCAAAACTGGCTTAGTTTTAACCAAATCGGCAATGTATGGGATACCGAGTTCAGAGTGTGCAATTTCAGCTGGTATCGTGTGTGGGATCTTCAGAATTCTACGGATGAATTTATTTTCTTCCAGTTGCAGCTGTTTAACATCCCTGAAGCCCCAGACCTCTGCTCCATATGCCGCTTTGGCTATACTAATTGAATTATATAAGGTCATTACTTGCTCAGGGGACCAGTAGCCTAATCTTTGTGCAAAGTTCATGATTGCACCACATGACGAAACTAATTTAATGCAGCGTTCCTCCAACAACTTATCAAACTGAATTTTGCTGTCAAACAGTAGACCTAAATACGGGAAGGTGGTTACTATTTCCATAGCATGGGTCCCAATATTAAATGTCGGTTTTTTGATCGTTTTTTTGCCTACGATCAGCGCAAAGGATTTAGTCAGATTAACTGACAGATCTAATTTTTTCATAAAATCTACAAATCCATTGATCAGTATTTAGAGACTACGCGGTGTCCGGGCAAGGAGAACCGCGTAGTCCGCATAAAGGAGGACTGGTATTTGGCGCTTTCCTACCCTAGGACAATCGGCTGCCTTAGCTATGAGGGTTGACTCCAGGTCATTTATGTATAGTGAGAATAGGAAGGGGGCAAGAATGCACCCCTGCCTTACGCCACTGGAACATTGGAAGGAGTCAGTTTGCCCCCCCTCCATACTATATCGAACCCTCGCTGTAGTGTTCCAGTGTAACTCTCTCAAAATGTTTATCAATCCCTGGTCAATCCCCAGGGAGGTCATCATTTCCCAGAGCTTACTTCTATTCACGTTATCAAAAGCAGCTGCTAGATCCATAAATCCCATGTAAATGGTCCCATTACTTGCAATAGTGTATTTAGCGACCAGAAGATATAAGTTTAGGCATTGATCGCTGGTCGACTTTCCTGCTCTAAAGCCATACTGGGTGTCAACGATTGTGTGCTGCTCTTCAGTCCAGGCCATTAAGCGATTTAGGACCACCCGCCCCAGTATTTTAGCTGAAACATCAATTAATGATATAGGTCTATAGCACTGGGGATTGTCCTTATTTCCTTTTTTAAAAATAGGAACTATTAAGGCAGTGGACCATGACCTCGGGAGGCCTGTTTTGATAGCTGCATTTAGCACTCTCATTAAAATTGGTGCCCACAAGTCAACATTGCTTCTGTACAAATCTGGGGGAGTGCCATCAGGCCCAGGTGCTTTATTTGGTGTCAAACCGTTAATTGCTTGCACGATCTCAGTGAGTGTAAAGTCCTGAGCCTTATTCCTATTGCCAACCCATTCCCCTTCTTGTTTGCAAGCCTTGGTATGATTATAAAGCTTCTCAAAGTGAGCTACCCATTGCTGTGGAAGGATATTTGTACTAAGGACCGGTGTATTGCAATCATAGAGAGAGGGCCTATTTATAATCCTCCAGAATTCGGTGAAATCCCTGTTTTCACCAGCCTCTCTTAGGTCAGCCCATAATTCCACTTTTAAGGTGGTTTTTCTTTCTTTAATCTTAGTTCTGTAGATTTTCCTATTTTTTGCCACCTCCACTGAGTCTCTCGGGTTTGTCTTAAGACTTGACTTGAGATTTCTTAGTGCTCGCGCACATTCTACATCAAACCATCTTGGGTGGGTCACTAGTTTTCTAGGGCCTTTTGCCACCAATAGTTGCCCAGCACATTTAGTCAGCTCCCTAAAGGCGGCAATTAAATCAACTCCCTCTATTTTCAGATCTAAACACTCCTCAAGCCACTTTCTCCCCTTTTGTACTAATGCAATATAAACATCAGGGGCATTGATTTTTGTCCATTTTAGACGCCTTCCCTGATCGGTGGGTTGTAAAATGGTATCCAGCTGCTTATTCATTTCGGAAAGATCCTTATATAGTATTTCTATAACCAAGGGGTTATGATCGCTAAAGGCACTCCATTTAGCGTTTACCTTCCTGATCCGATGTTTGGCAAAGGTGGATATAAAGATGTAGTCTATAATAGACGAACATCCCCTTCCTTTAAAAGTTGGTATCAGAGTGCCCCCTGGTTCAGGAGTTACCAGATCAATAGTATGCGCTAGTGAGTGACTCCCTAATATTTTTGTTATTAATATACCCTCAGCTGTGTGCTCCAGATGTGGGCCCTTTTTGATTGGGCAGGGATCCCAGTGGATAGTTACCGGTGTCAAGCGTGGGCAAAGATGACAGTTTAGGTCCCCCATTAAGAGTACAAATGAGTTTTCACCGCCTATTCTTAGATCAGATTCTTGTTTTAGTCTAAGGTCTAGTTCCTCAAGTGCGGCATTAATGCCGCTTCCTGGGGCAGGGTTATAAAATTTGAATAATTGTACCCTCAGCCCCTGTCCCTGGAAGGTTACTGCTTGCAAGTTATCTGAGGTCCAAGATGGCAGAATCCATCTCCCCTTCAAATTTACATCAGCATATATTATTAGGCCTCCCTTTGCTCTGCCAGCCCTGCTCTCCTGAGCTGGTACAAAGAAGGACTTAAACCCCTCTAAATGATAATTATCGGGATCAACTGCCCATGTCTCCTGTAGGGCTATTATATGGGAGTCCCTTAATTGATTCTTCCACTCTATGTTACTTATTTTCCCCGCTAGGCCTGCAATATTCCAGGATGTTATTACCACCCGTGGTCCCTGTGTCCCAGACAGCCTTCGATCATGGGTATCCAATTCATGTGCCTCCTTCCCCTCTAGTGGTGGGTTTCGCCTCTCCCCAATCTGGTTTTGCGGGCAAATTTCACTGTGGTTCAATGTGTGCCTTCCCACTGATGTAAGTTCAGTTATTTTCGTAGATGTCCTTGTTTCCGTCCCTGCCAGACATGCCTCTGGATTAGTCAGTCAATCATTTTCATCCAACGATTGGAGGGGACTGAATCTATTCTCCCACTGCGGGCCATTGGATTGTAATAGTGGTAGATCAATATATTCACAATTTCTTCTCCAACCTCCAACTAATCCTCCTCCCTTCCCACCCAAATTGTGAGCCAAAGGATATGTAAGGACGTGTCTCGGATAGAAATAGGCCAGAGGCATAGTTTGAATAGTACTGGTTATATTTTTATTATAATTTCCCAGTATATACTCCACTAACTTTGGATTCCTGAAATTTGCAATACTGCAATCACCTTCGATGTCCTTTCCTCTGTTGCCCAACCATGGTACTCTTCTCACATGGATAATTTCTCCCCTATCCTTCCCTTGGAGAGGTCTGTGTATATTCAACCAGTATATAATCTTATTTTTTAATTCAAGGTGTGTCTCCCTTTGACCCCCCCTGAGTTCGGGGACCCCGGCGAAAATCACAACATAGGGGCTTGCTTCAGGTGGTAAATTTACTCCAGGGGGGGAAGGGGGGGATTTTCCCTTGCTAACAGGAACTTTCTGCCATACATCCCTCTGCTCATGAGACACAGCCTGACCTGACTTTAACTGCGGTCTCCTAAGCTGGTCCTTATTTATAGGGAGACAGTCTTTCATACTTTCAGGGCGGCATCTATTCTGTAGCTGGTCTACACTTATGGGTGGGGCATGAACCTGTGCAGTAATGCATAGCTCATTTCTGGTACCAATATTCTCCCTAGGAAGTAGTCTTGGGGAGGAGGTTACAGTTGGAGTTAAATTTCCAGTAGAGTTAGAGTTACTTTCCTTCAGCTTCGTCTGTTTGTGGAGCTCATTAGTAATTTTATCTAGTTTGCTGCAAAGAGGTTTTATTTGAGCAATGATGAAAGTTTCTATATGTTTTTGCAGATCGTCTATAACTAATTGTAGCCATCCTGGAGGACTTAATGGTGTTGACGTATCTACTTCTATGAGCTCATCCTCCCTTAGTTGTTTCTTCCCCCCTTTATTGGTGGGTTTTGGCTTCCTAGCTTGTGTATTCTTGGGACCTCTTTTACGCAACCTAGACTTAACTGGGTCAGGTCATTTTGTTACCTTGCCAATTAATGGGTCGGCCTCTATTAGCTGTTGGCCACAAGGTAAATTTTCAATTGAGATATCCGGGCTTTTATCCAAAGGACTGTCACAAAGGTTTACTTGTGGGGCTAGCAGAGGACTACTGTGTGTTTGTATATGGGAGTTTTGCATAGGGGTCAATGATAAACGTCTCTGAGTGCGTTCAATTTCCCCGTTTACTGCACCAATGACCTTCCGTAACATTAAATCTATGGCCGTTGGGGGTGCAGAATAGCCAACAAGAGTATCTGTGTTGGCTATTTGTCGTAATCAGCGGGGTGCATGCTTTGCGCTTGGTCGATCTAGTCTTCGGTTTAGAAGCCATGACACCCTTTCTGTTGATAACCCACTTTTCCCCTAATACAAGCAGGACTAAGTGGTCAGATATTGGTCAATATGTATTAAACAACAATTACCTACTTGTGAAATCAATGGACCTCGTATATATCAATTACAGTGTTGTCCAATGTGCTTCACAATCACCATAGTAGTCAACCTATGAGTGCTGCGCAAACCGAACACTGCTACCAATTCAACAAGTTGGCTGCAGGGCTCTGATTATCTAAGCAACTCCAATGCCCAACTTTTGCAACAATGATTGGTGGGACATGAAATGGAAATGGCCCAGCCCGGCCTCCTTGTGCCTCTGAGGGCCACAGAGGGCCCGCCCTTTGCCCGGGCTTAGCCCGGCGGTGCCCGCGCACGGCCCCGCGACGCAGGGGGAAGGTTCACTTTTGTAGTGCCTGCGGGCGCGAAATCCGTCGCTTCCGCTTCCGTGCAAGGGGTCTTGGGAAGTGTAGTCCTTACTGCCCTCCACACAGCGGCCGCGCTGTCCTGCGGCAGCGGGAGGGAGAAAGAACAAGCAACAGGGACCTCAGCAGGGACCAAATGAGCACAGGTAGGTTCGTGGGTGTTGTCAGCGTTACTCCGTTAGTGGCAAGAACCCCCCGCTTTGCCGGGGGAAGGTTCACTTTTGTAGCACCTGCGGGCGCGAAATCCATCGCTTCCGCTTCCGTGCAAGGGGTCTTGGGAAGTGTAGTCCTTACTGCCCTCCACACAGCGGCCGCGCTGTCCTGCGGCAGCGGGAGGGAGAAAGAACAAGCAACAGGGACCTCAGCAGGGACCAAATGAGCACAGGTAGGTTCGTGGGTGTTGTCAGCGTTACTCCGTTAGTGGCAAGAACCCCCCGCTTTGCCGGGGGAAGGTTCACTTTTGTAGCGACTGAGGGCGCGAAATCCATCGCTTCCGCTTCCGTGCAAGGGGTCTTGGGAAGTGTAGTCCTTACTGCCCTCCACACAGCGGCCGCGCTGTCCTGCGGCAGCGGGAGGGAGAAAGAACAAGCAACAGGGACCTCAGCAGGGACCAAATGAGCACAGGTAGGTTCGTGGGTGTTGTCAGCGTTACTCCGTTAGTGGCAAGAACCCCCCGCTTTGCCGGGGGAAGGTTCACTTTTGTAGCGCCTGCGGGCGCGAAATCCGTCGCTTCCGCTTCCGTGCAAGGGGTCTTGGGAAGTGTAGTCCTTACTGCCCTCCACACAGCGGCCGCGCTGTCCTGCGGCAGCGGGAGGGAGAAAGAACAAGCAACAGGGACCTCAGCAGGGACCAAATGAGCACAGGTAGGTTTGTGGGTGTTGTCAGCGTTACTCCGTTAGTGGCAAGAACCCCCCGCTTTGCCGGGGGAAGGTTCACTTTTGTAGCGCCTGCGGGCGCGAAATCCGTCGCTTCCGCTTCCGTGCAAGGGGTCTTGGGAAGTGTAGTCCTTACTGCCCTCCACACAGCGGCCGCGCTGTCCTGCGGCAGCGGGAGGGAGAAAGAACAAGCAACAGGGACCTCAGCAGGGACCAAATGAGCACAGGTAGGTTCGTGGGTGTTGTCAGCGTTACTCCGTTAGTGGCAAGAACCCCCCGCTTTGCCGGGGGAAGGTTCACTTTTGTAGCGCCTGCGGGCGCGAAATCCGTCGCTTCCGCTTCCGTGCAAGGGGTCTTGGGAAGTGTAGTCCTTACTGCCCTCCACACAGCGGCCGCGCTGTCCTGCGGCAGCGGGAGGGAGAAAGAACAAGCAACAGGGACCTCAGCAGGGACCAAATGAGCACAGGTAGGTTCGTGGGTGTTGTCAGCGTTACTCCGTTAGTGGCAAGAACCCCCCGCTTTGCCGGGGGAAGGTTCACTTTTGTAGCGCCTGCGGGCGCGAAATCCGTCGCTTCCGCTTCCGTGCAAGGGGTCTTGGGAAGTGTAGTCCTTACTGCCCTCCACACAGCGGCCGCGCTGTCCTGCGGCAGCGGGAGGGAGAAAGAACAAGCAACAGGGACCTCAGCAGGGACCAAATGAGCACAGGTAGGTTCGTGGGTGTTGTCAGCGTTACTCCGTTAGTGGCAAGAACCCCCCGCTTTGCCGGGGGAAGGTTCACTTTTGTAGCGCCTGCGGGCGCGAAATCCGTCGCTTCCGCTTCCGTGCAAGGGGTCTTGGGAAGTGTAGTCCTTACTGCCCTCCACACAGCGGCCGCGCTGTCCTGCGGCAGCGGGAGGGAGAAAGAACAAGCAACAGGGACCTCAGCAGGGACCAAATGAGCACAGGTAGGTTCGTGGGTGTTGTCAGCGTTACTCCGTTAGAGAAAAAATGTTATCTCTGACTCTTAAGCAAAAATGATCCAAGCCAAGGAGGCTGCATATAATTATTTTAGCAGCCATGCTTCACCAGTGTTGTTTCTGCTTACAAGTGCAAACTTTCAAAATGCATTCCCATGGCTTTACCTGCACATGGTGAGAGGGGAGAGACATTGGAGAGGAAAAGGCGGAGTGAAGAAAGCGAGAAATGGGCAGAGAAGAGCGACAATGGATTGTAAGAGGCAAGATTTCCTTCAGAATGTGTTACCCTGACTTCACCAGTACATGGTGTGAGAGAATGGAGATAAATTGCAGAGTGGGAAACAGACAATAGGAAGAGAGATAAGGCATAGGAAGTGGGACAGTGTATAGGAAGAGACAGGGCAGAGAGATAAAATAAAGGTATCAACCTTGTGAGGAACATGTGAACAAGAAAGGAGGGGAATTTGGAATGGGCATTGACCAGAACTGGGAGAGAAGAGAAGGAGCAAAGGATTAATAATAATAATAGGGCGAGGGGAATAACTAACCTATGAGACCATAGAACATGATAGAGCATGGACGTTTAGAGGCCAGCAGCCTTTGTTTGCCTTGCATGTGTGTAATGATGAGTGCCTGAGGTCATTTTAAAAGCAGTCCTGCTGCTCTGTAAATTGTGCCCAAACTCGACTTTGGTGGCACGGGCACTTAAAAAGTGATAATCTACCTTATTTGTACATATTAGGTAACCCTGGGGTCTTTCCTATGTGTCCCAGGGGTGGGGGTCATGTACCTATGAGCTCGGGCCTTATAAAATATGTTTTATAAATTGTAGTGAGGGAAATCTGCTCATTCTACTTTTCGCCCATTATAGATAGTTGGCCCATAGGCTAACACTGCCATATGTTATAGCTGCATGATTATTGTTAGGAAGGGAATAAATATAATTTAAAGGACTTAGCAGAATGGTATTGATAAATCCAACATATTGCTGTTGTCGAATTTATCATAACCTGTGCAGTAAAGAAGCTATAAGCCGAAATCCAGCCTTCCTGCTGTCTCCCTTGATTGGACAGTGCTAACAGGCTTTGCCAGGATGCCCTGGTTAGGAGATAAGTAGTGGTCCAGGGGAGAGGCTACCTGCGGGGAGAGAACTCTGAAGCTACACAGCAATTCCAGGGTAGGAGGAGGGGGTCACACAGCATGAGCTTCAAAGAAGGACAGGACAGGCAGGGAATGCCAGCTCTACCTAATCCTGTCTCCTGTGCCCCAGCCAGATGGCAGGCTTAAAGAATAAATTTGCAGATGTTAAGGGGAGGAGAGCTATGGAAATGAGCCACACTCAGAGTTGGTTCAGTTAGCTCTTGCTGCTCTACTGAGATTGCAGCCATCATGGATTTTTGGAAGAATTGTCCTTTCTGGGACAAGAATATGCCACACTTTGGAGGGATTGGTCATGCGCCTGGGTGGCATCCTGCATCCCATTGGTCAGCGGGGCCCCCTCTTGATGCCCAGAAGCTGAGAATAAGTATCCAAGAGCTGAATAGCCTAAAACTACAAGGAAAACAAGGACTGTCCTGCTGGAATCTGAATTTTCACCCACAGGCCCTGCACTCTGACTGACTGCACCTGCTGCACGCTTTGGTACTACAGCCCTGGAGACTTTGCCGTGCTTCAAGAAGGATTAAGGAGTGGACTCCTTGCAGCTACAAGTTAACATAGCCCACCTCCATCATCTCTACCAAGAGTCCCCAGCCTGGGGTGCATCCAGTGTACTTTTAAGGATTTGGCCAGGGACATTGTTGGAATTGTGGTCCTAACCTTACAAGGACCATCCAGGAGATTCCATAGCCTTGTATTTGTGTTTTGGACACTTTGGACCCACAACGAGACCTTCAGGAAACACCCCCTGAAGTTTGGAGAAGTTTGGAGAACTTTTGGAAAAAAGTTCTATATGAGGACTGATTTGACCGGTAGAGCAGGCGACCCGGCCTGGTCTGCTGGTTCATCCTACTGAAAAGTTCCGGAGCTCCAACTTTCAGGATTAGACTGTGGCCTCGTGGAAACTCAAGCCGGTGAACCCTCTTCGAATCCGGCCTGGTGAGGAGCAGTGAGAGGGGTTGAAAGAAAAAGCTCCAGAAGGTAAAATTTTGACCGAAGCGCTATAGGCTTTTAAGCATTATAAAGTTGTAATTCTTTAATAATTCATATCTCTGATTCCCTACATTGGATTTTTTTCATTTTGGTGTTTATTTGTTCATAAAAATATTTATTATGTTTGTAAATTGTTTGGGAATTTTATTTTGTGTTGCGTCTTACTTATTTAATGTATTGGTGTTTTTCAATATTTTACATACCTGTCTCCTAAGTTAGGCCTGACTGCTGGGTTACAGCTACTAAGGGTTGAGCAAGGGTTTCATTTATTAATACCTTTACTGGAACCTGTACTGTATTAGTGGACTTATTACTGGTGATAGATGCATTTGTACCCCTACCAATAACCCACTTATCAACAGGGCAAAGTCATCTGACAGACTGTGACCGCATGCACTATTGCATGTCATGGGCACCAGCCTGTCACAACACATACTTATCCAGCTATGGTTCACTCTCCTTTGCCTCCACCCTGTGGCTAGCACTCCACCCCATCCCCTTTAAACTGTCTCAACTTGACAACTATATTTCAGGTACAGCTTGTGTTTAGGCTTTTTGACCTCAGCCATATTCCTAGCTCTGCACTTGCGCAGCTCTTTCCATACCTTTTCGGGCTTTTCCGTCTCTACTTCCTTCTTTTCCAAGAGTTGTGTTGGTGATAATGAGGAGATCAATAGAGATGAAAGACCTGAAATTAATTTAACTAGCCTAGGTTGAAACCTTTATGGCATCACACAATTTGGTGACGATATGTAGGTTGATATAAAATCATGACCTCCTTATTGTCAGACAGGCAGTGAGTAGCACACATTTGTGGTTATGGTAACATGACATATACTTTTTTCTCCATAAAGGAATTTTGTGTTGTTTGAGATTCAGATGAAAAAGCATAGAGTATCACTCCCCGCTGGTCCTTCCTTGGTAAAAAACAGTAGGTCAGTTTTAATGAACAATGTCACTTATTAAGGTGTTTGGGCTTGATGTCTAGATTATTCTAGGGAAATTTTGAAAAGGCCGGGGTAAACAGGATATTTGATCTGCCTTTATTGCATCGTGGAGTCTGAGCTGATATTAAACTCTCGTTTATTCCTGGTGACCTTAATATCATGACTGCGGATTTTGCGAAGCAGATCAAGTATGGGGAAGAAGCAATATGCAGCCATGGATTATCTCTTGGACTTTAAATTGATATGCAAAATCACCTTTTGTCCAACTACAGGAGGAATGCTGAAACAACTTTAGGAGGTCACACCACATTTAAAAGCCAACATGCATTCAGGTGCACAATCACATTTAGATTCAAAATCAACCTTGGTGGAAAATCAACAGAAGAGCAAAAAAACGTGTAGTAACAAAAATCACATTTGGATACCAAAACACATTTAGGTGCTAGATCACTTTTGTGATCACTTGTATGTACTAACTCATGTTTAGGTACAAAATCACCATTGGTACCACATAAACAGGTATGTTGGAACATTTGTTGAAACTTAAAATCATATTTATGTGCAAAAAACACTTTTAGATGCAGCATTTAGTTGCAAAATCACACTTACGTTCAAAAGCAACATTGGGATAACAGCAACAGTAATGTGGAAACAGAGCTGATAAAGGTTTGACTTTGCATGTTACCAAACACAGCGGGCTAACACTGAGATGCCACCTAGTGTCTAGCCAGGCTGAAGCAGGGGCACCTTTGTTTTCTTTGTACATTTCTGATTTTCTTCAGATGTTTATCAGCTCCAGAAAGATTCCACCAGATGGCACAGTCAACAGTTTCATACGTTTCTCTAACACATAGGTACTTGCAAACATTTCACCAAGGGCCAAATCATTTGGTCTGTGATGTGCCGGAGGGCTCCATTGATGGCCCCATTGCTGGCGGTCAGGTGACAGGATGGCGGGGATTGGCGGTAAGATAGATGAACTAAGTGGAGGCTCCTCCGCTAAGGTGGAGGAGTGTTGCCCCACTGAGAAAGTCAAAAAAGGTAAAAATAAAACGATAATAACTTATTGCTATTATCATTTTAGTTTTATTATTTATTTATTTATTTATTTAGGAGTTTTATATAGCGCTAGCCAGACCCGAGGGTATCGGTGCGCTTTACAACATAAGTAATGGTGAAATCAGTCGAAGAAAAACAATATTATACATATTGAGTCATGGCAAATTAAAAGTCTGAGAATATAGTATGACATTATTGGCATGAAAACGCATTATATAGGAGTCGTATACAAATTGATTTGTGTGAGGACCTTTTTCGGCAGGGGAGCTCCATGTACCATTCGGGTGGTGGGTGAGGTAGAAGTCTTAATGCTCATTTTGCTGAGTGCTGCAGTGTGCAGGAGTTTGCGTTTGGGCAGCGGCTATCCATTGGGAAGGGATCGGTTGAGGAAGAAGTCTTTGAGTTATCTTTTGAAGTTTACAAATGAGGGGGTGGTCCTATTATGGACTGGAATGGAGTTCCAGATTTTGGGCGCATTTCCTGAGAAAGATCGAGATGCGGTTTTTTGTTTGCGAGTTCTCGGGGGGATGAGGAGTAGAGTGTTGCTACTCCTGAGGATCCTTTTTATGCTCTTGCTCAGCTGGGGCGGGGTGGAGCTGCTCTGCTCACAGAGCAAGGGAGGAGTGATTTGCCCTCTCCAAATGCGCAGGACACTTTGACCGGCCGTCTCAGGCCGGTCAACTCATCATGTGCACTTTACATGTTCTCCGTGTAGGCTGCATTACAGCTTGAATGGAGAACATGCCCAGCCTCCCATTATCTGGCTGAGCACCGATCCACGGCGCTCAGACCAATAATAACGCTGCAAGCATTGTGATTGGCTATCGGGAGGCTGGGAGCCGGGTGCTTCCTGCCCCTGAAGCGGGCAGAAGAAGACCAAGTGGAGCAGGCAGCGGAGGCAGACAGGTAAGTGTAATACGATTTCACTCCCTCCCAACCCCCCACGACCCACCCTCCCACACCATTAAATACCAGCCGCCGCTGGGTGTAGGCGAAGCGAAGTCTATACATGTAGTGGCTGGAATGAACAATGTGAAACCAGAAAACCTTGGATTAATCCCGGTTTCCACACTTTTGTAAATTGTGTGATCCTAGGCAATTGTTTAATTTCACATCCCCTCATTATCAAATATAAGAATACCTCAAAGTATATGATTTCAGCGTGTGCACTGAACAAAACCTGCTCCTGTGTTTGACTTAATAAACTATAATGTTGTTACTCGGGCCAACCAAAAAGTGCCCCTAACTTGCCTCTTTAGTTCACTATTGGCTCTGTTGTCAGGGCGGGGGGAAGTCAATATTTCTAAATTTATGTTTGAAAACTATCACTTTTAAATAAATATTGCTCAATGCACTGACATAAGAAATTTTACTAAGGTGAAAAGGTTCTTCATGTTAATTCAATACACTTTTTGAATTTTGAAGAGAATCATCATTTTGCAGTTCTTATGCAAGATGTTCTTAAAACTGAAGGTGTTTCTAAAGTTAAGAAATAGACTCTCAAGTTACTTTGGGGCATATTATCAAGCACGGCGTTAAAATTATGAGCTGGGTTGAGTTAGCACAGGTATGCAATCTGCCATTGGATTGACAGGGAACGTGAGCTTTTTCAGTAAAGTTAGGGATCGAGGTGCTGGGTAGAGTCAGCACAAGTCCGTAACTGTCACAGGACAAATAGGAAACGCTAGTTTTTTCTTCAGAGTTCTTTGATTGCGTGAGTCTCAGCAAATAGATAAAGTTTATTTTAAAACGTTTTAACAAAATATCATTGAGGATTATTACAGTTATATATATAATTAAAATGACAAGCACACATTAAGGAGGATGGTGCCAGAAAGTTATATGACAAACGGGTATCAATAAAGTTTTGAACAAAAAGGATGTAATGGGCGGAATTAGGTAACTTAATGACCCAACCATAAACCAGATTTGAGGAATGGTAAAAAGACCTATATCACGTGGTTACGAATAACCAATCAGTAAACACATTACAACGGTTAAATAGGGAATCGGGAATCAGAAGAGGGATAAAAATTTTGAACCCGACACCCGTTTTCCGGACCACATACCATTGGAATATAGGTAAGGAGAGCAATGTAGGGATTTAAATAAGACCAGTAACACTGTAGAGGGTGATAATATTGAAGGGGGATCGCCTGTTTTGTCGCTTCCAAAAACGTGCATATATTTATATATGCATATGTTCACTTTTTTAGACCCGCCCGATCGAAAGAGAGGAACGAAAGCCTCGCGGTGCGTGGAGTCTTATATTAACTTCCGAGAAACGGAATACAGGAAGGAAGGAAAAATAATGATTTAAACGGAATTAAAGGTAACGAACTAATAGAAACGAATATTAGATTTGGAAGTAGTTATATACATGGGGCAATATCAGACATTTATGTATATAAAGTGAAATTAGGACGCTCCATCTCTTTCTCTCTTTTTTGTCTAGATACGCGATGGAAGGAGGATTTTAAGAGTGGTCAAATATAAGATATTGGATCAACAATCGTTTCAGACCGAATAGTCGTTAACTAAGACTGTGAATATGCATTGATTTTTATAAAAACTGAGGTGAGATTTGTTAGATGTTTACAACAAGGAAAGAACCTCGTTTGTATTCAGGCAGAATACGGGTAGGGGTTGGAAGGCCAGTATAGTATTGGAGACTCCCACCGATTTATAATGTATTCCCCGATCTGCTTGCTTCGTGTATTGAATTTGCCTTCATTACAATAATGGCATAACACAGTAGATGACAATTGGTGCAACAATATTCAATAGGAAAATAGTTGATAATGAGGGAATATTTTAAGATAATCACAAGATATGCCCTTTAACAAGACAGCAATGCAGAATTAGGCGGATTGATACACAAACCAGGAGAGAAACTAGACACGTACATATTAAATGGAAAGTTCTTCTCATTTAGTATACACCTCTATTTGGTTCGAAAGAGGAATGTTTTAGGCGTTTTTCTTTGTAGTAGAACAGTAGGAGGATAAAAAACGAAAAAAATAGGTATTTTCTGGATAAATGATCATATATGTTTGTTTTATTCAGGATTTGTCATAGGAGATAGACAAAATTGTGTCTTGAAAAAGATGGTACGATTAACTTGAAGCCATCGAAACGCGTCGACGCTGTTGCAGGCACAATCCAAGGACCAACATAGGCGAATCAAATAATACTGATTGTATCAATGTATTAAGAAGCTATGTTTTGAAGTCTAATGTGATGTGCACCCGTAAAGAACAGTAATTTTTGTCTTACATATGTGTCTGTCTCTATTATGCTGGTCATAATTGTGATTTGTTGTTAATTCATTTTTTTGTTTAATATGAAATGTATATTATTTTAGTGCACAACTTGTTTTAACTGTATATTTTAAACCACTGTGAGACTAAATTTGATCGCATGAGTTTGGAAACAAATAGAACACAACATACTTCTTTTAATAAAACACTGTGATAATATAGTTTTTGGATTAAGTATTCAAATCTTCTACTGAGTAAATAGTACCCACTGACATTGAAACTGTTGAATCAAGGGAATTTCTCTTTTTTCTGATCAAGAGTATGTAGCCATTCATCACACCAACCTTTGATAGAGCCTGCCATGGGGTTCTGAGCAGACCTTTAGGCCTGGCACTTTTTCTTTTACAAATTAACCACTGCTTAAGGTTTTTGGAGCAAACGCCCATTGGGGCTTTCCAATTTAAAGGTCTACCACTGATTTCTTAAAAGACTGAGGGGGATATGTACAATAGAAGTGGCGGAGCGTGTCATTAGCGTCCTGGGCTTAACGACACGCTCTGCAACTTCGGAAACGCAAGGCTGCACCATATTTACAAGAATGTGGTGCAGCCTTGCGTTTCCCCCGCGATGGCGCTAAGTTTAATAACTTAGCACCATTAGCAACTTAGCGCCAATGCAGGCACCCTTGCACCAGAGTGCAAGGGTGTCTGCGTTAAGGGGAGGATTATTTATGTGTAGGAAGGTGTCCCTTCCTGCACATAAACAATCCTAAAATGCCATTTTGTAACTTTCATGTGTGCTGCTTCATGCAGCACACATGAAAGTTACAAAATTGCATTTTTTTAAAAGGTTTGTTTATGTACAGGAATGGATACCTTCCTGTACATAAGCAAACCATGGAATTTTGCTTTTTCTATGTGTGTTGCACAAGGCAGAACACATGGAAAAAGCAAAAATTAGGAGAAATAATGCATTTGTCCTCGTTTCGACAACTTAAGACCAGGGTTTTCCAGCTCTTAATTTTGGCACTGCCTCCTATGTATGCCATCCTTGTACATAGGGGGCAGTATCAAATACAATGGGTGTTGCAGTGTAACGCCCACCACAACACCCACTGCACGCCCCTTTCACGCTGAACATAGCGTGAGAGAGTGCCATATGTACAAGTCAGCGTTAAGCCACGTTAAGTGGTTTAACGCTGTCTTGTACCTAAGGCAAGTCCCTTATCGCCATGGGAACGTCCCTTTTTAGGTCTCGCCTGACCCAACGCATGCGCTGGTCTGGCGAAACTTATTGAGAGGGCTCCAAAAAGTGCTACCAGGCCAGCCTAGAGCTACAGTGCATGTGCGCGGGCGCACGCGCTGCGTTTTACCGCGATTACCTTCAGTTTCGCGGCCGCAAGGCCGCTTTGATGTTTGATCGCGATCGCAATCGCAATCACTTTCACTTTCGCGGCCACAAGGCCGCTTGGCATAACCAATAGGTCTCGCTTTTGGGACCTTATAAGTATTTAGTTATGCAACTGTTGCATGGCTAAACACTTATTAGGTCTCAAAGGCGAGACCTGTTGGCTATGCCAATGCTTGTTGTGATGTTCCCATGGCGATAGGGACCTGTACATATGCCCCTGAATTAGGCATAAACTCTTACCTTGGCTCAGGGCATTTATAGAAGTTCGGGTTGGAAGAGCTAAATATCATCCAGATGAAGCGTGAAATCAAGAATACAGTACCAAGTCAAGCTATTACTACACCGTCGTGAATTTCAGAAATCTTAAACCATGCACAATAACAAATACATGTGCAGGTCTCAAAAGAAAACACCCCTTGCAATGTTTTCCTTCATTTTGAGAATTGGAGATTTGCCATTGAAATGCATCAAATGTTGATGGGAGGCGGAGCAACTACTTAGTTATGTTTGTTCCCTTTGCTAGCGTGGTGTATAATTTATGGCTCATGTTTAGTTTCTTTGTCGCATGTTACAACATGCACCATCATGTAAAATTGTCGTATTGCTGCCTTTTGCTATGCTTGTGATTTTCAACATCAGTGTAAGTTAGGAAGAGCAAAAGCAGACAATGTGCTGTGCTGACCCACTACTTGCACTTGCACTCTGAAAACGAGTAAAGCTCTGCACCGGAGAAATTCACTAAATGTTTGTCCATTGCTTCAATTTCAAATGAATGATCGTGATCTTAACTGAATTTAGAAAACATTATTACAAATACTGTGGTTCACAAATGTGAATTTGGTCGCAAACAGATGTTTCTGACCACGTATATCCTTATATTCCCCCCAGGAATTACCAAACGGGTTCCAAGCAGGAATAAAGGGATTAATGGTGAACGGAGATTTTAGCACTTGTAAATCCCCCTCAAGGAGGGGGAAGATAGTGTCCTAACGCCTGTTTCCTTGGATGTTTGGGAATGCCCGTTAATATGCACGTTTATGGGTATTCTTAGCCTCCTGTTTGTTCTCTTTCCACCCTGGAAATGGTTAGAGATTTACTAAAGCATAGGGGTGTAGTAACCCTTCTTCTAGGATGGGAAGGGGAACGGATCACACTCAGATTTTGTAGGGGTGCAGAGGAAGGGCTTTTTCCACAAAGAAAATGATCTTCTTTAAAATAAAATAAAAAGATGTCATTTGTACAGGGGATTCTATTCCTCCAGCACATAAATCTCTGCTATAGATAACCCTGCCTAGTGGGAGTAGGAGCCGTTGGAAAATTCACCTGAGCTTCCAAGGGGTGCGCCTGGAAACCTGCACCTGATGCAACTTTCCAGGCTTGCTACTGGAGACATTGGTGCATAGAGAATCATCATGAAAGTATGTTAGAAGTGGAAGTCTTGTTTGAAAGTTTCGATTTTTAGTGAATAGACCCCATAGTTATGCTACATCTTCAGACCGTCATTGCATTTATTAAGAGCCAAAAAATTGAAAAGCACCCCTTAAATTATTGTCAAGAATAAAGACACCAATACAAAATTGCTGATAGGAAACTCATGAAATTCACAGCCTCAACACTTTAGTTAAATGCCAATGAGGGTTGACTGTGAGAGTAGATGGAATATGTAATTATGTTAACTGTCTATGACACAAAACCTGAAAGTACAGGTGTTTACAGCCAAACTCCAGGAATGGAGACTTTCAAAAACTTCAAAATTAATTTGACAGAAGAAAACAAATATAAGTGAAATAGACAAACTCATAAATAAATACATTGTTGATCAAAAAAAAAATCGGCCTCCAGTATGGCTTTCTGAAGCACACGAGGAGCTGTCAGATCTCAATGTCCACTATTTAACAACTTAGTGCATTCTGGGATTTGTATTGTTAGTCTACTTCAATTAAACTGAAGAATCTGTCAGTAATTTGCATGTGGAAAGGTCTAGTTTCGATATTCTAATAATCTGGCACTCTACCTCTTTTTTTGTGTGGATCAACGAGTGTGCTTCATGTTAATACTACAGTTATGAAGGGCGTACAGTACAGGTCACATATGTGTCACCGTGCCAAGAAGGCCAAGGATAATATGGGCATTCACAGAACCGCTAAGAAACAGCGATCGGTGACTGCCTCTGTTTCGACCTGTGATGTCTGCATATATTAACTCTGTGCGACTTATAGAGTGCCGTTGTATAAAAACTGACACACCGCTGTGCCATGCAAACGTTCTTGATATGGCCTCTCGTCATTTCTCTCATCTTTCAGTCACCCCGGCTCGACTATCAAGTCCAAGCATATACTTGCTATACGGTAAATATACAATGTCTGTGCCCAGCAAAGCAATTCGCAATGGCGTTGAAATTTCCTCTGCCAACCACACCACAAAACAAGTAGATGTTTTTATTGTGAAAGCAAAGGGTGAAATGGCCTGTGTCCCTGCTCAAATTCTGTCCACCTTTGACTGATACTGACAATGATCATATCAGATTAACATTTATGGCACAGATTTTAAGGCTTGCAACCTAAGAGCAATACTTCCGTTTGCTGGGTCCTGATTTAGGACCAGGGAAGGCCAGGCCCACAGGGATTTTGGCCTACAGGGATTCTGGTACATGTGCTTGCATGATTTCCTCTGCGTCTCCTGCTCCACATGCCCGCTTCCCCCATGCTCTTGTTGTTGCCCTGTGGTGTTTCACAGAACTGTACTACACCAAGCAGAGATCTCGAATTGCCCGTTAAATTGGCAAGTTTGCACTGTCCTCTTGCCACTATGGTGTAAACCTATTTGATCGCTTTAGCCCTGTTTCACATGTTCATGTACTTTATTATAGAGTTTATCAGTGTATTTTGTGTTTGTAGTTTATATGGGTAATTACTCCCTCCCCTCATTCCGAAGGTCACTTGCGTTTTTAACTATTGTTTTATATGAGGGAGATAAAAGAATAAACTCAGTCTGAAGAAGCCAGTAGCTGTGCAGCTGCCTCTGTCCTTAAATCTAACAAACAACACATAACATACAAACACAAGTTTTACTAGGGAGGATTTAGCGGGTCAGCTGATGATTGTTTTTGTGACCATATTGGGAAGGGATCGATGGACTTCAGTGGGGAGATTGGTAACTGGTTGAAGTAGCAGAGAGGGTTGTGAAAGGAGGTTGCCTCCAAGAAGGATTTGGGCCCATGACTTCTGTCCGGCTACCAAGAGGTATTTGTTCAGTATATTGTGAGTTGGGATAGTTTATTGCTATATCAGTATCTGTTATATCTCATCCTTGTTCGCATCAGCCTGGTCTGCCCCTTCATTGTGTCTCGAGGGATTCCGCTGCTCTTTTTTATGTATTGCATTAAGCCATCGTGTCATTTAGCTGTCATGCTATTGGTTAGCTGAGTTGTAGCCCTTCTGATTGCAACAGTCATGGTTATGTTTTTATTTTCCTTGCCCTCATCCTTAAAGGATTCCTTTTTGGGAGGAATAGTGCAGCATGTCTATGTTTCTTTGCATTATGTTAAGGGAGGAACAGTGCTGCTGTATGAGTAGTCCTCCTGGTAGGCTGTGGATTGGAAGAGAAGGGTTGCGGTGGTAGGTGGTTGTAGCTAGACACAAAGGCCATTATTTATGAAGGGCTTGCACTGCTGTTGCGTTACTTTTTTATGATGCTGTGGCGGCGTAAACAATGCACCACACTGCCCCTTATTTTCAAAGTGACGGCCTGTCCTTCATTATACCTGCATCACGTAAAATGTATGCAGGGTGGGCATTCCCCTGTGAAAAAACCTCATAGAAATGGCACAGTGAAATCTATGAGACTTTTCTGTGTCACTTCTACATCTTGACTGTGCCACAATCCTTACACCTGCTTCACGAACCCCAAAGCGTGTGATCTGGAAGAACCTCCTTCACAAGCTTTATGTGATACTATTGAGGAATATTTTGAGCAGAAAATTGATCTTATTTACAATAAGATCATTACAGCTGGTAACACGAGGTCGGTCATGATCGACGACCACCGTCCCTGCAAGAGTTTTCCCCCTCTGACTTGTGAAGAGGTAGAAACCTTATTATACACTGTAAAATCAGGTTCCCCTCTAGATGTTATACCGGCCAAAATATCAGCGAGCCTCGCAAAACAACTGTCTGCTCCTATCTGTTCCCTCTTGAATGCGTCATTAAAGGAAGGTCATTTACCATCTGAATGGAAGGTAGCACAGGTCATCCCTCTACGCAAAAATACCAAGGCCTCAATCTGTCAAATTTGCAACCAATATCCCTCCTACCGCTCCTGAGCAAAATTTTGGAAAAGCATACTAAAAAGTATCTATCAGCTCATGTCAAAGCGTCAGATTGCCTGGATGTGTCACAATCAGGCTTTAGGCCTAAACCTAGTACAGAGACAGCCCTAGTGGCTGTCACGGATAACATCATACTAGCACTAGACAGAGGACAATCAACTCTACTGGTGCTATTAGATCTCTCGGCGGCCTTCGACACAGTCGACCAACAGATCCTGCTCAGGAGATTAGAGGAATCTGGGATAAAAGGAGAGACTTTGCGTTGGATGACTAGCTTCCTCTCCGATCGTTCCCAGTCAACCTGGGACCTTATAGGTCTAAGTCCAAGAAGCTGACCAAGAGAGTTCCGCAGGGATCCTGTCTAAGCCCTACCCTATTTAATATCTATGTTGCTCCCTTGGCCGATTTTATGAGGAAATATAGGTTCGTACCAATATCATACGCAGATGATACCCAGCTTACCTTCTCCTTTGATAAATCTTCCACAACAGCCCAGAACAACTTCTCTGCCGGCATGTTATCAATATCTCAGTGGATGTGTAACAACTTCCTCCAATTGAATTCCGGGAATACAGAGATTATGCTCTTCGGAGAGGCCGCATTGTTGTGGACACCAGAGTGGTGCCAGTTGAGCTGGGTGTCCCCCCCCCTGCCTCGAAGGCATCAGTAAAGAATCTAGGGGTTCGCATTGAGCAGAGTCTGAACATGAAGGTGCAGGTGACCCATATGGTGAGCTCATGCTTTCATGTACTGAGTCTGCTGAGACGATTATTTCTGTTTCTCCCAGACCATACACGGAAGACTCTTATTCAAACGTTAGTCTTGAGTCGTTTTGACTACTGTAATGCTTTATTGATTTTGGCTAGCGAGGCCTCGTTAGACCGCTTACAGGTAGTTCAAAATACAGCAGCACGATTGGTACTGAATGCTCCCTACAGGTCATCTTTGAGTCATCTTCGAGTCTGCTGTTGCGGCAGCTCCACTGGGTACCGGTGCGCCAACGAATACAATTCAAGGTTTGCTGCATCGTCCACAAGGCGGTGTTTGGCAATGGTCCAACATATCTTGCGGAGAAACTTAGCCAATATACTCCCCTTAGAGACCTTCAATCCAGCTCCAAATCCCTTCTCAAAGTTCCCCGGATTAATAAGTCTAGGACTGGGGGGAAGGCTTTCTCATATCTTGCCCCACGGAACTGGAATTCGCTCCCTATTGCACTAAGGCAGGGCCCGGACCATCTTCACTTTAGAAAGTCCCTGAAAACATTCCTGTTCTAGACGCCTCACATAGTATCAGCACTTTCTCGTATGTCCTTAAGCGCAGAGATACCCCTTCGGTGGTGATTCAGGCTCTAAATAAATAAATAAATAAGGAGTAATGCAGGGCTTTTCACATGGGACTCGCCCGCCCATGTGTAAGGACACATTGTTGGAGTTGCATCAGTTATCCGACACACTCCAGCAATGCATCATTTGTGTGCCACCAGATACGGCACATCCATGGTGTCATAAGCATGGTGCTATGAAAAGTGACGCATCGCTATTTTTGCCCAGCGATGCGACACTTTTCATAAATGAGGCCCAAAATGTATGCTGTGGAACAAGATCACACTGCTCCCTGCAGAGATTCTTAACCCCAGTGCCCTATGCACATTTCCAAGGCCATCATAGTTGTGAGTCCACACATCTCTGAAGACCCTTTCCAATCCAATCCATACGTGTTCCCAAACACCCACTGCTTCATGACAGGTGTAAGAAGTGTAAAAGCTATGCCTGCAGAGACTCTTCTGTGAAATGAAGATGCTAGTATCGAATCCCAATGAAGTATGCCACTGGTCAGTGGATGATTGAAATGGAACTGAAAATGTGGGACATTCACGTAATCTGCTTTTGTGTAATAATGCAAAATTCAGCAAAAAAGTATGCTAAATGACGCCAAATGGCAAACCAGCATTTATTGGTATATTTTACCTGAAATGCGTCCTTGAGTTCACTTTGGATGCAAGGATGTGTTAAAACTAAAAACAAACAGAGACGAAACCACAAGCACCACAACCACTAACCGCTCATGTTCTGTCGCCGTATCATGATGGGCTGTTCTGGTGCATACAGAGCAGAGTGACTGTTTGTGCCTGCCAGGCATAGCGTGGATTCGTTTAACCCAGCATTTCTTTGAGTTGAGTCAGTGCTTTAAATGGGCCGGTACTCATCGGTACTGAGTACCGGCATTTCCGATTTCTTTTGCCATCAGTACCAGCACTTCTCTGTAGCCAGGGAGAGTACTGGTACCCTGATCCATGGCACTGCAGGCGCAGGTTAAGTTTCTCCTCCAGTGCAGGGCAGATGCTGCTCTGCTTCCGAGAAGCTTGTAATGAACCGAGTTGTGAAGTAGCCTTTTGCGGAGTTGCAGCGCCCATTTGAATGTCCCCGAACTGCAGGGGTTTGAGAGGGCTGGTGTCATGCTGTTATTAACAAGTCAGGATCTCTAGACTGATCCTGCACTGTCAATCAGGTGCGCAGCGACCATTCCGGTGACAGTTCCATAGTGGCTTTCATTATGTGTAATGAGTTAATCTGTTTTATTGACATAAACACATTTCTTTTGTGTTTTGATATGTGCTGCAACTGGTACAGAAGTCATTATGTATAATCATATCTTGCCCTTAGCTCCACCCACTTGCCACACCTCTATTTTATTGAGTACCTGTGTAGTGTGTTCTCCCTGAATACGTACATACATTGTTAAGTTAGTATAACCACGTTAGATGTTAGAATGCCATCTTTCTGCTTTTGCACACGACACTGCGTTTACATGTTATTTCTTAAATAAAACTGCTGACTCGAGACTTGCTTCACACGAGAGCAATCTGTTGTTACCATCCCAAGCTCTGCGCAGCGACCTTGGTCTGTACATGGTGTGACAAACAGTCTGGAATATTACACAATGCATGTTTTCTACTCTAGGTTGATCGACCCACTATTTAGCCATAACACACGCGCAGCTGCACATACCTGAAAGTTGGTGCTTTTAATATCACAGACATCATGTTTATTATTCAGACCGAAGACGAGCCTTCCTGCGAGAAGTCTCCTGATGCTCCTGTGATGTGATTTCACTAAGCTGATCTTTGAGGTATGGGGTCCCCTATTCAAGCCTAAGAGACCTTCTATTAGCATAATAATAATATTAGCTTATTAGTGAAGGGAAGGTGGTAGTATCCACAGTCATTATAATATGATCACTCCTTTTATATTCTATGGTATTGTAACTATGTTGCTGGTTTTGATATTAATCATTTGTCTGCTTGTATTAGCCAAAGTACTGCATCTTAGGACACGTGGTCTATAAAAATAAACTCTTTTTATTTACACCGTGTCTCTGTTGATTATTGTTGTGGACTGATGTGAGAATAATATACGAACAGGTATTTCCGATTCCCACCATTCCTGAGAGTACACTAAGTAGCTTGTTCTGGGTTGTCTATTCATTGGGATCTCTGAGCTAAATCTTGGATAACGAATGGGACACTTATGCTAGCCGGATACTGGGTTCTGGGTTCTGAGGTGAGTTTCTGGTACACCACAATTCACTGAGGTCCTGGGGTTCTACGCATAGTTCTGTGTATCAGCAGAATCCCTGCAACATGGCGCACCTAACGTTTGGTCTATGAGTTGAAACGCCTTAGTAGTGCTTACATTTAGTCCACAGCACCCTCATTCTTGTTTCCGGATAACAAGTCTGACGGATTTTAAACCTACCTAGTTCTATTGATATAGGTTCCTTCAAGCTTGATTATTAAAAAGGTTATTGAACCCTTGTGCTACTGAATATTTGAAGTGTAGCTTGTCCTAATGGCGATAAATATTGCGGCGCATAGTCGTGCGGCACTGAAACGTCATTTGACGCAGTATGGAGTGCCGGACGCGGGCATGGACGTCATCTTTGTGGTGGGAGCCGATGCGGCTCATCCCTTTGAGTTATTCTACTCTTGGGTGACGATTCCGGCAGTCAGTGGAAATGATAATACATTTCATTCATACACTGCCTCTGCAGTGCCTGCTGCCTATGCACCGTATAGGACACAGGAGATACCAATATCTGCTTGGCAACATCAGATTTGGTTTAATGGCGCCCTCCCCCATGTGGTTATACCGCCGAGAATGGGCCCTTTATCAATTGCGGGGGCCACTTGGCCGGTACTAGCCGGATTTACGCCTCATCCCCGTTACCTCACGGTGACGGTGGATGAACTGCGTGTACTACACACTGCCCTTATAACAGTATATAGGGCGTTAGTGCAGTATGTGTCGCGCACTGTACAGGCGGGGGCGCCTGTTGGTGCGGGACAACCTGGTGATCGTCACGCGGTGGTCATTAGTCCTGTTATGGTTAATTCTGTTGTAGGCAAGCGCCCCCTCACGAGGGATGATTATCCCTTTTGGCTTGCTGAAAAATTTGACCAAATAGAAGCGGTTTATCCGCATACAACTCCTGTGGAGAAACACAGGATCCTCACCATTAGTTTGCCTAAAGACTTAGTTCCCCACATGGATGATTGTGTTTCTTGGGGTAAGGTTTTTGCTGCAACGTACGCGCAGTGCTTTGGCACTCCGTCTATGTTGCAGCTGCCCTCCGTTATCAAACGTGTTCAAGAGGACCATGGAGCGGAGTCTGCGATAGAATTAGGGATGCGGCTCCTCGGAGATTTTGGCCTGGTGGCTACCATGATAATGGGAAACCTTAAGGGTGATGCGTTGCACTTTCAGGTTCGTAATGAACTGAAGAAAGTTGCTGAAGAGGACAAACCGCAGGAATTTGCAAAAATAATTTCAGAAGCATATCGTGATTTGGGTCGTAGCTCTTTAGGAGTTAAGCCTGTGATCAAAAATCACTATTCTAAGCAGCAGGGTAAGGCAGGAACTTCTGGTAAGGATGAACGACCCATTTTTCCAAAACAAAAGTGGCAGTTTAAACAACAGGGCAAGCAGCAGCAGAAACAGGGCTCTCGGCCTGCCTCTCCCGTACAGTCAAGTAGTGAACGCACTTATGATCTGCGAGATCGTGCTACTATTAAGTCTCCTGATAGATTTCAGGTTTCTGAACCGCGTTCTCCTCGTTCTTCACAGGAAACATTGGCTACACAGTCTGGTGGCGGAGGCGGTGGCAAAGGTCGGGGTGCTCCACAACAGCGTGACCAACCCCGACAGACTGAGGGTAAAGGCAAGCAGGACGAGTTTGCTCGACAAAGACCCCCGTTTCAGAAGAAGAAAGTGGCGGCTCTGACGGCAAAATATGCCTCAGATAGTGCAGACACAGCTTCAGAACCGGACATGGGCGCTGACGCTACTAGACAGCGCGGCGGAAATTACCATAGTCCGTCAAGCTCTGCGTCCATTTCTGGCGGCGACAGCAACTGATGTTTTGGTTACTGTTGAAACAGCTGACACCAGAGTGGCTCCCCCTGATAGACTTTATGAAATAGTCTTATTAATTGAGGGTGACATACAACGTACCATAAAAGGGATTTTTTGGGATAATCTGACCACCACCTATGATATCCTCCTAGCGGAGGCAGATTGGCCCCCAGCCTTCATTTTGGAAGCTCCTAGAGGGGAGGAGAAAATCCTCCCGTCCTTTGCGCACACGGTGCCTAAGGAACAAGCTGAAATGTACGCTGGTGAGTGGGCGCTGGCGCTTGCGCCAGCGGTATATCGTACTCAAGTGGGTTGGGACCGGTTGTCCCCCTGCCATGAGATTCCATTACGGTCTATGCCCCAGCCTCAGCCCCAATATCCCATGCGTCGTGAAGCTAGACCCCACGTCGCGGCGATCCTTGAACAATTGGAATATCAGGGTGTTATTGAAACTTGTGTGTCCCCTATGAATAACCCTTTATTCACTGTAACGAAGCCTGACGGCTCGTACCGTTTAGTTTTGGATTACCGGCACCTAAACTCCCATTGCCGGACCTGCGCGGTACAAAATACACATAGCTCGGCTTTAGTCGACAGTCTCGTGCGTAAGAGGTTTAAAACGACACTTGACATTTCCAATGGCTTCTTTAGCCATAACCTGTCCACACTGAGTAGCCAGTGGACAGCGTTTACTTCGGGCGGAAAACAAAAACAGTTTACGAGATTAGCCATGGGCTACAAAAATAGCCCTGGCGTCTTTTCCGCTCGCGTGGTTTCTCTCTTAGAAAGAATAGACCCCGAAGCATACTCCTATGTTGACGATATCTACCTCACGGATGATGAGCTGTTGCCGCATCTGTCTCGAGTCGACAATATTGTAGTGAGTTTTGCTGACTATGGCTACAAATTCAATTTTGCGAAGTCACACATCGCGGAATATACAGTGTTGTTTTTGGGCTACGAGCTCAATAATGAAGGAAAGGGGTTAGCTCCCCACTTTCTGGAAAAGTGCGCATGCTTGAGTGCGCCAACGACGCTAAAGAAATTACAGTCTCTGCTGGGCTTTCTGAATTTCGGCCGTACGTACATTCCTGATTATGCCCAGCGTATCAAGCCGCTTTACGCCTTGGTACAACCCACATTTTCGAAGTCTAGCTGGCAGCTGGAACATTCTAAAATTTTACAGTCTTTACAGGCTGATCTTCTTGCTTCACAATATTTGCTGACACGTGATAACCGCACTAACCTGGTGATAAGAATAGTGCCAGGCGCCGTGGGTTTCACGTATTTGACGTTTAATGAGGGCGATACAGTCCCCATTGCGTACAAATCCCACTTGTACACCTCTGCTGAATTACGTTTTTCTGCGGTCGAAAAAGTTCTGACTGCTGTACAGATGGCGATCCTTAAAGAACGCGCACTGTCGCATGGGAAACAGATTCTGGTTGTAACACCCTATCCTGCCTTAGAGGCAGTGACAAAGGCAAGTGTACCAAATTCTAAAGCTTTGCATCCTCGGTGGATACAATAGGCCACAACACTGACGTCGCCAGACGTCACTTACATCTTTGATGCCTCATTACAGACTCAAGAGTTCTTGCAGTATGAATTCGTTCATCCGGCACCTCTGTCTTTGCGCCCGCTCGAAGAATACCATTGTGTCGTATACACTGACGGGTCTGCGCAGCCCGCGATTGGATCGAAGCACGCTTATTCAGCGGCTTGCGCAATTGTCGTAGGTACATTCGTAAATGGTGAATTCCAATCTGATGCAGTGCATACGCAGTCATTGGGTGATTGTACCGCGCAATTGGCGGAGCTTCGGGCTCTGGTGCTTGCACTGGAGTTTGCTGATCCCCGAGTCACTACTCTTATAGTGAGTGATTCCTTCTACTGTGTCCAGTCCTACAATGACAATTTACACTTCTGGTCTCAGAATGACTATCGAGACACAAAAGGTGGCACAATTAAGCATAAAACGCTTTGGGTTCGAGTGGCAGACTTTAAAGACCGTCTCCCTCTCGTGAATGTTATTCACACTCTTGGTCACCAACGACTTGGTGTCCATGCTGTCGGCAACAGCTTGGCTGACGAGGCAGCAAAAACAGCAGTGGCTACATACTTAGTGGCAGCAGTTACCAGATCAAAAAGTAAGATTGATGATGACATCTTGGCAGCTATTGCTGCTACAGAAAAGGGAGGCGATTACCCGAAGGGTTTTCCTTCTCGTTACATTTACCATTTAAGTCCTGATAATGTCCCATTAGTGAGGATTAACGACGTTGGTGACAGAATTATTCCCAACGCGGACTGCAGGCCAGCACTGATCTTGGCTGCACATGAGGGGTTGGCGTCTGCCCACGCCGGTGTGTCAGCTACAATATCTCTGCTACAACAACGTTACTGGTGGTTTGGTTTATATAAACAAGCGCGTGCTTATGTTCTTGATTGTGACATTTGCCAACAGATTAAACCTTCTACTGTTGCGCGGCCACCACAGACACAGCTGTACATCTCTAATAAGCCATTTGGTTGTGTTTATTTAGATCACTGCGGTCCTTTTTCCTCTGATACTGCGTACAAGTACATCTTGGTTGCAGTGGATTCGTGCACACGTTTTCTATGGGTATGGCCACAAAGGAGTGCTGACTCGCGGACTGTCATCAGGGATTTGCGTGTCTTTGTGGGAACTTTTGCGTGTGGTACCTTCCATTCTGACCAGGGCCCTGCGTTCGCCTCTAAGGCTTACAAGGAGGCTATGAGAAATTTGGGGGTCCTAGTCAAATTTTCGTCCCCCTACCGACCTGAGGGTAATAGTGTGGTGGAGCGAATGAACCGTGACTTAAAGCAATCATTGACAGCACGTGTTTTAGGCACAGGCCGGAACTGGCTAGCCCATTTGTATAACGTCCAACGTGCACTTAATAATCTCCCTAGAAGGTCTCTGGGTGGGCGGACCCCGTACATGATGCTCTTCGGAATCAGAATGTTTGTCCCAGACCTTGATGGTCTAGACATGGCGGCGTCGACCGCACCCTTTGACGTAGATGATCACTGTGCTGTTTTACAGACTCTACAAGAAGCCAGAGACACTCTTTCGAAGGAAGATTTGCCCTCCACATCTGAAGCTGAAGTTCAGGTTCCGGTAGTCGGCTGGCTACCCAGAGTTGGAGACCTGGTCCGTGAGAAGGTGGAGAACAAGAAGGAGTTCGGCCCCTCTTATCGTGCACCAGTTCCAGTGCTTGGAGTGCAGGGTACAAGAACAGTCATTTTACCTCCACTTCCTGGTCGCAAAGAAAACAGGTACATCTCTATTGACAATGTCAAACTTCAGCGAGTGGCCGATACTTCTTAGTATGACTCCAGCAGTTTCATGCCAGACGATGCAAAGAAATTCAATGTTAACTCTTGCTTCTAACACCTTGCCTGAGGTTGCCATCGAGATGCAATCTGTTACTGATCCCTTGTTAATACCATCGGCTGGTGGTTTGCCCGAAGAGACTGAGTACGCTTCTCCTACACGTGGTCCCTCACCTGTTTTACAATCTACAGCACTTGGCCAGTCCCGTTTCTCCTTTGACACTACCTCATTACCCTCAAGCCCCCCATCAAACATTGCTGTTTTTTTCAGCTGGTTTAAGAGACATTTTTTGATTGCCCCTTGGACATACATCTGGTTGATACTTTTCACTATTTTTTTGTTTATGTCAATTGGATTTATAATAGTTTTTTTCCGTCTTGTGGATGGCCACTATCTGAGTGAGAGATCGACAATTAGACTTATCAATGGAACTTTGGCCCCCCACTCCTCGTCCCACATCATGAAGAGGGACCAGACTTCTGTGAATATTACTGCCTGGCCCGTCTTGGATGGAATCGCATGGGATGCTGTTAAATTCCAAATTCATGGGCCTACAGAGGTCATTAATGTACCTAATGTATTTCGAGTTTCTATGGGTGATGTGGTTAGGCAGAACATACGTTCTGATGATTGGGATGTACACGCCATTGAATCACTGTTTTCTGATTTGAAATATTATGCCGCTTTTGATGCTGAAGATTTATATGAAAATGCGGCTAATTATGCGGAACAGTATTGTTTTCAACATTATGGCAATCATTTCCTGCATAAAGCAAATACATTTAGAAATTTTGTACATTTTACCCAATGGGAACACTGTCCTACTCCCGAGTTCGGAAGTTCGCAAACACTAGTTAACAAGTATTCTTATTTTACTGATTTCAGTGTTTCCGACCCGGCAGCGTTTTATTTTAAGGTGCTGCCTGAGTCTGCCGCAAAGGTTAGACTGACACACACAAAGCTACTTTATTCTAAGTCCTTTATGGACGAGTTGTCAATCAAAGGTTATGATGTATGGAAGGCTACTATTGATCTAAAGTCGGTTTGGGGTTCCAAGCCGTGGCAGGTACAGGGTACAGAGGCTTTGCATCGTGCTTGTCTTATACCAAATCATATTTTATTTTTAAATTCATCCATCTTCCAAACCACCTGTTTTGGATTGGCTACTTCTAAACAATTAAAGACACCTTCTGTGCCGGATTTGGGCGCTTATCCCAATTGGGATAACCACACAGATCTATCCCTTACTGCTTTGCAATCCTTAGTTTCAAATACATCTTTCAACATTTCGAAATTTCATAGTGAGGGTTGGTTAGTTTGGCAAAGCAGTTCAGACGCCTGTCAACGTCGCTTTTTGGGACTGAAACAGGGGTATACTCAGGAACGCGTAGATCCTCGGTTTGAGTCGTCACATACTGTAACTACATACTCTGTGGGCAAGTTATGCCAATCTTGGCTGCGACATTCCACCTTGGCGTCTGTCAAAGTTCATTTATCACAATTACATGACAAAATAGATTTGAATGATTTTGTTAAGGGTCCTGTGGGTGGCAGAACAAAAAGGTGGGCGTATGCTATTTACAACGAAGTCTGGAAGTTGTCGCAGATTGAGGCAGCTTCCAGGTTGAGAGCTATTGACCAAGCAAACATGGAGAAGGTTTTAGCTGTTATCGATAATAGCATTAGCACTCTCTCTTCTAGGATTTATACATTAGATAATATTGTTTCTTCTGTTGTTGATATTGTGCATGATGATATGTCTGTGTTATATCATGGTCAAAACCAGTTGCGTTCTGTTATGCAGTTTGCATGGACATTGCAGACGTTAAAGGCGGGGAGAGTCCCTTGGGACTATCTTAACACTACATCGTTATTTCTTCCCTTTAACGTTACTGACAAGCAGCGATTTATGTCCATGAAGGATGCTACATATTCATTGTTACATATTGAAAAATTAGAACTATTGCCTTTTTCTGTAGCGGAGATCAATTCAGCTACGTGGTTAGTCCACGGATTGATAACTCTCCCTTTCGCGCTTTTTAAGTTCACTTCTTGTATGAAACATTATGCTTTGGGTAGATATGAACCGCTGGGCACCGCTTTCATACATGAGGTTTGGTCCCTCCCCTTTACGTATAGATGTACTAGGGACGGAACTGAGGTTTATTTGAAAGGCGAGGAATGTACCACGACACCAGACCATTCCTTGGTATGTAGGCACATTCAATTACACGGCGCATGCAATGTACAAGCCCCGAACTTAGCCTGCGTCCTACGAGGTATCCCAGTGCCTGTGATTACGCCTTCTTTCACGTTGCTTGCAAACGGTAGTTATTTAATTTTGAATAATGAAGCTTGCTGCGGGATGTTAGTGGGAATACCGTACATTGTAACTGTCTCGCAGAAAGTTGTCTGCTGCAATAATGTTCTCTTTCCACCCCCGCGTGGGCAGCTGGATGTTTCAATCTGGCCTTCGATTCCAACCTTGAAAGCGGAGTTCAACAAGTTGAGCAGAATAAGAGCTTTATTGTCCCAAAAAGAGGTGCCATTGACTTCCTCTCGTGAAACATTTGTCCTTCACGTTGCTAATACGCGCACTGAGGTACAGGCGCTTCTGAATACTGACCTCCCCCTACATTTCAGCACTTTGATCCAAACTATTTTTAATGCCTCGTCCACGACCGGCCTGGCTCATTTTTTTAAACTTGTGGGCTCGGGTCTCGTGACCTCTTTCAAAACTATTTTTGGTGTGATTCCGGCATTTTTTCATTCACTTTTCTCAAGCATCTTTGGAGGTGTTCCGCTGCTTCTGGCGCTGGTGGCAGGTGTGCTGCTTTTACTTTTCATACTACGGAATGGATGCTCCTTCTGTGCCACACGAGCGCCTGTCCCGCCTGCATCTTCTTCGTGATAGGATGCTTGACTTTTATGGAACTCTGCCGTTGGCGACCTTAAGCCTGGCATATGGATTATCCTTCAGGTATTCCTACTTCACCTGCGTGCAGCCTGTATTTCACTGCCTGGATTGTCCCTTTGAATGGCCTTTGGATTTGTGCTTGACCAACCTGGTGTCTCCGGTGCCGGATTTCGATCGACTGATGAGGCCCTTAGTGTCTCACGAGTTGGCCTGTTCTGGTGTCCGGATTATGGCCTGTGGTGCGGCGCATGGTATCCTGGGTAATTGGGACATCTCAACGGCTGCCTACAACTTCTTGGCTATGAGCTATTTGGAGGAACATTCCGGGTGCCCTCTGATCGTGCTAGAGGCTCCGATGGTTGAAGAACACATATGTTCCTTTTCGTTGATGGATTGGATGGCTGAGACTTTCAGTGGGCCTGCAAACGATTTTTTGTTGGAGGCAGTGGCCACATATGCTGCCTATACATTCATGGATTAACTGGACAGTTGTCCTTTGCGCCTGTGCTACTGGACAGCACTTTAGCGCAACATTTCTTCTTTTCTTTCTTTTTTTTTTTTCCCGATGGTCGTTTTGAGTTTTTTTTACTTCCATATTTTTTTTCTTTCAAAAAAACCCTGGTTTATATTTTTTGTAGTTTCGGACTTTGGCGCATTCTGAAACTCTGCATTGGTTACGCCTTGTTCTGCTCTGACGACACTGAACTCTGCGTTCTCTCTTTTCTTGCCTATTAAATAGTGCTTCGATCAAGGGGGCGTGTAGTGTGTTCTCCCTGAATACGTACATACATTGTTAAGTTAGTATAACCACGTTAGATGTTAGAATGCCATCTTTCTGCTTTTGCACACGACACTGCGTTTACATGTTATTTCTTAAATAAAATTGCTGACTCGAGACTTGCTTCACACGAGAGCAATCTGTTGTTACCATCCCAAGCTCTGCGCAGCGACCTTGGTCTGTACATGGTGTGACAAACAGTCTGGAATATTACACAATGCATGTTTTCTACTCTAGGTTGATCGACCCACTATTTAGCCATAACACACGCGCAGCTGCACATACCTGAAAGTTGGTGCTTTTAATATCACAGACATCATGTTTATTATTCAGACCGAAGACGAGCCTTCCTGCGAGAAGTCTCCTGATGCTCCTGTGATGTGATTTCACTAAGCTGATCTTTGAGGTATGGGGTCCCCTATTCAAGCCTAAGAGACCTTCTATTAGCATAATAATAATATTAGCTTATTAGTGAAGGGAAGGTGGTAGTATCCACAGTCATTATAATATGATCACTCCTTTTATATTCTATGGTATTGTAACTATGTTGCTGGTTTTGATATTAATCATTTGTCTGCTTGTATTAGCCAAAGTACTGCATCTTAGGACACGTGGTCTATAAAAATAAACTCTTTTTATTTACACCGTGTCTCTGTTGATTATTGTTGTGGACTGATGTGAGAATAATATACGAACAGGTATTTCCGATTCCCACCATTCCTGAGAGTACACTAAGTAGCTTGTTCTGGGTTGTCTATTCATTGGGATCTCTGAGCTAAATCTTGGATAACGAATGGGACACTTATGCTAGCCGGATACTGGGTTCTGGGTTCTGAGGTGAGTTTCTGGTACACCACAATTCACTGAGGTCCTGGGGTTCTACGCATAGTTCTGTGTATCAGCAGAATCCCTGCAACACCTGCACTTATTTTTTCCCATTTAAAGCACTAAGTTGAGCTAATGCTGCAGTTCAGATACTACAGCTTGGAAACACTGGCGAGGTTTGGCTCTTTTTGTTTTGAGCAGCGTTGTTTGAAAAGTCAGCACTCACTCACAGAAATATTGGGTTAAATTAATTCACTTTACACAGATAATCTGTTCAAAATGGAACTTAACAAAAGAGTGTTCAGATGCTGAAGAAAAGAAAGGATACAAGGACGATCTATAAGCTGTTAAGAAGAGAAAAGTGGGAAATTATGTAGATATTGTAGATTACCAGTTGGAAAATTGTTCAGGTGTCAACTGCTATAAAAATGTTGTCCTCAAAGTACTGTTTCATTTACCACATCCAGTCAATCAAATTCAACAAAAAATAGATAAGAGATTGTGTTCTGCACTGTAAAGAAAAAAAAAGAAAGAAAAAAAAAAAGAAATGCTCAGCTCTGTGGAGCACCCAAAAAGCCCATGATGGTACAGCGGCTGAGAGTTCATGCTGTTCTCATGATTGCACACTAACATTTGCCACAAATGCAGCTGAATTACACCTCAGAAGCATAATGTTGGACATTCTGTTTAAGAAGCATTAACTTAAAATTGCATAATTATGCAAGATTATGCTGGCATACCTGAAATTTCGTCGGAGCCAAAGTGAAACTACAGTAAACACATACTAGTTCACACTGAAGAAGTAAAAAACACCCCTTCAATATTCAGTGAACTGTGGCTTTCTATTAATGTTTCTGTCTTGATGGCTATAACAATGCGGCTTTGCCCACCCATAGTCCTGATGAGCAACTCGAGTCAGAGGCGATTAGGCTTAATGCGAGCCTCACTGAACTCGAAGCAGCCACTGCAAGACATTAGGCATTCATATATTAATGTGTGACTCAAGTATTAGAATAATGAGGACTTGAATTTTAGAAGGTTGATCATTCAATGAGTATTGACTTATGCAAAACACCTTTGATAGAGTGTTTTTCCAGGGAGAGAGAACATTGCTACATCATCCTGCTGTGTGACTCTCTTCTTGGTGCTCAGGAGAGATACATTTTGAACACTGGGAAATTCTCTTTTTTTTTCCATTGCTGTTTTTATATAGTGCGAACCTCGGCCCAAAGGCATTAGAGTGCCCTACACGAGGAGCACTCTTTACAGGCATGTGTGTTTTTGTTAGGCACAAGGAAGTTAAGTGGTTTGCCTAAGAGTACAGGATGTTGAGCCGAAGTCAGGATTCAAACTTGGTTCCCCAGTTCTAAAGCTGACACCTCTATCCCCGAGGACACATCTCCTCCAAATGAATTACAATTTCTTTGTAAAAAGGGGCAAGGCAAGTCTTCTCAACCGACAACCTTTGCAGTCCCCTGGCGAACTTTGTAGAAGGATAGGTTAAAGCTGCTGCGTGGTGCATTCCATCTCTACCTTGCTGTAGGACCCCATACAGGCAGACATTAGGTAACCACATTACAGTGATCGAGATGGTATTACATTGCAGTAATGTTTGGACTGATTTGTAATCGATCTAGAGAGTCAGGCATTGTGAATAATTCTGTCCAACATGAAAATCAGTGTCAAATGCACTGATTCACCAGTGTAATCGATAGACATTTTCGACATACATTTAATAAATTTACTACGAAAAGTATTTTTTATTTTTGTTGTTTAAATATCCCCCTCACTTCAGAGATATCCACCTTTGGACCCCAAGGGCTGGATTCATGCTAGACATTCAGGGTATCGACATGAGATAACACCCAAACTAGATGGGAAGTACTAACATAGTCAGTGGTTATACTGAAAATCTGTCAGGTAACTCGCCAGTAGTGGACCTATGTTTGACACCTCTGTTTTAGATGGGCATCTTATTTAGGTCCTGGCCTATCTTGTGTCTACCAGCCCTGTGCCATGCCCTAATTTGATCAGTGGGATCAATGTAGTCAGAGAAGCATGGGTTGCGCATTGGAGACCTGGGAGCCAAGGACAACACCCTTTCTTTCCTTCTTCAGTCTTGCAGGCTGGGAGGATAGATTAGCTATATGCAGGGTGGATGAGGGAAGCCTAGTCCCTTAAAGTAAAAGTAGAGTTTCATGCCTGACTGAGATTCGCTCAGACTTTCATCTTTCACTTTCAGAGGTCAGGAAAATGCTACCAACTTCAATGGGGAAAAGCTACAGTGCCTACCTAAATGTGCTTAGACACCTACACCATGGTATGAAGCTATAGATAAATAAAATGCGGTAAAGCAGCTGCTTGTTTTGTTATGCAGTATCTCAGTTTTAGGACATTTCATCACGTTTCCAGTAGCAAAACTGTCAGGTGTATTAGCACTAAGCCTCCCTCTGGAAAGGCTGGCTGCAAGTCCAATTCAACATTTAACTAGTAGTGCGTGAACTTTGCTTAATTTGCTTTTGAGTAATTATGCAACATTTTAAAAAAAAAATATGAAATTATGCACGATTACGAACAACCAGCATTTGGAGCTATATTTTTGCATAAAATGAGTCGTTGGTCCATTTTTGTGCCAAAAAATGACACAAAAAGACAAGTAGCACAAATGGCAGCTGCTTAAATTTTTGTCGTTGACATTGATCCTCTCTCCTCACTTTTTGCTGCAAATGCGAAAATACCTGTCGTGGACTAATAGCATAATTTTTCCTGAAAAGCATAATGTGAAATTACGAAAAATAGGCATGACTAGGCCCGTGCAAAGGAAATTTCACCTGGGCCTACTTCTAATGTTCATGGTGTTTGTGTTCATCTCTCTCAATATTTAGGGGAGTTGTCGTTTGTGTTTATGAAACATTTAACTTAGGCCACAGCATCAGAGCATTTTTGTGACTTGTTAAACACTAGACCTGTGATATGCTTTGTGTGTTTACGTTCTTTAATGTCATAAACGCAAGGACGTCAATTCTTCAAACTGCCTGGGGGAGTGGAAGCTACATCACACACACTTCGAGCTTCTTGATATAAAAGGAAGTGACATCATATGACCTTTGACACTGGATCTTCCCAGGAAGTGATGTGCCTTGAGTATAACCTGGATGACATCATAATAATTGATATCACTGAAGTTACAATATGTGTGATTAATATAAAAATACAACACAAATGTCTCTTTGGATCCACTTTTATTAGGGTGCTGCCATAACCATTGAAAGTGATGGGGTGTATGTAATACAATAATTGCCCTAAATTGTACTGAGCAATGCGAATGAAGCAGAGCTCTTTAGGTTGGGTTCGTGTAAGGGATTCTCTTCACAAGAAAACTTTGAAAAATAATTGGTCAAATAGTGCATTATAAAGCAAAAGTTTCATATACATCTTCTAAAAAGCCATGGGCAACGAAAGGGCCATGGGCTATATAAATAATATATAAGTCCTTTCATGGTGTCTCAAGCTAATGAAACCTGACGTACCACAGGAGTTGACCTCTTATTTGCTATGGATGCCCCCATATGCCAAAAATATCCTCTACTGTGCCAGGGCCAGAATAAAACATGAGTTCCCCTTATGCCAACAATTACAAATAATTTGCCAGTCCTTGACTTTTGCTATTAATGTTATCCATGTACCATGGGTGACCCCTGTGTCAAAATGTGCCTCTAGGATGATGTGACCAGCATTTTGTCATGTTAGTCCCTCTCCTGTATGCCACAGATGTCATCTTCAATGCCAAGAATCACATTCAGTGTGCTAGCGCAAGCATTTTGCCATGTGTCCCATACCAAGAATTACCTCCAGTAGACCTGCGCCAGCCTTTAGTCATTGATTTCCCATACATCAAGTATTATCTCTAGCATGCCAGGTCCCTGTCTGTTAATAATTGTCTCCGGCATGCCAACACAAGCATTTTGAAAGAGCAAAATTCAGACTTACAAACATACCACACTATTGTACCTGCTAATATACTTTCACTAACTCATACACTTTATCACCTACTCACTCCAACTCAACCATTCTCACTCACTTGGACCCATTTAGTCTCATTCTCTTGCACTCAGCCTTACATTCATTCACACATTGTCACTCATTCTTATGCTGATAAACTCACAGCTACTCATTCACACTGACTGGCCCCCACTCCTCTCCTCAGTCCATCATTTTTACTCACCCTGACTCACTCATGCTCACTTATTGACATTTAATATCATTTATTGCCACTCCTGTCACTGACTTTCATTCACATACACACATGCGCACACATACACACAGGCTTGCACATAAACACTCCCTCTCTCACACAAACACACTCTCCCCTGCAAGCACGCACACAACATATGTTTAAAAACATTTTTTACTTACCTGTTACTCAAGCTTTTATTACACTAATGTTAAATAATGTACAATTATTCGCTTTTAGCATAATTAAAAAATGAGCTAAAAAAAAGGCGAAGCCGCCCTTTACTTCTTGGCACTGGTTTTCCCACCTCTGAGGCTAGAGATGCAAATGCATTATCGGGGTTCTCAGTGAGCAAGCCTGGGGTTGCAGCTGCGACCCTTAATGACATCCATGCATAAAGGGATGCATGATAGTTAACAAATTAGCTTACACAATCAGAAAGAATCACATTCACATAAATGTATAGCATCACATTCACATAAATGTATAGCCGCCGGACATTTTGGATCGAAGTGAGGAGGTAGTTCCATGGTGGTTGTAACACCCAGCAAACCAGTAGCATTGTTGATAACACTGGTGTAATGTTCACTAATCCTTGGACGTCTGAAACGTGGGTAGAAACGGAATATATCGAGTCCATGGAAGCTTTTTAAGGCACTGAGTTACAAAGGGCAGGTCATAGCAGGAGTTCCCCGCGCGGTCATTTGCTCCTTCTCCGTGGATTTGCTTTTGCCACGCAGAGGTGCCTCTCTCTTCATCTGTACCTGTCGCGAGCAGAAAAACATTCATAGCACAAGTCAGAGGGAGCATGCTGCAAAATGTAAGCATAAATACCACTGAATTTCCCATTGTGCATAATTATCTTAAAAATATATTCCACATTTAAAAGCTGCAACTTACTGATGTATCTGAACCTTAATTAACGTTTAATTGTATTTAAAAACAATCTTTCCTAACAGATTAATCAATGCAAACAATAGCAGTCCATCTTCGGTGCACAGTAGCACCAGTTAAATGCAAATAAATTCAAGTTAGTCTCTAAGTGCACAGTAGGATTTGATACTTAAATTATTGATTGCGCAATTTCAAAGGAGAGGCTGTCCTGGCGCTTTCACAGGCAAGCAAACTTTTCCAAAGTGGAGGAACAACCAAAACTAAGGGGCATATCAACAAGGACTTTATCTCTGTTTTTTTGGCTTTAAAAGCCAAAAAAGCAGAGATAAAACTAGCGCTCTATCAGCAACAGGGTGCTAACCCGCAAATTCGCATGTCAGCACCCTTTTACTCTACGCTTCCCCTTGCATCTCTAATGAGATGCAAAGGAGGCGTTCCAGAGTAAAATAATAGGAGAAATGTCGCTAAGCGACATTTCTCCTAATATCAAGGATATCGTTAACCCTGTTAGCGATAAAGAAAGCAGCGCTAACCGCAGTTAACGCTGCTTTTTTACGTCTGGTATTTTTCTGACTTAGCCATGATATCCTATGTAAGGTGGATATCATGGCTAAGTATGTCTATCCCTATCAGCAAGCTATCGCCAAACCTTGTGGGGTTATCGCTGTATTACCAGCGATACTGTCACAATTGGCAGCTTGCGCTCTGAATTTTATCGCTTTGGCGATATGCGTTGCTGATAGCACGCTATCTCCGCGATAAAATTCAGAGTTGGCCGGCGATAATTATCCTCACGCTAAGAGCGCTGAGCGATAATTATCACCGGCCCTTGCTGATATGCCCCAAAAATGGTTCAATGCTATCTAGATTCTGATGAAACGTCGCTGACAGATGTAATGAAGATGTAGGGACTGCCATATGGTTTCGCTTATTATGTGAGGGACATTAAACATTGGTCCACAAGATCTGGAGCCACAGTAGATTTTATGAATAAAGACGTAATACCTATATTATTACAATGTGGGTCTCAATTACAAGTGCCTTGAAAAAGGGGAGGAATTTACTAGATGGGGTGGTAAACTCTGCTCCACCAGCGGAGTGTGGAGTTCGGCAAACACTGCGCACTAAGCAGTGTGGCGGAGATTTGTTTACCAGAGCACCACCACCCCTAAAATTGACGAGCATTGCATTTGGTAGTAGTAACACTTGCTATTGTCCGTGCTAAATGATGGCTAAACTCTGGTATGGGGCAATCTACAAAAATACATTTGCATAAAAAAATTGTATTCCTAGCTGCCACCTGGGAGGCCGCTCAACGTGTGCCTTCTCCTGTGCAAAGAATCAGTGCAATTTCACTGGACCATAGCAGAGCAGAGGCAACCAGACAAGACTCGTTCGGAACCAAAAGTAGCAGACCCCATTACCTAACAATGTGCCGACCAACAGTGCCGGCTTTTGGGCGGTGCAAACTGTGCCACCGCACCGGGTGCCATGGTCAGGGGGGCGCCATTTGTGCTCTGAAATTGGCACCATTTGCATTGCCCAAAAGCCTGCACCGAAGAACACTGTTGTTCCTCTTTCATTTCCACGATGTTAAACTTCGTAGAACTAGAAGAGAGAAAACAGTGTTAAACAGATCAGGAGGCACGTTTTTATGTCCACACATACACTGAAGTTAAATATTTGTTTTACTTATGAGTAAGAAAATAAAATAAAATATTTCACGTACGGGGATTTTATTTAATTGATCTAGGCACATAGCGCTCTCCACTTGCACTATCAGTATATCTTCTTACCGCCTTGATTACTAGAAGACATTCCACGCCAGCTTAATTTTGTGTAATTCACTTTCAGTTTGTTAATTAAAACATGTAAGTGTTAGGCAGGGTTCTGTGGCGGTGCAACATATATTATGGTTTTAAAAGCAGCATTATTTTCTTCCAGCAATTTTCAGGCAACAATAAACATGTCAGGATAACTCTGGAGATTAATATTCTTTCTTGAGAGAGAGAGATTGAAACTTTGTTAAGAGGAAGTGTTAATTTTTTGTAAGGTAGCACAGAGGGCTAATATGCCTGCTGCAAAGAACATGTACCATGTACATCACAAAGAGCATGTAATGTAAATAAGTCAGTAGGTTACTGCTTTTGTCAGAGAGATCCTATTGTTACTTGCAGCTTGTAAGTTAAAATCCTAATGTAGAACAGGGAACTATTAACTGTCATCAAAGAGCTGAATGCAAACTGCATGGTATTGGTTAGAGCGTTATGATTTTCCCCTAGTCTTCCATTATCCTAATGTTGCGAAATGGGTTCATTTGGTCAGAAATCAATTCTCATTCTAAACGAGAACCCCCAACCACGGTGTTAAATTTTATATTCTAAGTTTGTGCTTCTCCAAACCAAGCACTCTTAAATTATACTGCCTACAAGTATAGGTGACATGACTCCTTTTGTAGTCCTCTGTCTTATGTAGCGTTTCCCATACACTGATTTAGATACGTATAATTGATTCAGTGGTGTTGCAAGGGGGGAGGTGGGGCGATCCACCCCCGCGGCACAGGTTTTGGCAGCAGCAGCCACCCCCCCACTCTTACCTGTCTTCTCGGTGCTGAAACCCCCCTCACTGTTCAATCGGCTGCCGTGGGGTGGAAAATGCAGTGACTGCCACAGGCAGCCAAAGGGCTAGCTACACCACTGGATTGATTGTCTCTGTGTAATATTTGTGATGTAAAAGGGTCTGACACACTAAACTGGTATGAGTGGTGCTATAAAACTAATTTAATGTATCTGTGAGAGAGTAGTTATGGAGACTTGAGGGGCACTGTAGAAGAGTGGTAGTGAGGGAATTCGTGACAAAGGTGGTCATTGGGGGACGCCAACAAATATTGTCGCACAGGGCGCCGCCAGCACTAAAGCCGGCCCTGCCGACCAACGCCTGCATAATGTCGTAAAACTGTTCGGTATGTGGGAAACAAGAAGCAAACAGGGGTGAGTGGTTTGCAGGCTTTGTGAATTTCCTGCACTTCACACCCCATTGCTCTACTTGCTGTCTGACTGGCTGATCCATCACAGGAAGCCTCGATCTCCACAGGCTAAACCAGCAGCACACCGAACTGGCAATGACCCCAGGGCATCGATTTGAGAAACAGCCACCGTCCCCCTGAGCATGTGCATGCGAGCAGTGTCTTAACGAGCGCAGGAGACCTCAACTTGCCTATATTGCTCTTTTAGCTCTTAGGCCTTCTACGTGTAGAGAGTGCAGCTCCCACGCGCTGCGCGTGCACATGACTGATTGGTGGAAGAGGTAAGTCACATTATGGTGAGCACGGCGAACTCATTGCCTTGTCTTATTGTTGGAATGTAGTTTATGTACTTTGTTCAGTGCTGCTCTGCTTAGCATTCCCCTGCTTTCACCCACTCATCTCCACTTAGTTACTATTAACACCCCCCACCTAAGCTGATGCGAACGTATGGAGGAACAATCGAGTACTGCTGACTCCCAGAGAGCAGCAGGGCACTTGATTCCACCGGTGGGAGGAACTCTGCTGAATGGCGCAGAGTTTTGATTTCACTATGCAGAATTCCTCGGATTAGAAATCAGCGAGTATTCCCCCCCCCCCCCCCCCCCCTAGTATTTACCCAAGTCATTTTCTAGGTTGGTTAATCCTTCTTACTCTAAGTTTTGCTGCTTGAAAGTGAGCCATAACATGTAGAATCAGTATTTACTGCACTGATTTCTGCATTTTGTGTCTGATGCAATAAAAGAATGGTCGCAAAATGTGCACTACCTTTTTACTCCCAGTCTTTAAATTTGTGATGCCACCTATGTACTATGGGGTTGCGTCCCCAAAGCTTCAGTTGCAGGGGTCATAGAACAACCTGCCCTATGAATAATAAAGGTCTTTGCAACCTATTGTTCTTAGCTGCAACCACAGGGAAGATGGCCTGAAAGGAACATCAGAACACCATACCTGAGTTTGCATTCTCAAATGGGATTCTTAAGGCAGCCTATGGTGCCTGATGCTGCTTTAGAAAAGTTTCCTGTTTGGGACAACATATGAGTGTGCATTAAGTGGCTTTCTAGATTCCTGCCTGCTCTCCCTGAGGTCTCTCAGCATGATTCCCAAAGGTCTCTAACATACTTCCCAAAAGGAACCTTTGTGAATCAGTTATCATCTCCTATGAGGCATCAAAACTAGTCAATGGTTTGTGACGGCAACTGTTTCATTCATACATACATACCAAATCACAATTAGGAGAGGGTACCCCTTCTAAAATAAAATTTGGGATGGGTCCTATTTTATGAATCGGAAATTATTTTCTGACCCTTAAAATGGGTTTATTACATTCCGAACAGCCATTTTGTGGTGGCAAACCCTTTAAAAAAAATCACATGGTACATGGGCCCCTTGTGCCGTTTCACTGTACATGTTCGCCTGCTGAATTTCAGCAGATTTGACCTATTAAATTTGTCATGGGGAAGCTGTGGGTGTTCCATGTTTACTGCATCACTTGGCATTCCAATCCCTCTGCATGCTCAGGGATCATATTTTTCTACTGCACGTGGAATTAAAGCCTTGAATGGATTGGGCTAAGTTCATGTTTGCAAGTGTAGATCTACTCTGTTGTAGATCTACTACAAATAGATGTAAAGATCTACTTTTTGCTAGTCACAATTTTCTATATGTAAGTGTAAAGCTCCACCTTTTTTCTAGTCACCATTTCCAAGTTGAGATTTACAACTATAAGTAGGCGTAAGAGGGTGTGCTAGCCAGGCCGGTTGTCTGGTGTCACTTATTTCTAATACCGAAACGCAGCGTATTATTGAATGATCACGGAGGGAGTGACTGCCAGCCCTCAAACCCAGCCAGTTACAATTTTTTTGAAACTATTACCTCTGCAGTGAAGCGGCCAAAGAAGGCGATTACAGCCTGACTCCACAACACTCCCACAGCCTGCCGGCCCTCAAGAGGAGTACATCATGCACTGTAAGAGGGTCGGCGGTGGTATTTACACACCCTTGAGTTAGGAACTACAGGCTTGCTGATGAAGCGGCAACAGGAAGGTTGTGGTAAGCTTGCAATGACTGCCTCCTGGTCCGCGCACTCAATGGGCTACTGTGGCACCCTTCTCAGTGCTGTTCCAGTGCCCAGCTGTGCATGATATACGAGAGGGCTAACTCATAAGATAACGCTACGTGGGAGATGAGGCCCCTCACTTTGTGATTGCCGCTATACAAGTCCTTTCATTTACCCTGTGCAGGCATTGTTTCTGCTGAGAGCAACTATAATTTATAGAGAACCACTAGTGCTCTGACATCCTAACAAAATGGCTGTGTGTGCCGAGTTCCTGCACCTCTACCCCTCATTGCTGCATCTTTAGACCTCTGAAGCTTAGCTCAAGAGTGGTACAACTGCATTGCAGGCACCTCTATGTCTGCACATACGGTCTCCACTGTTAACCCTGTATACCTTATACTCCTGCTATGGCCCAGTCACAGGCTTTCGGAACACTCAATTCTCCACAAAATGGTGGCAAAAAGGGCCCAGATATCCTGACCTTCCACTGTGGCTCTGTTACCCCTAACAAACTGAGTTACGAGTCTGAGACTACTCTGGGGGGCCTGCTCATCCACCCTAGTCATCTGTAGTTATCCTCCAGTTCCCAGTACATGGATCCAGCACCTTTCTCTTTGGCGCCTATATGCACGTTCTACCCCTTGTGGTCCCGTGTTGGCATTGTTAAGATGTTCACACAGAAGATGTGGAGGCTCGGATTCTTTAATGTAGAGGGCCTGTCTTTCATCCTAAAGCCACCAAATCTGTTCGGTGGTAGGGGCACAAGCGTTTCTGTATAGCACTGTATACCGAATACTAGCGCCAAAGTAACACACAAAGCTGCAACACCCAAGTCAGTGATAAACATCACCACAGGAGGAGTACTCTACCGCAAACAGTCCAAAGTGTTTCTGGAGACTCATGAACATCCTTCACTAAGCTGATGTGATGTCAGAAACATGAAGGAAAGAGATGCCAAGGTGAAACTAAAGCACTCCAAACACTCACCTCCTGTTCCGGAGTCTCCTGTGAAAGGCAGTCCCAAATCCTCTTCTACTTTAGAGGCAATACTCCTCAAATTCAGCTTAGGTCATTACATCGCCCAGAGCACCAAAACAAAAATGGACCTACTCCAGGCCGAAGTGGCTGGAATTTATTAGGACCTTAAAGACTTAACTATCAGACCATCAAATGATGAGACTAGAAAACGTACGGTGGAGAATAACACAAGTGTTAAAGCCAAGCAACAGCAAAATCTAAAACATTTATTTCTTCATTGAAAAGGGAGCTGACAGAGCAGGAAGATTGAAACAGAAGAACAATTTTCATATTTTCAGACTACCTGAGGGGGTTGAAAACTCTGTGAACTCACTGGCTGATTTTCTGATCAAGTGGATTCCGAAAGTGCTCCAAATCTCCTTAGGACTTTGAGATCGGAAGAGCCCATTGGGTTCCAACCTTTAACTACAGAACTTGTCTGCTCCACTATCTTCTTGGTTCAAATATATAGATAAAAAGAAGTGCTATTTTTCACAATTGGCCTTGGGTTTAGTTTTTTTGAGTGTGTATCTCATTTATTGCCTCTGTGAGTACAACAAATGCTTAGCATTACCCTCTAATAAGCCTATCTGCTCGCCCACACTACCACAAAAGAGATCGTTAAGTATTATCTACTTTAGCCTCTGTAAAACAATTGGGGACCCAGTGGACTTTCTGCATACTGTACCCTATATAGAGAGCCAGTTTCCTACAATGCATATTACAAACTTAAGTCACTTTTGAGGGTATATCACCGCACTGTTGTTTGGACTGCACGCCCCTATCGCCTCCTGAAAGTGAATGTTTAATATGCTCAGGTTAAAAAACGTATGTGTGTTAATAAGTGCTTAGTATGCTCAGGTTAATATTCTTCATTTATTTTGAGTGATGAATGCAAGCATTTGTTTGACATAAACGTGTGGCAAGGAATCAAACAACAGGCCAGGTGACATCCTTAGAACGCCTTAGCCATCTTGTGGGAGTGCTGATTTGGTTTATCCATGTTACAACTTAACTCACTTTAGAACGTAATATCACAATACTGTTCATTGGGGATGCACTGTTTCCCTGGCTTCTTGCAAGTGAATGATTAATACACTCAGGTAAAATTTTATAAAGATATGTCTGTTCAATCCTGTGTCACTCCTTACATGGTTTTTCTAACTCACCCCGTGTCCTTTCTCCCCCGGCTAGCTATTCACGCCGGGGTTACCCATCCTACCCATGCTTCACCATGACTCACCCCACGTACCAATTCTCCTACAGACATCTCCTGATGGGAAGGAGTCTTATGTTGGCTTTGGGCCCCCTCTGAGCTAGAACGGATTCCCTAAGTTATTTGTTAGCTTACACTCATCAATCCTCCTACCCCTCTTTTAAGTGGGCAATCTGATCACAAGATGAGACGCCAGATCAGGCAACTGTAGGGAAGCCTGATGTTCTCTAACGCCATCCTGTGGCCCCCTATATCAGGACGCCAATCAACCTCTAATAAAGGTGAGCAAAACCATCATTGAACATTGTATCTTTGAATACCAAGGGGTTCACCCACCCAGTTAAGAGAACAAAATGTATTGATTATTGTAAGGAAATAAATGGTGAAATAGTACTCCTCCGGGAAACTAAGATAGGTTTCAAGGGCGCACTACCACTGAGGAAATGCTTGGCAGCTGAAGTCCTTTGTTCTAAAGCATGTGTAGAAAATCTGGCCTAACAGCAATCACAACAAAATGATGGATGGAGTGCTGAAACATTTTAACTACTCACCCCTAGTAGGTCCTGTGCTCTCTACACCTCCGGCCTCAAGCTAGCCTGGCTGACGAGGGGCAATATCCCAAAACCAGTCCCCGGATGCTTGTTTTCTGGTCCAGAGAGGACCTGGCCTGGCAGTTCGGGTTGGACTGCTCCCATGAGGAACAGGGTCAAGAATGATTTGCATATGGCTAGGACCAAACTGAAATGGGGTGGAGGGCAAAACAACAATGGATTTAGTCCAAGACTAGACTGGGGTTAATGTTTGACACTGTTCAGCATTCTGTTCATCATCTTTGTTTTGCAATTTTCACCCCAAATGGGATGAGTATGCCCAGACGTGAAACTCATACTTGCTACATCACAGGTCTTAAGCTAGGCTGGCTGATCAGGGGCAAGACTCCAAAACCGATCCCATGATGCTTGTTTTCTGATCCAGGAAGGACCTTGACCAGCAGTTCAGGCTGGACTATTCCCATGAGGAGCAGGGTCAAGAATGATTTGCAGATGTCTAGGTCCAAGCTGGAATGTTGTGGAATGCAACCAAACTATGGATTGAGTCCCAGGCTGGACTGGTAGTGAATGTTTGACACGGTTCAGCATTCTGTCCATCATTTTTGTTTTGCAACTAACAGTAATCGCATCATAACATAATCTCGATGGCAGATGGCTACTCACTAGGCTGAATAATGGGATTTACAATATATGGATAAATATATATTTATATATATTTATCATGAATTTATACGCTCCAAATGCAGATGATACAAACTTCTGGCACACACTAAATAAAAACCTAACAGACATCCCGACAGATGCTAAAATGATTGTGGCTGGGAATTTCAAACTCCCTTTGGATCCTATTTTAGATTGCCACTCTGCTTTCAAATTCTGAACCCCAAGGGCTCATAAACTAATACCTAATCTTTGTTCCTAGCACCTGTTATTAGACATTTGAAGAATTCATCACTCCAAAGGTAGCAACTTTACATTCTTCTCCGTGCCTCACTCTGGTTTCTCATATTTAGATTATCTTTTGGTAGATGCCTCACTTCTAAAAGCCACTGACAACACCAAAATATATCCCATTATTGTCTCAGACCATGCTGCAATCTGCAAGCCCATATCTATTTTACCTGATAAAAGCAGAGATCGAATTTGGCGTCTAAATGTGGAAATTCTAGAAAATGGATCTGACATTACAGATCTTCAGAAGGAAATGTATTAATTCCCCAGTAATATTATAAGATGCGTTTAAGTGTGCAATGGGATGGAAAATCATTAAATGTATGTCCATTAAAAATGGCAAAGTTAAAAAACACGAACCTACAAATTAAAAAAACACTACAGTCCTTAGGTGCTGAAATGAAGAACAAAGAAGAAGCGTTTAGACATTCTAACAATGAGACCCCACTTAAAGACATCAAACAGATAAAATACACTTATAACTCCATTATCAGCTAGAGGGCATACCTAAGCGTCCATATACAAACATCTTAACATCTATTACTTCGTAGCAGAAGAGGCAAAGCTCTCGCCACCAATCTAAAATTCAACAACAAAACCAGCAACCAAATCACACATATTGTGGCTCACGATGACTCCCAGAAATTTAAAAAGACGGAAATTCGTGAGGTCTTTAAAACTCCACACACCACAATCCTCCTGTAATGAAGCACAATGTTCTTGCATTTCTTAACTCCCTCTCTTCTACTTTAACCTCAGATGCAGACAGACACCGTCTGAACCTGCCACTGTAAACAGAGGAGAATGTTGAGGCAATCAAGAGAATTCCGTCAGGAAATGCACCCTGGCCTGATGGATTTTCCATCATTTTTTACAAAACATTCACAACCTCTCTCAACAGACACCTCTAAAATACACTTGATCACTTTGCGCTTCAAGGCAAAAAAGTCCCTGGCACGTCATCGGAGGCACCAACTGTGTTCATACCCAAGGAGAGAAATCTATGGGGCATATTAACAACAAGTTGCGATAAGCATCGCAAAGCGCGCTTAGCGCTATTGCACACATCGCCGGCTATCGCTGGGTTTCAACACCGAGATAGTGCGTAATTATCAAGGCTTATCTCCGAGGCGATATGAAACCCAGCAATAGTGGCGAAAAGCACCAGTATCGCCTGAAAACAAGAGATAAAATGCAGGAGATAAGGAGATCCTTGCCGATACGCCCCAGTGACCTTAACCATACAATCCACCTCCCACTAAGTAGATGGCATAGTCGACTTTTAAGCAGGTGTTAAGATCCTGCGATAAGGGGGCTTAGCACGATTAATCTGGTCGCTAAGCGGGTCTGCTGCAGGCTTGTTAATCAAGCGAAGCCTTGCTAGCGACTATTTCCATGTAGTTTAGCTCCGGAACACCTACTTTGCATGTCACTAGCGATGACATGCAGGGCGATAAGAAACCAGGAGCAAACTCATGGAAATTAGCGCTAACAAGGCTTAGCGCGAGCTTGCTGATAGTGCGCTGTGAATATCGCTGCTTTTCTGGCTGTAAAAGCCAGGAAAGCGGCGATATGGCCCTTGATGATATGCCCCTATGTACCTCCGGCCATTTCACTTCTGAATATGGAAGCCAAAATCAGTGCCAAAGTCTTAGTTCACACACTAGAGTCTCAGACAAACTCATCCACAATTCACAAACAGGTTTTGTCAAAGGTTCTCTTGCAAGAGATAATATCTGCATTTTTGCCACATTACTTTCAACAGCAGCTATCACCCTTGATAGTGAAAAGGCCTTTGACAAAGTCCCATGGCCCTTTCTTCAGTCTGTCCTGGAATCCCATACCTTTGGCAACCTTTATGCTAACATGATGATGGCCCTTTAGGCGAACCCCAAAGCAAATAATAGGATTAATGGTTCCACTTCCTCATACTATGACCTACACCAAGGCATAATACAAGGATGCCCTCTCTCCCCTTTGCTTTTCTTACTTGCAATCAATCCCCTACTCAAGTTACTATATGCTGCTTCTGAAATGAAAGTTCTCCCATTTGGAAATGAATCATACAGAACTGCAGCCTATGTGAAAGACATTCCTGTTTTTATAGAAGACATTGAAAATGCAATTCCAGCCATCTCCAACATTATTCACAAGTTTTCTGAGGTCTTGGGTTACACCCTAACCAAAGATAAGATTGAGATTTTCACCCTCAAATCATTGTGTTTTCCTTCACTTGTAGGCGAATCAGGTCTCAAATGGCAGCCCAAATGTCTTAAATGCTTAGGGATTTGGTTTTGCAGCTACCTTTCGGAAATACTACAATATAATGAATCACAGACAATCACCAAAGTTAAAGATTTATTGTTGGCCTGGTCCTCTAAATACTTTTCGTGGATACTTTTCGTGGTGGGGTAGGCTCCAAACCCTTAAAATAATTATTGCTCCAATAGTGAATTTTGTGTCCTCCATGCAACCTTAAAAACTCTCTACATCCTTTTCCCATTAAACCAATAATTAAAAGTCAAAATTCCTTTGGTGTGACAAGAGAGCGAAGACCTCATACAAGACTCTTAGGTCAAGTTTTGCCTCAGGGTTTGTAACTTACCGAATTGGAGCCTATATCAATCAGCCTTCTTGGCTGCTCAGGGCACATCCAGCCTAATTTCGAAATCTCCCAATACACCCAGCTGGTTGAAGGTAGAACGCAATAAATATTATCCGTTTGATACTTCTTCATTCATTACAATGTCGAAATGTATACCCCCTCAATCACACCAGATACTCTTAGATACAGGGAATGCTCTAAAACTGCTAAATAAAAGACTACCGGAACCTATCCACAACTCCAGAGGGGCTTGATTATGGCATAACCATAAAATTAAGGTGGACGTGGTCATCCATACTACACAAGGATGGGCCTCAAAGGGTATTAGACTAATTAAGGATCTATACAACCACAATCATGACCAAATCCCCTTTTCAGCCTTGGCCAGTACATACAACCTCTCTAACTTAGGGGCATATTAGCAAGACCGGCGATAAAATTATCGCCGTTTTAGCGGCAGGAAACTACCGCTAAAACGGCGATAATGGGCTTGCTAATATGCGTTACAGAATTCCAATAGATGCCCAGGTTAGATGTCCTGCACATTTAACCTGGGCTTCTATTGGAATTCTATAACGCATATTAGCAAGCCCATTATCAACGTTTTAGCGGCAGTTTCCTGCCGCTAAAACGGCGATATTGCTAATATGCCCCTTAGACTTTTGCAGTTTCTTAACATTAAAGTAATACTCTCAAAGCTTGATCTTACAAAGCATTCATCTCTACAATCTCAACTGATGTTATGGCAACACACAGGTTATATTGCCTCTAAAATGTAAAAATGTATATCTATTCCACTCTTCACACAAACTTTGTTATTACGTCGACAATGGGCCAATCATTTTGATACCGGTGTATTTGACCAAATCACCTCCGGTAATTGGAAGAAAATTGGCAAACATGCGCTTCACCATAAAATTGCCCCCTCTCTTATGCAATTTAAGTTTTTCACTATGAATCTCTAGGCTGAACCAATTGATCCTGCAGGAAAGAAACAAATGCTGAAATTGTAATACACAGCAGGGTTCAATTTAACATATGTACTTTGATTGTCAGCTACTAGAAACCTTCTGGCATTAAAATACAGCTAGGGGTTATTTGTAATACACCCATAACTCTAAGCTTTCCTATGGTTGCTTTGGGACCCTGGGCATTGGTGTCCAATCTGAAACTCAACACGAATGGCATGGCCTTGTTAGTCTTCCTTCTGACTATTAAAGTGAAGGTCATCGTCTCCAAATGGAAATCATTTCGCCACTTTTCTCATCACACATGGTGTGCATGGGTATTGTACCTTTGAGGGGCACATAGCCTCCAATCCAAAAACCAATCCGCCCCCCCAATATCTAGAGATGTATGTGCTTCCTTAGATAGATGCATAGAACTAGGCGTGCATGGGTTGCTAACCCATCCTATACCAAAGCCTTGAACCTGACCCCCCATTTATGCTCAGGCTTCTGATAACCCACTCCCCCTCTCCCACTCCCCCTTTCCCTTTACCTCAGTTTATTCTCATGTTGTTTATTGTACACTCTAAGAGATACTGCTTTTTGAATCATGGTGCTTTGTACTATATGTTTGGGAGTTTCTCAGTATACAAAAACCATCAGATGGATGCCATCATCTTCACGTTTTGGTCTAAGAGGCTAAGCAATTGAGTTTATCTAAAAGTATACTACTGTCATAATGGCTTTACATTTGTTATTGCTCTAACCAATTTGACTGAAATTGCCTCATATATATATACATACTACACTTGATATGTAAAAAGTAATTGCATGATATATGATTGATGTGATTATCTCAAAAGTCCTCTTTGTGTTTGTATTGCAGTGCTATATGATGTGTTTGTCTTCAGATTAAAAATAATAAAATACTTTGAACAAAAAAAGAAGAAGTAGATGTAAGAGTCTCCACTTCTTTAAATGAGTGGGTGGAGACTCCTACAGCTTAATTTACAAATATAAAGGTATTATTTGTAATTTTCCACTTAGTTGTGGAGATGTCAGTCACTGTGGTCGAGATCCTTCTGTAGGAAAATAAAGGAAAAATGTAATACGCTTGTACTTAAAAAAATATACAACACTCTAACTCCTAAAACTAATTTTGTATTGAATTGTAAATTATTTGAAATAAATTCATTCATTTTTTAAATATAATTGTTTGACCAGCGCTTTACAATTAAAATAATCCATCAAACTTGGCTATAAGGTGTGTTTCTTTTAAATTTTTATTTAGTTCCTGTCTCTCTGATCTAGTGACGTGGATGCAGGCTAGCTGCCTGAAGTTAAATGCAGATACAACAGAGGTACTGGTGGTGGGGAAACAGCCCTTAATCTAGTCCTTGGCGTGGTGGTATGATGATCTGGGCACCACCCCTATTCCTGACCTTGAAGGGGCCCCGTTATCTCTTTCCCTTGATCAGTGCTCACACCCCCTCTAGAGCACTTAGATCTGGGGAAGCAGCTCTGCCAGTGCGTTGAGCACAACTGGAAGATTGCTCCTTTGGCCTCCGTGCAGCCAAGCTATGGAACGCAATGCCACTCAATCTAAGACTTGAACAGTCTGAAGCAAGGTTCCAAAAAAATATGAAGACCTGGCTCTTTAGACAGAGCTAGAAGGAATTTGGAGTCTACCTGTTTCGGATCCTTCTGACCTTGATGGTGCTTAGCACAGGGACACTCCTTTGGAGCAACCAGGCGCTCTATAAATCCCCAATTCATTAATTCATTCATTCTTTGGGAGTGTGTTTTAGTACCAGTGGTCAGCTGTGTGTGGTGCTTGACTTACTCCAATGCTAGGCTACAGTTTATTTAAGCTTTTTTGTCACTTTGTTGTCACCATTGTGCTGTAGTAGAAATATAAGCTTTTTTTGTGATTGACAATTATCCGATTCTTATGTGGTTCTGTGTTTTTATTATCATGTCCCTTCTAAAACCCCTCCTTAAATTTCCCTTATGCCCAACAATGTGTATCAATTACTAACACTTCGCAGTGTCCTTCCACATTTGCTACTAAATCTTATACTTACTTGTTGGGGTGTCCTCCTTTGGGGCAGAGATCTCAGTACATAAAAGGTAGGAGAGATGGAGATTGAGATTTAAGAATTTACTCATATAACAGCTCCCTTCTCTCCACTTCATCAACTTCTAACCTAGTTGTGGGTATTCAGTAGTGAGAGTAACATGCAATTCTGTACAGAGCATTGTGCACTAGACCACCAGATCATGAATTAACTAATATGATAGTTCAATTCAAGTCAGTTTGTGCAACAGACATCAGTTGGTCAGTATAAAAAAGATCAGTGAAAAGGTGGCTTGAAGACCTTAGAAATAGACCTTTACTCTTTGGAAATAATAGTTAAAATACACACTGAAATTGGACTGGCAATGCATAGACTATATTTATTTAATCAAATTCCACTGATGATGTCTAAGTACATCAAAAATTGTCTAGGATAGTGTAGGAAATTGGGTTATTAGTTGACTTGCCTAGACAATTAGTAGGCCCACAATTTTCATAAATGGGGGCCAAGCACCCGTTTTAGCGCTTAATTATCGCAGGGTAGAGAAGCAGAGCAGTCTAAGGCCTACTCAGGGGAGGTGTTGTGGGCTAATAATCACCATTTACTGGCACTTAATATGAAAGATTGTCCAGTTAGTGCTTTTTCTTTAGCCATTTTTGACACACACACTACTAAATACTATGCAGTTGTTTATAAATATGTACATAGGCAGATGGAAAATACCATAGATAACATTACATAATCTCCTCTGACCCCCTAAAGAGGTCATGCAAACGTATAAGGTAAGTCTGCTGGCTTGGGCAAAGGTTCAAGAGCAGCAAGCCACATGTTAAAGACATAATTTTGTGTGTAAACATATCAGCAATAATAATACTTATTTGTAAACAATCAATAATCATTGGCAACATTACTATCTCAATAAAGCATTTAACCCCTTCAACGCGCATGACGGAACGGTTCCGTCATGCACGTCGGTTGCGCTGTGCGCATGACGGAACCGTTCCGTCATGGCCCCGCCCGCGCACGGAATCTTCAGCGTGGCGCGGAAATCCGCGCCGCGCTGAAGAGGTTAAAATGAGCAAAACATAAGTCTGTGTATTCTTTTTAAATTTTCCAACTAGGAAAAAGCAATTATATAAGCATCCTCTAGAGGGCATCAGGTTTTGATTGCATAACAGACAACCATAGAATTAGCAGCTAGAAGGAGCTGTGCAAGATGTACCCTTTGTAAACATTGTTAGGCCACTATTGATGCAACTGTAGACTAAGTCCCTAGAGGACGCTGCACTCCCCGCTGCAGAGCAAATGCTGTAGCCTTGGGACTGCTTTAAAACATTAGAAAATCCTGGAGGGGTCCTGAAGTTTATGACCAACAACCCTAGGGTCATTACTTTAATTAAAATCCTTTGGGCCTCTAGTGGTGCTCCTTCGGGAGGATGTATAATTTTTGCTTTTGATGAAGCCACGCCGCCTTGTGCCACACAGCGTGCTCTTCCTTTTGCTTTTTGGGGATGCTTGGCCCCACCGAGCACCCCTGCATGCCTCCTTTCTTAGGGGCAACCCAGGGCCCACATCCCATACTGCCCCAGCAGACTTCCTGTGCGGACAGCACTCCTTTGTGCTGCCACTGGAGCTGGCAGTTCTCTGTCTCCTCCTGCGGGCAGACCCTCTTTCTCATGGTGGCCGCCCACTCCTGCCAGAGACAGGCACGGGGAACAAGGCAGGCCCACCAACCGAGGAAAGGTGCAACAGGGCCCATGCATGACCCTTCCTGGGGAAGAAATTAAGTCCAAATCCTGCACCAACCCCGGAGCCCTGGCCCACCCGATGGGAAAGTTCAGAAAAGCGCAGAGCCCCATGCTCTGTTTTTCTTCAGGAGAGGTCAAATGATGATACTGGGCTCATCTTACTCCTTGTGTTGAGCTCTAGCTACTAGGAGCAATTGCAGCAGAGCTCCTCACCTCCAAAGTGATGTAGTCCACATGGAACTGGTTCTCCTGGCTCCCCGTGCCAGTCTTCCTCCTGGTCTCTGTCTCTGGTCGTATAGTCCAGGGCTTTCCCCCAACCCATCCTCAGGGAATGTAAGGGGACCAACCTCACAGGCACCTAAGGAGACCCATTGGTCTTGGGGTCAACTGGGCATAGTCCTTAGTGATTTGTGGGCATCACAAGGTCCGAAGGTGCAACAGAGAAGCGCAGAGAAACATCAGCCAAGAAGAAAGTCTCCCCTTTTGCATGAGTTTCTAAAGGAGAGTAAAAAGTTCCAGAAGTCAGGCACCCCAGGCCAATTCTAGGATGCCACGTCACCTCTTCACCCCATCAAAACCCCCTTGCACATCATGTCGGGACAATTTGAAATTGAGTCATCTGGGAGTTACCAGTCACTCTGGGGGCCTCAGCTCCAACCCTCGCTGGCATCACTTTCAGGGTCTTCCTCTCTAAAACTAAGGGAGCCCTCTCTTGTGTTGCCTCCAGAGGTCGTGCCCCCTCCTTTGTTCAGTGGGCTTGGGCAGGCCAATCATTGGTAGAGTGTTACGGTTAATTGATTGATGCTGTTCATTCAGCCCCACTCCATTCCTCCTCAGGAGCTGAGTGAAGCTCCCTTTGTGTGGGAAGGGCTTTGTTCCTGCTGCTGGAGAGAAATGTAATTAACTGGGCACAGCAGGTAGACAAAGGTCTGGGCTCTCTTCATGAGCTGAGCCAGATAAAAATGATAACCCTGGATGATCCCTATGTTGTAAAGATATCTTTTTGGAGCTTGAAGATTTGATGTTCTCACACAGGTTACACCCCATTTCCAGATGTCACTGGCCTCTGTAGCTCAAATGGAAGCGAAAAAGGCTCTCTAAGGCAGTTTTCACCCTATGTGTATAATAAAGTGTGACTACAGACAAAGCAGTTAATCACATTGACTTTCCCTATGAGTGTACAATAACATTACCCTAGGTCAAATTCTAATCCTGTGGAGTCCCCTCTGTGCCTGGCTACCTGTGCGCAGTTACTGGGCTGTGCACAACAGTAGTCTCCCACATGCAGGCCACAAAAGTTTGTACACATGTGCACACATGTGCGTACGTGTACACATGTAGCCAGCCAAGTGCCCCTTACCCTTGCTGTGTCACAGCAGCCTTATCGTAAAAGGCAGACACTGGTGGTAAACATGTGCAGGCCATTCGTTATTTGATTACCGTGGGTGCGACACATGTAGTGAGACTCACCCACAATAAAAAGTCCAAAACCAGGTAATCCAAAAAGAAAAAAAATCCAGATGTACAGACTTAGTGGAATCTAATTGCATCAGATAGTGAGATAGAAAAACAGACACAGAGAGAGAGTGTGTGTGCATGTGTGTGTGTGTGTGTGTGTGTGCATGTGTGTGTGTGTGAGTGAGAGAGACAGAGAAAAAAATCAAGGCTAACATGTCTGGTGTTTCCTCACACTGGAACATAAATATTATAGATTCCTGACATGTTTTCTCCATTTAAGACCGAATCAATTTAACAGCATCCTAGCTGAAAGCACATTTCTAATGGCACATAGTTATTCCTCTAGGATAACGAGTTAAAGCGGGAATAAAATGTGAAACTTATTTTATAGAGGTTAGTGAACAGCATTTTTATACTGTTAAAACGATTATGATGTTTGTTGCACGCAATGTTTTCCCACAAACATATTAGCCTTTTAAGGAGCATGCAAACATTAAAAAAATAAGCATTAGCAAAGTCAGCATGCCAAATTCTGGGCATGGGTTCTAACGTGGTACTTAAAGATGACGACTTTAAATGAAGTGTTATGGATTAGTATGGGACTGTATTATGACAAGAGGTTATTTTTTTATTATTATTAGATTTTCTTTGAAATCATGTAAAGAAGTTTCAAATTAATCATTGTCCCTCAGAATGTCTGGTGTTCTCTTTTCTTGCAATGAAAGCATTTTAATGAACAACAAATTTTTCCATGTGGTTGTACGGGTTGGCAGGTAGTGAATGCAGGAATGAGGGAAACAGTGGTTGGCGTGTGTAGATTGATGAATCAATACATGAATCAATTAATGTGTAGCGGCTGGTTGCAAAGATGGATGAAAGGGTGGGTTGCTGTGAGCACTAAAGAAGGAAAACCTCTATATCTGAAGCCAGACCATGTTACTGAAATAAATGCATGGGACAGCCTACAGTCATTACCAGGAAGAATATTAGGGCTATTCCGAGGCTGGTGCCCAAGAGTACTGGGACTCTGACACTGCGCTCTATAACGCCCTCTAATTATGTTGTTAAAGGTGTCTCGTGCATGTCCATTTTCAAACTTTTACAATCCATCCAGCTTGAGTGATATGAAAGGGACACTTCAGAATGAAAGTTTGCTTGCTCACTTTGAATACCCTGATCAAATTATTATACATAACAAGGACTCCAAAGTTTCTAAGGCACTAAGAGTAGGTACTGGTGTCATGAAGGAGGACCTCCGGACAGGGTCCGAGAAGCGACTTGACATGAATCGGTATGAAGTGTTTCAGCAGTTAAGCCCATAACACAGGCATGGGATTTTATATATGCCAAATTTCCAAATAAATATTGCCAAAGCTGGTATATTTCATTTTTTCTAGCTTTGGAAGTAGCAGTGAAAACGAATATCAGTTGTTACTTTGCAGTTCAGCACTTTTTGGTATATGAAAAAGGGGTTATTACAGCAGGAGTGCCTTTACATTGTATTATTTTGCATCTGCAGAGCCTCTGCATAGCCGGTAGATTGGTAAGTATTATTTTTGCCTATTTATAATTTAACTTATATGTATTCAATTATATAGTTCAATATTCCGTACTGCTGCTGGACACCACCCATTCCTGGACCCACTAAAACCCTTAAAACACATAACATTACCCATCGCTGAAACCTAATAACTCCCTCCCAGTCTTAAAAGAATCCATTACTAAACCCTAAAAACTCTAGACCACACCTAAGAACTGCCCATCCATGAATGTGAAATTAAGACCTAAAACCAAGGGGCCGATTACGAAGCTGCCCGTAAAGGCTCCGACCATGGGTCGGAGCCTTCGGGGCAGCATCTTAATTGGCCGCTCGGTTTACTTTCTGACCACCGCATTACAATGCTGTTGTTTGGAAACTAAACTGGCCGGTTTATCCAGCTGTCTTCCCGGTGGGCTCAAGGAGCTCAAGGAGCCCGTTGACCAGCCGGAACAGGCTCATAATCCCAAAGAGCGGGCCTTTCCACCCTTAGATTTATAATGCATGCATGGTTTTCATGCCGGCCTGTCTGACATGGAAATCATGTCGAAAAGCGCATTTGGGGTCCACAGCAGGGCCTCCTTGGGTGCCCCCTATTGAGCCCTGCACCCCATGGCAGGCACCTTTGGGGTCTATAGCGTTTTCTGATGTCACTTTGCACCTATGTACCCGACTTCCCTGGTGCAACTATCCTGGTTCCTGGGGTATCCACGGGTGGGGGGACTTGAGGTGCCTGCCACGGGGTGCAGGGAAGAACAGCACCCCCCATTCCCCGGTTTATGGCCGTGATGCATGCTCCCATAGGGAAATCTCTATTGCCTTACATTTTTAAATACACTAATTTTACTGCATCATGAGTCTTTAATACTCACTTTGATGATGCTAATTGCCAGACAGCCAATTTTATCTTGGCCGATCTTAAAGCTCTGGGATGTGACTTGATTGTAAAGATCCACACTCATATTGCAGGGCACCTTTTGGACCCAGTTTTTACTAATGTGACCAGTATTCATATGGAGCAGCCACTCAGCTGATCAGACCATTTTTGGATTTCCTTCCCGATTTTAGGCTATGTTTCAGAAATAAGACAATCTACTGAGATAGCCTGACTAAGACAAAGGCCAAAGTTCAGCCCATTTGAATTTAGCAGACGCTCTCATAACACTCCTAAGTTGGAGGGAACTATGAATGAATGTGTTTCAATGGTAAATTATTGGACCTTTTTGAACCTGGACACAACACTCCAGATACAGATCTGCTGGAAAGGTATCTCTCGCTCGCTTCATGATATACTGCAGCAGATCTAATGTTAAAGAAGTACTGTAAATGATTGAAGCCTATTTGGTGGAAACATTATGTGCTAAACGATAAATTAAAACTCAAAGAGGCATTCAGGACTTAACATAGAACTTGTATAGCCGCTTGAGCAGCCTACTATGCTAACAAAATTGAGTCAGCTTGCAGCTCTTCAAAGAGGATTGCCAAATAGTTAAATCTATCCTAGCCCATCCTCCAAAGGAATCACTGTGCATCTCACTCTTCCAAAACGATTGCACTGAACTAGCAGAATATTTTTGTAATAAGGTGTAGGAAGGTAGGATCCTTCTAGCATGGTTACCTCCACCTTTTGCCTGGTGTCAGTGTATTTTTGATTAGTCTGACTGGGATCCTGCTAATCAGGACCCCAGTCACTGTACTATCTCCCTAAATTGGACTGCGGTATGTACTTAGGTACCTTCCTAATTCAGTACTTGTGTACCCTTATAAGTCCCTAGTGTATGGTACTAAGGTACCCAGGGCATAGGTACACCAGAGTCTCCCATAGGCTGCAGCATGTATATGCCATCCTTGAGAGACCACTCAAACGGTGACTTCAGGCCTGCCATTACGAGTACCACTTACAACAAGTTTCTTTATATCTGAGGTCACTGCAATTAAAACCTATGTCACCCCTAAGTCAGGCCTTTCAATCCTGAAGGCAGGGTGCTAGGTTATAAGTTTGAAAGTGCCCTGCATGAGCAGGACACCCCACATAAACCCGGGAGTAGAATCTCCAGGCTTTGTAAGTGTGGCCAGCCATTTAATACATATAGTGGACATCAAGTCAATACGAGATGTCTAACTATATATTGGCTGCATCGAAACCGATCAAGTTTGTTATCAAACATGTTGGAATCCTACCCCAACACCGATTCCAGTGTCGGATGTAGGATCCCATGCACTGGAGACTCCCCTAGGGAGCCTCCCTGTATTCCTGCTGCCATCATTTTAGGGTCTAGCAGAAAACTAGGGCTCCTGCTGATCACAGACACGATTTTGCCCTCCTGCTGCTGAGCTGAGCTCGAGCAGGGGAAGGTGGAACTATAGGTTTCCTGTCCCAGGGAAGTGTAACCACCTCCCAGACACGACTTAGTTAATTGGGCTGGGGTGGAGGCGCTTGCCAGCACCACCAAATTGCTTTGAGGGGCACATTTGGTGCCCTGCTTGCTTACTCCAGTTGGAACTAGTTCAGGGAGCCATTGGCTCCTACTCTGGCATGAAACGAGACAAAGGACACATGAGTATCCTCCCCTCTGCCCAGCCCCTCCTCTGGGAGGGATCCCTAAATCGTCCCAACACTGTCCCTAAGGTACTTGAGGGCTTATCTGTGGGTGGCTCCTCAGATTCATTGTGGGACATGATGCAGATCTGAAACCTCTTCAACTTCTACCACCTGGGCACTTTGGACTTTGTTGGACTTTGCCTAGGAACCAAGACTGCACCAAGGAAGAAGCCGGCTGCACCTGGTCTAGTTGTCCTGCCAGTCTTCTGCATCATTTGTGCCTGTGCTTCATCCAGGTACTTCTCCATGCCTGTAGGCATCAAAGACAACCAAAGGAATCTCCCTTGGAGTGAAAGAGTTACTCCCCTGCATATGCAGGCACTGCAACTAAGCTGACTGTTCTGCTGCTCCTGACTTCCCTCGGACTTCGAAAGGCTCAGCAACACAGGTGGTGGTTCTACTGAGCAAGTTTGAGGCCAGTATCCCTCATTGGAACCGTTGGAACAGAACTCCTGCGCACCGCGTCGACTTGCCGTTGCCAGGGCTTGTTGACTCTGTCCTCCTGAGATCTTTGGGCTACAAGAAGCTCTAGCATCTCTTGCTACCAAGGTCTTTGTCCTCACCACATCCTCTACACCGTGGGCCTGCATCTTTAGTGAGCTGCTCGAGGTCTTCTTGCAACTCCTGTGCCTCCGGTCTGAAGGTCCTCTTGAGGGTCTTCTTTCGGTTCAGTGGGCTCCCCTGTTTGCTCAGGGCCTGCTCTGACTGCAGGGCCAGACTGGGAACTGAAACTGCCCCTGGCAATTCTGCTGGACCAGCAGGGAGGGGGGGAGGTTGTGCTAGTGAGAAGCTTTTGTTACTGGGGGCCGATATAGCAGCACTGCTGCAAAACCGGCCCCCAGTAACAAAGCCAGTCCCCACTTCTTGAAAACCGGGCCCCACCCTTCCATCCCACTGGGAAAACAGCCAGTGCCCGCTATGGCCAGTCCAGCCCTGTCTGAGTTTCCTGCACTTGGTGAGTCCCTTGGACCTTGCTGGTTCCAAAATTACGCCTTTTTCGTTTACCATGTCTGTTGCTGCTGCCAAGGCTTATTGGCGCTCCCACTGGACTTCGACACCCTGATTCTCAACTTTCAAAATGGGACAGCTCATGAACGGATCCTGGTCTTCCACAGCGTCGCACCCAATTGAGTGGTGTACAGTGGGGTGACGTAGACTGGAGTGGTGTACAGTAAGGGTGTGTACAGTGAAATAGATTGGAATAGCATATAGTGGAGTGGCTACAGTGGCATGGCATATGGATGTATGTGAAATTTAGCAGCAAGGTAGATTATGGTGTGCAGAGTAACGCAAAACAGCAAATTGTTCTTCCTTACTTTTATCCAAATTTACCAATCAATACAGGTCCACACATGGTGGCCTTGCGTTCCTTTGTAAATCTGACCTAAGTTTTCCATTACCCTTGCGACACCATGAGTGATGCAAGGGTACCGCCATCCAATAATACAGCTAGGCCCTAGATATATTTTGGGCCACGGTAGACCGTGATAACTTTGCAGTATATTGTGGTACATGGCAATGGCAAGCCAACATATAATTGGGAAATGGCTGTTTTTAGTGAATAAAAAGGCAGCCTTAAAGATTTTTCTACACTTTGGCTGTGTTCAGTATTAGGGCCTTAGGTATAGGTGAATAGTAGGTTCCTACCTATTAACACTTTATTAAAGTGGTAACAGGTCGGGAAATGTATTTATATTTTTTAATATCTTTTTAATACGTTTACGGCCATGTGCCACAGTAGTTTCACAATATTTTGTGAAATTCTGTGAAAGTATAGCAGTGGCAGATATCAAGTTTAAATGCCTCATAACTTAAAAAAATACTTACCCTACTTAACCCTACTTAACTGAAGTACCCAGAAGCATCTTTTCTGCACCATTATGTCAAATTTCATGCATATCCATTTGGCCGTTTTTGCTCCACATCAAATGCAATAGTCTATGCAAAATGCAATAGTGGAACAATACATTTTGGGAACCCCTTTTATCGTCGCACCCCTTTAACAATTCACCACAAAAATTTACATCATCTCAAAATGAAAAAAATGCTATAGGTCTGGAAAGGTTTCTGGTGATTCGTCAAACGGGTGGAAAGTTATTAGGAAGCTAATATACGAGAATTTCCTATCTTTGGGAATACTACCTATAACTACAGAATGGCAATCAGATTTAATGTGATGTCTTTTTATCTATTGTATTTGTTTTGTATTTGTTTATTAGCTTACATAATCATGTCACCATAAATGTGTCTTTCAGTTGTTCATGTAGTAATTCAGAAACCAAACTGTAAGTCTTCTCAACAGCACAGCTGGGACGTATATGCATTCAGTGGCACAGCTGTACCATTTGAGAGTTCTTCAAATACGAGGCACAATCTCTGCATCCATTAGCATAACTACAACATCTGTTCACACTGTAACACTGCTGCATGGCACCAATAACCAACAATAGCTGCACAATCTCCGCACAATCAAACACAGCGGGCACCATAAACATCAAGTAGCAACAATGTACAAACCCCGAGTACAACAGTACAGTCAGGCCAACCTTGAAACTAAAATGAAAGCCGTCCCATCCCTTCCACCAACCACATAGCTACAGCATAATTGAACCAAACAACACATCTACCCCACTTCGGTGTGCACTACTGCAGCTGAAACGTGTGTACCCAAAAGCAGACCAACATAAACTGCGCCCTTGCTGCATCCAAAAGCTCTGTTGCATCATGTCAACCCAACAGCTGAGTCGCACCATCTCTGCTTGTAAATGCACAGTTGCACCATTTATACACCACACAACATATCACCCATGTAATAGCACAGCCGAATCATATCATTGCCCAACAGCACTGATGCATCACGTGACGCTAACAAAAATGCACCCTCTCCGCTTTCACAACTACAGCTTCACCATCAGTGCACCAAACAGCAGTTTTCATACCCAACAGCAAACCTGAGCGATGTCTGTATCCAACAGAATAGCTGCTCTATACCTAAGGACAACAGCAATGCTGCCGCTCTGCTGTATACGTACAGCTGCAGCAACTACACCTAACGTGACAGCTGCAGCATACCAGTAGCAACAACATAGCTGCATCCTTTCAGAACACACCAGCTGCAGGACCCTTGCCAGCACCCACAAACATACATGCATCTAACAAGGCAGGCAGTGTTGGTACTCCTCAACCCTCAAAAGCATGGATCAGTCAACAGCGCAGCTGTTTCAACGCGGTGGATGCAAAGATCTCTCTTGCATAGTTAGTTTCTAACTGCTTAGCACAAGTTCGCCACAATTAAATGCTATTTTGCAGAACTTTAATGCCACTTTGCGCATTCATAATGTCATTATCTCATGTATCTAATTTCTGAGGCTAGGAAGTTAGAGCTAGCTTAAAAAGAGACTGTTTTTCATTAGGTCTGTTTTTTGTTCTGCTTTGGCAACAGCAGTGTCGATAGTACTTCTCAGATCCGAAGAGTCCAAGCACAACATTCCCACATTTCAAAACATATTTCAACTTATTTCAAAACATATTTAGCGGCACGCCGTAGAGTTCGCCTGAGCATTGCCAGCAATGATCAGTGGCGCGAACGACCGCATTCGTAGAAAGATCGCCAGGAGACAGGGTCTCCTTGTGCTGGCCCAAAGACTGCCTAAACAAAGAAACGATGCTTTGGCTTTTTACAGAAGGTCAGAATAGAAGAAAGACTAATCTCCTGTGACAGTGCATTCCGCAGTAAAGGCTTAAATGATAAGATTGGCCAGCACGTGTTTGTATGAAGGATACTTTGCCGAGAGGAAACAAGCCCAGGAGTATTCTCAGTCAAATCTATCATGAAAACGGAATCCAGGGAGGACTCCAAGGGGCATATTATCATGAACGCCGTTAAAATTATCGCCGTTTTAACTGCCGCTAAAGCGGCAATAACGGGCTTGATAACATGCCCTTGTGAATTCCAATCGAAGCCCAGGTTCACACCAGAACATGGGCTTCTATTGGAATTCTCTGTAGCATATTATCAAGCCCATTATCGCCGCTTTAAGTGTGCAGGTGGGTCCCATAGGCCACCACTGGCTCCGATTAAGCACCACAACCATTAAACCGAAATTCTGGGAAGATGCAGCCCTCTACATTATAAAGTGAGTGAAAGTGTCTACAACTAACTTTGACAGTAGGTAATACACTGGAATAGTCCTAATTGTATATCTCCTAAAGGTACAAGTATTCTCAGCTAAACTCTATGGTACAAGGGAATCAGCTCACCCGAACACCAATCGGGGCCCCAACATAAACTATAAGACACCCCTGGGGCTTCTCTCATTGGTGTATTGTAGATTATGACAATTGTGGAGGGAGTGAGGAAAACTGTTCTTAAAACTACACCCTGTTATGAACAATAAAATAATGGAACAGTGCCTACCCCATCAACATTGACCCTGGGTAGTAGGTGAATGCCAGTGTGGAGTCAGAAGAGAGGAAGCATAAAGTTATGAGGTGGTGTCTGTCCACACCAAAATCTTTAACGATACTGTGAATGCACCAATTTTTTATATGCAGGTCTCACACATCACCAGCTCAAATAAGATTGGAATTTGGCTTAAACAGGTATGCCTTGGTAAGCAAATCAGCCTTTTCAATAAGCTGTCACAAACTGAGGCACACAAGGCACTCTGGGCTACCACCTATGGACTGAACTGGACACAAAACAAAGGTCCGCGGGGAAGTGCTATCTGATTCAAGCCCCGAGCATGCTTGGCTTAAAAACTATGTGGGACCTAACTGTTAGCCATCAAGAATTCAAAAGGGTGGCAAAAATTAGCATACAATGGGTAACAGTAATAGAAGATAAGGTCTGCTTCTCCGCAAGGAAACACAGCTGGATGACATTGGGTGCCTACAAATACTTGAAACCACAATGCTACCTAAGTGAACCTTACAATAAATTGACAAAGGCACAGTTTATGAAGCTAAGGATGGGGGTAATCTTTATCCCAACTCATTTTCCAACCTGAGAAAGGGATGAGAAACAGGCAAGGTGTCGGCTCTGCAAACAGCATAAAGAGGACATAATACATGTACTGTGCCTGTGCCCCTCCCTCCTAGAGGATAGGAGGGCCCTGTAACAAAGGGGGTGGATCGCCAAGGTCTCGAGATCCTGCAGGGAAGCCGTGCTGGCCTGCTTTGATCCATCCAATACCATTTTAAACTGTGCTCTGGTCAAATTTATTAATAGTTTTAAAGAAAGGTAGAGGCCCTGGATCACGCAGGTGAAGGGCTGAGAGGTGACTCGGTTACCAAAGTGCCTGGCACTGGGCCCCTTAAGCCACTATTGCCTGAACATACTCTCCTGAAGGCATTCCCCCCCCCCCCTTCCTGTCACAGCTAATCAGGCGCAAGCCGATACCACCTGGCTGGGGAGCGCAGGCATCTCTACTGAGCAGAAACTCCTGTTGCCGTGTCAAAGGCCATACCTCAAACCACTATTATCCATAGAGCCTTTTTAAAGCTCTATAACACAAGGCCATCTCAACCCTTTATAGCCGAACCCATAGCATTTTAATATTCGATTAGGCCCATCTTTGTGCTATGGTGCTAACTGTCCGGTTTACCCTTTCTCTCCTTATCCATGTATATTATAAGTAAGCACCATTTTATTTAAAATATGTAATCTTGGATACAATGCCTTCTTTCCAGGTCGTAAGGATTTTATTTTATTATCATCAGTTTTATGCATGTATTTTATAAAGAGGCGCAGTTTTATGAAATATGTAATTTTGGATATAATATGTTACTGATATTGCAAGGGTTTTTATTAATCAAGCAATTAAGTCTTTATATCAATATACAGATATCAGCTAAGTTATGACAGCCTATAACTTTATCTCCTACGAACAAATTCTGTGTAAATTCATCAGGACAATAAAAACCCTGTATACTCAATGTTCCTAGATACGAGAGTACGTGTTGCTCCGCTAGTGAGCCCGGAAATCTGAAAGAAAAATCTGTTTTTTTTTTTTTACATCATGACCACTGCACCATTGGGACAGTTTACACTTTTGAAAAGTGGTCCATTATGTGTCACCTATTGGCATACCAGGAGGTTCCATATTTAAACATAAGACGAAAGAGTGTAAAACCCTTGTTTCATATCCATGATTGAAAGAATGAATGAATAGTATTGTTCACAACAGATCTTCAACAAAAGACAGCTAACAGCTGTCTGTAGGTGAGATCTAAAAACAACCACCAGTGATACCCAAAAATAAGATGTAGAGATGGAGCCAAGGTAAATACATATCAAGGATGAGAAAGAGCAGAAATACATTATAACTCTCTAGGACCCTGCAATGCTTTGCATCATTTGTCAAAACCTGCAGGGGTTGCGGATTAACCATTTAGCTGGTGTAGCCCCCCCCCCCTCTCCTCAAATGGTGTCTAGTGTTTATGTACTGGTACCTTGAGGTGTTACTTACTGGTTTGTGACTTAACACATGTTCGGTGACATTTTTGAGGATATTATGCATTACGTTCTCTTTTTAGCAACAGTGGCACTGCTGGTCCCATTAGCAAAAAAATTGTTCCTTTGAGACGCTATCAAAAACTTTATTACTTCAAGGCATGCTCGCATTGGGAGACTGAGTCGGTCAATGGGTGCGGCCGCCCGTGTCTCGGTATGAGTCCTGTGATTAAGGGGTGACCACCTTTTCCTTACATAGCTTAAAAGGCCATGCCCCAGTCAATGACCTTATTTAGCTTTGTATAGTATCCATAAAAGACTCTGTGCTCTCAGGAATGGTTCCTGTCAGGCCTCCATCTTGTCCATCACCGCGAGTCGGCATCCGGTATCGCAACGCTTTGCTTGCGACAACGCACCAATGAAAAAGTACTGCTCCGACAAGAAGAAGTGAATCGCTAAACACGAGTGCCCAGAGCTAATTCAGGTTATGCCCCGTGCTGTGTGCTCTTGACCTGAATTTTTTTAAACAAAAGTGCACGTTTGAATACTAACCTTCCAAACATCTAACTTGCACATTCTTGCATCGGCATTAAAACTGTAGCTTCAGAATTTTAAACAATTAAGAGACCATAGTTCTTTTTCTACAGTTCCTTGTGTTTGTTTATTCCATGTTATGATATTGTGAACTCCGAGTAATTATCAGTGGAAAAGCATTTTGAGCCGTGGCAGATGCGGGGGCTGTGCGAGGGAGAGAGAGACCAGCGCAGGTGTCTGGAGGGCTGGTGCAAGTTGAAGAGGTGTTTGATGTACACTGGCCCTTGGTTGTGAATGGCCTTACAGCTGTGTGGATCAGCTTCTTGAATTGACATCTCTTCTGAATGGGAAGCCAGTGGAGCTTTTTGAGGAGGGGGGGGGGTTAGTGTGGGTCCGTTTGTGGACATAATGGCAACACTTTCGATGAGAGGGGTTATTAGGACTCAGGCTGACTGACACAGATAATAAGGTCTTGTATCCTGTAGGTACTCACAAAAAATAGTAAACTGTCACTACCACTTTATGTGCTAAATCCAGGACAGAAACAATAGTCCTCTGTCGTTTATAATGCGCGCTTTATGCCCCCCTCCAGGGCATGCCTAGGCCTCTGTGCACCTACTAGGTTTGTGTGATGCAAGGGCCATAATAAAAATCAGGATACCAGATATACATGCAATTGGGCTCTCAGGAAAGAAGTACATGATAGATCACATGTAGAGGTCATTACCATTTCAATAGAAAGAGTAATTATCTGCGAGGGCGAGATATTTTCAGGGACATGCCCAGAGGTTTTTTCACCCTGACAAATGTTTTTCTGGTGGTAAAACAAAGGAAAGTGCAAAGCATTTGCAAATAAAGGTGGGAAAGGCAAGGATAGAGTATGCAAGAAAAAGTTGCAGAAATGTCTACAATTACTCATGGAGATGTTTGTCAAACTGACAAAAATTGAAAAGCCCCTAAATCATAGATAGAAGTTTTCCATTCAGAGATTTTACTTTTTTTAAACTATGAATTTGGACAGTTTAAAAAAAAAAGAAAACGTTGTTTATCAACTGATTACAAATGTCTTCTTTTTCTAATGAAAGCCCACAATTCAGAAAATCAAATACATCCCTTCCATCTTTTGATAGGTATTTTTCACCCCCATCCTGAGACATGAACGACTAAGCCTGTAATTTAACTCAAAACTAAGTGCTTATTCAAAGTGATGTGATCTATTCGGCAAAGCATCATTACATTCTAAACTACTTCTGCCTAAATGAGCCCATATACTTTGCAAATACGCAGTTCTGATTTTCTGATAAGCACGTGCTTGCATTTTGGTGTGGATCGCCCATATTTGCAAGTTCTCTTGTTTTGACTAAAACTCCTTTTAAATATTCTACATAGATAGTCGCTGTTATGAAAGCCCTTTTCATATCCCTGATTTCAAAAGTTGTGTATGAGATAACTGCTTACTTAATTAGACATCGCTCAAAAGGCAAATATACCCATTGCAAACCACAAGACTCAATGCACAATTCTTTGTTCTACAGTGCTCAATGTGATTACAAATGATGAAAGAAAAATCACACAACAGTACACCGCAGTAATTCGATTCATTTTTACCCAGAGCTCATATCAATCGATATTAAGTACCCAATGATAGCACATGTTTACATTCTCACTGTTTCTGCACTTGGACTTTCTGCTTGTGTAGTCAATATATCTTTGCAAAAACATTCAAAGCTGAAAAGACAGTTGGAGTTAAGATAACTGTAGTGATGGGTTTTTATTTTTTAATGGCAAAAGCTATATTTATTGCTGTTAACTATTCATATGGACCGTCCCAGAAAAGTGATTTCAATTAGCTGAGATGCGTGTGATGAACCACCCACTTCCAGAGCGTTTTTAAGGCATGGGCAAAGTCAGAGGCGCAACTAGACCCAAATTTCGGGGGGGGGGGCTGAGCAAAAATGTCGGGGGGGGCTGAGCAAAAATTTCGGGGGGGGGCTGAACATTAAGCAAGAGGCAGAGTGGAGCTGCAGGGGCTCTTAGAAGGGGTGAAACAACAGCAAGGCCTCATTAACATGTAAATGGTCTTTTAAAGACCTGGGAAGTGCTCGGGTGCCGCTGCTTTTTTGCCCGGGAAGGTCTCTCATCCCGGGCTGCCACACACGACGGGGGGGGGGGGCTGAAGCCTTGTGAGTCCAATGGGTGTTGCGCGCCTGGGCAAAGTGGTTAAGTTCCCTAGGTCCTCGCCTTGTAAGGTACTCTCTGCATAAAGATGTGGACAGTCACACGCCCGCTGTAAAACAACGCTGTGCAGAGAACAAGATTCTTTATTAATTTGCCTATAAATGCTCAATATGTTTGCCTGGCCTGCACTGTGTTTGGACAAACTCTCAACTTAAAAATATCGGGAGACATAAATATCATACATTTAATACTGTGACACACAAATATCGTGATGCACAAATATCGTTGACAAGAATATCTTTTTTTTAGGTATGTAATATCGTTCTAAATAGTATCTCTGCTTTTAATTTGGTTTTCAATAATATAGTAGATAAAAATATGTTTTATTTACTTGAATGTGTTTTAGTTGCTATATTAAGGTTTTCTTTTACTAGTGTTTATATAAATGTTATAAAAAATTTAAAATATACTTTCTAATTTTAGGTGATTTAGAATTTTTTATTTAATTTTTACAAGTGATTTATGGTGTCGTAGCAGACTCTTGGGTTCATGGGGGATAGATTGGGAAGTTAATTAAGTTATAACTAACTATAAATTATCAAATAACTTTAGTTTAATTATACGACTGATATGTAATGTTATTTGCAGTCTGTTAGGTTTTTAGGGGTAAAGGGTGGGAAATTTATTACGTATTAATTATTTAACGATTATTTACAAATTGTTAATTAATTAATTGATTTTTAATTATGAAAAATATAGACTACTGATTTATTTTACTTATATTTTAGTAATAATCAATCAGCTATTAATTATTGTTTGTAAATGGATTATTTAAAAACATTGTATGCAGTTTCTTTTATTTATTTCAAGAAGTACATTACCAATAACAAACCGGGTGAGTGAAACAGCATCTCAGATATGCGCTAAACCAGGACTACTTACATGCAAAGGGACCATCATGAACATAAAAGAGAAAAAAAAGTAATGACCAGTCATACCTAGTCCCTTGAACATCCTCCCCTCCTCCCATGGCTAGGTATATCTATTAGGCTTCAGAATCATGTCCAACTGTCCCAGAGCCTCCTTCCTCCTTTCCAAACCTGGCTAAGAGCCTACTCCATGTTTGTAGGTGCCAATTGTACAAACCTCCATTCAATTTTCCCTCCCCTCCATTTCCTTATGGACCCCAGAAGGCAAATGTCCGGTGACATATGTGTGATGGATATAATTAAAATTTACTAATTTGAATTGGGCATTACACAACCCTTGTTTGATTAGTGTACAAACACGTTTCCATTGTGTTTCCTCCAAGGGTGCACACAGATCCACCTCCCACGCCTCCTTCAGCCGAAACTGTTATCTTAGTTTGATCTGCAATCATTGCCTTGTATAGGTGTAAAACTAATTGCCTGTTCCGACAAATTCCAGGAGCGTCCTAAACAATTCAGACGAGGCTGGGACCTCAGGGTAAATGGGCCAGATTTCTTGTGATATGGCCACTATGCTAACATATAACAAGAAATGACCCTCAGTGAGACCAAAGGTCTCCCGGGCTGTCTCAAAGGTAAAAAATGAGTAATTGGGATAAAGATCGCCTAGTGTCGAATAGCCCCCATTTCTCCAAGCACTGGTGTCCACTGCTGCAGTCAGCTGACGGAATGTTGGGGGATTCCATAAAGCAAACTGTCACGCAAATGGGACACGTCAAAGCACCATCTTCACTGCACGCTCCCACAATTAGGTACGGTAGCGGGGGAAGTCCCCTACCTCCCCATGTAGCAACTGTGGAAGTGTTGCCTCCCTCCGGTCATTCAAAGTAGATCCTTTTCCCAGTTGTCTCCTTCAGTTAACCAATAGGCTGCATGCTGTAATTGGGATGCCAAATAATACATTTACATATTAGGCAAGGCTAATCCACTATCTTCCAAGGGCAGGTGTAGAAACTCATGAGTGACCTGGCTTTGACCTCCCGCCCATACAAGCCTCGTTAGAAGAGAGTGTAATGTTTTAAAGCTTGCCCTAGGCAGTGTAGAGGCAACATGGCAAGAACATAATCTTCTCCACTGCCACACGTCCAATGAGGGATAGGGGAAGTGTGTTCCAAAAACGAACCTACCTAGTTAAGCCCTCTATCACTTGGTTAATATTGCATTGATTCTGCTCTTGTGGCATGAGCACTACCAGTATCCCCAGGTAGCAGTAGCAGTCAGTTTCCCAGCGCAATAAGAGTGCAGGTAACTAGATGGAGTTCTGTCTCGCCAGCCGGGCCAGGGGGAATATCAAAGACTTACTCATATTAATACGTAGTCCGGAAACGTCCCCAATTTATCCAGGTGCTCCATGAGCACGTGGAGCGACTCGGCCAGGGTTGTTAGATAAAAGAGCACTTGATCTACATAAAGCGAGAGTAAATGTTTGGTTCCCCACCTTTATTTCCCATCTCTCTATATCTTTCCTAAGTCTGAGAGCTAGTGGTTCCAAAGCCAGTGCGAACAACAGGTGGGACAAAGGGCAACCCTGTCACGTGCCCCTACCAATCCCCAGAGGGTCAGAGCATTGTCTACCCAACCAAACCCTAGTTATCGGCTCAGTGTATAGGAGACTCACACATTGTCTAAATCTGGGCCCAATTCCCATCGCCTCCAGGACCGCAATCATGTACCTGCAGTTCACTGTGCCGAACCCCCTGGCGAGATCAATAGAGACCAAGGCCAAATCTTCCTCCCTATCCTTTACTTCATGGATAAATGCATTAACCTTCTAATATTCATGTGCTATTCCATTTAGACATGAACCCACACTGATCTGGATGGACTAGCCTGTCAGTTTCCGAGCTCAATTAGGGTGCCAGCACTTAAAATAAGAATTTCATATCTATCATAGTGATCGGGTGGTAGGAGGACGGATCAGATGGCTCTGCAACAGGCTTTAAAATCATTGAAATAGAGCCCTCTCGCATGCAGAGGGGGATTGCTTTCTTAATTTGAGCTTCTGTGTAAACCTCAAGCAAGCAAGATGCCACTACTGAAGTGAAAGTTTGATAACATTCAGGCGCAAAGCCATCATTTCCTAGTAGTTTTTCCGTTGGTAGTGATCCAATAGCTGCTTGGACCTCCACAAGGGTGAGATCAGCATTGAGCTCCTGTCTCACCAAATACCCTATCTGTGGGTTTTGAATTTCTGCCAAATAGCCCGAAAGGCGGCCACTTGGCATACACCCCATCCAAATACCTCCGAAAGACTTCTAAAATGTCATACTGGGATCGTGTGTCACCACCATGGGGGTCTGTAAGATGAAGAACAGTGTCTCTGGGAGTCTTCCACTGAAGAAACCAGGCCAATAGCCTGCCAACACTATCTCCCTCTCAGTGAAGTAGTTGTCTGTATGATTTTAGTGTGACGCGCTCCAGTCTGTCTCGTGTCTCGGTCAACGGCCTCAGAAGCTCCATTTCCCGAGCATGTCTACCCCCATGAACGTCTCTCCACTGCAGCCAACTCTTCATCTTTATGGAGGGGATCTGTGTGTAGGGCACACCGCACCCCACAGGAAATACCCAAACATGCATCCCTCAAGAGTGCCTTCAGTGCCTCCCATTCCGTAGCTCTGCTCTGACTAGTTGTCCAGTTGTGTTCAATACAGCCGGTCAAGGATTCTGCTATGCTGTCGTCCCTACCTACTTGGTCCTGCAACTGGTGTGTGATCAGATAAGTAACATGTGAAGTAGACTAACCCCTGCATCCTGGGGACCATGTGCTGTGTTACAAGTATGCGGTCTAATCTGCTGAAGGTGCAATGTGTGGGGGAGTGGCAGGTGTATTTGCTTCTCCCCAGATGAGTTTCCCTGCAAATATCACTGAACCCCATGTGTGACTTGGCATCAATGAGACCAGTTGTCACTCACAAATCTCAGGCAAAACCTAAAAAACAAACTACCCCTCTCCAGCCCTCCCAAGGACAACCATAGTACTAAAATTTGACTATTGTAGCCCACCAACTGTCATATCAGGACAAGTACAACTACCCAGGTGGCCCAATAAGGATCTAATAACTAAAGTGAAACAATACGTACAAACGCCTACCCCCCTTGAGCTCCCCCCAGGCAGGAGGCGCAAAAAGTATCCCAATTGAATGTACACTAGGCATAAACAGCTTTACATGGTTTCATACATCGTCCTTTATGCTGAGTGTCCACACATGTAGGCACAACCGGAAGCCAACAATTACCTGTACCAATAAAGCAATAGTTAGGATAAAACATTAGTCACATCAGCCAGATTTGGGAAGCTTCATTATCCAAGGATGAAATGTCCAGGCCGAGTAAACAAGCAATCCTCTTAGAGGAGCATCTAAGGTTAGGTCTGCAATGCAATTTATTCAAGACTTGCCCCTCCCCATCCGTGAGAAGAGCGGTGTCCGGTACGATCTCTATCAGCGGGATAGGAGGCTCAGAGACAATGTATACAGATGAGGCCCTCTCAGGAGACAGTTCCCCTCCCCCAGGGTAAGCCGGAACTGTCAATTGCATCAACCCATCTTCACCTATGCATACCCTGTCAGTGCCTACAGGAGACAAATTTGGATTTGTGAGTGCCACTATGTGTTCACGCAGTGGACCTCTAGAGAGTGTGCCCCAATTTCGACAAGGGTTTGTGGTACCACTTGAAGTCAAATCACCTTTTCTAACCTCTATCTATTCCCAGACATTTCAGTTTTATCAAAAAAGTGGGCTTTAGCATTGTGTATGACTTTCAATTTAGCCAGGTATAGCCAAAATGTATCTCAACTCCATTGCTGTGAGTTTTTGTTTGGCAGAGATAAAAGACTTGCGTTGTTCCTGAACCAGCTTGGTATAATCTGGGACGACAGCTATGGTACAGTACTCAAATTGAAGAACCTCCTGTTCCCTAGCTGCCTCCAAGATGCAATCCCTGTCCCAGTCATTGAGGACTTTAGCAATGATGGTCCTAGCAGGGGCACTGGGCCGACGTGGGGAAACCAGTGCCCTGCGAGTTCGCTCAATGACGAAAAAGTCTGACAGTCCTTTTGTTGTCAAGGATGATCTAATCTAGTCCTCCAAGAACCGTTCAGTAGATGATCCCTCTTCCTTCTCTGGGAAGCCTAAAACACAAATATTGCTGTGGTGTGAGCGGCCCACCACATCCTTTGCTCTCCTACCCAAATCCTCAACTGTGATAGTCATTGTGGCCAGCTGCCTCTTCAAGTGCACCACCTCTCCCTGCAGGGCTTCAATGTTGGGCTCCGCATGGCACACCTCATCCGAAACCTATTGTAGATCAGCTTTTGTCAAATTGACATCAATCAATACAGTCTCTATCTTATGCTCTAGTACCATGCAAATTCCCTGAATAGATACAAGGATGTCTGATCTCGATGGTTCAGAGGGCTGTTAACTCAATTCGGCCACTTCCGTATCACACGATTGCCTTGTTATCCTATGGGGTCGCTGTCTTGGTGTGATGTATTTCTTGATGGGATTCCTCGCTTGGGAACATGAGGAATGATCTTTGCCCATGGTTATCATTGGTGTGCTGCTCGTGCCGCACACCAGTGCACAAATTCCTGTGCCAAACGTATGTCTCAACTAAGGGAGCCAAGGTACAGAAGCGAGGTGCAAAACAGTGGTCTAAACACACCAGGATGCCCTTGCTGTCTATATTCCTCTACCAAGCTATTATTAAATCCTCATCAGTGTCCATTAGTGTGTGACCATGGGCCTCAGGAGAGTCTGGGCGCAGAGAGGCAGACCAGCACAGCAGTCCCCAGCAGACCCCCACCCAGCAGAAATAACAAGGATCCACAGCCCCAGTCTCTGTTCGTTTAGCATCCTGAAGGTATGTGATGCTGACCTTGGGTATCAGCAAGGGCAGGCAGCTCATTTCATTTGAAATGCTACTGGGTCAGTGTGTAGAGAGAGTCCTCCAGAGTTGAGATCCCCCGGTGACGTGTCACAGGCAGCCGTGTGTCACGTGCTCTGCCCCTCCAGTCCCCAAAGGAGTAGTGCCAGGGCTCGCCCTGTTGAAGGCACAATGACAGGCAACATAAAGGCATGGGCCCGTGAGATTGAACGCAGGGCCCTCTCTCTGCAGTGGCACACACATAATGGGAAAAGGAATGCCCATCCCGCCCGGGGTCTGTATCTGCTGACAGGCCCACGTGGCCCCCCCAAAGGCCCAACCAGCAGGAGGAAGGACTGCACCGCTCTGGGGCAATGTCCATCGTCATAGCTACCGGAGCTCCCTACAAAACTGGCCAGGGGCCGCGAAGCAGCCAGGCAGTGATGACCCCGTAGAGATTGCTCCAGGTCTTTAGGCAAGGCCCTCTTCCTCTGGATCCTCTGAACGGGGAACACCACTGGCCGGGGTATCCAGCCTCTCACCTTGTTTGCCCGGTGCAATGCTAATTGGACAGCCAGCTCCCTTTCACCTCTGGTTATGGCATCACAGGGGCTCCCTGCCCTGCAGCTCATCTCCGAGAGATCCCTGAAGCAGGGTCCAATCTGGGACACCTCTCACTCGAGTGTGGCTCTCACACCAATTAGGATGTCAGGGGGCATTATCCCTGCGGTGCCCCGCAGAATCAGAGCCTGCACCCCAGGGTCAGGTTGCCTCCTTGCCACAGTCGACAGCAAGGTCTATCCCAGACCCCGCTCCCCGGCAGCAACACCGTAGAACAGTCACTAATCAGCTGGCGTCCTAGGCCTAGTTAAGCCATGGCTTCAAAAGTCTCCGCAATGCCAGGTGCAATAGGGAATCAGGTGCAGGTTTCTCCTTTGTATAAGTTCATAAGGCTATAGGATGCCAAGGTTTACCATTAAAAGCAGTATAATTCAGGATACAAGGGGAAATGTCCCTTGGCTGGGTGAGAGCTCCGTAGCTCACGTCCCGACAGCCATGTTGCTCGGCCACGCCCCGTTCAGTTTCCAAATTGATTATTTAATTGAATTTTGAATATGTAAATTATAGAAAACCTATTTATTGTAATAATTTTTTGTTGCCGGCTGCTAGGTTTGTAGTGCTATAGGTTGCGATGGGAATGAAGGAATAATTAATTGACTATTAATTATTAATTGCTGATTAATGATTTAATTGATTCTAAATATGTAAATTATGGAATACTTTTTTAAATTATATTTTAGGTGCAGACTGCTAGGTTTGTAGGTGTATAGGATGGGAAGTTCATTAATTAGTAATTGAATGACAATTATTTAGAAATTCTTAATTATTTTATTGAATAGTAATTATGTACAAGGATTAATTGTTTTCATTTTTTCATATTACATATACATATATATTTCATTTCATAATTTAAATAATAAGAGTTTAGTATTTTCTCAACATCCACTATGTTACTTACATATGTAATGTGTTCAAAATGAAGTACTTTCACATACCTTTGTTTAGACTGCAGTTGGAATAGTAAGATTAACCTCTTTGCAGTTCAACACTTTCCCTACTATTGCACTGTTTGGAGTTGGAATAGTAAATTTAATCCCTCTGAAAATCGAAATGCTTTCCCTGTTGTTTCAGAGACTAGAGTGTGAACAGTACCTTTTCCACCCCAAAGTCCAACCCTCTCCCCACTGGTGTGCTCTTTAAAGCAGAAACAGTATATTTTACACTCCAAAAGCCAATGATTTCCCTACGGGTGTCCTGTTTGGAGTGGGGATAGTAAGTTTAACCCCACCAAAGTCCACTGTCTTTCCTACTGTTGCACAGATTGGAGTGGCAATAGCGAATTTTACCCCTCTGAAGTCCAGCACTTTCCCTACTGTTGCTTTGTTTTGCTGTTGCGCTGTTTAAAGTGGGAATAGTAAATGTAACCCCTTCGAAACAATGTTTTCCCTGCTGTTGCACAGACTGGAGTGGTAATAGTAAATTTTACCACTCTGAAGTAAAACACTTTCCCTACTGTTGTGTTGTTTGGAGTGGGAATAGTACATTGAATGCCTCTGAAATCCAATATTTGCCCTGCTGTTGCACAGACTGAAGAGGGACTAGTAAATGTAACCCTACTGAAGTGCAACACTTTCCCTACTGTTGTTTACACTGGAGGGGGAATAGTAAATTTCACCCCTCCGAAGTTTAAAGCTGTCATTATTGTTTCTTTGATTGGAGGGGTTAAATTTACTATACCCACTCCAAAGTCCAACAATTTCACTACTATTGCACTAACTGTAGTATGAATAGTAAATTTAACTGCTCCAAAGACCAACACTTCTCCTACTATTTTAAGGACTTGAGTTGGAACAGTAAATATAACCTCTTCGAAGTCCAACACTGTCCCTGATGTTGCATAAACTATAGTTATTCTTAGACTAAAATAGTTTACATAATAGTGGTGAAATAGATTTTATAGCGCTTTATTTTATTTTATTTTACGTATGGTTTAATGTGTTTGTAATATATATACATATATTTTCCGGCTGAAAAAACAAAGGTTACAAGGATGTTATAGTTAGCTTCAGATTTTACACACACAAAAAATAGAAATTCAGTAGTTATAGCTATACTTATCTCAAACCATAACTTGTGCCCTAAGATAACTTATGCATAGTTTTCTCATTAATCATTTTATTGCAAGTGTTGCATTGATATTATGAATGTTGTCATAGAAGATGTCATGACTGATGTAATATGTAGGGTAATTGGCAATGCATGGTGAGTGCATGAGTTATAGTTTATTGAGATAAGTATAACTATATACACATATATAAGTATAACTATATGACCCACCTCCCTGGACCAGTTTGGCCACATTGGCCCCATCACCTGGGGCCTGGCAAATTAGTAATGCAGAGGGGTGGTGGGGGCCCCCTTCACAGGCTGATTTCAGCTCCAGGGGTCCTATTCCCTGGTGCCCAACCAATAAAGGGTGGGTGCTTTACAGCACCCACCATATCCTTGTTGGCAGCTGCGGGGGGATCCCCAAGGCCCACACATTCCCAGTCAGCTCCTCACCTCCAGCTGGAGTCAGCGTTCTTCCTCTCACGGGGAGCAGCAAAAATGCTGCTCCCTGCGGGTAAGAGCAATTTTTTCATTTGTTTCCTTGTCCTCTTCAATGTGGGCAGGGAAACGGATGAAAAATTTGCTCCCAGCAGGCGGATGCCTTTTTAATGCTTCTGTCTGCTCGAAGTGGACTTAGGCCCTGATTATGAGTTTTTGTTGGAGCGGTGGCACGGTGGTGCAAACCAACGTGATACCACTCTGCCAAAGGTCACGCCACCCGCCCGCTAGATTACGACTTTTTAGAAGTCTGGTAGGCGGGCGGCATGGCGATCCCATGGCAGTGCCTCTTTTCAAGGCAGCGGTGCCATTAATAAAGGCACCGCAATGGGACCACTCTACAAGGTTCCTGCACAGCATGGTCTCAAAAGTCCATCCCATGCAGGAATCTATGTGCTTGCACACAAGGGTGCACATGGTATGCTCCCCTATGTGCCTCCGCATATGTTTGAGGCACAGGGGGGCCCTGTAGGTCCCACCGTGTTTTCCCTCAGCTAGGCTTTTCATGGCAGTGGACCCACCATGAAAAGCCTGTCTGAGAGGAAACTCATAATATGCTTGGCCGCGGCCGACAAAGCATATTCCGGTCTCTGTCTGCTACTCCTACGCCAAGGAACGGCGCTTCACTGGTGGGGCCAGTGGTCCCACTGCCCAATTTGTAATTGGGCTGTTGGACTGCCCAGTGTGGCAGTGGCTGGATCCGCCGGCCACCACGAGTGTGGTGACAGGGACGTTATAGTTAGGCTCATATTTCACTTGTACAAACCTAGAGAAATTCAACAGTTATAGTTAGCTGAGCTAACTATAACTTATGGCTCCACAATGCACTGCCAATGCTTTCACATATTACATCACTCATGACATGGTCCGTGACATCACCGATGGTATCTCAAATGACATCACTGATGACATCAATGATGATGTCATCCAGGCATTGTGAGCATTTTCTAAAAGTTACTGAGTGTTTAATATATATATACTAAGGTAAGTGGCTGAGGAAGTGCCTGTATTGGTGAGTGAGTGGGAGTGTCATTGGTGTATAGAAGAGTGAGTGGGTATGTGAGAGACAATACACATAAGTGAGTGGGTGTGTGAGTATCTTTATGGGTGAGTGAGTGAGTGCGCAAGTGTCTGCAATGGTGAATGAGAGGGTGAAGGAGTGGCTGTATGGGTGAATGTGTGGGTGTGTCAGTGGCTGTAAATGGTGAAGGAAAGGGAGCATGAGTGGCTGAATGGGTGACTGAGCAGGTGCATAAGTGTCTGTGTGGGTGAGTTCAGGGTACATAAGAAGGGATAGCTTAAGGATTTTGGGGGCCCTGGGCCAAACCAATTTGTGGGGCCCCTTTTCAGACCAACATTCAATTTATGATCCAGTTTCACCTCTTCCATGCACTCTTTGGCCAGGTCACTGACAGTGCACAGGCACACTGGTCCAAATTCTAAATGTGTTTACATCTAATATTCAGGGACCAAGGGTGTTTTCAATATTGTAATACAGCAGCAGTTCACTAATATTACTGCAAATAATCTCTATGACACCCTCTCATTTCCCATATGTGAGGTCCAGTTTTGATCTAAAAGAACTTTCGTGGATTTTGCATGAGTCAAAAACATAACATTTATCTGCAAAATGTCTATTATAGACACTCACACTTCACCCACATTAAAAATAAATTAATCAAAAACAGTATTTAAAACAATATGTTTAAGAATGATTTAAGGTCATGAGGGCAAGACTCTCTGTAGAACGAGCTGGCTCTGTCAGGGGGCCCCCTGAAAAGCTGGGTCCCTGGGCCAGAGCCCACTTTGCCCATGCCTTAAAATGTCTCTCTACATGAGTGGCTCTATGGGTGCATGAATGGATGTGAAAGTGGGTGTATGGCTGAGTGAGTGGATGTGTCAGTGGTGGTATGGGTGTGCGAGTGACTGTATCGGTGAGTGAGTGTGAGCGAGGTTGTAAGGGACAGTATGTACTTGTCTCATTTACTGTATAGGTGAGTGACTACATGTTTTACTATATGTATGAGCAAGTGAGTAGGTGTGTGAGTAACTGTATGGGTGAGTGAGTGGCTGTGTGAGTGACTGTATGGGTAAGTGAGTAGGTGCATGAGTTGCTGTATTAGTGACTGATTCAGTGTGTGAGTGGCTGTATGGATGTATGAGTGGGTGTGTAAGTGTCTGTATGACTGAATGTGTGAGTGGCTGTATTGGTCAGTGAGTAGGTGCATGAGTAGCTGTATATGTGAGTTAGCGGTTGTGATAGTGTCTATATGGGTAAGTTGATGAGTGAGTGGCTCTATGGATCAGTGCATGGGTTTGTGAGTGTTTGTATGGGGCTGTGAATGGGTGTGTCAGTGGTTGTGTGGGAGTGGGTGCATGGAACATATGGGGTGTAATTGGGTGTATGAGTGGCTCTGTAAATGATGACATGAGTGATGTCATTTGAGATGTTATCAGTGATGTCGCTGACCATGTCATGAGTGATGTAATATGTGAGGTCACAAGCAGTGCATTGCGCGGGCATAAGTTATAGTTAGCTCGGCTAACTATAACTGCTAAATGTATCTGTTTATTTTTTTTAAGTGAAATGTGAGCCTAACTATAATGTCCCTGTAACCTTTGTTTTTTTCTGTTACTTTCTATGTTTAAAATAAAATTCTATTGCCTAACTATAATGTCCCTTTGATTGTTTCTAAGGATTTCAATTTTTTTTTAATATTTTATTTCCTAACTGTAACCTGTTGAGGTTTATTTTCTGTGAAATGAGCATCATACCAGAATGAATCCAGCCTCATGTATTTATCCAAGAAGAGACCACTGTTTTGTGCAACACCTTTACCTTACTGGAGTACTTTCTACTGGCTAATTAATATGTGCAACTTCATTGGGTAAATCTATAGTGCATCTCTTACACTATAACTGCGTAAAAGACGTGGAGAAAATGTCCCCAGTGACTTTGTGTGTCTGTAACTTTGCCAATGTGATTATTCCTTGAGTGTCTTCACCAGATAGCTTTACAATTGTGGAACTGCAGAGAAAACACACTTGGATGGTTTGTACTTTGCGTAAGTAAGTGCTTCTTTGTTTGGTGGAGATGCAATCATATCACTAGGCATGAGGAATGTATCTCCAAAATGGGTAGGAAATGTGTTGGGGGATTATTTTAGCAAGCTGTCCATTTTCCTAGGAAAAAGACGTGAAGACATTGCATACCGCAATGTATATGGGTCGGGTTTTTAGGCAAGTTTAGTTTACATACTTGTACTTTGAAAAAGTTTAGAACATGATCTCTGGTCTCACTAGCAAATGTCAAGAAATATCACCCTTATCACAGATACTATATGACATTTGGGGCTTGAGAAAAGCAAGCATGCAAACACCTCCGTCAAGGATTACAGATAGATTTTTACAGTTGAAATGCAGAGAAAATACACTTTCTTTGCTTTGGACATGCACATGATATTAGGGTGATTAGTACTTTACAGAAATGGGACTTGAACTTGGGCACCTGCTTTGATTCTATCTGTAAGTGCCTCCTATTGAGGTTTCATTTCTGTTAAATGAGCATTGTGGCAGAATGAATCCTGCCCTGCGTATTTATTCAAGATGCCACCATTTTGTGCAACACTTCTAACCAATTGGAATACCGTCTATTGGCTAATTAGTAAGTGCTGTGTAAAGGACAGAGAGGAAACATCTCCAGTGACCTTAAGTTTCTGTAACTCTGCCAATATCATTGTTGCTTGAGCGCCTCCAACAGATAACTTTAAAAGGTGGCTTAGGGCATTTTTAGGTCTCAGTTCTAGACAGCGTGCATGTGCTGTCTCGATCTGAGACATGCTGTATCTACTTCTGTATAAAGAACAAAACAAGTGCCAATACTGTATGTGTTTTCACCTCGAGTTTACGTAGTGAACTGAATTAAACAAGAACACTAGCCACAACTTTGTCGTTGAATTTAATCAAAAAAGTGTTTGCTATTTTATAAACACTGCATTTTTTGTTTTTTGTTAAGGTTAAATAAAGTACGCTCATTACAATACAAAAATACATTACAACATTAATGACAATACTGACAATACAAATACATTTGTTACAATTTAGACACCTGTGCACAAAGAAGAGATTTGTTCTACCTAACATACAAACAGACAACACATTCAAATCACATTATATACAATCTATATACAGGCCATCAGTATATCGCAATTGACATAGTCATGAATTAATTCACTGTTTACTTTAAACAAAGATTGGCCCGAAGCGGAGAGAGGTCTACGCGTTTCGAATCCCACTGAGTGCTGGGATTCTCATCAGGACCAACATGTGGCTGTGAACCAAAAAACAGAAAGAGTTTTAAATAATAGTGACCCAACTCTAATGTGTCAAAGCTGCATGAGTTTGTTAAAAAGGCTCTTACCTAACAATGAGGAAAGCCAACTTATTCTCTAAGGTGTTGCGTCTTCAAACAGAAACCTAAATGGAATCAGGACCAAAGGCGAGTCAGTTTCTATATCTATATTGCTACAACCAAACACAGAAGGAGCCCAACAGACAGAGAAAACACACCTTGTTTAAAAATGTTGTAATGAGCCGAGGATCTGGGCCAGAACGATTCTTTTGTCTTTATAATTTGTATATAACTCGACAGCCGCTCCAACACGACAAGCGCGTTATCTGAAAAGCCGAAAACGCTGAGTGTAAGTACGCGCAGCATGGTCTTAAATGAAAACAATCATTACTTGAAGCTCATCTGCTTACCTCGGTGCAGAGCGCGAGCAGCCAAGCAATTTCCGTAGTATAGCGGAGGGACGAATCAATCGCGGCGTCCGTTTTACTCTGTGAAGACAGACGAATACAGTGGTCTTTTAGACATCGGTCCGCGAGTGAAGCGTGGGTTTACCAGGCAGTTGTTGTAGAGAGGTCAACGACCTATTTACCTGCGGGAGCGTCGGTGTTCGTGTTCTAATTTTGCGGTGGCTGGCCTCAGAGTTGCTGCAAGCTGGAAGTGGCCATTGCCAACAGCCGTATTTACGCATTTCCTTCTCACGTGAACAGGACTCTAGGTGACATGGGAGTTGTAGTTTTTTGGACACGATCGGGTTAGCAGTGGTTGTTTCTTTTTTGGTGATGCGACCTGGTGGATGATTTGTTGGAGTATTCAAAGGGTCCTGAAAAAGTTTTTTTCAATTCCACGCGGCGGGTAAAATGCAAATGAAATAGCATGTGTAGGTGTTTCAAACACCCATTGCAGTTGGACCCAGTCAATCCGTCCTTTATTCTTGTGTGGGAAAGGCCTTAGTTCATAATTTGTAAATTTCCGAGAGTTCATTTAATCCATCAATGGACGTATTGAATTTAATTATCAACATTGCTTCTCTCTTCAATAGTTTGGCGTCCAAGTCGCCGCCTCGTAGGTCACGCTCCACTTTGGAAATAACTGTCCATTTTAGTTCCTGTTCTGTGTGATTGTTCAAATGCCAGTGGTTCACCAATGGCGCATTTTGTACTTTTTTACGGATCCTTGATTTATGTTGTTGGATGCGAATCCGTACTTCCTGATTGGTCTTGCCGATATAGAGTTTGTCACATGGACAACGGATGCCATATACTACAAATTTTGATTTGCAGTTTGAAAAGGTCTCGTGTTTCCAGTGTTGGCCTTTGTGGGAAAACAAATTGCTTTCCATAGTGGAGTCACAACAGACACATGTTCCACATTTACGATGTCCTTGTATTGGTGGGAGGCATAGCATACTTCGTAAATCAGACTCTTTAGTTCTTGGTAATGCTGCCCGTATTATCTGATTGGCGATACTTTTGTCCTTTTTAAAGGCAAATAAGGGAACTTCATTTAATGTTGTGTCCAAGTGTTTTACTAAATGCCAATTCTGTTTTATGGTCTTTTTGAACCAATTTGACGTTGGACAAAATGTGGAAACACATACTATTCTGTCGGACGTCGGTTTCTTGCGTCTCTCAAGTAAAGTTTCACGAGGTGTCCACCATGCTCGTTTAATAGCTCTTTTCAAGAGCTTTTTTGGATATCCTCTAGCTAAAAGATTTTCTTTCAGTCTTTCTGCATGGGAGAAATATTCATCTTTAAATGAACAATTTCTTCGTATGCGTAAAAATTGCCCATAGGGCAAATTTTCTCGTAAACTGCGCGGGTGGTTGCTTGAGAAATGCAACGCTTTGTTTCGGTCTGTCTCTTTTTTGTACAATGTGGTCATGAGGCGTCCATTTGTTGGATATACTTCAACGTACTGAATTGTATGTCTGGTGTTCTATTGTTGAGCCAATTGAAAAATGCTTCTAGATGAAAAACAGCTAGAAGCATTTTTCAATTGGCTCAACAATAGAACACCAGACATACAATTCAGTATGAATTCCTCTAAAACCAAAATGGCATTTTTGGACGTTGAAGTATATCCAACAAATGGACGCCTCATGACCACATTGTACAAAAAAGAGACAGACCGAAACAAAGCGTTGCATTTCTCAAGCAACCACCCGCGCAGTTTACGAGAAAATTTGCCCTATGGGCAATTTTTACGCATACGAAGAAATTGTTCATTTAAAGATGAATATTTCTCCCATGCAACAAGACTGAAAGAAAATCTTTTAGCTAGAGGATATCCAAAAAAGCTCTTGAAAAGAGCTATTAAACGAGCATGGTGGACACCTCGTGAAACTTTACTTGAGAGACGCAAGAAACCGACGTCCGACAGAATAGTATGTGTTTCCACATTTTGTCCAACGTCAAATTGGTTCAAAAAGACCATAAAACAGAATTGGCATTTAGTAAAACACTTGGACACAACATTAAATGAAGTTCCCTTATTTGCCTTTAAAAAGGACAAAAGTATCGCCAATCAGATAATACGGGCAGCATTACCAAGAACTAAAGAGTCTGATTTAAGAAGTATGCTATGCCTCCCACCAATACAAGGACATCGTAAATGTGGAACATGTGTCTGTTGTGACTCCACTATGGAAAGCAATTTGTTTTCCCACAAAGGCCAACACTGGAAACACGAGACCTTTTCAAACTGCAAATCAAAATTTGTAGTATATGGCATCCGTTGTCCATGTGACAAACTCTATATCGGCAAGACCAATCAGGAAGTACGGATTCGCATCCAACAACATAAATCAAGGATCCGTAAAAAAGTACAAAATGCGCCATTGGTGAACCACTGGCATTTGAACAATCACACAGAACAGGAACTAAAATGGACAGTTATTTCCAAAGTGGAGCGTGACCTACGAGGCGGCGACTTGGACGCCAAACTATTGAAGAGAGAAGCAATGTTGATAATTAAATTCAATACGTCCATTGATGGATTAAATGAACTCTCGGAAATTTACAAATTATGAACTAAGGCCTTTCCCACACAAGAATAAAGGACGGATTGACTGGGTCCAACTGCAATGGGTGTTTGAAACACCTACACATGCTATTTCATTTGCATTTTACCCGCCGCGTGGAATTGAAAAAAACTTTTTCAGGACCCTTTGAATACTCCAACAAATCATCCACCAGGTCGCATCACCAAAAAAGAAACAACCACTGCTAACCCGATCGTGTCCAAAAAACTACAACTCCCATGTCACCTAGAGTCCTGTTCACGTGAGAAGGAAATGCGTAAATACGGCTGTTGGCAATGGCCACTTCCAGCTTGCAGCAACTCTGAGGCCAGCCACCGCAAAATTAGAACACGAACACCGACGCTCCCGCAGGTAAATAGGTCGTTGACCTCTCTACAACAACTGCCTGCTAAACCCACGCTTCACTCGCGGACCGATGTCTAAAAGACCACTGTATTCGTCTGTCTTCACAGAGTAAAACGGACGCCGCGATTGATTCGTCCCTCCGCTATACTACGGAAATTGCTTGGCTGCTCGCGCTCTGCACCGAGGTAAGCAGATGAGCTTCAAGTAATGATTGTTTTCATTTAAGACCATGCTGCGCGTACTTACACTCAGCGTTTTCGGCTTTTCAGATAACGCGCTTGTCGTGTTGGAGCGGCTGTCGAGTTATATACAAATTATAAAGACAAAAGAATCGTTCTGGCCCAGATCCTCGGCTCATTACAACATTTTTAAACAAGGTGTGTTTTCTCTGTCTGTTGGGCTCCTTCTGTGTTTGGTTGTAGCAATATAGATATAGAAACTGACTCGCCTTTGGTCCTGATTCCATTTAGGTTTCTGTTTGAAGACGCAACACCTTAGAGAATAAGTTGGCTTTCCTCATTGTTAGGTAAGAGCCTTTTTAACAAACTCATGCAGCTTTGACACATTAGAGTTGGGTCACTATTATTTAAAACTCTTTCTGTTTTTTGGTTCACAGCCACATGTTGGTCCTGATGAGAATCCCAGCACTCAGTGGGATTCGAAACGCGTAGACCTCTCTCCGCTTCGGGCCAATCTTTGTTTAAAGTAAACAGTGAATTAATTCATGACTATGTCAATTGCGATATACTGATGGCCTGTATATAGATTGTATATAATGTGATTTGAATGTGTTGTCTGTTTGTATGTTAGGTAGAACAAATCTCTTCTTTGTGCACAGGTGTCTAAATTGTAACAAATGTATTTGTATTGTCAGTATTGTCATTAATGTTGTAATGTATTTTTGTATTGTAATGAGCGTACTTTATTTAACCTTAACAAAAAACAAAAAATGCAGTGTTTATAAAATAGCAAACACTTTTTTGATTAAATTCAACGACAAAGTTGTGGCTAGTGTTCTTGTTTAATTCAGTTCACTACGTAAACTCGAGGTGAAAACACATACAGTATTGGCACTTGTTTTGTTCTTTTTATTAGCTTTGGTTTGGCCGTGCTGCTACTTGAGCCAGAACCCTCCTTGCTTTTTGAGGTATCTACTTCTGGGCTTACAGCCCTGCCCACAGGCTACTCATTTGCTGGCATCACCGTCTCTCCATTTTTAGGTTTCCATATTTGTGAAGGTCATTCCTACCAAATGCCTCTTTCATTTTTTATCACTCCCCGAGTGCCCCGCCTAACTACATTTTCAGCATACGCAGTGGCCATTTTAATCCATTTCAGGACTACTTTTCAATTTTTTAAAACAGGTGACCGGTCCATAATATGTTAGGACTTCTGGTGTGTTCATTAAAAATGAGTGCCATTTTACTTTTAAACTAATGGTCACCACCTTGCACTAAAGTCCATCAGGGGCATACGTGTTGAAGTTAGCAAGACCCTTACTGATTAAGGCAAATGCATTTTTCAGGTGTCCAACATATGCACTTTATAAGTTTCTTTAAAGAGACCAACACATCTGATTTGAAACATGATACTGCCTTGCAGGAACCGAAAAGAGCGAACTGTCATTTGGGTTATGGAGCTTGGTAGTTAGGAAAATGATGTGGTATAGTGGCTAAATTGTTTGAGTGCAGGAATCTAGGGTTGTGATCCTATTTTTCTTATTTGACCACTCTTGTGACCTTAGACTAATCCCTTGTGATTACTTTTAGCATGTTACATAAATCACTAAACATGAACACTACTATCAGTTCAGCTGTTAATTTGAGGCAGGCGCGATAGCTCCATGCTGCAATCCCAGTGCCTTGTTTACCAATTAGTCATGCATTTGTGTCTCCACAGCAGTGGTGCTCTGATTATACAATGTGTGATCTGTTCAAGCGGGCTTATGTATACACCTGCCTTTCCATCCTTGTCCAGTCCCAAAAGCAGCATTTCCCACTTGAGAGGAAGCACTAGAACACCGCACCATGAGTAGTACATTTATCGTGCAGGTTTGAATACTGACAGGCTTATTCTTGATTCCCTTTAAATGCTTCAGACTAAATTGAGCAGTGCTAAGAGTCTTTGCAGACAAAGCATTCTTTTCTAACATTAAAAATTTCCACCCATTTTGCATGGTCCCCCCCAACAAATATTCTAATTCTGAAAGCCTCCTCCGCAGCCAAATGTTTACTGGTTCCCTGGACTGTCTATCTATCAGGCCAACCTCAGCCAGTACAGACATCCGCATTTATTTTGCCTTGCTGCCAAGGCAATTTACCTCAAAGTGCTAAAACGTGTGCTCTTATAACATGCACTTATATATAGATTTTTCAGACTGAAAGATATTTTTGCGATCCAATTAAAATACGGCATCTCGGTTGAGTAGCTCTTTATTTGGAGATGCGATAAAGAGTGCGACTCCAAACACAGTTACAAGCTCTTTTGTGGTTCTTACGAGACATACAGTGCACAATAAATGGATGCCAAGAATTGTTTCCCATTATCTTTTTTTGAATGCCAGACACAGAATGTCCATTAAAATAGAACTCCTGATGCAGTGAAGTCAGGAATAAATAGTTTGCCTCATAATTGTTGTTTACTAAGCGGGGCAGCTCCTCTCCTCAAGCCGAATTCATCCCCGCGGACCCCATCCCCCAGGGCCCGGCCTTGTCACCTAGGTGCCCCCATGGCACCCAGTGTGCAATGGGACTGCGGGTGGAGGTTCACAGCCCCTGTGGGCTGAGCCTCCTGCGCGAGCCAACATTGCTGTGACAGGCAGAGGGCTGCTAAAAGGCAGCTTCCTGTCTATCAGAGCAAATGTTTTCATCTGTTTGCCTGCACACATATTTGCATGCAGGGAAACAGATGAAAACTCTGCTTTCTGCAAGCCTGAGCTGTTTGACAGCTCCGGCTGGCAGAAAGTAACAGCTCTGGCTTGCAGAAAGCAGTGTTATGTTAGCTTTTGGTTACCAAGCAAAAGCAAACAGCTACCTCCCGAATGTGGGCACCTCGGGAGGTAGCATGAGCAGTTCCTCGAGGGTGGCAGTCCCCAGCTCCACAAAGGGGGCCCCATACAATTTAGCCCCAGGAAGGTGTTGGTCCAGTGGGTCCGCCCGCATATATATTTTTGCCTGCCACAGGGAGGTTGTGTTTCCTGGGTCTGGGGGAGGTCACGCAGGCCCCCCTCATTATTTTATTATGATTTGCCCTGGAGAAGTGGCAGTCCCTGGGGAGGGGCCCACATTCATAAAAACCAATGCCCCAGGGAGGTGACGGCTCACGGGCCTTCCTAAGCCCTAGTAGGGAGGCCCTGTGGCCCCCCTTCCTATTTCACTGGCATGCCCCCGGAACCTGGCCCACCCAGGGGATAATTAAAAACACTCTTGTTTTTGTTTTTTTAATTACCGTGAATTCGCAAATATCGTGTTTTTTGGGCCTGTCAAGGTCCCACTGGGACATCAGGACCAACTTTATAGGGTTAGGGTATTCCTAACCCGCCCCCTTTTATTTTTTAAAAACTTTTTCGGGGGGACTCGGCTGAGTCCCAAGATGGCTTCCAACACTTCCTGGTTGAAGTGTTGGTAGCCAATCAGAGCTCTGCATTTCCTTGCCTGAGCTTGTTATTTTTCAAAGTCATCACAGCCACAGATATTACTTACTGTATTTTGTTAAATTTCTCAACAGCTACTTAACGGATTTCCACCAAATAACAAAAAGCCTAATCTGCATAACCAAATGTACCTTTCTGCCAAATTTGGTTGGTTCGGCTGCAGGCATCTCTAAAGGTCCTATGGAATTTAACATAGGAAAAACTTTTTTTGACACCCCTTTTTCTGAACGTGCACGGGGCTGCTGTGGTTCTACCCGCTGCATTGGAGGCGAGGTTGCTGAACTGCCCCGGAGCCCAGTGGGTGTGAGCGGCTGACATGCTGAACTACCCCGGAGCCCTCTAAGTGTGACCGCCCGCACTGCCAAACGGCCCCGGAGCCCTCTCGGTGTGAGCTCCGCTCGTGCTGAACTACCCTGGAGGCCTCTAGGTGTGAGAGCCAATGGTGCTAAACTGCCCCATTCATGTTGAATGGCCCCGGAACCCTCCCGTAAACCCATCTCGCTGAACTGCCAGGTGCACTTTCAGTGTGAGTGCCTGACGTGCAGAACTGCCCCGGTGCCCTTTCGGTTTGAGCGCCTGACCTGCTAAACTGCCCTGGAGCCCTGTCTGTGTCAGCGCCCGATGCACAGAACCGCCCTCGGGCCCTGTGAGTGTGAGCGGCCAACGTGCATAACTGCCCCAGAGCCCAGTGGGTGTGAGCAGCTGACGTGCTGAACTGCCCCAGAGCTCAGTGGGTGTGAGCTACCGATGTGCTGAACTGCCCCAGAGCCTAGTGGGTGTGAGTTGCTGTCGTGCTAAACTGACCCGGAGCCCTGTCAGTGTGAGAACTGCCCCGGAGCCCTCCTGGTGTGAGCACGACTCAAGCTGAACTGTTTCAGGGCCCTGTGGGTGTGAGCCTCTGCGCTGCTAAACTGCCCAGGGGGCCTCTCGGTGTGAAAATCCTTTGTGCTCAATTGCCTGGGAAGAACCCTCTTGGTGTGAGCACACATTGTACTAAGTGCCCCCCCAGTACATGCATACCCGTCCCATACAGCACCATTATGCTCTTGCGCCATGAAGTCCAATGCCTGGATGCTCCTGTTTTTTGTAGGTGTCACCACAGTCTGGTGCAGTCAGATTTTAAAGTCATAACTTGCTGCACAGCACCAATAAACATGTGTACCCTATCCCTGGCACCAGTGTGCGCTTGTATCAGGCGTGCAGCACCTGCATGCCACTGCCCCTACTTTATAGCGCCAGAACATGTCTGTATAGGGCAGTTTAGTATGAGATGGAACATTGTCCAGCAGCACCTGCATGCGCCTGAACCTACTGAGCAGTTTCAGAATGTCATTGTAGGACCAACATGCGCAGCAGCGCTGTCAGGGACATCTTAAGGATTCTGGGTCCCTGGGCCAAATGTATTTTAGGGGATCCCTGTTTGGAACAACTTTGATATTATGATCCAGTTTCAACTTTTTCGTGCCCTCGTTCGCAGGGTCACTGACACCGCTCAGGCACACTGGTCCAAATTGTCAATATGGGCCCATCTAATAGGGATCGTGGGGTGTGTTTCCAGTAGTGTAACACAGCAGCAGCTCACTAATATTACTGCAAATAATCTGTGCCACCCACTGCCATTTCTCATATGTGAGATCTTGTTTAGAACTAAAAGGAACTTTTTTATGGTTGCTGCATGGTGGTGAAAAACAAACATTTGTCTGCAAAATGTCTGTAATAGACTCTCACACATCATTCGTATTAAAATAAAATGAATGGAAAAATGGTATTTAAAGCAAGTTATGTTTAAGAATCATTCAAGATCATCAGGACGGGCCTGCTTGGAGAGGAGAGCAGAGCTGGTCTTTTTGGGGGCCCGAGAGACTGGAGCCCTGAGCTAGAGCCCTCTCTGCCCATGCCTTGATAGGCCTCTCAGTGGTATGAGTCTGTAACCTTCTGAGCTGCACCCGCATGCACGTGCACAGCTGTGTGCAGCACCAGTCGAGCTTGTGCTGTGCAGGAAAGGATCCTCCTGGACGTGTGGCATGGTGCATGTCTCAAAGCTCATGGTGTGCAGCACTACAGTGAACGTTTAGTGTCGTGTATGACAGTACATGAGGTGATACTGTGTTATAGCATCAGTGGGCCCCTGCATTGTGCTGCGCAGCACTGGCACATGCTTCTACCCTACCGCTCAACACCAGCATCAGCTTCTCCCATACTATGCAGCGCAGTATGTGCCTGCCCTGTGCTGCACAGAAGTAGGGTGAGCTTACACCAGGCTACAGAGTGCCATTACGTATACCACACTGGGCATAATCACCATGTGCTCACAGATAGTGATACAGCGCCTATCAGCCCTTTCACTATATAGTGTGACGCTAATATGAGATTGATTGTCATACAGCACCAGCATGCGTGTGCACTACTCTTCATAGTGCAAGCGTGACCTTATACCATGCTGGGCAGCACCAGTCTGCACTACACCATGCCCTGCAGCACCAGTCTTCACTATACCATCCCAGGTAGCACGAGTCCGCACTATGCCATGCCCGCAGCACCAGTCTGCATTATACCATGCCCTGTACCACTAGTCCGCACTATACCATGATGGGCAACAACAGTCTGTACTATACCATACAAGGCAGCACCAGTCTGCACTGTACCTTGCCCTGCAGCACCAGTCTGCACTATACCATGACGAGTACTACAAGTCTGCACTGTACCATGCCAGGCAGCACCAGTCTCCACACTATACCATGATGAGCAGCACCAGTCTGCACTATTCCATGCCCTCTAGCACCAATCTGCACTATACCATGATGGGCAGCACCCATCTGTACTATACCATGCTAGGCAGCACCAGTCTGCACTACACCATACCCTGCAGCACCAGTCTGCACTGTACCATCCCAGGCAGCACAAGTCCACACTATGCCATGCTCGCAGCACCAGTCTACACTATACCATGCCCTGCGGTGCCAGTCTGCACTATACCATCCCAGGCAACATGAATCCACACTATGCCATGCTCGCAGGACCAGGCTGCACTATACCAGGCCCTGCAGCACCAGTCTGCACTATACCATCCCAGGCAGCACAAGTTCACACTACGCCATGCTTGCAGCATCCGTCTGCACTATACCATGCCCTGCAGCCCCAGTCTGCACTATACCATCCTAGGCAGCATGAGTCCACACTATGCCATGCTCGCAGCACCCGTCTGCACTATACCATGCCCTGTAGCACCAGTCTTCACTATACCATCCCAGGTAGCACAAGTACACACTATGCCATGCCCGCAGCACCAGTCTGCATTATACCATGCCCTGTACCACTAGTCCGCACTATACCATGATGGGCAACAACAGTCTGTACTATACCATACAAGGCAGCACCAGTCTGCACTGTACCATGCCCTGCAGCACCAGTCTGCACTATACCATGACGAGTACTTCAAGTCTGCACTGTACCATGCCAGGCAGCACCAGTCTGCACTGTACCATGCCCTGCAGGACCAGTCCACACTATACCATGATGAGCAGCACCAGTATGCACTATAAAATGCCCTGCAGCACCAGTCTGCACTATATCATGCCCTACAGCACGAGTCCGCACTATACCATGCCCTGTGGCACCAGTCCGCACTATACCATGCCCTACAGCACCAGTCTGCACTGTGCCATGCCCTGCAGCACCAGGCCGCACTGTACCATGGCCAGCAGCACCAGTCCGCATTATACCATGCCCTGCAGCATGCAGGGAGGTGGTCCGATGCTATGCCCCTTTTTACACCACTCTGCAAACGCTGCTTCTGGTGCATTGCTGTTGGGGCTATGAGGTCTTCTTGTGTCCTGAGGACCTCAGGACACAAGTGGACTTCATCCTCCGAGCACCAGTGCGCCAGAAGCTGCGTTTGAAGCGTGGTGTAAAAAGGGGCATGCCCTCGGAACACCTTTCTGCAACGCAGCTCATTGGCGCTTACTGGAGGTACCTGGTGGGCTAGTTGGCCCCCAAAGAACCTTAGGATTCGAGGGGACTTACCAGGGACATTATAGAAATTAGCATTTAAAAATCCTTTGAAAGTCACTTAAAAAACCATAGGTTTCAGGGACGTTATAGTTAGAAATTAGCATTTAAAAAACCTTACAACTTTACTGAAAAAAACATAGGTTTCAGGGCCGTTATAGTTAGTTGGACATTTCACTCATACAAAACCAGAAAAATCCATCCGTTATAGTTAGTTGAGCTAACTATAACACGCGCCCATGCAATGCACTGCTGATGACATCACATATTACATCATTCATGATATGGTCAGTGACATCACTGATGCCATCTCAAATGACATCACTCATGACATCACTGATGACATCATCCATGTGATAATCTGATGCACCTCCTCACACCGTAATATAACCTTTCATACACCCACTCTAAAATACAGAGTGCCATTCTCGAAACCACAGACACACCAATACCAGTTATAACATACCCACTCACTGATTCATAGGTCTACAAACACATCTACTCCCTCGTCCATACAGTCACTCATAAATGCAGTCACTCATCAATACAGTTACTATCATATGTACTCATACACCCATACAGACACTCTCACACCGCCACTCACCCATACAGTGACTCACACAGCTAGTCAGTAATGCAAAGAATCAATCACACTCCAATTTACTCATCTACACATTTAAACACACACCACCTCACTTATTTATACAGATACTAACACATACTTACTGTCTTATACAAGCACACACTCATCCAGACAGCTACTCTCACAATCACTCACTCTCACATATAATCCTTTATATACTCCGACACTCACATATACTGCCTTTCACATATGTAGTGAGTCACAGATGTACCACTGAGACATGGTAAACAACGTTTGTGACAAAACTTTTTCCCCGCACGGATTCACAACGCATTCAACGACCGCATTGTGATTCCGCATACCATTACTCCACAAGTCGGAACAACGACTTGCGGAGGGGGGGAGGTGTTGGATTTAAAATCCAACACCTTCCCTAGTGTCCGCACAGACTGGAGTTGGAATAGTAAGTGGTACTATTCCAACATCCAGCGCCCCCCCTCTGCAAGTCGTTGTTCCAACTTGGGGAGTAATGGTATGCAGAATCACAATGCGGTGGTTGTAACAACCGCGTTGTGAATCCCTGCGGGGAAAAAGACTGCGGGAGAAAGACATATATTCCTGAGACATCCATTCACTCACCAACACAGCTATACACACACTCACCCACCCATGTAGCCTCTCACAGATGCACTCTTGAACCCATATACCCAGTGAATCACACACTCACACATCTATGCACACACCCCCACCCATCCACACAGACACTCAGGCACCCATACACATACTCAGGCAACAAATCAATAACCCATAAAGACACTCATGTAGTTACTCACCAACGCATGGAGCCGCTTAAACAACAACTGAGAGAATGATATAGACAATCACAAGGTTTAGTCACTAACCCATGCATTCAATAAGACATGTTTAATCACTCACTTATACAGTCAGTCACGCACCCACTAAATCATCCATTCAGACACTCATACACCCACAAATTCTTCAATACACCTTGGCATTTATATATGTAAAACATATTTAAACTTTACAGAAACACACAGTCACTGGATGATGTCATCAGTGATGTCATTTGAGATGTCATCAGTGATGTCACTGACCATGTCATGAATGATGTAATATGTGACGTCATCAGCAATGCATTGCGGGGGCGAGAGTGATAGTTAGCTCAACTAACTATAACGGACTAATTTCTCTGGTTTTGTACCAGTGAAATGTTCAACTAACTATAATGTCCCTGAAACCTATGTTTTTTTTCTGTAAATTTGTAAGGTTTTTTAAATGCTAATTTCTAACTATAACCTCCCTGAAACCTAAGGTTTTTTCAGTGAATTTATATAGGTATATTTAGAAGAACCACATCCTGAAAGCACAACGAATTCACAAACAACAAATTATGATGAACCAGTGGTACAAATATCAGTGCGCACTCCATTCAGGCCACCATCGAACGTTTGCCCAATCATGTTAAGAGACAATTTGGATCTCTTCAATGATAAACTCACATTGGAGTTAAAAACACTCTACTCCAAAGTGACACACTCAACGAGAACATACAACAAACAAAACACCATCTATTACAAACTGGTGGAAAAACTTCAAGCACAGAACAAGATAATTATTCGCCAGTCGATAAAGGGGGCAATATTGTGCTGTGGCCACATGGAATGTATATGGATGAAGCATTGAATCAATTGAATGACAGGGATTGTTACAAGCGAAACAACTTACAAACAGTAACTGCAGCACGCTATGAATTTTATAACAAACCAGTGGCATGGAAATCAGCGGGTTTGATTTCTAATGATGAATTCAAATTCTTAAAAGATGACCATCCTAAAATTCCAGCTATTTACTTACATCCCTATAGTTCACAAATGCATATTGAAACCACCTGGTAGGCCCATCATATCTGCCTGTGGTAGTCTATTGGAAAACACATCACGTTATGTGAACTTCTTGCTGCAAAACCATGTTAAAAACCTTCCCTCTTTCAATCAGGACACAGGAGACTTTCTGAGGAAAGTGAGGGATGTGAGGTGGGAAGACAATTGTTTCTTGATATCTTTGGACGTTACAACATTATACACAAGTATCAACCATCGTGATGGCGTCAAAGCAGCAGAACATTACATAAATACCAGACCGGATGTCATGTATAAGCACAACAAAATGTTATCCACCATGATTTAACCTGTTTTGAATATAATTTATTTTTATTTAACAACCAGATAAGAGGTGTAGCCATGGGGGCCTGTTTTTCTCCCAGCTATGCCTGTTTGCATATGGGGCTCTGGGAGGAACAGGTCCTCAGGGTTGCCTATGAGGAAATTTTACTTAATCAGGTTTTATGCTGGTATATATATATTGATGACATATTTATGGTCTGGAAAGGTACTGATGATAGCGCGCTTAAATTTGTGGAAGACATTAACTGTAACAATTTGAATTTAAGCTTCTCAGCACAGTTGAGTAGAACAAACATGTTTTCTTGATGTAGAAGTATTTATTGTTAACAATTAGATGGAAACAAGATTACATAGAAAGACAACTGCTGGGAACACAGTTTTGCATGCCACTAGCTAACCATCCTGCCCATCTGATCCACAGCATCCCATATGGGGAGATGTTGCGCATCTGTAGAGTGTGCAGTATGGACAGTGAGTGCAGACGGGCACAACTGCAGAGTAAGGATAGGTTCCTGGACAGGGGCTATTCTGAAAAAATGCTTAATAGGGCCATAAATAGAACTGCCCTAGATCAATCCCAAGCACTCACCAAAATTAGCAACAATGATTCAGATGTTACACGAACAGAGTCTCCCACCCGATTGATCCTTACTTACAATCTGCAACATAAAGCCCTATGTAAAATCATAAATAAGAAATGGGCTTTGGTACGTAGTGTTTTGAACGGCCAGATTACTAGATCCCCCTGTATTACCTTCAGGAACGCTTGCTCTATTAGCAATTCCCTAGTAAAAATGAGCCCAGGCTGAGTCCTAGGAATGGTTTTACATGCTGCACAAGTTGCAAGGCATGTAAATATTGGGTTAATAGAACCAGCTATGCAACACCCTTTAAACCCAACCCTGTATCTATTACCAAAAGTCTCAACTACAAAACAGATTACGCTGTTTACGTGGTGGAGTGCTCGTGTAAGCTGCAAAATGTAGGGAGCACCAAATTGCAGGTGCACAAACGAGTGCTCCAGCACTTGAGGGCCATCACCAACATTGATGTCACCTTCCCGGTTGCCCGACAATTTGAAATATTTTGTCTTGAATACAATCCTTCCGCAAAAACGTGGGGGCAATCGGGAGGCAATGCTTAGGAAACTTGAGACTGGGTACATCCTAGAACTTGATAGCAAAATACCCCAGGGCTAGAACTTGAGTTAGGATTTTTATACGTCTGTGACTGATTAATTGTTTTTTAAATGAGGATTTAAGAATGATCTTATACCCATTTAGCTGCTGCCTACATGAGAAACATTTTTTAGCTTTCATTTTATTCATTTCACATTTGCACTTTATTAAGTCACTGCTGTGACTTTTATAGGTGAATATTGGCACTATTTGCACATGCACTTTAGGTAATCTTGAGACATAGAAACTTCTGTAACTAAGGCCCACTTGCGCAGGATTTGGCGTAATTCATTGCATTTGTAAGCCCCCCCTTTTTTTTGCACAATGGTAACTTCAGACCGGGCTCAATATCCATACACGGTCGGTATATAGGTAACAGGGCTACCTTTGAATTTACTGCATGGTTTCAGGATTGAACAATTGGTTGTATTAATCCATGTTCATTACATTTCTGAATCAATTGCGTGTCTATAAAAAACGTTATTTTACCTATCAACTGGTTTTAAAATATTTGAAATATTCAATGCTTGTTTTAAATATTATACCAATTAGTGCTTTTTAATGCGTATATTTATGATGATAATAATATATTTATCTATGTATATACATGCATTTTGGGACATTGCAGTGGATTTTAAGCTATTTATATACATATTTCTTCTATGTTCATCATGACCAATGCATCTTTTTTAAACTATCACGCGTTAACTCTATCACTTTAAATATATGCGAGCACTCCACATGCGCATCATGTGATCAAGGGCACTTGGTTGCCCGAAACGCGTCATAGCGGTGGTGCAGGGCACCCACAAAACAAAGTTGAAACTTGCACCAGTAATGGTACCATTTACCAGGAGGTGACCTGTGGCCAGAGAGTGCAAATTGGGTTTTGTTTTCAATGCAGTTTTGGGGAAAGAACATAGGCCCTTGGTACCTGTTTGGCAGGAGCCTAGGGCACACTCAGTGAAAGTACATCAGCAATTCAGAAAAAAGTGAGGGCAACCATGCAAAAAGAGGCACTTTTCTAAAACCCTGTAACCTTTGTTTTTTTTCAGGGAATTTCTATGTTATTTAAAATTCTAGTTTTTAAGTATGATGTTCATTTAACCTTTGGTTTGTTCATTGAATTTCAACATTTATTAAAATGTTATTTACTAACTGTAACCTGTAACCTTTGAGTGGGTGTGTGAGTGACTGTATGGATAGGTGAGTGGGTGTGTGAATCTCCGAGTGGGTGAATGTCTGAGTGGGTCTCTGAGTGGTTGTGTATCAGAGTGGGTCATTGAGTGGGTCCATTAGTGTGTGAGTGGGTCTGGGAGTGGGTGCATGAGTCTCTGAGTGGATCTGTGAGTGTGTTAATGAGTCTGAGTGGGTCTGTGTATGAGAACATGAGGAACTGAGTGGGTATGTGAGTGGTGGATGAGTGTCTGAATGGGTCTTTGAGAGCATGTAAAAGTCTCTGAGTGGGTCTGTAAGTGGGTGCATGAGTGTCTGAGTGGATCAGTGAGTGGATGTGTGAGTGTCTTAGTGTGTCTTTGAGTGGGTGTTTGAGTCTCTGAATGGATCTGTGAGTGGGGAATGAGTGCTTGAATGGATTTGTGCATGGGTGCATGAGTGTCTGTATGTCTTTCAGTGGATGTGTGGTAAAAAAGCAAGAGGGCACATGGGAGCAGGTCCACATGCCAGCTCCCCCTGTGACAGTTTCCCTATACAGTTTGCCTGCAGTCTGCAACTCTCTGCTGCATTCAGTTTTGTGCCTCCTCTGTTTGTGTTCTGCTCGTTTTTCTGCCTCTTCTCTGCTTGCTCCTGCCCTCTATGTTGCCTCTTTCTGCTTGTTGCTGGCCTTTATTCTGCCTCTTGCTGCATGTTTCTGACCTCTATTTTACCTCTTGCTGCTCTGCTCAATTCTTACCTCTATTTTGCCTCTATCTGCTTATTGTGCCTGTTATTTTGCCTCTTTCTGCTCACTCTTGATCTTTATTTTGCCCCTCTCTGTAGTTTCTTACCTTCATTCTGCCTCTTTCTGCTCGTTTCTGGCCTTTATTTCGCCTCTTTCTTCTCTTTTCCCTGAGACCGCGGGGTGAGCTTCAAGGTCCCGGAGGTCCCAGCCGGCTCCCCACCTCCTGCGGGAGCCGTCATTGCTGTTGCAAAGAGGGAGCTGCTGTAAAAGCTGGGACCAATTCTTTCATCTCTTTCCCTGAGGGCAGGGAAAGAGATAAAACCTTCCCTTCCAGCGAACAGGATCATTTCCACAGCTCCCGCCCACTGGAACCAGAGCGTTTGCTTTGGCTTGGCAGGAGCTATCTCAACTCCTTCCAAGCTAAAAAAAAACAGCTATGTCCGACGGGTGAGCAACCCAGGATATAGCAGCAGCAGTCTCTTGGGCATCGTGGTCTACAGTGCAATGAATGGCTCAAGGATGGGGGCTGCTCTCCCCCTCTCCTTTTGTTTGCATGGACCTCCACAGGGAGGTGGTGGTCTACGGGGCAGAGAAAAAAGAAAGGCCAGGAAAGAAGATGGTCCCTGGGGTGTGGGGAGGTCTGCGTGCCCACTTGCTCCATATTTAACTAAAGCCACAGGAAGCTGGTGGTCCACGGGGTTCAGGGGGTTGCGTAGCTCCCCCATCAATGTTATTTTTGCCCCAGGAGGTGGTGGTTCCCAGGGCTTATTGAGCCAATGGATGGGAGCCCCATGCACCTCCATCCATTTTTACAAAAATACCCCAAGGACCTGGCCCAGGGTTCTAATCCAGAAATAGAATAAAACAATATTTGCCAAAGATTCATAGCTTTCCAGCTTTCCTGTGGCAAACTTTGTTTTTAAAAAGTGTTCTTTGGCCCTGCCAGGGGTCACAGGGGGATCCCGGCGCCACAGTTAAGGGGTCAGGGTATTCCCACTCTGCCCCCTTCACTTTTTAGAAAACCATTTTGCGGGACTTGGCTGAAGACAAGTCTCATGCTGCCTGCCAACACTTTCTGGTTGAAGTGTAACACCATTTATCTAACCATGTGTACATCCCCCTGAATGTGAATGCACTTCAGTACCATTGCGGTGGTCTTACATATGTTGACGAGCTTTTGTTTGTTTTATCTTGGTTGTGTAAGTGGGTGAATGCAAGAATGAGTTAGTTTGTGGATGAATGGATGCAGAAGTGAAAGGATGAGCGGCAGAGCACATGGATGATCACTGATTGAGCTCTTAACACTTTCAATGACTGAAGAACTTTAATTTATAAGCTAGATATATTGACGTTGCCAATGTTTGTTAAATATATAGGGCCATATATATCAAGGTTTTGTGTCTCCCTTGCGCCACTCAAGGGGGTGCAAGGACGACACAAAACCTGATTGAAGTTTAAAGAGCCATGCAAGGCCCTGCATGACTTGATGAATCCGGGAGGCATTCCATGGGTGGAGCATGGGTGTTCCCACGCATTTAACCATGGATTTGATGCAATCCCAGATTTAGCATTGGTGGTAGACCAGGGTATGCATCAAAATGCAAAGCTTTCCCAGGTGTGGCATAAGGAGGAGAAATATCTTAATTTCTTTTTGTTTTTTCTCTTTATATGGGTGCTGCAAGAGACAACGAAAGAGGAACATGCCTCTGAATTGTGAAAATGCCACTGAGGGGACACCTTCCTGCACAAAATCAACCCTGCCTACAATGCAGACACCCCTGCACAAAGACACAAGGGTGCCTGCATTGATGCTAGGCAGCCAAACGTGCGCCAGCCCTAGCAAAGGACAGGTATGTGCCATATGATGTTAAATTCGGTGCATTCCTGCCCTCTCCCCTTCATGAAATGCAGATCAGCAAGGTGGCTTGCTGAGTTGCAATGCTTAAAATAATTATAATTATAGGCCATTATCCAAGTTTTTAAGGTTTAAAGTTTGTAGGTAAAATCATTTATTCTATTCTGCCCTGAGCAAAATAAGGAGATTTGTTATGGTTTGTCAGAGGCAGACATCCTTCAGCCAGCAGCCCACCCAAGACAGGACCACTGACTTGTACATGCCAGAAGGTTTACTCTATGTAATATTGGCTTCAGAATCAGATTGTCCATGTTCCATTTTCTAGGAATGTGAGACATGGAGGACCACGGTATAAAAAAAACAAAGGGTATTGAACAGAAAGCAAACTGCCTGAACAGCAAGGATATTGCTACTGTGTATTCCTGACACAAAGAAACAAACCCCACACTTTATGATGGTACCTCGTAGCATATAATTTCATTGAAAGGGGTTCTAGCATGTTAGAGGGAGCACTTTCGTGAAAAATGTTAGAGTGCGAAGCCTATGAAGATCACTTATCTGCAGCAGCTGATGTGCATTTCAAGTGCACTTTTCCCCTTACCTGGAATTGTATTGTCCAAAAGGCATCCAAAGAAACCTCCTATAAACATGTATGTGGTGAGTAGAACTGTGAGTACTTGATCAACTTCTTTCACACCTACAAGATACAAGATAAAGAGATAAAGAAAAAGGGTTGTAATACATCATTTTAAGCAGATTGCAACATCATTTACACCACTATCTGTGTATGTAGTTTTCAAAACTGTCAAGTTCACCTCGGGTAGTTGCCACTGGTATGGATTTACAAAGGATGTATTCAAGAGTAAATCCAATTTAAACTGCTGCAACTTATAACTGAGTACTTATAAAATTTGCACAAACAGCTAAGTCCAAATGATATACTTTTGCTGTAGAGATGCAAATTGCACGTTGCTTTTTCAGAAGAAATACATCTGACAAAGCAATAGGGAGAAAACACAAGGTGTTACTAAAAGGGGCAGTTATTTTACACTGTTTGTCATATGACAAGGGATTATTAATGTGGGTTAACTCTGGAGTCCCATTCACTGTCCTGGAAGAACACATTGATAATAATTGGTGAAACATCTTAATCGAGGGCCTCCTTGATGGGACCCCAAAGACTCATACTAGAGGCCTGTTTACGATGTCAGGTGGGAAACCTCCTCCCAACAGTTGGGTTCTCCCTGACTGTGTCGGAGCCCTTCCGACCGACTCGGTCAGTTTACAATCCGCCCAACCGATTACGATGTTCGCGGTTGGAAGGTAGACCGCACGGTCATTCCAAATCGGTTTGCGACTGGCTCTCGGAGGATTTGTGTCGGTCGGAACTGCTTTGTACACCCCTATGGACAGCATTTACAACCTCAGGATTATGATGTCGATTTCCAATAGCCTTTCTGCGTCGGCCTGTCTGACACGGAAAGGTTGTCGGAAAGTGACTTTGGGGGCCCCTGACAGGGCACTCTTCATCTTGCAGTCTCTGTTTGGGTGCCAAGGGGATAACTAAGGGACCCCCTGTAAAACCCTGCACTGTGTGTCAGGCATTTTGAGATGAGGAACACCAGCTCCCATAGGAAACAATGAGAATCCGACCGAACAGGGTTCGGTTGCATCATAATCGAGCGGGTGGAACCACCCACCATGAGTCAGTCAGTCCCAATTCAAAGTTGCTGTCAGGCGGAACATTTCTGCCTGACATCGCAATTGGCCCCCAGGTGTATATGTACCAGTCTCTTTATAATGAAGGGAGGGCTTATGCACTTGTATTGTAGCACCTAATGTGTCTATGAAGCTGCAAGGGGGCCTACCGCCTGCCACATCATTGTGGATGTTGTTTCCAGTCCCAGACTTTCTTGCGATCCCCTAATGCATTTTGAGTCTTGTAGATTTACTTTGCTTTCATGTAAAATAAATAGACTGGGAATGGTTAAATTAATGAGGTGAAAAGTTCAGGGCTGAAGAAAGTGTTCATAATGACCTGGAGTAAGGTGGTCATAGTACAGGCTTCACATTGCATATGCATCCAAACCAGGCAATTTGAGGCTGCAACACAGAATGTGTTGGATGTGCATCTGCTTATGATGGTTAGGCTTCGCTATTTAAGGATCATATGGACACTTTGGTCATGCTTGTGCATTTTTGCTTCTAATTGTCTATATGTACCTGTATAAACGACAGCTGCACCCTGGCATATCAAGTCTGCGCTCCTAGCATGTCACGGCAGTACACTAGTTAATATGTGGTTCGTAACCCAAAAAATAATCTGCTGTAGTGGTTCTTTTTTGTTTTTATTAATCCTTTATGTGTTAGTTTTCCTTCAATATTGTCGCTTACCATGACGCTTTATTTAAAATGAGGTAATCGGGGAAAAAGGTCATTTGATGTCACTTCCGGTCATGCGATGCACAAATGATGTCGCTACCACTACCGTTTTAATCAATCATCGTCCATGGGGGATTATTTTCAAATCATGGCCAGTGCAGAGGGACAGGTTTGCCTCTTGTTCCCATTGTTGCTTGCTCTGGTAACAAGCCCTTGTCAAACCATATAATAAACATAGGATGCTCCCTTGTTATTGTTATAAATGATGTACCACACTCAAGCTTTTTATATGTGGACGATATCCTACTGTACATACAGTAGACCACCTCTGGAACTAACGATGTATCAGATGGAAGCCTTTAGAGCGGTACTTGACCCGGTAGTGCATAGGGGTAACTCAAGTCCATTGCCCCGAACTCTGTGAGCCTACATAGGTCAGTGGCCAATCTACCATTAGAAAGGGAATCCCAAACTTTCAACAACCATTTGCCATTAGAAGGACAATGTCTTAGCTGGCAACATTACTGAGGCCCTCATGTCAATTTTAACCTTAATTTCTATCGGGACACTCCCTTATGTCTGTAGTGGGCATAAGTGCCCTATCCAAAATAGTGCTGGTTCACAAGCTACTTTAGCACTTTGTAAATACTCGTGCTACCCTAATACAAAGAATTCTTTACAAACTAAACTAGATGCTTGTAAATTTGTTCTGAGCCACAGGCAATGCACAGGTCTGTTTTGCAAACTACAGTCACCTATGAATGACAGTGGCCGAGGAGCACCCAATTTTGAGTCTGACTACCTGGCAGGGCAACTCCAATGGGAAATCGGATGGTTGTTACCCCAAGGTAATACTGAAGCCTGATATGTTCACAAGGCCCTGACTTCTGAATCATTGGGGACACTCTATTTGGGCAATGTGGACATGCCCCCTCCCTCTGAGTCTTACTACAAGCAGCTACAACATGTTGAAAAAACTACCTAACTAAAATAGGGGCTAGCTAAGGCATTCATCCCCTAGTTATCATTATTGTGCCTGTGGATTGGAAACCAGAAAGGTTGGTGTTTCACCTTGGACATTTGTGGGATTATATGGGTAGATGCCCAATAGAATTTGATAATGCTACGGAGCTTTGGCAGTCTCAGAAGAAACCACATTGTCTTAACAGGCACAGTTTCTCATACACACATTGCGAATCATAGTACCTATGTATAAGAGGGAAATTAAATTATTTAACGTGTGACGAAGGAGCTGTTGCATTCATTATTCACATTGAGAGGAGCCACAAACCTAAGTACAATCATTTATTGTGTCGTAAGGGGCTATTAACCCAGGATAAAATTAATTAAAAGCAAAGACTGAAGTAGATTTAGTGACAGAACTATCAAAGCAGAATTTGTTGGCCAAATCTGAATCACACAGTCGAAGCCTCAAGAAATTCAAAATTCAAGCACTTTGCACCAGACCTACCCACCACCAAAACAGTTGCACAAAATGTATCCTGAAGTCCTGCACATGCACTTCAGGTGCGGTATTGACCAGGCTGCATTTTTAATCTAACATGATCATATCCGCAAGTGTAAACAGTTTTAGAATAAAATGGTATTGGCGCTGAATGTTAGGCACAAGGTATGCACTTCCCAGATGGTTCCTACTCCTTATTGGTCTGATGCCTCACTTGAAGATGGAGAAATCCAGAGAATGTCATCATTGGTCATTCAGCAATGTTGTTGCCAAGCAGCGACCCCCTTGTGCCTCTAATGTAGCAGCGTGGAGATCAGACTTGGAAAGCACCTGAAGAAAACAAAGTTTGCCCTCTTATGAGGAGATTAAGAGGTGGGGTCAGGAGATTATGAACTGTGATAAATTGCTACTAGGTTTGACCACGAAATCATATGATATGCCACCCTAATTTGCAAGGTTAGTCTCAACATATCCTGCAACACTGTTAAATTCTATGTCAATGAATGTGAATGTTTGATCACCTCCTTTGGATCAGTGCTTAATCTGTAAAACAATAAGTGTCAGGGCCCTTGTCAGGAGCCACTGAAGCTTGCATCGCCCATTGCCCATGCCAGCATGGACATTGACAACTACTAACTATGACGCTACTCCTACAAGTGTGAAAATTAGGACTATTCCAGTCCCCCAAAGCCATAAGAATGGCTCGGGCGACAGGTATTACTGTTTTTAATAAATATTCAGTTAATAAACAACTGTTCTTTTGCTCATCTGTCAATTACACTAGCAGCACCATCATGTGGCAGACTGCCATAAGTGCCGGTGCTGACAAATAAGGTGCTGGTGCCGAGCACTGGAAACCACTGGCTTAAATTAGGCACTGCTCTGGATTGTTGACATTGTTACCTCTGAATTACTGGGACATTGCTACTAGAGATCCTGTGTTCTGCATTGTCATCCCACCCCCTAGTTTGTTATAATATCCTGATATGTTTTGTAATTTTTATTACTCACCTCATTCTTGTATGTAGATGATTTAATATGAGCATCCAAAATTGAAATGTGCTTAACATTTTTATTTTTTCTCTTTAAATCTCTAAAACCAAATAAATACTAATGTATAACAAAAATAGTACAGAAACGAGCTTAAAGACTTTGGGCCATATGTATGAACACATTTTCCCATAGAGACAGAATGGGCAAAACCCTTTGATACATCTGGCCCTTTGTTTTTTGCTCCACAGTGAACACGCATGCATGTATACAATCTACACCTGAAGAATATGACTTTATACTTAATCTACTCTCCTTTCCTGGAAATAAACTCAGCAGCTAATAACCCCGGTTTACATCACTAACATTAAGTCATAAAGTAGAGCTCAGAGTTCACTAGATATATCATATTGCATAGCCGGACTCTGCAATATCATTTTTGTGAACCTGCCAAATAAACCTAGACAGGCTGTGGTGAGTTTAAGAAGACCAGCCTCACAGATTGGGCCTTAACCTGCACTACCTGACCAGAAGAAACCTGCCTGATGATTCTACTACTGCTCAGGGGATTCAATATTAACGTCAAAGTCCCTGGCTTTGTTCACAAAGCTTAATCAATGATGTCATCAATCTGCCAAGTGAGGTGTCATTAGTGAGGTCATCAGTCACAGTCAGAGTGTGATAATTACTTAATGCATCTCAGTCCACATGGGACAAGAAAACAGCTAGTCGGATACTTACATGATCTTACAATAAGGTGTTATTGAGCTGCACTGATTTATCTCAGTTTGGCTGATTCTTGTGAAATATAGCATGTTATAAACCAATGGTGCAGATTTTCCTGTTTATTCTCTTTTCTGAAGGAAAGACATCACTCCACACCGAGTCTCTTGTGGATCACAGCTCCTCCATACACTCAAGAATGAAGATTAAAAGTCATATTCCATTCACATAAGTTTGTTTATACACCAGTGCTGCTCAAGATGAAATTAGTAATCATGCCTATGGCATCTCACTGCTGAGATTTCAATAGAACATACAGCAACACTGTCTTTAAGTGTTCTTTCCTATAACCAACATACATTTTTTTAAGTATGAATAAAGGAGAAGTGAAAATGCCAGAAAAGGAGAAAATGAAGGTGCTTATTTTGTTACATGAATGACCTGCCGGCACCGAGGTAGACTTGGCAGATCAAAGACCAAGGCCTTAGCAATTTACTGCACGAATTAAAAGTTTAATGTGCCTGCGGTATAAACATGATAGAGCGTCCTGATCGCACAGTCAAATAATTCTAAAAAGTAGCCCCTTTCTGTGTGGTCGAAGATAGTGTGGAGAAAAAGCAGACACATTTGCTTCTGACCTCCTACAGCAGAAAGCAATTAATTGTAAAGAAATAAGGGAGTGTTGCTGATTGCAAGGGAGTCAACCTGTCTTCCTCCTCCTCCTTGTCTCGATTAGCCTGTATGTACTACATCTGCTTGCAGGTTCAAGGTTAGGACTCAAGGACAAGCGCGCGCCTCTGATAGCAGCTGTAGACGCTTCCCGCTATCTCGGCATAAGGCACGTGCCGGAAGTGTTGGCTCACGTGCAGTAACAATGTGTCCAACAAATGAAGCAGGAAGCTGGACCGCTAGACAACTTGGCAGAACATTCCTAGGAATAGACTGAAATAAAACAATGTACTAATTAGGTGGACCGGCAATCCCGAGGAAGCATTTCTTCAAAAAATACACAACTATCAAGTTAAAGTAGAAAAGGATAAGGTGAACGAAATACGCTAGTCTGTTGTTAAAAAAAATCGTTTAATGGCATGGATTCCCTAATATTCCTTCACACAAAGATAGATTTTTGGAAGAAAAAAAAATACCTCTCTTCCGGAAGGCATCGTTTTCCGTAGGGTTTATAACACGACTCAACATAACACTGTTAATGTTTACCTGCGTTGAGCATTTAAATATAGACAATGCATAGACATGCCATTGTGAGTGTCTATTTGGGGTAGGTATGGGTGTAAAAAAATAAATTGCCTGAGCTTGCAACAAACATAAAATAGCTCTAAGTATTGATTATAGGATTTCAATGTTGCCTGGCCTTCTCTCAGAACAATGAAGCGATTGCATCAGCAGAAATGCGCTGGCGCTCACTAAAAGCACCTGCATGCTGAGAAGGCATTTCTCGTGCATGCTACCTACAGTATGGGAATAATATATACATTTTTAATGTTTTTACTTGCGATTGAATCCCCTCAAACTCTGACGCACTTCATTGCTTACCCTTTATTTAATGCGCAACGTATTTTAATGTGAAATTTGGCTTACTCTTTGACACTACTGAATAACATGAATTGACAATGTACACTTCATCACATCTGTGAGTTGCTTCAAGTTGCTGTAATTTACTTACCAATGCTCTTTTTTATATGTATCACTTACGAAAAGATCTGAAAATGAATTTCTTTATTCTTTGTTTACATTTTACCTCTGTGCATAATTTTTCAAGTCAGTTTTGACCGTTATAAACTTTATATTTTCGACAAATCATTGATGGATATATGTCATACATAAAAATATCTGTTTTTAGGCAGTGTTTAGTTTGTAAAAGAACTCAACGTTTGCTGAGAAGCCTGCAGCCGCAGCCATCAAATGGCTGGTGCCCAGTACCAAGGCTGCTAGTCTTTATTCCACCTCATGCTTCTTTAAGACAATACTAGACGCCCTTGCTTCTTTATCTCACTCTTGCAAATACTTTATTCTTTCTGCTTTTTCCCTTTGTTACTGTTTTTCCACCTTTCTCTTCCTCCTTCTCTCACCTTTTTGTGCTTTTCTGTCTCTTTGTTTGCATCAAAGTTTGTTGAGGTCCCCAAAAATGTTTGCCACCTCCACCACTGGCTCACATTAGGCACTTTTTGAAAGTATGGCCCAAGGTGCTGGGCAGTTAAAACTGTTAGGCTCGTGGACACTTAGGACTTAATACCGAATCTGGCAGTCCACGGACCACCAGACTTGTGGAGGCGTGGCGGTGGCGGTCTCTCGACTGCCCTATTACAATAAGGGCAGTCCGACCGCCATTGCCCCGCCACAGTAATATGCTTGGCAGGACTATATTACAAGTTTCCTCTCCACTATGGTTTTCATGGCGGTTTCACAGCCATGAAAACTGTGGTGGCGAGGATATAAAGGGGGCCTTACAGGGGCCCCCTGTGCCTGTGTGCCAGATAGATGAAAACAGGGGGGCAGAACATGTGCCCCTGTGTACATGCACACCAGTTACAGCATGGCATACACTTTACAGTCCTTACAGTGCATGAACTGTTTTTGGTGTTCCCATTGCGGTGGCCATTTTCAGGGCACCACTGTAGGTACATCAAAACAAAAGCCCACCAGACACGAGTTCCACTTGTAATGTGGCTGGGGCCCGACCATGGCTTTGGTGGTGCAATGGTGGGGCGGACCCGGCACTGCACCGCCAAAGACGTAATCAGGATCTTACTGATATGAGGGAAAAAAGACAGGCTTAAAGACTGCTAATATCTTGCTTTACAGTGCTGCCCTATTTGTCTTTACTTTCCTTGTAACAGTGAGGTGCCTAGCTTGCACTGAGCGTATCTGCTCATTCTCTGGTATTATTTTTTATGTTTTAATCCTTTTTCACTTATTTTAGTTGTTTATTATTTCAATTACTATTTGTCCGCCAGTATGTGTGGTAAGTCCCTATCCTCCCTGGCCTCTACATACAGGAGCTCTCATGCTTTTCCGACCTCCCCTTTTTCCAGCCAATTACTCACTTCAGTGCCTGATTTCTCCCTAAACATATGGCAGAGAGTTTTGAATGTTTCAAAATTATAAACTTGATTTAAAAGTTTCATACATTGCAAAAGGAATGTTTGCATTCACAAATTGGCCCGTTTGCGAAAGCAAAAAGCCTTGATACATGGACTTGTTTGCATCTTTTTATGTGGTGTCCCACTCGTTCTTGCTCCATTGCCTTTCTGAGACATGAATCCAAGACCAAGCCTTAGCCTGTTTTAACTCTTACCTGCAGCCCTGATTCTAGGCAGTTTCCATACCCTTCTTTTCGATAAGATTCACATCCAGTAAATCAGGGAGTTCCTTAGTGATCTTCCCTGAGTCCTACTTTATTTAATATCTTTGTCTGATTGTTAACACCTGACATCCACTCTTTTGGCGTCAACCTCTTAAGCTATGAGGATGATACTCAGATTCAATTTTCTCTTGATGACACTGCCACAACTGATTCCTTTCAAATTTGAAGACTGGATGGCTGACAGTTGCAAATGCATGACTCAAAACTCTTTGAAGATCAATGCAGATAAAACCGAGATTATGCTGATGCTCACCTCGGATTCTCAAAACATTTACAGGCTCAACCTCTGGGAACCGCATCAGGGCCCCATTCCCACTCCCATGTTAGACCTGACAGCCCACCTTTCTGCCTGCCTCCCTCCATTTTTCTGTACTCATTTTTGCTGGCTTTAGGACTCTGCACACTTTACCACTGCTAATCAGTGCTTGTGCTCTCTACCCTAAACATGGTAACATTGGCTCATTTTCCATTGGCATATTTAATTTAATTATAAGTCCCTTGTAAGGTGCACTACATGTGCTCAGAGCCTGTAAATCAAATGCTACTAGTGTACCTGCAGCACTGATTGTTCCACTCACACATGTAGCCCCTCGATTATTTCTCAGGCCTGCCACTGCAGTGTATGTGTGTGTGTAGGTTAATGACACTTTCACTGAGCATTTAAAACTACTTGCCAAGCCTTAAACGCCCCTTTTATTACATATAAGTCAGCCATAAGGACGGCCCTTGGTGACCCCCAGGGCAGAGTGCTATGTAAGTAAAAGACAGGACATATAATTCTGTTTTTTACATGTCCTGGTAGTGACAACAAATCATTTTGTTACTGCTGTGAGGCATACTCCTCTTACAAGATAGAACTGGCAATTTCTTAAAGTTCCTTAAAATACCTTAAGCTGTAATTCCTGATCAGAAAGGAGTAGACTTTTCATGTTTCCTATCTTTTGAATGGTAATGATAAATCCTCTTTACTGGTAAGGTCGGATTTAACATTACTATCGTAGAAATGCAAGTTTTAGAAAATTGACATTTCTCTGCTCATACTTTTCTGTGTGCCTTACAGCCTGTCTCTTATACACGTCTGGGCTAGGTGACAGATTCCGTTGTGCATTCCTTCTAGACATCCAGAGATACAGTAAATGATTGGGTGTGATTTAGCACCCGTATAGATTCCAATGGGTGTCCTGGGCAGATGGGAGGAAGGGATTCACCCTTACCCTTTAAAGCAGTGGTTCCCAAACTTTTTTGACCCGTGGCTCCCTTGACCTAATTGGCAGTTGGCCGTGGCTCCCCACCATTTTTTTACCGGTATGCGGGTGGGGGGGGGGGGGGGGATGTAATCACGACCTCTGGACTTTTCACCCGACACCACGAAGTTCTAAATGAGCACAGAACTTTGATCACCTCACAAGAGTGTGTAAAGTTCTGCTCAATCGACCAGGCTGGACTTCCCCAGTCTTCTCCATCTCTGGAAGGTGAAATGGAGCACACAGTCCAGACCACCAAAGCCAGGTAATGCTTTCACACAAGACCCACACTCGCTGCACCCATCAATCGGGAGATCATGCATCCTGTTAGGGGGGGATAACCACCACAGTTATGAGGGAGCCAAGGACCAAACAGATGGGGTGCCACATGACGCTGGAGAACTGTCCCCCCCAGCCCCCATATGGTAAACTGAGGGCCCTGATCCTACACATGTCCTTCTAAAATCTTTTTAAACCCTTGTGGTTGCCAGGTCGATACCACCTTGCCTACAGTTGCCTGCCTAACCTTTAACTTAAAGCAGAGCCACCTCTCTCACATCTGGACATTAATTAGACTTCCCGTCGTACAGCTGCGAGAGGTGACAGAACTGAAGCCTTCCCCTGGAACGCTTACCGCGGGGGTATCTGCGAGCCGCCGTTGTTGCCTCCTGCGTCACCAGCTCCATCCCCATAGTTGACCCCCTCCCTCAGCCCTGGGCACATTGTTCTCCCAGTCCTGGATCAGTTTCCCTCCCCCCCTCTGGCTTTCTTTAGGTGGTTGGGGTTCCCCACTTGAGGAGCACATGTCGTCATTTTTGATCGTGGGTTGCCTTGCGGGTGTGGTTTTATGTTGTTGTGTTGTAGAAAACGAAACCGTATTGTGGGTTCAGAGTTATGTGGCCCACGTTGTTGATACCTCCTGCTTTATCGTCTATGCAAAGCCAAGTGCCTTATTGGTATGTATGTCATGTGCTTCTGTCACTTTAGCGGCCGGCCGGAAGGTTGTAGGCCCATACTTGTATATATTTGAGATTGCAATAAACGGTTTCAAAAAAAAAAAAAAAAAAAAAGAACTGAAGCCTTCTCCAATTCCAGCCGAGCAGAGCCGGGCACCACGCTGTACATGGCCAGGGCCTGCACACGGGGTCTGAGGGGGACATGCGAGCTTAGCCAGCTTCTGTTTCCTGGAAGAATAGCGCTGCCAACACTTCGGAAGGGAGATTCAGACCCGCAGGGCCCTAGGTTTCTCTACCACCAGCTGGGAAACACGAAGCACTGCCCATGCTGGAACCTGCAGGCCCGTCGACAGTAAATACACCACCAACCGTTCGTCATGCTTGGGCCCTCCCTCTGAGCGTGATTTACTATGAGGCCCTGGCCTACAACCCCTTCGGTTTTAGGCCTACAGGGCACAGCTGGCCTTGGTCCCAGGATACAGCGCTAGTGGGATGCCTCCGAGAATGGTGCGAGACGTGCACACATTTGCCAGCAAAATCTTCACTAATTTAAGACTACAAATATAACATTCTGGATACGACAGTGTGATGTAGGATAAGAATTATACTTTTTATTTACTAAGATAAAAGTGCATGTAAACGGCACTTGATTATCCCTCATTAAACTCAAAATCTATCGGACGACTGGAAAGGTGGACATTTGTCCACCGTGATGTTACTATAACTCAGGCCTTGTTTGGGCCAGATTAAGTCGCCATTACCAGGCGACGGGAGCTGGCCGGTCAGAGAGCACCCCGAAGCACCGAACGCCTGGAATGTTTTCTGTCAAGCAATAAGCATCTTTATGGGACACACGACTACACGAACACCTCAATAACTTCACTTACCGATTTCCTGTGAAGAAGGTCCCACGAGGCACGGCAGAACACGGCGGGTAGCAACAACGCATCTCAAACGCTCAGAGCTGGGTATGCCAGTGCGGAGACTACACCTGTGAAAGCACGTACGACGCGTATGTATGCGTATGGCAGCCCCGTGTTGATTTTGAAGGTGGCATTTCAAACCCCCCGCATGTTGCGCTGCGGCTGCAATTTCCCACATCGTGCACGGCGGCGCGGCGCCCCTGGCTACTCATAACGGTGCACCGGGGTACCGCGGCGCACAGTTTGGGAACCGCTGCTTTAAAGGGTAGTGGCCTTACCCCATACAAAGGACTGATAAACCTCCACCAGTAGTCTGGAGTAAAGGCTCAGATTTAAAGGGGCACTGGTGCACTTCAGAACTACTCTTTGAAGATTGCCTCACATCAAAGGCCCATTTGAGTATAAGTACTGGGTCTCTGGCCCCATCAAATGAGACACTTCTGGACCTACACAAATCTCTGTCAGAAGAACTGCAGTGCTGTGCAAAGGACTCAATTTAACTGCTTTTCTGGAAGGACTGCGTTTCTGTTTGCTGCTCTGGGGCCTACTGCTCTTTGACTCTGCTGGAAGGAAAGCTGGACTCTGTCTTCCCTCCAAAGTAACCTCCAGGGGCTTGTTAGCTTGCCTACTGTTTTGAAGTCTCAGGGTAAAGGCTCCTGCTGGTGCTGCAAACTATGCCTTGTGTGAGTCCTAACTTTGCCTGGGGTGCCTACTCCAAGTTTGAGCCTCAGAAGTGGGTTTTGCAGCTGAGTTTCTGTCAAATCTAATGCCAAGCAGTGCGAAGCCCCTCAATGCCTTGCCGTAAGCTGACCGCTCTCGGAACCGATGCCAGACAACGTGATATCTCGCAAAGCCTCACCGCACAATCTCTTGGAATATGCAGAATCTTACTGCATAGACTGCGCCCCAGGATCGAAGGTAATGTGTTCAGGGGGCCCAGCGGTCCCAAGTGGATTCATGTAGCCAGCTTGTGCTCCTTTGCAATTTTGGATTTGCACCAGACCCACGCGACCTGCAGTGACCTTTTTAGCATTACCTGTTTCTAAGCACTTAATTGCATTTATTTGTTCAACATTTAATAACTCGACTTCTACTTGATGGGTTTTGATCATTTTAGACTTGTTTTACTCAGATAAATATTCTCTATTTTTTTCAACTTCTGTCGAGTCATTTTGTGGTGTATTTGTTGTGTTGTTGTATGAGTTACTGCACAAATACCCTACACATTGCCTTTTAACCCCTTCAGTGCCACGCCCTTTCCCCCTCCTGTGCCGGGCGTTGCATTAGTGGGTGGGGTTCATAACGAGATAGTCTCGTCATGGGCACAGCGCAACCGTGCTCCATGACGAGACTATCTCGTCATGGGCACAGAAGAGGTTAAGTTATGCCTGCCTGCTCTGTGCCAAGCTGGCATGGGTGCGCACAGGATAAGTTAGGATTGTCGTGTGACTTACCCAGAATAGGAGTGTGGCCCCTACTTGGACAGGGTGCCAACTACATGCCCGATTTCTCCAACTCATTCCCACTCCCACCCCTAACACCTAAGTGTGTAACTTAGGATTCATGCTAGATCCTGATCCTTTTCTCACCTCTCAGGTGAACATTTTGGCCTTCTCCTGCTATCTTCTCTGCAAACTATTCAGAAGAATTCATCTTTACCTCCTACACGCACCTCAAACGGTAGTAGTCCAGTCCACTCTCCTCAGTAGACTAGACTTCTGCAACTCGATTTACCTAGGTGCTCGGGAATAAGGCCTCTCTCAACTACAATGGCTTCAAAATGCTGCTTCCAGAGTGGTAATTTCCTCTCTATAATACTCATCAGCGACCAAAGCCTTAAATTTCCTTTACTGGCTTCCCAGAAAAAAAGCAGATCAGGTGTAAAACATTCTGCATGGTCTTTAAAGCCCTTCACGCCCCCTAAATATCTTTGCAGAACATTTGTCACCTACGATCCGACAAGAACTTGGAGATACTCTTTGACTAAACTGTTCTCTGTGCCAAGGTTTCGCCGTGTTAGATTTGGAGGGGCATGCTTTTTCCATACCTGCAGCCTTTCTCTGGAAGCACTTCCCATCCAACAACACGCTCAAACCCATCTTCTACCTTTTACCAAGCTCCTGACAACTTGGCTATTTTATATTAGCCACTCCTTTTGGCAGTCATTCTTTCCTAACATAAAATAACCGTGGGTGAGTGTGTTGAAGTATATAAAAATAACCAATTGCAACATTGAAATGAAGCTAACAGATAATGGGAGCCCTTGTAGAAAATGGGTTTATCTTTAAACCCTACACAAACAAAGACACTCATGCACACACAAAGACACTTGCATACCTTCCCCCAGCAGTATGGACTATGGGTCCAGGAGAGTACCATGCTCAACCGACACCACTGGATCTGAAGGAGAGTGGGGTCGGTGATGTCTGGCTTGTAACAATACACAGGTGAACAAGTGGACCATCTAAAGACCGAAGGCAGCAGAGCACAGAATAAAAGGATGGTAATGGATGTGCACGCTGTCCATTGAGAAAGATGTAAGAAACAGTCAATCCAGAGGTAAGGCACCAATCTATCATCTATAGGTTTCATCAAATTCATTTAAACGTATTGCTGATGCACATAAATGAGTCGAAACATTTTTCTTAACATTCGCATGCTTTCGCTAGCTCCGCGATGCCAATGCCACCCACCTTCTCAGATGCTTATTCTTAGTAGAAAAAACAAAGGAATCTTAACCATTTGCTTTGAGATAAAATTTCAGCCTGGGCTTGTGGTTGATATGTTCAACGTGGTTATGAAACTTGATGCTCTGTTTTGAAATGAAGTGCTGAGCGATGACCTGCATCATTTAAAGAGTATGAAGATTGAACTCTTTTTTTGAGAAATGTTTGCATATGTTGTTATTTAGCTAGGACGTCAAGCAGTTTATCATTTAAAAACATACTTGCACCAAGGTACTATTTACTATAATCCCATGCATTTCTGCGATTTTCTAAACTAGGAGAGTATGGGTGTCGGAAGGGTTATCTTTGATGATTATTCACTAATTTAGGGGGAGGGAAGTTAATAATACCACATAAAAGGGTGTTATTACAGCACAATAGCCTGCTTTCAAAGTTACAGACCCCAGCGGCTCAGGCACATGACCAGAATGGCACCAAAACTGACAATAACAAATTGACTTCCATCAGCCAGCTTGAAGTAATGGATCCACCTCCTGTGCCTGTAAAGTGCTCTGTAATCAAAGAATGTATCAATGCTCACAGCTTCCTTTGGAATGCCAGATGTCTAGGGTTGCAGGTGTCTGTTCAACTCCTCAAGAAAAGTGTGCTCTTTACTGGTACCAATGATTACATTCCAGTTGTTATGGCCTTGGTACAGTTCCATCTCGATTATGGTAGTTCTTGCTATCTGGGACATCCCGATAACCTCACAAAATGGCCTCAGCTGGTGTAGAATGCAGAAGCATGACATTTCAGGCACCCCATAATGGGGACACATGCCACCTGTCCTTGAATGTCTCCAATGGCTACATATCTGGAGGATGGTTCTCTTCAAACCTCGAGTAATCATACATCGGATCATCTGTGGCACTGCTTTCTACTTTATAGCTTCCAAATTCCATCTTCATATTTTGAATCGATACCTGCACACTTGTGGCCAGTTCCTATTGGACAACCCCCAAAACCTGAACAGTAACATTTCTGGGTAGAGCGCTTTCAGCAGCAGTGGCAAGGGAATGGAACAAACTGCAGGTCCATTCCATCCCCTCGCTACTGAGTTTTCACAAATATTTAAAGACTTTTCATTTGAACTGTTCTCATAAAATGTGTACCATTTTAGCATTCTTTCATTCATTACAACATTGAAATATTGAAAGCTCCATTGTAGACAATGGAGATGCAGCAGCCTCTATGGAAGGCTATAGGCCCGCTGCTCTTAATATTTCAATGTCCTAAACCACAGCATCTGCCTTTCTTTTTCCCCTGCCCTTCTAAAATATATTATTTAGGCAGAAGAAAGTGAAAGGTAGAGGCCATCCAGGAGGACATATGCAGCCTTCACCCTTCCCTCCTTCTGTAGCTCAGTGTCACTAGGGCTTCAGGAGAGAGGGGTGAATGTTGATCTGCTGCTTGGTCTCCCTGTCTTGGCTGAACTACAAAAAGGAGCAAGCCAGGGAGAACCAGGGGCTGACTTCAGCCCCTTTTCTCAGCTCTTGCAGACAGCGTAACATTGTGGGGTGACAGTTGATTTCACCCCTGGATACAGCAAGTAATATAGTATTGAGGAGACTTTTAGGATGGTGCATGCAGAGCTGACAGAGACATGTTCTCAGAGTCTTGAACTGAGACATCCTTTTCTTGGCAGTTCTTGTTTTCCTGATGCTGAGGCTGTTAATGCTGGCTTTCTTCTCCATTGCTTCCTTTGTAATTCATGAAAGTGAGGCTCACTCACACTACTGGATCACCAGTCTTTGACTCCTTTCCCTCATCCTAACTCAGACTGAACTTTATGCTTATCCTAAGAGAACCTTCCTGAACTGACCTCCTGTCTTTATTGGTGATAGGAATTCCCCTTACTTAGCAAAATTTGTGGACTCTGTGGCTAATTATTAGGTTTCATATTTCCTTTTCAGGTTGCCTTTTGACTTTGATAATGTGTGGTTTCATATTCAATTTTGTAATTGCTTATCGAGACTCATGACTTTGCCTAAAATGCTGATTATTGCTCTGAATTTTACATTTGTTTAATACAATAACAAAATTTGATCTTTATTGCCTGAGTCTTCTTTAATCACAATTTTGAAATGTTCTTTCCACAAAGACCCTGCATACAATGGCTCAGAATCTAATTCATAATGGAGACAGTCATGGATTATTCTCATTACATCAGATTCTTTTGTTATTATTCTGCACTGCTACAGCGGAACTATTGGTTTATGATTTTACTCTGACTGAACTTCTTTAGGAGGGTTGGGTTTCCTGTTGTCATCCTATACATTTACAACATGATCTTGAGCGTAATATACTTGAATTTGATTTCCAATCTGTGAGTTTGTTACTAATTAGTGTGTCCTCATTTGGTAGCCAACGGGAGACACCTTAGTTCCACACCCCTCAATGTGATGAGCAAGGTCCATTAGAGGACCAAAGCCTGTGTGGGTAGATATCATAAATAGATAAAGAGAGAATAACCAGAAATTGTTTATGATTATGGGCCCAAGGTAAGAAAAGAGAAAAAATATAAATAAAGTTCCCGCTGCAACACTTTGAATGTTCAACAGCTAACAACTGTGCCCTGCGTGCGCTTTTAGCTGCAGAACTGTTGGAAAGTGGGTTATTAGTAGTGGTAAATGTATATCTACCACTGGCAATAAAGTCACTAACACAATATAGGGCTCAGTACAGGTCTTAGAAATTAAATTAGCACAGAGAAACCTATAGCACCGATTGAGACATCTGGTCGTGCTAGACCGAGACAAAGTCAAACTTTTAGGCCGACCGTGATCGAGCCCTGCATGGTACCCCTCGCCGTAGGTCTCGGTCAAAGTTTTTACCTTCTGACTTCGAAACTTTTCTAGAGCTTTCCTTTCCCGGGTCCCTCAAAGCTCTCAGCCAGTCCAGATTAGGTGAGGGTTCGCCGGTTTGCCTTGAAACCAGTTCCTGGTCAAACTTGTGGAAGTCTGACCTCCGGAGTTTCCAGCGGGATGAACCAGGAATCCAGGCCGACTCACAGTTGAAGGTGGGCGGCTTGGCTTGCGCGGTTGGTCCCGGTCACCTTTTCTACGTTTGGACTTTTAAACTTTTACAGAGCTTTTCCTTTAGGGGTCCCCCACATGCTCTTCACCAAGCCAAATTTGGTGAGGGTTTGCCGGCTTGGCTGGCCAGGTGAGTCAGTCCACAATAGTGTTTTTTCCCAAAGTTGCTCCAAACTTCTCCAAACTTCTGGAACTTCCTCCTGAAGTTCCCCAAAGGGTCCCAACGTGTTCAAAACTTACAGCAAGGGTCTGCAAGCTCCAAGACACTCCCTGAAAGTTTGGGACTTCAGTTCCCACAATCCACTTGGACAAAACCCATACAAATGCACTGGTAGTACTCCAGGCGAAGATTATTGGTGGTGATGTTCCAAGTGAGCTCTGTTAACCTGTAGCTTACAGGGAGTCCACTCTTTAGTCCTTTTGCAGCAAGTAGTCCACAGGGCTGTTCTAAATTGTGCAGCAGGCACACTCTTCGGATTGCAGGGCCTGGTTGGTGGAAATCAAACTTCTCAGCATGAACACTTCTTCGTTCTTAAGTTTCAAGCAGCAGATCTGAAAGGCTCTGACCCTCTCAGATACTTATTCCAAGCTCTCTGGGTCAAGCAGGAGGGCACTCCTGTCCATTGAGGTGCAAGGCAACACCCAGGGTATGACCACATCTTCCAAGTCTGGCACTATTTTCTCCCAGAGATCACTATTTCTCCAAAATTCATCATGGCTGATTATCCAGCAGAGAGAGAAGAGCTGGCTAAACTCACCCCCAGGATGGTTAATCTCCATAAACTCTTCTGCTTGCATCTGCTCATTCCTTCCTTATTCCTTCTATCTAGCTGGGTTCAAAGAGTAGAAGTGTAAATTAAACTGGCTTCTGCCAGTCTCCTCCTTCCATTGAAGAATATTGGGTGCAACCCCCCCCCCCCTTCCGCTCTGGCATTCCTATGTAGCAGAACCCTGCTCTACCAGAAGAGCTTCCTAACCCTAGAGGTTATTTATCGCCTCATTAAAGGAGCCAGGCTAATCCACATAACTCTGTCCAATCAGGACAGATCACCGGAAGGCTGAACATTTGGCTTACAGACAAAAAAGTCTTAGAACGTCTTGTCTGTACACTTTAGGAGAAAGTCAACAATACCATATTGTTGATTTATCAATACAAATCTATGAAGTCCTTGAATGGCATTTTTATGATTCTCCTAGCGGGATTTATTAGTTAATAACTTCTTGCCATGTTAACATATGTGTCAGGGGATTTGTAATAAGAAAAATGACTTGGGCCATTTCTCCAACATCAGGGCTTATAAAAACATATTTTTTAAGGACCCTGCCTATATCTACAGGGTCCCCCACCCCTGGAACACCTAGGAGAGACTTTAGGGGTTCTCAATGTGTAAAAATATTGAAGATACTCACTCCACAGTAATAATACTCCTAGCACAAAGTCGATTTTGTGAAGCACTTTATCACAATGTGGGTTGTGAATTGTGCAATTTCACCAAACCCAGGGCATATAAAACTAATTTTATAATGGTCCCTCTGATAAATACCTGCCCCCCCCCCCACCCCTGGGACACCTAGGGTGGACCCTGGGGGTACCTAATATGCCCAAACATTGTAGTTTATCAATTTATAAAATCCCCAAACATCAAAGATGAGTTGGGGCACTATTTGCATTTTAAAAGCAGTCCTGTAACCCAGGGCTGCTTTTAAACAGACCTCAGGCTTCAGCAGTGCACACATGCAAGTGCAGAAAGGGCTGCTTGCCTCTAAACTGCCATGCCCTATTATATACTAGGGACATACAGGTAGCTTCAATCCCCCTGCCCTTTTATGTACTAGGGCCTTATAAGGGAGGCCATGCCAATCCTAAGGGTAACTCAATCCATAGTGTACCCTAGTGTATGTAGGTGTTATCACTGTATTTAAGTGTCTCTTTAAGCGTGGCACCGGCCAACGGCCTGGTTAGGCAGAGCCCAGGGTCATTCAGAGTTAGTTACCACCTATACCAGTCAGTAAAAATGTTGGGGGGTGCCCAAGGGCACAGGATGACTTTGCAACAAGAACAATTATAGAAAGAGTTGTGAAACAGAGGCTCAGGAGCCCGAGGGGGATTTCAACTCCCTCAGGCATCGAGAGGTCATTAGGTTTTTTAATTTGAATGTTCTAATAGCTGTATTGCCCGCTGTAGCTGGGCTATAATGGCCAATAAAGGCCCGCTCCCCTGTTAAAGTCCCTCGCAGACAGGGCCTTTAATACAGCCTTAGAGTCTGCCATTGCGGGCTCTACCGGCCATTAAGGGCCACTCCAGCGTTAAACAAGGGAGCAGGCCTTTTATGCCCAGTAGATCCCAAGAAGAAGGGCTCTAAGGCTATTAGAACATTCCGCCCCAGAGGGCAGAATGTTCTAATTTGTAAAACAGAGGCTTCACGGAGCCTGAGGGGACTGAAATCCCCCGGGCTCTGTGAGGCCTTTGTTAAACATTGGAATGTCGATGCTCCGGGCATTTGCGGCCATTTGAACCCATGAGCACTCTATTGTTTCCAATGTAGCGCTCAACATTCCATTGTTCTTATAGCCGATATAGCCCTCTATGGTGGACTTCTGACCTATATTAGAACAATGGAATGTTGAGAGCTCCTTAGAAAACAATGGAGTGGCTCTGGGCTTATACTGGCAAGTACAAGCCTTCTGCTCCAACATTTCAATGTTTACCTTTATGTTTCTCCCTTTTTAATTTAGAATATTCTACCCTTAGAGGGTGGAATGTTCTATTAGCTAATAGCCATTGTGTGTCTGGCTAAACTGGTTGTTAAAGGCCTTCCCCCTCGTTATTGGCCCTTGCCATCGGCTCAAGACAATAACTTGAGTTCATGGCCTTTAACAACTGGCATAGTCCTCGGCAACAGGCTATATTACATGCACATCAGCATTTAAAAACTCTGGGGAACGAGCACCAACATAACTTAACATAATGAGGAAAAGTGCATTTACCAGCCATTGTAGCCTGAGGCAGAAGGACTATAGTACCATTAGAACATTCCACCCACTGAAAGTAGATTTTTTTTTAAAACCACAGAAATGAAAAAAGAACATGCATTGGAATATTGGAGCAGCATTTTTTAGCTGTCCATTGTTTTCAGTGGAGCTCTCAATATTCAAATGCTCTAATGGCTGTTTGAAAACGCTTACTCTATAGAGCTCTTATGACTCTAGTTAATTTGATTAATGCAAAAATATATACCATGTTTCATGAATGTTCAATATTACCAGGAGTCATTTAAAGGAAATGGCCCCAGAAATTTATATGGAGAGAGGCACAAACATGCACAATGACCTATGCAAATATAAAGTATTACACAAATGTATTGACGGTCAGGCAAGAAAGTGGATATTATTACATGAGAACATGACTTCCTGCGATTTTATGACTGATGATGTCCATTTCAGAGACATGTTGATGTTTGACTTTGCTCCTGGTACTGGCTTTAATTACTCTTGACTACTGTACATGCACTATTAAAACAAGATTAATATATATAGGATAAAGTACCCCCCTTGCTGTACATTATATGGATATTGCAAGTCACCAAGGAGTTACATAACCATATAGAAGAACAAGGCCGGAGTCTGAGTTCCTTTGTAAAGTTATGGAATTCCGAGGTGACTTGCAATACCTTATTATGTACTCCAGGGGGTACGTTATCACATATAATACATGGTCACACCGTCACCTTTACCGGAAGCCACTTAAAAACGTGGTGCATAGCTCTTTCATATGAAAAAGCAAGCATGTTTGCAAACATGAACAATAAAAATAAAACATTAAGAGGGTCATTAGCATGGCAGGTGGACTTTGTCCGCCCGCCATTCCCCCGGGAAATGGGGCCACCTGCAATGCACGCAGTGGTCCCGCACATCCCATTAGGATGCGCCCACCACACTGGCGGGCGCATCCCGCATTTCTAACATTGCGGCAGGCAGTGCTAAAAGCACCGGCCGCTGCAATGCCAGAAATGCAAGTTGTGCATTTGACAGTACAACGTGACAGGGACCGCACGGTGCCTGCCATGTTGTACTGTCAAATGCAGGTACCCCCCATGGGCACCCCCCACCCGCCAGAATCCTTGGGGGACTGCTACGGGCCCCCAATGTTGAGAACCGCATGCCTTTCCGAGGCGGCGTTGCCGCCACCGAAAGGCATGTCCCCGCATGTATTCTAATATGGATGGCGGTGTCTACCGCCACCATATTAACAGCTTTTCCGCCCGGTATACTCATCGACCGGGCGGAAAACCGGCGGGCGGTCTTTCCGTCCGCCGGGGTCTCCCCGCCATGGTAATGTGGTGGGGGGAAATTTGCATGCCGGTGGGGGAATATGTCGGACGGATCACCACCGCCATGCGGGCGTTGGCGATCCGCCCGACATACTAATGGACCCCTTAGTGTGAAATTGAACACTTCAAAAACCTGTTAGGTATTTGTTGCAAACAGATATTAAAACAGTTTTATATAAGTCTATCTTGAACAAAATAATAAAGTCTGTACTAGATCAGAATGTGTAGAAATTTGTAGAAAAAGTCTAGCTTTTCTCTAACTATCTAATGAGTGCAAAATGTAAACATATTCTCTCTGCTTGAGCAACATTCGGTTTTTATTGCTTTAAACGCTTGCTTCAACTCTGCTCTGTGTCCTGACCTGCCTTTCACCTCGGCAGCTGGCTCTGGCAGCAGGCTTTGTGATGTCAGAATTTGACCGTAATAACTCAAAATAGTTGAGTGGTTACATCTTTTCTTTATAATCGGCAGCTGAATTTGTCACATGTCTTCAATTATAGAGGCATTAGAGACAGGCATTTATACAGGGATTACAAAATCCCATGTATTATAAAGCACATACATTTGTAGCTGGAATATACACAGAGAGACACTAGATGTAGCTGATTCTAACTGCTGTTTCGATTTGGACATTGCTTATATACAGTTCTTCTGTGTCTTGTGGTTAAATGCTGATAAAATATTACCTAAACTAGAATGTAGTTTGTCAGTGCAATATATCACTTTTTTGTTGCCTTCCTTTTTGTTCCTACAGCAGGGCCATGGATTTCATACTCTGTATTTACATAACTGCACAGAATGAACTGCATGATTCTGCAATTATGAATTAGGTGCAGTTGCATATCCTCATGATTAATTTGCTTATAAAGTTCCACTAAATCATAAGGATATCTGTGTGCTGCACATCCATAGCATTCTTCTGAGTCTCAACATCATTGGAAGGGGTAGGCTTTCCTGCGCCCTTCAAATTGTATATGTGAGTGTGTAGCTCTCAGATGCTCCACCAGTCTATTCCACAAGGAGCATGTCAAATAAGGAAATAATTCACCTCTAGCACTTGCTCTTTTCACAGGAGCAGAATACCCTTTAGTGAAAAGGAACCTCAGGAGAGGATCATTGAATTAAAACTCATTTCTTGGAATCCTAATGGAATTAACAAACGATAAAAAGGAAAAAGACGGTGAACTATTTAGGATAAACAAGCATATTGTTTCATTACAAATTTTATCAGAAATCAGTTCATTAAACTTGATAAAATCATAAAAGTGTACAACTCGTACAGCAACGGTAGATTTAAAAGTAAACAGCTCCGTGTACGGCAGCAACAATACAAAATAAAACTTCAAATGAGTTCCATCAGATGTAAATTGATCTAAACAATTTAAGAACAGTTAACATTATTAGAGCTAAAAGGGCCTATATTGTCCCAGCTGTAACTAGATCCCTGCATTGCTGTCTAATTGGATAGTCAAAAGGCCACCAGAAAGAAAACAAAGAAACATACTTTTGGTGACAGAAGCAGCTGTAAATAAAGATATACCAGTCTGATTTTCCTAAATTCCTAAGATGTGCCAGGACCAACAGAGGCCTGATATGCTTGTGACGTAAGTGGTAAAAGATTGGAGAAACAAGTACAATATGAATGGAGTCACAAATTGAGATATTATTGCAACTACAAACATACAGATCAGGCAATTTGTACCAGCCCCCCAAAAGCTGGTAAAAGATATCCGACCATAGAAATATTAAAGGACATCTTTACCTGTTAGACATATTCAGGAGCAGATAGGGATCTAATTTGCTTACAGATTTAAACAAGGCGTACTTCCGAACGATCTGTTTTGTCAAGGCAGAATTTTCCCTTTCAGTTACCATTCTTTGGAAAAAAAGCTGTTTAACCCATACAGATAACTTTTTGTTATTCCTTCAGGGTTAGAGTATAAGCCTGGGCTTTCTAATTCTTTTAACAATTTTTTAAAGTATTGTAACCAACGGATATGAGGCACATTTTCTAAAAGCAAACAATCCTGAAGTATAATCCTGTTAAAATGCAGATGCTCTTTATACGACACCGAACACCACATTAAGAGAGGACGAACCCAAATAAAATATACAATATATGGCATGGCTAACTCTTCGTGTGCAATTTCAGTAGGGATTCCTTGACCAATGGCTAGTAAATTTCTCAGGAATTTGTTCTCTATCACCTGAATACAATCAGTGTTGGCATACCCCCAAATTTCATTGCAGAAGGCGGATATCAGAACACATTTAGCCTTATATGCGTGAAGTAATAGTTTAGGGGAATTATGCCCAATGCACCTTGTAACATCTTGGAGCCTGTAATTGCACGTTGGAGGGACCCTCTATTTTTAGGTACAAGAGGTTTCCCGCTGAGGCCCGAATGGAGGAGCAAATCCAGCTAAGAGAAATTTTCTATCCTGGATAAAACCTGACCCTTAACTGAGTGGGTATGAAACTTGACATTCCTAGGACCCATCACCATAGTGTGCGACTTTTTGAAATTTGTGGGTAAGTCCAAGCTGCCCATAACATTAACCAATGCATCAAGTAAACATTGCAGGTTACATGCCATACAAGCAATTAAAACTACATAATCGGTGTATAATAAAACTTGTATAGCTCCACCCCCTACATTAGAGACCTCAGATTCAATTTCAATTAAAACATCCTCTAGGCAATTAATATACATAATAATCAGGAGGGCGCAAGAATACAGCCCTGACAAGCACCTTTATTTATTTTAAATATCAGAGTATATTCCCCATCTTGGCCAAATCTAACCACCCCTGTGAAATTTCTGTGTAAGTCTCTCATGAAATGGATGAGAGTAGGATCCACCCCCAGCTCAGCCCATATCCTGTCTATCTGTCACTGTCAAAGGCTCAGCTGAGATCCATGAAGGCTAGATGGGCCGAGCCTCCTTTAGCTCTTGTGTACTCATGCGTCAGAAAGTACAGATTTAGATTTTGTTCAACTGTGCCACAAACCGATCTGCAGGTCTGAGAGGATCCCTCTCTTGTTGGCCCAATTGGCGAGCCTCTCCAATATAAATTTCCCTATTACCTTCACCTCAAAATCGATTAACGATATTGGTCTATAACATACAGGGTTCTCCCTGTCTCATTTTTTACATATCGGGATTATAATAGAACGAATTCAGGCCTCTGGGTGTGGGCCTCTAATGGCCACATTAATATGAAATGTTAAAACTGGAGCTCATAGATCCACCAATGGTTTCAGTAGGTCACCTGGCACACCCTTGCCTTGAGGGAGCGCCTGTATGGCCTCTTTGACTTCGGTCAACTGAAAAATAAGTGTTTCAGATTCAGGGGTGGGTTTTTGGACAGCTAGTAAAGCATCACACTCATAAAGAGCTGAGAAGTGATTTATCCAAGCATGTGTTGACACTGAAACCATCTTGTCTGACACCTGAGGTTCCTTAAAGAGAAGATGGTTTTTGACCCCCAAAACTTGGTGCCCGCTTGGAGGCATCCGTCTCTACTATGTCTGACCATAGTTCCTCCTTAAATTGCAGGTTCCTAGTTGCAACTCCTGGCTTAGAGGCTAATCTGCACCTTCTGATATCATTCCTAGCTCTGGGGGTTCATTTAAGAGAGGACAACAGTTCTCTCTTTGCTCTTGTCAAGTTTTTATCGAACCACCCACAAGGCTTAGGTGGACCTACGGGCCCTGCACGAGCAAGGTCCTGCTTGACATACTCACAAATGGAGCTGTAAGTGCTTAATATATCTGGATTTCGGGTCAAGTCATCAAGACAAAGCCTAAAGTGTTCCTGACAGGACCTTAGCATATTTGCATTAAATTCCCCCCGGGACGATATCTCCCCATTGAATTCTGAGCCCTTCATCCTTGGTGTTCACTAAAAACCGGTACAGAGCACTTATTTCCCCAGTTATTTCCCAGATGTTACTTGTGCAGCACACATAGTAACATCAATTTGCCTATGATTGTTTATGTGCAGGAAGGTCTCACTTCCTGTACATAAACAATCATTTTTAAAAACAAAATGCAGTGTTGCAACTTCTATGTGCTGCATTAAGCAGCACACATAGAAGTTACAAAACGGCATTTAAAGATTGTTTATGTGCAGAAAGGGGGACCTTCCTGCACATAAACAATCTTCTCCCAAATGCAGACAACCTTGCACCGTGGTGCAAGGGTGCCTGCGTTGGCGCTAGGCAGCTAAACTCAGCGCCAGCGCAGGTGAAAATGCAGGGGTGCGTCGCATTCTTGTGAATGCGGCACATCCCTGCATTTTCAGAATGGAGAAGCATGGTGTAAGCAATGTTTGCCTAACGCCACGCTTCTCCATTCTGCTGTAAATATGCCCCAAAGTTTCTTGATACATTCAAAAGCAAACACAGCTACTTTCTTTTCACAAACAGCTAGAAAATTAGTTGTTCTGATTCAGGATCCTTGGTCCAAAATTGCTGCATCTTTAGATCCTAGTTATGCTCCAGTTCACTCAGCGTAAGATCTGAATTAAATCAATAAATCAATAGATAAAATAGAATTTAAAGGCAGATGAATATTTAATTAAATATCAGTAAACTGCCTTACCGCGTTATTGGAAAACCAATTTTATGTTGGAAATATGAGTTTTCCCATTAACAATATGTAGTATGACTGTCATGCATATCTATGTTAACACAACGCAAGGTCATCTCAATGTGGCTGGTGACCATTGAGGACATTATCTGAATCCTTCACTCCAATGTCCCTTATCGCCTCTTTAAGGCTGTATATAACCTTCCAAGATTACCTGTGGACCACAATCATTTCAGATGTGTTGAACAAGTGTTAAAGCACAACAGGGAAATTAAGATTTACAGCCTGCTTTCATAGCTTTTTCTCTGAACTCCATGGAAGTTGTCTAGAATCTATTTGACTGATTATTTGAGAAGGGACTTACATTTGGGCTTAGGTTAATGAATTTCCTTTGTGCCCCTCAAAAAAACACAGGAAGCTGATTATTTGCCCACTTAAATGCAAATTTCAATGGGGGGCGTGTCTAGCGCCCAAGAAAGATGGTGGCGCTCCCATGACTCGCTTGAGAAAGCGGAGAGGTCTGAGGGATTTCCCTATGGTAATCGCTACTTGAACTGCAGGGAAACCATTCCTATGGACGTCAGAACATAGCTGCTCTCAGGTGAAACGAACTCTGTTTTTTTTTTCTAACGCGCTTTACCCCTTTTTGCAGCTGTGTGCGATATCGTCTAGTGCGCTGGCCGCCATTTCACGGCTGCTCACGCGCTGAGGAACAATGTTATGCACTGAGGAAAGCTGCATGTATTCCGCTGCTTATTTTCAATGACTGGCTGCATGGTTGCTATCATTCTTCCACGTGTTTATGAGCAACTTCAATTTCAATGGGACGATTTTCTTCAAATAATATCCTTTTGTTGATTTTCTCTCACATTTTCTGCTCCGTGTGAAGGTTACACTTCCCATTGGCAGCACGGAACTGTCTCTTCACTCATGCACACTCAAATTTCTCTTTGCCTCTTCACTATGACACTTAGCTATGAGGTCTGAGAATATTGCGTTATGACTTCCTGTTGTATTACTGGCCTTTTTCATGTTACTGGCTGAGGTAAATTAAGTTAATTTGCTGAGGAGCTTTTGGCTATTCATCTTTGGTGACAAGAGATAACTCATTATTTACATATAACGTGGATTGAAAGACTTTCAATACCTCTCTTTTTGGGCAGCAAGTCACTATATGCATATTTAATCCTGTGTTTTTATGCCGATTGGAGTCTTCTTAACACAATAAGCTACGCATTCACTATGCCTAAATGGAGAGCTCTTTGGTCTCACCACAGTTGCTCCTCCATCTATTGCCAATGTTCCCTCTATGATCAACAAAGCATCGACCAAATGCTTGAAAAAGGACCCCCCCTCTCCACCGAAGCAACCGTCATTGGTCTCCATGGATCTTCTTCTGGAGGAGATACGTGCCTTGCGACCATTTGTCGAAGAAATGAATTCCAAAATACAAATCCTGATGGATGGATGGGAAAAATTGGAAGATAGAGTTACCAAGGTTGAACACACTGTTGAAACGCAACATGCCTCTTATGTCAAAGTAGAGGCTTTACATTCCCAACTCACATCTCTACAAAAGCAAATAAATCGAAAACCTTGAAAATAGAAATAGGCGCAATAATCTTTGCATTTATGGCCTAGCAGAAAGCACAGAGGGTTCGGACCCTATTTCTTTCTTCAAAAAATTCTTGCAGACAATCCTTAATCTACCTGAGAATACTAATCTTAACATTCAACGAGCTCATAGATTGGGTCCTCCGCATTAGCATCATCGAGTATGAAAAGACCAAGAGGTGTCATATTATACTTTCTGGAGCACACAGATCTTTTCAAAGTTCTCTTCGCAGTTAAACGTCTGAAACGTATTTCATTCTCAGGAAACCAACTGGTTTTTTTTGCACGACTATGCTAAATCCACCGCGGACAGATGCAAACAGTTTCTGGCCATGAGACCAGCGCTACGCTCTATTGGAGCTCATTTTGGCTTATTCCATCCTTGTTTGTTCAAGGTCACCCATAACGATAATACTTTGACCTACGAGGATCCAACAAGACTGAAAAGTTATATCAACACACATTGCCCAGAAAGGATGGATACCTCTAACACATGCTTTAAATTAATTTCTGTATCTTGTTCATCTGTAAAACTACTCAGTTATTTTGTTTGTTGTCTTACTTGCGAGTCTACTGTTTGGACTTTGTCGCAGTAAATTGGTTTAATTGCCTTTATTTATCTTTTTATTTCAGATTACAACATTGTGACATATGTTTTCTGGATATGTATTACTATACAATATCTTGATTGTACGAATCAATTGTTCTTCTTCACAGGCCCCATTACCACTCACCTGACATGTTCGTATTGCATATTGTTTGCATCCCGAAGTCTTCCCCAGCCTTACCTCATGGAGTCTGTATGCTTCTTCGTTCCATGTGGTCTCATCCCCCCCACCCCTTCACTGTTTCAATTTTTGTGTAGGTATGTTCTTCTGTTTTCTATTACTTTTAATAGTTTTCACTTGCTCTTCCACTCCTTCCTCATCCTTCTTCTATCGTTCTTTCTTCTATCATGTGTCCCTTTTTCTTTTCCTACCACTCTCTTTTCTTCTTCCTCATTCTTTTAAATTTTCTCTAATGGTTTTTATGGTTCTTATCTTCATACTTAATATTATGACTGTTCAAGTGGTTTTTACAGTTTCAATTGCTCTGTTATTAACAAATGTTATATTTCACAATATGCAGAATTTTAATGGTTCTCCTCGTTTTTCAATTTTCACACTACCCATTTCCCCTCTTGTTTTCCTTCTCTCCCTCTTTCCTTGTGTACTACTCTATCATTTACCTCTTTTTACATACTCTTATCCTTATCTTCCACCTTTTTCAATTTTTCTCAAATGATTTTTATATTTCTTATCTTCGTACTTAATTTTTGGATTGCTGGAATGGTCTTTACAGTTTTTATTGTTGTGTTTTCTACAAGTGCTATATTTTATAATCTGCAGAATTTCAATGGTTCTCTTCTTCTTTTAATACTCTCACCTCATATATGTCTCGGAAAATTGTCACATGGAATGTTAGAGGCTTAAATTCCCCCATTAAGAGACAAAGAGTTTTATCCCACCTTTCTAAGCTTGATGCCAGTATTGCGCTAGTACAAGAATCACATCTCACAGAAAGCAAATCACTAAAACTTAAAAGAAACTGGTTGGGTGAAGTCTTCTTTTCACCAGGGGATGGTAAAAGGAATGGTGTTATAACTCTCTGCCACAAAGCGCTGAATGCCAAACTCATCTCTCAAGAGTCGGACACAGCTGGCAGATGGCTTTTCACTAACCTATTAGTGAGGGAAACCCTCTGCTTAACATTTATGCCCCTACCAATGGAGATGCCCTGTTTTGGTCACATATCTCTCAACTATTGTTAAAATATCCCTCAGAAAAACTTCCTTCTAGCAGGAGATTGTAATCAAGTGATGTATACTTTTATGAATAGGAATTCAAGTCTCCATTCACTTCAAACAAGATACACAAAGCTTTTTTGCGAGCTATCAAACAAAAAAATATATTGGATACCTGGAGACTTTGCAATCAATCCACTCGAGAATACTCTTTTTCCCCCCGTATCAAACAATTTAGAATAGACCATAACTTCATCTCACACAATGTCTCCCAGTCCCTACACTCAGCTGATATAGGGCCTATCCTTATATCAGATCATGCTCCCGTTTCAATTCAACTAGATATTTTGCATAAATCCACACAACCAAAAAGATGGCGTTTTAACAATTCTCTACTTCTTGACCCTAGATTCAGTACTTCTTTTATTTCTTTCTTTCATTAATACTTTCGTATAAATCAAACAAATGATGTTTCCTTTCACACAGTTTGGGATGCCTTCAAGGCTACCGCTCGTGATTTCATCAGCAGATTTGTGTCGAATAGACGCAAAGCTTCACGTACATTAAACATTACACTTCTCACTAAGATTAAGAATCTTGAACATTCCTTTTATACCACCAAGTCAAAAGAATGTCTTAAGGATCTTATCAATACTAAGATTGCCTTTAATGAAACTTGCACCGAACAGACCTCCCTTTACTTATTAAAATCCTCTTCAAAGTACTATGGTGGCCAGAATAAATCAGGCAAACTTCTTGCTAGCTATCTAAAGATCAAGCACCATAAACTTCATATTGATTCTATTATAGATGATAACCAACAACCACATTTCAAAGATCCTGAAATACTTCAAGAATTTGTACACTTAAATAAATCTCTTTATACCCCAGAAAACATACCTTCAAATGATGATATATCCCAATACTTCTCTACAATCCAGAAACAAGCTAACTCCCAAATGAATTTTGATCTTTTAGAAAATTATATCACACAAACAGAACTCCAAAATGCTTTAAAAATTCTTAAAAGGGATAAAGCCCCAGTTCTAGATGGCTTTACAGTGGAATTTTATTCACACTTTTCTCACTTACTTCTCCCACATCTATACACTCTTTTTTCTTCCTTCATTACTTCCAGCAATTCCACAGGCTCCTTTTCTGAAGCTCTGATATGTTTGATACCAAAAGATGATAAGGACCGACGATTCTGTAAGAATTACAAGGCTATATCCCTAGCAAATGTGGATTACAAAATCTTTTTGAAAGTTCTAGCCTTAAGATTCAAACCGCATCTTCCATTATTGCTTGGCAAAGAACAATCAGGCTTTGTCAAAGGCCGTAATATCACCAATAACACACGTTTATTCTTTGACATCCTGTCTAAATCAACACATTTTCCGGATTCACTGTCAGCAATTGCTTTGGATGCGGAAAAAGCCTTTGACAGGGTGTCTTGGCCATTTATGTTCCATCCCTTCAAATGGTTTGGTTTCGGATTGAAAATCACCTCTTTAATTGCTTTACTTTATTCTGAACCCAAAGCCACCATATCTTCTAATGGCCTCATTTCTTCCTACTTTAATCTTCAACGTGGAGTGCGACAGGGTTGCCCTTTATGCCCTTTCCTTTTCAACTTAGCCTTAGAACCTTTTTTGTCTAGAATCGACAGAATCATGGTATAACAGGGTTTGTTTCTGGTTCTCTGCAAATTAAATTAGCAGCATACGCGGATGATATTTTAGTTTTTCTTTCTCAACCACAGTCTTCACTCATAACATTTTTGGGAGAAGTTGAAGCCCATGGTTTGGTGTTGGGCTACAAATTGAATAGCGGAAAATGTGAGATATTACCCTTGACCAAATATAACTATAAAGACGATTTTAAGATCTCTAATTTCACTTGGAACCCTAAGCACATTAAATACCTTGGTATATGGTTTTCTCCCTCCATAAAGTAATCTATTTCTCTAAATACAGACAAGTGCACTGATAAACTTAAAACACTGACTGCAAAATGGCACCCCCTTCATCTTTCTTGGTGGGGTCGTTAAGACACAATTAAGATGATGCTCACTCCTATAATTTTGTATATCTTATCCAATATGCCACTATCCATTCCAGCTAAATTCTTTCATAAAATTAATACTATTTTGTCATCCTTTTTAAGGAATGCTAAAAAACCAAGAATGGCGTTGCAGAAATTATCAAGGCCAAAATCGGAAGGTGGCGTGAATTTTCCTCATTTCTCTAATTATCACAGGGTCTTTCAGTTAAGACAATTATCGTACTGGGTTACTGATCGATCAACTGATAAACCTTTAAGGGTTGACTTGAGACCTCATTTATAGCCCCCTTCTCATCTCAGGAATATCTCTCATTCACTCGTAAGCCACATAAGCTTTCCACTCCAATACTCAATCATTCCTGTAAGTTATTAGATGCCACACTCCATTTAGCTACGCATGATGTTGATACCTTGCTCAAGTCCACAATCTGGCACAACAAATTAATCCTTATTAATAGGAAACCTATATACTGGAAAGTGTGGAGGAACAAGGGTTTACTCTGGGTTCATCAATTATTTGAGCAAGGTTCTCCTATTCAATTTATACAGCTACAATCCCTTTACCATTTACCTCTTCCTTTCAACATACATTTTTGGCCCTACGAAGTGCAGTACTTGATGTGCATGCTAAACTATCAAGTACACCTTCCTCAACTCCCCAATCTCATTATTTATGGCACAACCTCTTACGTATATGCCCTAAAGCTTCTACTATTTATTCTCGCTTAATGGATCCCCCAAAAATCCGAGACAAAACAAAATTAGAGCTGTCCTGGGAATTGGATTTAGAAATAGATTGGCCACAACCCTGTGGAACAAAATTTGGGTAAAAATTAGGAAATCATGTAGAGCGGCCAGCACAACACAAACACTTTTTAAATATATAACAGATTATTTTTTACCCCTGCACACATACATAGGATACATAATATGAACCCCAGTACCTGCTGGACATGCTCTCAAGACAATGCTGATCTCAAACATATGTTATTCACATGTTTTTAAATTTTGGGAACAGGTCTGGCTTCAAATCAATACTATTTTTAATACTACAGCCCCCCTTTCCTTTACAAAATGTGTTCTTAGGTAGCTTGGCACCTGTCTGGGGGAGGGGACTATCCCAGTTGCTGCATATTGATTTGCTACTAGCTTTGGCCTTTCAGCAGATAACAAAAAATTGGAAGGATGCCTCCAAATTGTCTTATCTAGCCTGGTGGTATACTGTTTGCCATAATCAACGCTTAGATACAGCACTAGTACATCCCATATCTCTTGCTACAAAACACTTACATCTTTGGTGTCCCATCACCCAATTCTTAGATGGCAGTGCGAAAAAAAACTCTCTACCTTCATCCTTAGTACAGGAAGTTACTAAACCTCCTTGACTTCCTAATGTTTGACTATGACTCTGTTTTAATATAATAATTTAATAACCTGTTTTTGACTGTATATTCTTAACAAGTACTACTATTCAATGATTACTGTGAACCGTTTTTTTAATGTATTTTGACCGTATTCATATTACTTATTTAGCTCCCTCTATCACTCCAGTTCATTGCACTCCATTGTTATTGTTTGCCTATTTCTCTCCCTTGTACTTATAGATTGGTGAATGATTACTTGTATGAAGGTTTGTTATTATTACCTTATTACGTTTCTCAAGAAACCTATTCTTGAACTTAAAATACATATTTCAAATCTTAATCAGGAGTGCAGTCATTCCATCACAGCTCTCGTTTGCTAGTACCTACCTGCGGCAATACCAGAACATGCACTCACCTTCTGACTGCTCCTACCTAGTATCTGAGAAGTGCTCATAGGTAGGAGCATCATTAACCACCACAAGGGCAGCCCAAACCACCTGAACCAGGCGCATACAATGATTATTCCAAACAAGGGTTCAGAGTATATAATTTCACAGTAAGTAAGAGCAATTAATGAACTAAAATTTACAAGTATAACACATTGGAATACCAAAGAAAAAAAGAAAATGGAATAAAAGACCCTAATTGAAAAATTACTGGCAGCTTCATTCGATAATTAATTTGCTGTGCTGCACGCTCTATCTGCCTGGTAACAACACGGGATTTAATTGAAGTGAATCAATTGGATTTTTTGGCCCCACGAGACTATTAAATGTCTAAATCTGCTTTGGTGGTCAGTTGCTGAATTCATTTAAGAGCAACACAGAAACCATTTGATACATATACTGTTCATTTGGGATGCTCAGTTAAATTTTATGTCCTGATGATGACCATGGATTAATGCCAAAGGTCGAAACGCCGTTGACGCTACTGTGGCCGCAATTATTGGAGGACACATTGCTTTGTTTGTCGGAGTTTTATGTAAAGTGCTGAAACTCTGCCCTATATGTTTCTTTCTCCTTGTCCGCCACCTGTCTGGTTTTGTATATGATTGTAATATGTTATATGTACCAGCTTACGATACTGAGCCATGGTGATATTTTGCACTAAATAAATGTTGTATTATTATATTTTTCAATTAGGGTCTTTTATTCCATTTTCTTTTTTTCTTTGGTATTCCAATGTGTGCATTGTTATACTTGTAAATTTTAGTTCATTAATTGCTCTTACTTACTGTGAAATTATATACTCTGAACCCTTGTTTGGAATAATCATTGTATGCGCCTGGTTCAGGTGGTTTGGGCTGCCCTGTGGTGGTTAATGATGCTCCTACCTATGAGCACTTCTCAGATACTGCAGCTCGGTCTCGCCACTACTTTGTTGTTTGTAACTCTACTCTCGGCTTCTTATGCCTGCACATTAACGGATGTAATATCTTTTGCTTACTGTCATGCCCAGCACTGCGGCTAACCAGAACTATGCCAACTAGTGGTATTCACACAAACTCCTTACACTTTACAGCAGCAGTACCACCTGCTGGCATACATCCACATTTTGATTGTTGTTTCATCATTTTACAGGAGCAGCACCACCTGCTTCCATATTTCCATTGTTGTTTCATCGCTTCCAGCTCTACTTTTCACTTGGAATTATTCCTCAATGAAACACTATAAGCTCAAGTCGGTGATTTGCAAACTATTTCTACAGCATAGTGCAAACTCTTCTGCAGCTGTTCAGATAGTCAAACACTTACGAATCAGTACTGACTTATTCATGTGGATCATCTTTACAGTGATTTGCACACTTTTATTAACATAAAGGGTAATGTTTTAGTCATCATTGTGACAGTCCAAATCTGTAGTTTTCATTTGAAATATGACAGGATCTAATAATGATTTGCCACCAGTTTCTTTTTGCAAGATCCTAGCAAGTCACGTGGTCAATGTGTATAAGAATAAGTAATGCTTATGTAGGAGCTATTGATGGCCAGAGAAACACCATCACAACTAATCAGATATTCTATTCTCTTCTATTCATAAAGCGCATGACTACCCGTGGGAGTCCCAGCACTAGCATGTCAACTTGAAGTTAGATGCAATAATAGAAGGCTATAAAATTGACTTTTAATTTACAAAAACCTAACATTAGAGGAAGTCTTAGATATTGCACATAGTATGGAAAAGTTACATGAAGATGTTAAGCATCTACAGTCATTGCAGCCAATCAAATGTTGTACTCACAGCTTAGTGAGGAAGAGGTGTGGTGCCGCGGCCAGGGCGACTGACTCCGGAATCTGGGGATCACAGTTCGATCCCCGGCGGCAGATTAGCCCAGCACCATGTGACTCTGGGCAATAGCTTGTTTAATCTTCCTGACGGCCCCCAGCGCATAGAGACCCTTACGGGTGATTGTTCGCACTTTACAAATGTGGATTATTATTATTATAGTGTTTCATCAACTTTGTCTTCTGACAGTCAAAATGAAGATGGTCAACCACGTGTATATAAAACATCGCAGTCTACTCAGTGTCAAATCTGTGCTATTCATGAAAGGATTTCCATTTCTAAACAGAGTGGTCAAAGTAAATCAAACAGCTCTGTTAAACAGAATGTCACCAACAGAGTGATTTGTTACAAAGGTGGCTCACCAACTCATGTCACTAATTACTGTAGTTGTCCATGGAATTGACAAGCGTGTCATAATTGTGGTAAATTGGGGTATTTTAGCAAGGTGTGTAAAAGTGGGAAGAAGGGTGAAGTATGATGTGATAGGGATGACTTTGGCCACATATCAACAGAACAAACAGATACAATATCGATGAAATAATCTTAGTAGTGGAAATTGAAAGGAACTTTGTAGAGAACTCTGCCACTGATACTATCTAGAGGTGTGAAGAACACATAGCAAAGTTACCACAGACAGCAAAACTGTTGACTTGTTATAGCATTCTGGGACAAGAGTTATTATAATATCTGTTGAAAGATACAATTGTCAGTAGAAACACAAACATTTGCCTCCTCCTTATGTCACCAGAATAGCCTTTAAAGATTGCAAGAATGATTCAGTAGTTATCAGCTATTGTTTAAAAATTGCAGAATTCATAATAAAGTACATGTTACAAATAAGTGTCAATGTATTGAGGTGATGGCCTCAGGCACATTTCAATATGGCACTGAAGTCAGGGAAGAAGTACAGGTTTTGTTAGTTGAACTTGATACAACTCAGTCATGGCAACAAAAGTTTAAATATTTTTTCCAAGACAAGTTAGGTGCTATTCAGTAATATGAGCTTGTTATGAAGGTAGAACATGATCATACTTGAGCTAAGCACAGGTTACACAACAAGCCTTTCGATGTTCATGCTGATCTAGAGACGCAGATTGAGGACATTTTATATCATCGAACCTGTTGATGCAACACTTTGGCCCTCTCCTTTAGTCCTGACATGTAAGAAGATGGGGATTTGAGGATATGCATAGATATTAGATGCCTCAATGAGGCAACGTGGGTTTAAAGTTTTCCTGTTCCTCACTTGGAGGATCTGATGAGTATGGCTACACAAGCTTTTTGGTTTATTAAACTAGACATGCGAGCAAGCATATCACCAAGTGATGTTAGACATGAAATCAATTACAAAAACTTTCTGGGAATATGTGAGATTTATGTGAAATTTGTAAAGGGTTTTGCTGATGCTGAAGATGTTTTTGGGTCTCTAATAAAGGCGAAAAGCATGTTTGAATGGAAAGAGCGATGTCAATTGGCCTTTGAATGGGCTGAAAAAGAAAATCTCTCAAGCTCCCGCTTTTCATCTATTTGTTCAAGAGCGTATAAGTCACATCATGGTTGATGGCGGTATATGATTTAGGTACTGTTTTGAATAAGGTTGACACATGCAGAGAATATACCATAGGTTTTGTCTCAAGCACATAAGGACTGATAGAACATCGCATTTCTGCCATTTAAAAAGAGATTTAGCAGTAGGGGTGGTCAAAATTTGCATAATGTGCATTCACGCAATTACTCAAAATTAAAGCAAATTTGCCATTTCACTCAATATTTTAGTACAACATGCATCAATTTGTGGCATGAGGACACATTAAATAAAAGTACAGCAAACAACAGCCACTCGCAATCTGTTGCTCCTGTGCATGTGCAATAGTTTGTTACCACAAAGGGTATTTGATTATGCAAAGTGGCATAATGACATCATTTGAGGAATTTGACGTAAGAAGCACAAGACTAAATTCCTAATAGTATGTAAATTATGCTAACGTAATTTAAATGTCACCCAGGCCTAGCTAGCATGTATGTGAAGTTAAGAAATGTTTAAAACATATGTATGGGTTGGACTTTCTATAATAAAATCTGATCATAGGCCATTTGTAAAAAGAACTATTGATGGACAGAATGCAGAACAGTGTCATACATTCACCCCAGTACAGAGATCTGGGCCTAAATTCATCGTTTTTTTGCTCACTATGCCATTCCAGTTTGGACCCAGCCATATGCAAATCAGTCTTGACCCTGTGCCCCATGGGAACAGTCCAGCCCGAACTGCCAGGTCAGTGCCTCCCTGGATTGGAAACAAGCATCCTAGGACCGGTTTCTGGGTTTCACCCCTCTTCAGCCAAGATAGCTTTATTCCAGTGGCATGGAGAGCACGGGACTCACGTCTGAGCATACCCGTCCCACTCGGGGTGGCAAATGCAAAAAGAACTATTGATGGACAGAATGCAGAACAATGTCATACATTCACCCCAGTACAGAGATCTGGGCCTAAATCCATCGTTTTTTTGCTCACCATGCCATTCCAGTTTGGACCCAGACATATGCAAATCTTAGGCCATTTGTAGACATCTTTACTGGTTTCAAGGGAAATATTACTAGAGATAGACTAGCTGCATTTTCAACAACATGATTGGAATATATTTTTAAGATTATCTACATACCATACTGTCAGACTGTTTGAGCAGATTGCTAGCCCAGGTTACCCATTGAAGGGGAAAATGATGACAATATTTAAAAATGTTCAATCATTACGAGTTTGACAAGACAGTTTGTGGAAGTGAAGAAAGTGGTGGTGGGTTGTGATCCTGTGCTATCCTGTGTTACAAGATGTTTTGAACAAATTCATTAAAGAGTGGCCTAGGTAACATCTGTTTAACAGATGTTTCACACAACAGTCATCTAGGTGTAACCTTCACCAAGAAGAAGAGATTATTGGTAGCCTACGAAGGATGGAGCTGTTGAGTGTTTGCTAGAGAATGTGATCAGTGTTTTACCAGTGACAAATGATTAGTAACAATGATGCTCATTGAAACTACTGTAAGTAACCTTGTAAGAGCTTGGCAAAAGATAGGGTTAAACTTTTTTTGCCCATTTCAAGTTTTATTAATGCAATTGAGATATGCATGGTACTGGTCGACCATTTCGTAAGATGAGTGGAGGTCAAATTTATGTGTGATCCTACCGCTAATTTAGTGATTACTGTTCTTTATGAGATTTGCATACTTACTGGTAACAGTGTCAACTTTATTTCTCAGTTCATGTGCGATTTTCAAGAAGAGTGAGATTTAACACATTAGAGATCCCTTGTACTGACTGCAGAGCAATGTAATCTTTGAAAGGGACAATTGGGTGTTAGAGGAGTATGTTCAAAGTGCAATTCGATGGAACAAAGAAGTGATTGCATCAGTGTGTAAACTAGTGTAGGCTTATTATCCCTCCATCCATCTCTACTGGAAAATCTACTTTTGAGATAATGCGTAGTAAAGTAGCTGTATCTGCTTTACCTCCCAATTGTTGCATGTCTATATTTCTATGGAACTTGCTCTTTCTAAATATTGAGATGATATTCAGAGGGTCAATGATACTTATACCAGTGAGAATTCCTCATTTGTCTGTAGGGGAATTAGTCAGAAAAAATGGTAGCTCAGGTTTTGTGATCCTGTACATGTTTTGGAAGTAAATGGCAAAAGTGTGAGAGTTGAAGGTGGCCAATGGTGGCATTGTGGGACAGTTGCCAAGGTCCAAAGAATCCATCCTAAATTTAATAGAAGACAGGCTGAACCCATCACTTCAACTCCACTGTGCTGTATTCTAGAATCATTCACAAAAGGTACCTTTACTACTTCCCCACACCCCAGCAAATGGGTGTGTCACCCACCACGACATCTCTTAGACTGGAAATTGAACTAGGTTTCACATTTTGTGTAATGCTGTTAGTCTCACTGAGATGCAGGATCCTCCAAATGACTGAGTTTCAGTCTTTCGAATGCATGTCAGTGGAAAAGCCCACATCGCTTACCTCTAACATCTTAATGAATCTGATTTACCATCTACTGGGTCAAAACAATTTGTTCATCGAGGAATGTATGGATGTCTTTTCCAATCAACTGATCAGCTTAGACAACACAATCTTCTTTGGAGACTTCAACAACCACTTGGGGAATCGGGGGTGACAGCCTGGTGGACACCTTTACAGCCTTACTCAAAGACAATCATCTCCAACAACACTGCCTTCAATCCACACACCACAAAGGTGCTATCCTTGAATTGATATTCTCCAATTCCACCAATCTTCACTCATACGACCTTATTCTAGTTGACTGGTCTGACCACATGCAGATCCTAATCTCCATTTCCAGCTCTTATACCAAAACGTCCGGGCAACCCATGAAAGAGAAAATAAGGTTCAGGGTCACATCCAACCTTGACACAGAAGCCATGGCCATCATGGCCCTTCCTACCCTAATCTCAATTACACCCACCTTGATATTAATGAGGCCACCGACAAATACAACTCCTGCATGGAATCCCTTACCAAGAAATGTGCACCCCTGAAGTCAAAATTATCTAGAACAAAACCCTCCAATATGAATTAGCTTCACATAGCATGAAAACAATACAAATATCAAATCCCTAGAGACAGATCCTCTCACTTCAGAGCACTCATGAATTCTGCAAAGAACTGACAGACCAAGTGCCTGTTCGAGGTTCTCTCACCAACTACAAACCCCATCACCACTCCAGCTCTAATGCCATCAGTGGCCAACTGCAACAACTTTGTGGATTTCTTTTATAGAGAAGTCAGAGCCATCAATATCTCACTACTCTCCAGTGAACCTCCAGAAACTGAGATTCTACCATGTAAGGAGCTTCATTTATGGTCCTCTTTATCCCCTATTTCTGTATGAGACCTATAGTGAACAATCTCCAAAGTAAAACCCTTACACCACCTTCAGGACACCATTCCAGGGTCTATTAGCAAATCACTTGCCACACACCTACTCCCTCAATGGGCCAACAAGGACAACTCCTCTCTTCAACAGGGCCTATTTCTAGAATGACTAAAAGTGGGTCAAGCCTCTCCTGTCTTGAAAAAACTATTTTCAAGGTCATGTCTGTTTATATGATTTTTACTATGCTTTTGTGAGACAAAAGCAGTCTGTTCTTTATGGATTAAAATTGTAATTATCCTTTGCAGTACTCAAACCCACATTTCCATTAAAATCTTCTGCTGAGCATTTTAAAGGAGATGGGTCTGCTCCTGGAGAATGTCAAGAGATTCTAATAAATCCTTTCTTAACTTTGGGATGAAAGGATAATGGCTGCTTTCAGATTTTCCAATAATCTTTTTAACTTATGATCTTCAACGCCTAACTCAGTTCTAACTTCAAGAAGATGTGCAAATTCTTAGAAACCCATCTGGTCATTTTGTCTTGACAGCTTTAAATGCAGCTATGGAAGCTGTAATTTCCTATCACTGATTGTCTGTGCAGAAAAGTTGTATCTGCTATGAAATCTTGAGAATCAATAGATGTTACATTAACTCATTTACTTTAGCTACACTTTTTTATTTCTATATGAAGTATGACAAAGCTCCAGAATTTTTAAATACATTTAATTTTTTTCAGACAAACAAATGTCATCTTCGACATGTTGTACATACTTGATGTTTCCATTTGTCTCAAACTGCGTACTTATAGATGTCAACCCATTTTACTTTCCTTCCATAATGATTTGTTTATCCTAAAGCATGCATTTTCAGACTTTTTGATGTTAAATACAATTGACCTTAACAGCTCTCTTTTCACATGTTGAACATTTTGGATTTAGTTTGTGCTCATTTGTTGTTATTCCAGTTTTTGTGTTGTTCTTAATAGTTTCGTATTCTAGCGAACTATTTTCCTTCTAATATGATGGAAGATCAATCATTTATCTTCCCATTTGAGATTTTGTTGTTTCTGAAAAAATGGTGATTTCAGACACCAAGCTGATCTGGAAAAAATCTGGATTAGAAATATTGGCTTTATGTCATTTGCCTGTTTCCAAATGCTTAAGAATAATTTAACCTATTATTTTGGGCAAATGCTGCTCTATCTAAGTTTGTGATTACTTTAAAAATCATTGGTACCTGAATATAAAATGGTTCCCTGACAACTAGACATACTAATAATTTGTCCCGACATCCATTGTTCATCTAAAAATAACACTTCAAGCTGAATTAATTCTAGTCCTTTAGTATATCTAATCTCAAGCAATATCATATATTGGCTGAATTTTGTTTTCTGTTCTGTCCACTGTAAATGTATCACTACCAGTAATATTTGAATACTTTGGTTGGGGGGTCTAATGATGTGTTACAGTTACTGTTGATAGAGACATTAGCACTTTGATTGTCCAGTAACCCATCATTAATGATAGGACTGGAGTTGTGAAAAGACATAGTCTTGGAGAGTGACTTGCAGCTTTAATGAAGCATAAAAGGGATATAGGAGGGGAGACTTCAGGTAATTTCCTCAACTGTTGTCAACCACTGGCAGGTGACTTTGTGGTATTCTAACATGCGAATTCTTGACTTACAAGCATTCTAGTCACCACCCACCCTTTAAAAACGAAGGGCCGATTCACAAATGTAATCTGAGACAAAATCCTAACTTTACAACTTTCAGTTTTCACACAGGGCATTTAGAAGTAGTAAAGTTAGGATTTTATCTCAGTTAAACTTAAATTTTAGTCTTTTTAAACTTAAGACCAAAACTTAAGTTTTGGTCTTAAATTTAATTTAAGACCAAAACTTAGGTTTAACTGAGACAAAATCCTAACTGTACTTCTCCCAAATGCCCTTTGTGAATACAGAAAGTCGTGAAATGAGGGTTTTGTCTCAGTTTACGTTTGTGAATCGGGTCCTAAATAACCAAAAGAACAAGGTAAAAAACAAGATGAAGACACTAAAATACCAGTTTTACCAAATTATACTAGAATCAATTGAAAGTCAACTTTAACGCACATTCGTCAATCCCTCTCTCTGGTCACCCTAACAATAACTACAGAATGGCTACTGCCCTTCTTTAAGATATATATATTTTTATTTTATATTTATATTTTTGGGGGGGTAACATTTTATGCATTTTAAAACTTTGTTCTAACTGTCATTTCTCTAGTTTACACGCCTTGTCAGTTAAAAAAAATTGTCATTCATTAATTCTCTAATTAATTGTCATTGCTTGGTTAAATGCCAGTTGGACTTTAGGCTTCCTGATGTGTTGTGTTTTATTTATAACTAATGAAATTGCATGAAATACAAATCTGCAATTTTGCCCGGTATTTTTGCAAGAAATAGGTTTTTGCATCAAATTTCGCACTACAAAAAAAGTGTGAAAAAGCACAATTTCCATGAACAACAATAGCTCACATTCTGGTTGTTGGCGATGTTACCACAATTCCATTCTATAATTTTGCCATGAACAGTGGCTTATTTATGCAACGTGGCGTATGGCATAATTTCTGGAATTTCTCAAAACAAGTGTAACATGAAATTCCTGAAATTATGAAAATGAAACCAGAATAATTTAAATTTCGTCCAGGCCAAAAAGCTGTTTAGGTGGATTATGTATCCAAGGAATATTGGGCCTAATTGAAGTATTGTGAAGAGATGGTCATAAGATACATGTGAGAAATGTTTAGCTTGTATATTGTTTTCAGGAGCCATTGGGAAATTAAGGGTTAGTGAGAGTGGGATTGGTTATTGTGTATGATGTCAAGTTGAGGGAATTTTATAAGCTTGACGTGAAGGGCGTCATGTGGGAATGCACTCTAGTAGTGGTAACCCAGTAAGTCATAGACTGAAAACTTGGATATTGCATACAATTGCATATGGATTGTTAGGCTATGATTAGATGCGGAGAATAATGTCCTTGTGAGGGAGAATCTACCTAGCATTAAAAAGGCGGAGAAATTGGGCTTTATGGTGCCTTGAATACTAGTGGAGCGGAAATTTTTTAGGGCTTGGTGTTTAGCTGATATCCATTCACCCCAAAGGCGGTTTTGAAACGTATGTGCCTGATGGGAAGGATTGACAAGGAACCTAGTTGCAAATTACTTTGTGTACGAAGGAGCAGTTGCCTGAGGCCAACTAAGAGTATTGGTCGGTTTAATCTTGCTCATTATAAAGATATTGATGACTATTCTGACTTTGTGGAAGGGTATGCGGTATTGAATTTCATGGTTATTTAACCTCTAAATTCTGGACACTGTGGTGGTTCTAGAGATCAAATTGACTCATGTGCTTCTGACAAAGGGGAGGAGAGGATGCACCAGGAGGATTGGAATAGGCTCAGTAATGATTTGGGGCTTTCAGATGATGGTACACTGACTGCTTCCATTTTGAAAATGCGTAACACGCAGTATCTGATGGGTGGGCATAGTGTATTCAGGTAGTCAAGATTGTAAATCAGACCAAATGAAGGAAAAGAGAAGAAGGTTTAGGTGTCATCAGTATAGATTTGATAGAAGCCGAATGAAGAGATTCTATTGCTGCGGGAAGTTGTGTAAAGATTGAAGAAGGTGGAATCCAGGACACACTGCAAGTAAATTGTAATAAGAGATTGACATGAGTACCCACCTGGGTTAAAACAAGCACTGGCAAAGCCAATAGGTCTTGCTATGCTATAAGTAAAATTGCTTCTTCTCTGATTGTTGAGTTTGTGTATGTGTTTGTGTGGCTAGCTAAGTAGGTCAGTATTAGAATGAGTCGCTCGTTGAAGAAAAGACAGAGTACATGGATGGATGAGTTGTGTTGGAGTACATGGCAAGATGTCTGCAAAGATTAAAGCTTGAAAAATGAGTTAATGGTTGAATGGTGAGCGAGTCAATAAATGAATGAGTGAGCGAGAGCAAAGAGCAGAATTAATATTGTTATTAACATTGCATGTACCAGCCATAATGTACCAATTCAGACACCACTGTAGCAGTGTGGTGGGCACTTTCCTAAAGTCGTAAGGCTTTAATGCATACTATAGATATGTACCATGCTAAGAATGAGTCTTTCTAAGAGCTGTTGGAGAAAGTCCTAAAATGTGAGTGTGGACGCGAAGTAGTGTTATTATTTACATGGTATGGCAAAATAGCCGTACTTCTCCAATATGAATAAACACACATTATGTACGTGGTTAGAGAGGAGGGAAAAAGAATGAAGAGAATAATGGGTAGAACTGCTCTGTTCATCATAGGTTTCCCTCATCACACTGGGACTGCAAGGCACCCAGTGTGGGCTATAACTCTACTGCGGGGGAAGAGAAAACATGATGAGCACTACAGATATGTGGAGAGAGGGGCAGAGTGCAAGTGTTGATAAGGGAAATGTGAGCAAAACAATCACCTGGTGGGCAAAAACAGTCCTTTATCCGGGTGCCCCAATGGATAGGGGTAAAAAGCTAAGTCCCTGTAGCTTTGAACAGGGGGCCAATCTACTGACCCTTGGAGATTTGCTGGAGTACTGGCTCCACACAGGAAGGCTGGATTCAGTCCTGGTGCAGCAACTGCAGGCCTTGGTCAGCAAAGCAGTCCTTGGTCAGCAAACAGGTCAGCAGGGCAAACTTCACAGCTGGGCAGTACTTCTTCCTGGCAGAGCCCACAGATCCAGAAGTGTTAAAAGTATTGTGTCTGAGTGACCAATATTTATACTTGGTGCAGATTTAAAGTGGGACAACTTTGTAGAGATTTCCACCCCAAGAGGTGTCTGGAACTTTCTGCCTCCATGCCCTACCACTTTACTAGGAACTTACAACTAAATTAAATATGCTGATTGCTTGTAAGCCAATTTCGTCATGTTTATGGAGAAAAAGCACAAGCACTTTTTAGCACTGGTAGCAGTGGTAAAGTGCACAGAGTCCTAAAAGCAAACAAAAACAGATGCAGAAACAGGAAGGTGAAGGCAAAACATTTGGAGATTTGCCCTGCAGAAAAGGCCAAGTTAAACAGAATTACCACAGTGCAAGTCTATTCCCATGGTATGTTCAGATGAGTCCCCAGCACCAAAACCCTTGCCTACCACAATAATCTGCAAGACTCCGTTTAACAAAAGGCGTACATACAGGCTTTAGTACAGTGTAATAAAAATCCATCCTTACAAGCATAATGTTGTTAATGCCTTATTTTCACAATAAGAAAGTCAGGCTTACTGGATTTATCATAGCATTTCATAATAGATTAAACCTATGAACTTCAGCATGCTTTTTCCAATGAACTGATGATGTCTTTCCCAATTAGCAGTGGTTTTGCACTTTACTCAACACCGCCCCATTTTAGTGCACCTAAATTGGCAACCATCATGGATTCAGTTCTAAAATTACAAATATGTAGAAAAATGCAGCTGGAAAAACAACATACAATCCCTCTCAAAAGGACTTAACAAGTAAACCCCCCAGTGTTTGTCGGAATGGGTGGCCAAAGTCAAACCCTTGTGAGACTCCATGCAACGAAATACCTATCTGTAAGCTTTAATATAAAGTAATAACAATTCACACATTAATCCCTATCAACTTTAAAGTATGCTTTTCACAATAAATACATCGGGTCTAGTGCTTTTATCATCATTTTTCATAATAAATAGATCAGGCCTGTAGCCGTGATTACTGGCTTCACACCACAGCCACCTCAGTTCTGCTGCATTGAGTATAAACCTTGCCAACTGGCTTCACACCACAGCCACCTCAGTTCTGCTGCATTGAGTATAAACCTTGCCACAAGCCATAAAGTACAAAACATGCAATCTTTTTAGTGGAAGTACACACATCCAACTCCATCAAATCCTTTACTCAGTGGGGCCAACAGGTAGGTGGAGCCTAACTCCTTTCCTTAGCAGGGCTCTGAAAGCTCCTGTTTGGTGATAGTGGGACTATCCGGCCGGAACTAAAAGTCCATGTAGGTCCTCTCATCTGTGCTGCTGCCAGAGAAAAACAACGTAAATTATCTAGTTATCTAAGACACTTTAAAAGCATTGCAATGTCATGTTTGTACCCCTGAAAATTCAAGCTCAGGCAGCTGGATCAAGAAACAAAATAATCACAGCTGTGTGGAAGACAGCTCTTTTTTTGGAAGCACACAAACTCTGCCCAATCAGAACATGTACTCCTGATTCCCAAAATGTGGGTGGAGCCGAAGCCCCTCTCCTAGTGATTCTCACATAATTGTCTGATGAAGCAAACACAAGGAGATGATGGACGGAGTGCTGAAACTTTTCAGACACTCACCCCCAGTCACAGATCTGGGTTGAATCCATCAACATTCTTTGGCACAGTTCAGACCCAGCTAATGCAAATCAGTCTTGACCCTGTGCCTCATGGGAACAGTCCAGCCCGAACTGCCAAGCAAGGTCTTCCCTGAACCGGAAACAAGCATCCTTGGACCGGGTTCGGGCTAACAGCCCTCATCAGCCGGGCTACCTTGAATCCAGAGGCAAAGTGAGCAAGGGACCCACGTCCGGGCATACCCTGCCAACTTAGGGTGAACAAAGCAAACACAAGGAGATGAGATGTTTGAAAAGTTTCAGCACTCTATCCATCATCTCTTTGTGTTAGCTATGCTGTCAAGACAGACAATGAGGAACTTTTAGGGTTGAGCAATGGATTAGAGACATCTGCTTATGCCAGAAGTCCAGAAACGACAATGCCCTAGGCAGTAAGGATTGAACATGGTAAATTGCATGTTGAACACCAATTAAAGCCATGCTTAGAACATTATTCAAAACAGTCTGTCAACTGAGAGCCAATTTATAACAGCACATGAGGAAGGGATGTTTTTTCTTATGGTTCTAATATAGCCTTGTAGCCTGCTATAGTGGGCTCTACAGGAAATTAATGGCCCTCTCCAGCGTTAAAGGCCCAAGCAGCAGGTGAGGACCTTTAATAAGGGAGCGGGCCTTTAATGGCCAGTAGAGCCCTTTACAGAGGACTCTGAGTTTATTGGAACTTTAGTTCTGGAGCAATGAATTGCTCTTGCCAAAAGCAACAACGGTTTTTAGCGATACAGTTCGACGATTTCAACTTGATTGCCATCATTACAGCTTAAATCATTGCACAATTGGGAAAGTCCAAGAGATTTTTGATACAACACTCTCTTTTTTTGCATTTTCATATAGCGCAAACTCGATCTGAAGATACTGGAGCACTTTACATGACCACCATTTACACAAGGACATATTCACGTTTTATAGGCACGGGGAGATTTAGAGCCTAATTATGACAGTAGAAGTGCAGGCACCAGCAGTCTAGCCGCCCTACTACAAGTTGGGTAGTCGAACTGCCATGGGATCGTCACAACTGCCAGGGATTCTAGATACCTGGTGGTTTTGCGGCAGTTTGAGGCTGCAAAATGCTTGGCGTTGCTGCTGCAGCACCCAAAGCTTATTATGAGTTTCCTCTCTGCCACAGTTTTCATGGCACTGAGCCCACCATGAAAACTTGGCAGAGAGGAAATGGCCCCCTGTAGTCTCAGGGCCATGGGGTGCATGCAGGGGGGCACATGTTGTGCCCCAAATGTGCATGCACCCCTGTTCCTGCACGGCATGGACTGCACCAGTCCATGCCGTGCAGTAACTGCCTTTGGTGCTCTCATTGCGGTGCCTTTTTCATAGGTACCACCATGGGGCCGCCAAAGAACCGCGTTCCAGATACTAAAAGAGTCGTAATCTGGCAGGCGGTGTCAGTGTGGCTTTGGCGGTCTTGGAGCGGAGCGGCAGCATGGCGGCCCCGCTCCAAGACTGCCAAAGACATAATTAGGCCCTAAGTAATATGCTCAAAACCACAGGATGTTGAGTCGAATCCGAGACTCGGACCTAGTTCCCCATCTTCTCTCAAGGAATCTGTATGATTCCTCCATACCACTATCCTAACTGTCTGTGTGCCTATGGGCCATGTGTATTATTAAGTAAATATACTTTATACCAATAGATATTTTTAATACAAACGGGAAGTGTTTAAAAGCAGACGGTGATGTGGTGTCCATAAAGATTCTGGCCACAGTGGATTTTGTGTGTAAATTTACGACTCTTGAAAGGTGCAAGATTAAAAGCACTGGAAAATAAAACTGAGAGGTCAAAAAGAGATTTCGACCCCATATTCATAAACTTCACACCATGTGTGTAGAGTCTATCAACAGCTGTCCTACCTCTGTAGAAAATATGAATGTTTTGGTAGCTCCTTGTTGGGAAAGTCTGATATTATTTGGATAAACTTCAGCTAGGATTATTTTAAGCTACCATTGTACACTGATTCTCTGTCTCTCTTCTCCATGTGATTTGATATAAGCATGTGGGTTCTATTTCGTTCCAGTTCTAGACTTTATTTCTTATAATTGTGTTTTTTTTCTTTATACCCTTTGTTCTTTTTTTTATTCTACCTGGTTGGATGATGCGATTATTATGTTTGGAACATGTCTGACTTGAAATAATAATAGTTAAAAAAAAAAGAAATTATGAATGTTTTAGATAGAAATATTGGAAAAGCATTTATGTAGCAACGAAGTGACAGGCAGTACAATACCTAAAACCTTATGAGGCTGAAGAGGGAGAAAGAAGGAAGACAGTAATAGAGTCCTGGGCGATGAGAGAGACTCTGAACTTTCATTTGGGGTCGCAGTGCTTGAGACCCTACTGTTTCATAAGTTGTGGGCGCAACGGGTGAACTTGTCAGTTTATATGTACACAGGATATCACAATATACGATAGTGTTGCCACACACAGTATTAACCCCTTCCCCGCTCATGACGGAACCGTTCCGTCATGAGCCACGGTTGGCGTGTGCTCATGACGGAACGGTTCCGTCATGACAATCCTGTTGGCGGCCGCTCCGCCTGCGCGGCGCTGTTTCCCCGCCTGTGCGGGGCGACAACGCAAATGGGCGGAGTCATGACGGAACCGTTCCGTCATGAGCACAGCTCAACTGTGGCTCATGACGGAGCGGCTCCGTCATGAGCACAGGCCCACCGCGCTGCCCCCCTGCCCCCCCAGCGCTGCAGCGGAATGTCCGCAGCAGCGAAGGGGTTAAAAAACATTTCGAACAACAAAGACTGTAAGAGGCACATAGAAACAGAGGAAACCATGGGCAAAGTGGAAGAGACACAGAGCTACACCACTGCACCCATGCTAAGGGGATCAATCACTGCCCATAGGGACAATCGAGGAATGATGCTGCTTAACTAGTACAGACCAACAGCACTGAAGGCCCAACCTCAAGCCAAGGTCACCATCAAAGTCTTCCAGGCATTCCACCTTCTAAAGTGCATAGGGCGGCTCGCTGGTCTCCTTGTTTCTCTAGGCCACACTGGAGTACCATCGCACTTTGTAGGTGTCTTAAAGTCATCCATTACGGTTGGATCCCGCAGCAGCAAATGAATAGCAGAGCCTGCCATCGCCTGTTAAATCCTGGCTGAGCAGTAACGCTCACATTAGTGCCCAGGCAAGCTCATAAATGCTCCAGCTGTCAAATAGGAGTAGCTCCCCACCTGACAGCACTGGTATCCCCGCACTTGACACATCTGACGGCCATCTACATTACTGGGTGTTAAATTACAATGCAAGACACCGACTGCCTAGTGCTACATATCTTTGCAGCAAACAAAAGATGTACAAATGGAAGGAATTGATTCAGAAAAAACGAATCACAGTCATTGTAGATATCAGTAAATGATCTCACAAAACATTCTTATTTCTCTGGAACAAGCTTTAACTACATTGATTTTTTTGGTATCAATAGAAACAATTTAGGAACAAGATGAATTGCATTTGTAATTGCATGGCATAGGTTTACAAATAAATCACGCAACGCAGTGCAGTGCAGCAATTGATTTTCAGTGGCGTGTGAACAGGAGAGAGCAGACCAATACCATTCCTCATATAAAAGTGGCGATGTTCTGCTCTCTCCCAGCACCTCCTTACTTTATGTTGCCATGCGTCAATGCAGACGTGTGCACAACAGTGCAGACACCCTTGCACCATTGTGCAAAGGTGTCTGCATTGTGGTCAGCATATCATTTGTGCAGGAAGGGGTGGCTTTCTGCACAAAAACTATGCTGAAAGGCAATTTCCTCTCTGTATGTGTGCTGCAGGAAGCAGAATGCATGCAAAGAGAAAAAAATAGTCTTTGTAGATATGGATAGTGTTCAAAATCCATTGGTACATGCACTGGAATGCCCATGCACCACCCACGGATCCCCTCCTTGAAACTGTGCTGCCTTGCGTTATTTTGGGTTGCAATCCAATACAAATTGTGACTTACTTTGGATTGTAAATACCAACCCAGAACTTTGTGTCTGGTCTGCATTAAAAATGTTGCACAAACCCAACGCAAACTGTTTGTAAATCTGAGCCTTTGTGTTTAGTGCAAATAAATAGAAGCATGTACTGCCAAGTCTGAAATGTGTAACTTAATATATGATATGAAATAGTGTGTTTCCAGCATCTGAAAGATTCACACAATTTCCCTCTGGAATAAAAAAAAGAAGTTAGATGCAGAATTTACGTTCAAGGCTGCAAACTTTTATCACAAATTAGGATGGCAGATAAAAAAAGGAGAGAAAAATATTCTGAAAAATAAAATACAATCAAGAAACCATACAAGGTCAGCCAATCACCGTACAGTCACTCCCTCATGTTTTTGGAGAGAACAAAGATTTACCCAGATAAGCAACCAGTAAGGATAAAGGTACATATCTAGTCCACCGAGCAATGAGAATTGGTCTGGGTGATCCACCTAAATATTGTCGGACATAATATTTTGGTCAAATATTGCAACTATAAAATATCATGGACCAAAATATAGACGTGAGTATATAGTTAACTCTTTTAATATTCTATCAAATTTTAAAATTGTTGTTCATTATGGGGCTTTCTTTTATTATTTAAGGTTTTTATTTTAGAATATATATATATATATTTTTTTTAAATAATATTTTTTATTGGTTTCTTTTGGATCTTGGGGCAGTTGTGTTTTGCAAATTATTCACTAATTTGAGCTAAATATATTAATCATGTTTTATCTTTTTATTGATTTTTTTGGTTAAAAGTTTAAATATGTTCTTTAATTATGTATAACATTTTTATTTCAGGTTGTTAGGTTTATTGAAGGATTGGGTTGGTAGAATATATTATTTATTATGTTAGTTAATTTCAATTTGTGAAACGAATTATATTTTGCCTATTTAAGTTTTTTTGTTTTTCACTGGCACATTGTTTTCTATACTAAATTTTAACCCCTTCAGTGCCCGCCCCTTTCCCCGCCCTGTGCCGGCCGTTTCATTAGCGGGCGGGGTTTATGACGAGCTGGTCTCGTCATGGGCACAGCGCCACCGCGGCCCATGACGAGACCAGCTCGTCATGGGCATTGAAGAGGTTAAGTGGAGATTGTATGTTTATTGTGGGTTTCGGTGTGTATTTTCTAATTATAAATTCATTCATGTTAATTGATCCATTTTGGGGGAATGAGTGGGTACTTTTTAATTTAAGAACAGATTGATTGAATAATGTAATAACTATGTACATTGTCTTTTTGACAAGTAATTTATTGTATTTTTATGTCATTTTAATTGAAAAATAGTTTTGATATAAATATGTTATTTGTAATTAATGTGTTATTTGGTGGTTTTATTTAAATCTATTTTGTTATTAAGTTAACATTTATATTTGTTACATTTAAAAAAAAACCTGTTTGGTTAATAATTATTTACAATATGGAGCTTTTGAATGTTTTTGGAGTTTATGGGTGGGTTTGGCCTAAACTCTTTACATTGAAATGGTTTTTATTATTTTTACATTTTCTTTTGACTTATCTAATTAAAAAGAGAATTATTTTTTATATTTTATAAACATAATATGTTTTAATGTTTTTAAAAATATTTATCAGGCAATTATATTATTTGAGTGTGGTGACTGTGACCGAATATACATGCTCTTTCCCCACAAATTGTTATGTTGGGGCTAGAATAATATATCTGACCCCAACCAATATAAGCACTTTCCCCAATGTTTGTTAGAGTGGAGTTTGAATAATAATGCTGAACTCTTCAGTGTAGGCACTTTCCTCATTCTTTGTTATATTATAGTTTGTTTAGTAAATTTGACCAAATCTCATATATGTGACCTTTCATTAATTATTGTTGGACTGAAGTTAGAATACTAAATCTGAGCTACCTCCACATGTATGCACTTTTCCCAATGTTTGTTAGACTGGAGTTAAAATAGTAACTGTGCGCCCACCTCAATGTATGTACTTTCCTTGACATTTGTTAGATTGGAGTTAGAATAGTAATTCAGAACCTTGCCCTGACCCAATATATGCATTTTTCCCAAAGTTTGTTAAACTAGATTTAGAATAGTAAATATAACCCTCCTCACCCATGTATACACTGTACCCAATGTTTGGTAGACTGGTGTTAGAATAGTAAATCTGATCCCCGGTTCCCCATGTGTGAACTTTCCCATTGTTTGTTAGTGTGGAGTTAGAGAAATATATCCGACCACCCCACCAACAAAATATGCACCTTCCCAAATGTTTGTTAGTCTGGAGTTTGAATAGTAGATCAGACCACCTCCTAAAAGTATACACTTTCCTCAGTGTTTAATAGATTGGAGATAGAATAGTAAAACTGACACCCCCTCAATATATCCATATCCTCCCCAATGTACATGAAACTGGAGATAGAATAGTAAAGTAAAACCCCATTCTACACCTCCAATATTTTATAGTCTGGAGTTAGAATAGTAAATCTGGATACCCCAACCCACCATGGCATGCATTTCCCGAGAGTTTTTAGACTGGAGTCAGAATATTGTATTTGAACCCTTGATGTAGAAACTGTCTTCAACGTCTGCTACAGTGATTTGATTTGATTGTAGGATTTATATAGCGCACGATTGCTCGGGGGCGTCCAGGCACTCAGTGGATAGTCAACCTGCATCTGGATAATGAAAGTGGAATTTAGCTAGCAAATAACCAGGTTTTTAGTAATTTCCTGAAAGTGAGTAATGTTGGGCTGTTCTTGATCTCTATCGGGAGTAAATTCCCCTGTTTTACTGTATCCAAAAGGAAGCTTCTTCCTCCCCAACGTTCTTTCTTATATTTGGGTGTCTGAAGAAGTTTGCTCTGAGATGAACGAAGGTTTCTAGCAGGCTGGTATCAAGAAAAGTGTTGTCTCAGAAACATTGGTCCAGTTCCCTGCAGAGCCTTGTAAACTAAACAAAGGGATTTGAATTCTGTCCTCTTTATCATGGGAAGCCAGTGAAGTTTCTTTAAGCCATGGGCATTAGCTGGAATTTGGCAATGTCCAGCAGCAATCTGGCCACTGCATTTTGTGCCCTTTGTAGATTGATTATGTATTGCTTCTGAAGGCCAAAATACAAAGCATTACCATATTCAAGTCTGGCCAGGCCTAATGCTGTTACCAGGGTTTTTACTGCTTCGCAGGGAGAAAAATAACCCACTTTTCTAATTGCTTTTAGTATCAGAAAGACAAAGGAGGAGACCTTGCTGACCTGATGTTGAAATGTGAGTCTATCATCGAGGATGAAGCCCAGGTTCCTCACCGTACAGACTGGGGCCGGGAGCGATGCCATATTTGAAGGCCACCAGTTCTGTGTCCAGAAGGAGGTGTCAGATCCTAACAGGAGCACTTCTGTTTTGCTCCCATTGAGCTTTAGGCAGTTTGCTGTCATCCACTGGTCGATTTGGGACATACATTGACTAAAACATTCTGCGGTTTCCTCTGAGTTGTTTGTGATGGACAGCACTATTTGAGTGTCATCCGCGTAGGAGACTAAAGAAAAGCCAAACTGTCTGATAATGTCCGCTAGGGGGGCCACATATAGATTGAACAATGTAGGGCTCAATGCTGAGCCCTGCGACACTCCACAAGGAAGCGAAAACCGCTCAGAGCAGGAGTCGCCAATCTGAACATATTGAAACCTGTTCAGATAAGATTTGATCAAGTTAAGAGCAGTATTCTTGACACCTGGTTCTTGGAGTATTCCGATTAGAATGTCATGATTCACGGTGTCAAACACCACAGAAAAATCTTAAAGGATCAAGGCGGCCTTGACACCCGTATCCAGTATTGCCCGGAGCTCCTCTACTGCTTTTAACAGGGCAGTCTCCGTGCTATGTTCCTGATGGAAACCATGTTGTGAGGAATCCAGCAGGTCTGCTGAGGAAACAAATGCAGACAGTTGTGAGTTAAGAATCTTTTCCAATACCTTGGCTAGAAAAGGAATCCTGGCGATGGGTCTATAATTACTAGTATTGCTGGGATCTAGATTGGATTTTTTCAATACATTGGAGTTGGAAAGTACATTTCATTGCTTCCCCCTCAAAATGCAAGTACTTTTCCCAATGTTTATATTATTGTACCTACTGTAGTATATTTGGAGAGTTTCTTTGTTTAATGTTTTTGGTTTGGATGTTTTGAGTGCTTTTAATTCAAATACATATATTTTTAAGTTCATATATTTCTTTTATTTTTTAAACAGTGTTTGCTTTTAAAAATAATTTTGGCACCTGGTTGCCGACTACATTTCTCATGAGTCTGCTGAACTCTCTCATTTTTAGAAATGCTAGGCTATTGCGGTACTTTGGTGCTGCAGTGAGAATCTTATTAGCAGAGTTTCGAGAAGTCTTGGATTCTGTTTTCTTTTTCATTTAAAGCAGTTTTAATGACTATATTTTTGTTGGAAATTTTAAAATGTAGACTGTAGAAGAAAACAGACATGATTATTTTCACCTTCAAAGATGTCTTACATTCACAAAACAGATTCTATAGAAAAGGTACTGATAGGTGTTAGAGAAGAGATTAAGTGGTATTGGTATGAGCTATATAATTCTTTTTTTTCCAACCAATTCTATTGAGGTTGTAAGCATAAGAAGGACTTACATGCTACAGGTCAGATAAGGATAACATCAAAATATCAAGGATTGATTGAAGAGCATTGGTCGTGTGGCGTAAAGTCCTTTTACACACTGGAAAGGCTATAAATCAGAAACGAATGAGTGCAGGTGTGTGGGAGATCAAAGTAACAGTACTAACACCCTAAGATAAATAATATGATCTCCCACGAGGGATGAATGCACTGATAACCCCATGGAAATGTAGCCTGTCAAAAAAAGATAGAGAGAAAGGTGGGAAGTGCAGCAGGTGAGAATGATGTTAGAGAGAAGGGCAGGTGGGGGATGAGGGTGTATTTGAACTTGAGCCATATTCTTCTGTTGAATAGTTGATAAGTTAAAATCTATGAAAAGACTAACTGGAAGATATATCATCACCATAATGTGTGTGTGTTCATAAAGCAAGAAGAGTGAGTGCTATGTTAAAGGTTTGAAAAACAGTAGTTTAAAAGATAATCATTAGTGTTTTATTTTCAGGGATATCAGTCTCTCGACTAAACACATAGGGGCACATGCATCAAGCATTTTCCAGGTTGCAAACTGGACGATTTTCTATTTGCGATGCATGAAGCCCAAAGGCATTCGCAAAACAGGTAATCACAATTTTTGCGATTAACTATCTTACGAAGGCAGTTAGGAAATTGCAAATTGCGATTCCCTAATCGAGAAACATAATGCATTCGCAAATTGCGTTTTCGCTATTTGGAATTGCACATTACAATCCACTTTAAGTGGATGGTAATTTGTGATTCCTTAGAAAATGCACAAAAATGCATTTTTCAAAGTGCACCATTGAAATTGCATGCGCAATTTGCGATTATCTATTTGGTAATTGCAAATTGCAAATGCTGTCTCATTCATTCCTATGGGCCTCTAGGCCTCTGGGTCCATAGCAATGAATGGAAAGGCATTGCAATTCGCAATTAAGGAATGTGTAGGAATCGCTAATATTTTAGCAAAACCTACATACATAAGGAATTGCGATTCCTTAATAGCGATTCCTTATGACTCGCTATTAAGGAATCGCTATTCCTTAGATTGATGCATGTGGCCCTTACGGGCATATGTACAAGGCGCTAACGCCGCCTTAGCGGCACTTTTCTGACAGTTTTGCGGCAAGATTGTTATCACCGTATGTACAAGCTGTCGCTAACCTCCATTCTAAAGTTCGCCACTCCTGTTAGCGATAATGACATGCAAGGGAGGCGTTCCCATGCAAAAACATCCGCTAACCCCACTTCTTGATATTTACAAGGGGATTCCTGAAGTTTGGAGGACCAAAAAACCTGAATACCAGAAAATAGCTGGTCTTGGAGATAACACTTGGGGCCTCTTTCCAACAGGTTTTGGTGCTGGACAGTGCTGCAAGCAATGTTGCAGCGCTGCCCCACGACAAAACTACAGGGCCAGAATGTGCACCATCAATAAGATAGTGCGCATTCCTGGGCCTCAGTCATGAAAAGTGTTGCAGCACTGCGACAACACAGCGTTGCAACACTTTTCGATACGCCCTTCTTGAAACATCATGGCTGCGCTGTATTCACTGGACAGCTCTCCATGACGCATGTAATGACAGATACTTCTGGAATCCTGACGTATCTGTCTGCGCTAAAGTCACGCATTGCTGCAGTCATGTCACAAGCATGACGCAATTCCAGCAAATCATGGGGCCAACCTGCACGAAGCAGCACACATGAAAGTTACAAAATGGCATTTAAATATTGTTTATGTGCACCTTCCTGCACATAACCAATCCTCCCCTGCATGCAGGCACCCTTGTGCCTGCGTTGCCGCTAAGCTGTTAAACTTAGCGCCATCACAGTGGGAAACGCAAGGCTGCACCACATTCTTGTAAATATGGTGCAGTCTTGTATTTCCGAAGTGGTGGAGCGTGTCGTTAAGCCCAGGAGGCTTAACGACACACTCTGCCACTTCATTGTACATATTCCCCGTAGAATCTGGGACACAGAGATGTTCTGATGGTACTAACCATTTTCACCTTGTCTTTAGATTTCCACTACAGAGGTGTCAGTGCGCAGCAGAGTGCCGGGTCAGAGTGACAATCCAGTGTCTCCATTTCTCCCTTTCCCCACTCTTCTTTCCCCCAGTCTACAGTTAACAAAAATATTGATACTTTGTGTAGTTGGCTGTGACTGTTGAGAAATGCAGAAACAATAATTGCACCTTTATACAGAGACTGCAAGGTTAGTTATTTTTGACAAGCCGCTTAATCCCCTTCAGACTGGGGCACGAGTGGCGGTCACTTGCTGGCAAGACTGATAAGTGCTAGATAGCCATCCATTAAATGTATCATGCAACAGTCATTCTTCTCCCCTTTGCCATTTGGTGAGGGGGAAAAAGTCACCTCCATATAAATTGTTCTGTCAATTTATATGAACTCCGATTAGGCACAAACAGCCACTGTGGACCTATGAACACTTTATGACTAACACTATAGTTGCCACTTGCTCCTCTAATAGGAACAACTATAGGATTATCAGAAATACATGAATCAGCTGCACACCAAGCCCATGCATTCCTTGGACACAACGACCACTGATCTCTCTGCCGCCATTGTATGTAGAGTTTGTGGATTCAATGCCCACCCAACTGCCACCAGATTCAAATGAGCTGTTTGAAGAATTCGTCTCAGATTCAGCAGTCCTTCCAGGGTGTTGCTCTTTTTGTGTTTAAGAAGAAGGGAGGAGTATGGCATTTGTCAAACGAAGTCCTCTTTTAGTCTAACCTCATACTCGTCTTCTCTTTCCCTCTCTCATTCATTCCTGTACCTCTGCCCCGGGCCCTTACTCCCTGTTTTCTGACATCCTGCCAGCGGTGGCCTGTGCAGGTAAGTGCGGTAGGGTGGGGCATGGGGGGGGGGTCGACGGAATAGGTCAAATTAAATAAATGAATACATTCTATTCCATCATCTGTCGTCATGCCCCCCCACCCCGGCCTACTGGGCTCACGTGCATGGAGCGCAGCTGTATCCTGTTCTGCTTCTCATCAGCTAACCATCTAGTACCCCTCATTATTGTCAGGGCCGTCACAACGGGAGCTCTTTGTCCCTGACCGTGTATTGTGGGGCCCCACACACCTCTCAAAAATGTATTGAAATCATTTATAAGAAAGCTGGCCTGGCCTGCCTGTCCCTGACGCAGCTAACCTGACCACACCACCAGTTGGCATCAATTACTATTTATTCTCTTTCCATAGCAGACATTGTTCCTTGGATTACAAACCAGAGAGAGGAGCCTCAAAAGGTTTTGCCCTGAGCCCCACAAACCTGTCTGGCCTTCCTGACCGCACTGTCATTAATCTGTCTCCTTGTTCTTAACTCTTCTCACGTGAACTGGTCCTCCCTCGCAGGAAGGCCACTGGAAAACGGCATCGCATGCTGCATGTTCATATTATTCTCAACGTGAGTCTTTTAACGTCAGTCTTTGATCCATTTATGTGCACTTTTTAACCAATTATTTTCAATGTAGATTGCTCAATAATCTATCCCATCATCCTTGTAAAGCGCTGTGACGTCCACCTGGACTTCATAGGACTATATAATACCCGAAAAATATATCAAATATGCACATAAAAAATACTTGAGTGGAGTGCGAGATAAATTCTCTCTTTTCAGCATGTCCCCGAGGTATCACCGCATTTCCATGTCATGTTTGCAGTCAGTGCAGCATTGACTGGTCCACGTCTTGGTATTATCTGCATCCAATTCCTTCATTTGTCGGTTTTGTCAGGTCATATTGTTGTACTAATTAATGGGTGGATCTTGAACCAGTGCCACAACAGCCAATGGTGTTGCACTCTGTTAGTACATGGCAGCTTCAGGGTTACTGTGGGTCACGTACATATCCCCCATTGAAAACCACATTCCTTCCTCGTCACTTTCAATCTGAAAACACATACCAGTATGATACTAGTCAGCCGTCATCAACCACCCACATGCACTCCCTCACTAACGATATGGAACACGCGAAACTATCTCAGGATTCCTTGACACCTATCATGCTGCAAGAATGCATATTTCTCTTAAACATGCACTCCAGTGTCTCTGCAAACACACAACTTAGACAAGTTGGCAGCCATCAATATCTGTGGTACATGGAAAAGGAGGCATGGGGGTATATAGGAAGAAGTAGGGTGTATCATTCAAAGGAACACACACACTGTCCATTGTCCACAGTTCACCCTATCCATGGAATCTTTGTCTGCACATTGCACACTCTTCAACCAGCGCGTCTTTGTGGGATCCAGTTGTTGCACATTGTCCTGCACATCTCAGGATGCCTATTTTTACTATTCTGATCCCCTCATCTCCTCCTCTCCTAACTCACTTGTGACATATTGGTTAGGTCGAAGCAGTGGTGCCCTATGTGGCATTCGATATAAAGTGGCTTAAAAACGTATCATCATATACTATCCTCGCTGTACCATACAGAGGCTGTTTGTGCCTCTGCATTAAGGGCTGGTCATTTATTAATGAAAACCCTGGTGCTTTCACCGCACAAGGGAAGGCACAGTGAGAATTCACATGACGCATCCACTACTCTGACCTGTATGCGCCACGGCAGTGGAATACTCGGGGCCTTGGTATTTGTGTGCATGTGGTCAGGTGTTGTGGTCTGATTAACACTCCTACCTTGTAGCTCTTCGGTGGCATTATTTCCTTATTGCCTCCAATGTATAGGTAGTCGTTTGGTGTTCAGAGTGGGCCTTGCATACCGATAGCCACTTCTATTCATGCAACTACAGTGCTATGATAGCTCACGTGCAAGACGGAGAAGGAAATCATTGTCTGTACATCATACCAAAGGAAGACATTGTCACTCTCCAGGTCTGTAGCTGAAGAATTAAGCTCTAAGAAATTCTGGTCACTAGCGATTTCCGGAACTGGAAATAAAGCAAGGAACATTGATGCCAAAATTGAAGTGAATAACTTTTTTTTAGCCCTACTGCTAACTCACCATATTTAAGCAAGCTAGAATCAATTCGAGAATCTAAACAGAAGGAAGCGGCAGTGCAAGCTGAAAACCAAGGGCAGACCTAAGGTCGAGATGAAAGGGGAAGCAGAGGTGTGGCTTACATAAACCCAATTAATAATGGCCAAAAAGAGCTAAAAGTGTGCAAAGCCCTAATGTCAAGGCATTGGCTGACTCTTGCCCACCATGCTTCTCTCGCCTTCTGTCCACGTGTCAGCCCAGCACATGTAATCACCCACCTTTGACTCATACCACTAGGCTCTTGATAGGTGGACTCAGGACTCTCCCATTCTCCCTCAGGTGGGGTAGAATGAATGTCACTGAGGTTGGTTGTACATGCACACAAATGGAATCTCTGATGATGACCCTACGGACTATCTGCTGGTCCACAAAGCTGCTTCCCATCGAGGCCGTCAGCATTTTATTAGCAGTCACTGTCAAGCAAATGTCTGTGTTGACTTTGTCTATGATCTAGTCGGGACTGAAGCCAACACATTTTACCAGAGCAAGTGTGCCATGGGCCATAATGCAAGCAAGGAAAATTGAATCCCTGACCTCAGGCTATCTAAGAAACGACTGCTATAATCGGAGTGCAGCGGGCCCGTCACACCCCTGGACTCTGGTGCCACCACAATCAGTGTTGCTTGTATTAATAATAACTTGTTTCATATACAGCGCTCTATGCCACACTTAAGTGATGTTAGTGATGATGAAAGGTTGAGTTGGCCTTGCAGGACTGACACGTGAAGTGCAGATCACAGCAAATGCCTGGATCGACCATTAAACCCTCTTAGCACCTGACCGACTTTGCAACAGAATTTTTCAAAGTGGATCTTATGAGTCACGAGAAGTTCCTGAGCAGATGCTGTTCTTCAAATTCACACAGAGCAACTTTAGCGGACCCAGACAACCGCGCCAATATATTTTGCAATTTTAACGTACATCTTCGTACTCCTCTTGTGATCAGAGGACACTTCCTTCTAAAACACATTCGTCGCTCGGGAAAACAGCATTTGCAACTTGTTTTTAAGATTTATGTCTGCAACTTCACACATGTGAGTCCCTTTGTTTTACAGCACACGTCTGTCATTGATGAGCAGCAATTCCAGCACGTGCCATTTTATTACATAAGTCTACCATTTCCTTCCAGGTACGTGCACGGAGTCAGCAAATTCTCCCTTCGACATTCCTCCGTCTGTCTAAGCAAATAAGGCTGTTAACTTGCCCCGATGGGTTTATAAAAACATATGGTCTTTGTCTTTGTCAAAGTCGGGGAGGATTGATGAATTGCGTACACTACTGTCGACCCCTATATGCCCTTGGAAAACACAGCCACTGCGAAGTAAACATGCTCGTCAGTCTCCAAAGCATAGGTTTCGAGATCATTTCTCTATCATTAAACCCTTAATTTAAAAACTATACAATCCAAAACATAATTGAAAAAGCCCGTCCGAGCAAAAAGAAAACCCACGGCGAAACACTCTGGCCAGTGTTATAAAGTATTGCACAATAGCAAAATATGCATGTTGTGAAATCAAGGGCACGCTGCAAGTTCCTTCTTTTATCTTGCTGGTGAGGCTCAGCACTGCCTGACTGCAGCCAGGGCCAAACTATTTCTTTTCTGCTTGTGAGAAATGAATCTATCCCATGGCAATTCCTTGCGGGAAGCAGGCTTGAGAAGAATTAGTGATGGGCTGGCTCCTAGCGTGGGAATGTGAATGGGGACCAAGTCGAATACTGTGTATAGAGAAATGTGCTGATCTCTTATAATCTTTAAGGATTGTCTTACCCTCACTCATCTCAATCACTGCTATTTGAGGTGTGCCCCCTCCCACAGGCCAACACGTTACCCAGCAGAAATAAGAAAGACCTCTCTGGTCCTCTCCGTTCTTCATTTCACATCCTTCTCCGTCACAAGGGACCAAGAAGTGGAAGAACATCTGCATCGCAGACCGGACATCATTATTTCACGCAACGCAACACAGCAAGGGAGAGGGCAGTAATGTGCCATATTTACCGATATCCGGTGCATTTCTGCTCTCTGCCTGAGCTGGGTACAATGTGCTGCCTAGTGCCAATGCAGGCACCCTTGCACCATGGTGAAAAGGTGCGTGCATTGAAGACAGGATTGATTTTGTGCAGGAAGCGGCATCTTCCTGCACAAAAACACTCTTAAAAGACTTTTCCTCTTTCTAAGTGTGTTGCAGAATGCAGCACACTTGGAAAGAGGAAACAACAAAGACAAATATAGATATTTCTCCTCATTGTGCCTCCCCTGGGAAGACGTAGTATTTTGGAACATTCCCACGGTAATCAGTCTTGGTAAATTTGGGAGTGCACCAAAATCCATGGGTGAATCTGTAGGGACACCCACGCTCCACCCACACTCTACTCAAGCTTCACTCATGGAAGGCCTTCCCAGGGCAGAGTAATGCAAGGCAGCGACTTGTGCTGCCTTGCGCAACTTCAGATTAACTAAGCAATGCAGGGGCACGCAAGGTGGCCTTGCTTTGCTTGGTAAGTCTGACTTAAGTATTGAGTTGACCCCACGACAACATACATGGTGCAAGGGCAATGCAATACAGTGATAAATCTGGCCCTCAGTATCAATTGTGAAAGAAAATGGAATGGCGGATGGGGCATAAGTCCTGAGACGATGAAAGGTAATGAGAGAAATGAAGATTACCAGTAAGTAATTAGATCTATTACCTCAACTGGTTTCCTCATGCGAGACATCACCATAGAAGCATGTGCTAGAGCAGCAAGCCTAACACCAAATAATCCGGCACATAAAGCACCCAAAGCAATATACAACACCCCAAGAAAAAGGGGCATTGGTACTCAGGAGGCAAAGGAGCAGGGCAGAATTGCAAACATGCCTATCGAAAAAGGCCAGGAATTGCTGAATACCCAGGCAGCTGCCCAAGAGAACATCCACTTGTGCCAAATGTTCAACCTGGTCCTACCCCAAAGACATGCAGAGCATGAATGGACCAACTCAACCGGGCAACCGGTAGGGAAAAACAAGGCAAAGGAAAACAATCATACAGTTCTACAACACAACACAGACCTGTCGGCCTATCAAAACCAGAACCAGTAATGACAGTAAAGCAAGCCAGGAACAACTGGCAATAAAATGCCAAGGTCATAACTCAAACAATTTACACCCAGACTTTGAAAAGTGTCGAAAGTCGAGGTGACCCACAGGTAAGCAATTCCAATAGACAAAGAGAAAATCAATCCAAATCACAAAGTAGGACATGAAGAAGAACACCCCAAGGTCAAACACCCAGCTTCCACCTCAGAAAACGGAATTAACAGAGGTACCAGAAATGGTCCGAGACAGAGGCAAGTAAAAAACCAAATAAGAAGATGAGGGAAAGGAACCACATTACAAGGCAGACACCAAGGCCAGCTAAGGTGAAACAGCCATTTTAAAATATTCCAACAGACTTTCCCAGACCAAGACCCCAACACTGCAGAGGAAAGGATACCTAGCATGGAATATAACAATGAGAAGCACACAAAACAGCCAAGAAGCCACAGACTCAAAAGCTGGAGTCCCAATATAAAGCTCATCAAACAGAAGGTGAGAGAGCAACACCTGACACTAGATCAAGGACTATGGACAGAGCCATCACCCCCAGACATGCAGCAACTGTGAGAACAGAGGCAAACCAACTGTGTGACCACCCCTACTCCACAAATGAAGCCAAACTAACTATATAAGAAGCAGATGGAGGGCAGGAAGGCCAAGCCATGACAGCTCGAACTACAGCTAGCACAAGGAAAGGAGGAAGAGCTGGACCAAGGAACCCATATGCAAGCAAACTCAATATAGCCAATCCAGTGCCAGTCACAAACCAAAGAACAGGTACCACAAGATTCACAAGGAAGAAATACAGATACCTCCAGGAAGAAACACACCAGGACCCCCAAACAAAGATACAGACCCAGCGCAGAGCCTGAGCGTGCTTCAATAAGTTAATAGCAAAGAGGTACCCAGCAGCAAGAGACAGGCTCCTATAAAACTCTCAGTCCCTCTGCCTCCACCACCTATGGGAGGAAGAGAGGCACACAAAGAGAGACAAGTGAATGAAGGCAAACAAAGAACCACCTCCATATTCCACCAAACTCTAGAGCCTGGAAGCCCACCAAAGAAGACCAGGGAAGGAGGGAAGCAGAAGAAGCACGCCTGATGACACCAGTGATGACCATCATACAGAAACCCAACCAAGGGGCCTGGACCAGTAAAACCAAGAAGACTGAAGCATACACCCCATAGAGCAGCCCACTAAGACAGGAATAAGGAAAGACTCTAAAGGACCCAGATAAGCCTAGCCCACAGGAAGGGATCCTCACACCTAACCAATCCACTGAGATCAGTTAACCAGCAAATAGAACGAAAGGCACCATCCACAACCATTAAGCCCAGGACATAGAACAGACAAAGGCTGATGGAAAAGACCCTGCCATAAAAGCGATGGGGCCACCACATGCACCCAAAAGCAGAAAACAGGTCAAAGCAGTCTTCGAAGCTGAACATATCATAGCTCCAGCATCGGAAAGCCTTTTTTCCTGACACCCTGATGTAGGGCTGAGGCCAACTTCACTATAAAAAAGTGTATCCTAACCCCATCAGGTCTGTGATGCAGTCTGCAGGAATGCAGGGAAAAAAAGGATACAGTGTAAGTGTCCTTCTCCTTTATGGTCATTCGTGATGATGAGCCTGAAGAAAAGGATATAGGAGGATAATATGGTAGTCTCTTTCATTTTGGATAGGGCACCTCGTGCCTGATAACTGTGGACTTAACTCATACAGTAAAAACAGGTACAAGGAGATGGTGGAAAAGGCAATGTATCTTAAAGAGTCATCTGGGGCTGAATAGGGTGTTTTTCCTATTTTGTTGTTTCATTTTGAGACGGGGTAGGATAGGAAAAGGACACTGTTTCTCATTTGGACCAGTTTTACATGCGGGTAAAAACAATTTAGGACATCCTGGTGAGTTCAATTATGGAAATGTGAGTGTAGCACATGGTGTTGAGACACAAAACTGTCAATATAATATGTAATGGGTACATATCTAATTTCCTTCAAAGCTCAATAAATGTGTGACACAGTTTTTAGTGATAACCTTTGTCAGGAGAGTATCTCTTTTACTCAGAGACACAGGCCATGATATTTTTACCACAGGTACGAGAGATATCTTTCTGTTTGGATGTGGGGGAATGGCCCGATGAGTCAAGGTAGCAGGTGCCTAAGTGAGGAGCTCCGCTGCATTGCTTGTTATCCTTCTCTATTCTGTGTTGTCTCAAAACATAGCAGGCACGGCTACCTCTACAGCACCTAAAAACCCACTGGAGATGGACTATAGGTAGACCATGAGTGCCCTGGTGCCATCCTTGAGAAGCAGGGATGGCACAGGCTTGTGGGACGGCTTGGGCCTTATCATCCAGTCAGTTCCAACTCATCTTCGGGTGCCCAGCTGTGTATACACAAGCCTCAATGATGACTTTGTCTCTTGTCAAATTGGAGAAAGAAGGTCAAAACACATTAATGCAGAGGTCTTCAAACTCTTCTACTCACAGCCCCTCTAAACAAAATGTTTTGAAGTTGGGCCCCCCTCCAAAACTATATGGCAAGAATTGGTGAGTGAGAGGGGAAGAGTTGATAGCAGGGGGCAGGGATCATGAGATAATTTCAGGGTTGCTTTACTGTAGCTCGTAATCCACACTAAATGGCATCACACAAAAATGAAATTGACCAAAAACACTATTCCTCATAATTGGGGTGCTGTAGGCCCCACTGCAACTCCACCTGCTACACTAAGGATGTCTGTAGGCCTGAGAAGCAGGCCATCTCCTCTTCTTTCACTCCTTCCACACCATGTCTATTGCGTGTTGCCCCTTTCTTGCACCAAGGGCACCATATGCCCTAAATTTAGCAAGGAAAATGAGCTCCCCCATTCGCTTTAATATCACTTTATATAGTGAAACATTCATAATTGTGATGTAAAGGGCCCTGGACAAAAGTGTTACTGCACCTGTTTCACTAATTATAGCTTCTGCCTTGCTGTCGCCTCTGACCGTTGTTCTCAGCATGGGCTCCCATCTCAGACTATCCCTCTCATGTCTCTGATGCTTAAATCAAGTTTCCTCCTCTGCTTCATTTTTCCCCTCCCTTGTGCCATTGCACAAAGCCGCAAAGAAGCACTGGCACTGCAAGTATGTCCTGGGCATCTAACACAGCTGCAGCACCAATAATATCTACAGCTGTGCAAAGCAGGCTGTCGACTCTGGTAACTCAATCAAAAACAACAAGACCTAGTTTTTAAGGCACCTACTGTTAGGCTACACAATTTCAAAACGGAGGCGGGGATTCACCAACTGTGAATTCCATTTATTCCTCTCTCTCTTTTTATGAGGTAATCGTCAAACGTTTTCCGCCTTTATTTAAGAAAAAAAAGTTTTACAACTGGCAACAGGGTCATCACTTCTAGGCTAGATGCCCAGGGTAGGTTTTAATTAATGGAATCACTTGAAGCTCCCTTGTGACAAATATTTATTCTTTTTGAGAGGTAATATATGTGTCCATTAAAAGGAGTGCACGCTTTTAATGGACACATATACAAATATTTACACTAGATAGAGTCTGAATGCTTATCACTAAAATGTATATTTTTGAAGCACTTGTTATATTTTAAACAGTATTTTGCAGCAGCCAGTTTTATACTGTGTAATACAGTTTTAAAATAAATGAAACACGGTGCTTTCTGTCACAGACTGGGACCTCTTAGCACTATAAATAAACAAGTCACTATTCCTCACTTAACCAATCAGGAATTAATGAACGCCCCACAGTTTGAAGACTTCTGCATTAACTTCATGTGTAATAAAAAAAGTTATTTTGGTAAAGCGCTTTGTGCAGCACTTCTGACTTTTCTGTTTTCTAACCACGTTAAAAATAGGTGTTATTAGTAACGAATTAAAAAGTAGACACATAAGAGTCATTTCTAAATAGCCAACATGGCTCAGATCTTACTTCATTTGCTAAGTATAAAAAAAAAAGTTAAGAAGGAAGATGTTAAGAAAAAAAAACAATCAAATATGACCTATGATCTCAGTAGTGAGTTCTTTTAGAAACTTTAGAAATGTTAAGAAGGGAAACTTAATATATGTGAACATAATAAAAAGCTTTAGCTACACCCCACTCCGCAGTAGTTACAGGTACCCACTGAGACATCTAACGAAAATAGGCACCTGTCACGGCCATAGGTAGCAGTGATGCAACAGGGGTATTTGTAATGGGGCCCCAACTTATTAGGGACCCTTTGCACCCAATCATTTACTGTATTTCACCACTAAACACGGTGTAGTAAATGTTCCTTGCTTGTTTTAGACCCATTGGCACTCATGCTACATCATTGGTACATGTGCATAGCTGCAAAGTGGCCCTTGTTGTATGTGTGACTTGTTTCTTTACAGAAACACGATTTTCCAATCTGCCATTTTGGACACCCAACCGAATATTGGAAGGGACAGATAAAAGTCCAAAAATGGAAGGTGCTGGTTCTACGTTTCACAAAACCTTGGGCCAACTAGTAGCCGTCTGTGACATACCGAAATGAAAAATCCAGCATTTTTAAAGCGCACAGCTACCTCCGAATAGGTGTCCCGGCGCTGTGGGCCGTCGGGAAGGTTAAGCAAGCTATTGCCCAGAGTCACATGGCTTACCTGCCGCGGCACCGGGGATCAAACCGTGAGCCCCGTGGTCTGGAGTCAGGCGCCCTGGCAGCTGCACCACACGTCTTTCAAAACTATACTGTAAGATATATGTTAAGCACACGTGTAGGAAGAAGGTGCATTCACCGAATGAGATATATGACTGGAATTTAACACTTTTCGCCAGGATTGGCTTTGAGCCAATTGACAGCTTTGTTTGTGGCATCCACACAGATCTGTGAGGAAATATGAACCCGCGCGAGCGCATAGCCGTCACAGAGCCCATGCTGTCAGGAAGGCTTATCGCCATTCCTGATTTCTCAGCTAACAGCGATGGGTATGCTTGGACTTGCAGTCCTCTGCTTAAATTGAGAGCAGTGAAATGCACACCCCAGTATGTGCAGTACTGTCGGCTAACAAACTGTCCTGGTTGAAACTAAAGCCACGTTCACAAACAACATGAGGTCAGTTTGATTCGGACTTGTAGGTGGCTGGTTGCAAATCTATTTACATATACTCAACTGTCCCTTAGGTGGGACGACCTCATTTTAAGATGCGTAGTCTGCCTGCCGTTCACACATATTTTATGTATTTGACCCTGGCAGTATTTTGGTCATTTTTCTGCGAGGGCCATTGGGCTCTTTGTTATTGCTTCACCCGGTCCTGCAGGGCTCCATGCGTGATTAGCTTCTAACAGGCCAGACAAGCCACAGGATGCCTGGCTCTCAGATTATTTAAGTACTATTAGAGTACAGGCCAGACAGGATGCCTGGCTCTCAGATTATTTAAGTACTATTAGAGTACAGGCCAGACAGGCACGAAGAGTTTACAGGTGATCCTACCCGGAGTCATCAAACAAGCATTGGCAAAGCCAATAGGTCTTGCATTGGTGAGAGCTATTGTCTTTGGCAATGTGTAAACCAGAGTGGCTGCTGTTAAGCATGGCTAAACATTGGTGATGTTGGGGGTAGGATGGGGTACATTAGAGGGGTGCACTGAGGAGTAGATTAGAGTGGAGAAATGTGAGGTAGATTGGAGTTGCGTGGGATAGAGTAGGGTGGAGTGGAGTGGGGTGAAGTGTGGTGAGGTAATTTAGAGTGGAGTAGATTGGAATGAAATAGATTGGAGTGGGTAGATTGGAGTGGTAGATTCGAGTGGGTTAGGTTGGAGGGGGTAGATTAATTGGGGTAGATTGGGGTGGAGTGGGGTAGATTGTGGTAGATTAGAGTGTGGTAGACTAGAGTGACGTAGAGTGGTGTAGATTGGAATGGAGTGGGATAGATTAGAGTGGAGAGGAATATATTGAAGTGGAGTGAGTTGGAATGGGGTAAATTGGGGTAGATTGGAGTGGAGAAGATTGTAGTGGAGTCAGTGGACAGGGTAGATTGGAGTGGAGTGGGCTAGACTGGAGTGGGATGGGGTAGATTGGAGTGAGGTAAATTGGGGTGGGTGGGATATATTGGGGTAGTTTGGAGTGGATTGAGTTGGATTGGAGTAGAGTTGGGTAGATTGGAGTGGAGTGGGTAGTGTTTGGTAGATTGGAGTTGGGTAGACTGGAGTGGATCAGAGTAGAGTAGAGTGGGGTATATTGTGGAAGAGTGGAGTGCGCTAGATTGTAGGGGGCTGGGGTAGAAAGGAGTGGGGGTAAATGGGCTAGATTAGAGTGTGGAGGAGTGTGGAAGATTGGTGCAGATTGGGGTCTTGGGGTGGATTGGGGTAGATTGGATTGGAGTGGAGTGGGGTACATTGGAGTGGGATATATTTGAGTGGTGTAGATTGGGGTAGATTGCAGTGGAGTAGGCTGAGGTGATTGGATTAGAGTGGAGTGGATTGAGGTAGTTTGGAAAAGAATGGGGTGGACTGGGTTAGATTGGAGTGGATTGGGGTAGAGTATGGTAGATTGGAAGGGATTGGAGTGGAGTAGATTGGAGTAAGGCGGGGTAGATTGGAGTGGGTAGGATGGGATAAATTAGAGTGGGGTAGAGAGAGGAGGATTGATGTGGATTGGTGTAGATTGGGGTGGATTTAGGCAAATAGGAGTGGGGGTAGACTGGGGTGGAGTGTAGTAGATTGGAGTGAAGTAGATTGGGGTAAATTGGAGTGGGGTAAATTGTGAGAGATTGAGTGGATTGGAATGGTGTACATGGGGTAGAGTGTACTGGTGAAGATTGGAGCAGAGTGGGATAGATTTGGGTAAAGTGGAGTGGAGTAGATTGGAGTGGAGCAGATTAGTATAGAGTGGATTGAGGTAGACTTGAGTAGTGTGCATTGGGGTAGAGTGTAGTGTGGTAGTATGGAGTGGGGTGGAGTGAGGTATATTGGGGTAGACTGGAGTGGGGTAGATTGGAGTGGGGTGGGGTAGATTCTCCTGACCCCATCAGATCTGTGATGCAATCTGCAGGAATGCAGGAAAAAAACAGGACATGGTGCAAGTGTCTATCTCTTTTATGGCATTATGGTCCTTGATACGCCTGAAGGAAAGGTTGTAGGAGGAGAGTATGGTGGTCTTTTTCATTCAGGATAGTGCACATGTGGCCTGAGAACAGTGGACATAACTTATAGAGTAAAAACAGGTACAAGGAAATGGATAAGGCAATGTATATTAAGCAATCATCTGGATGCTGAATAGGGTGTTCACTCATTTTGTTGTTTCTATTTGAGACAGGGTAGGATAGAAAAAGGACCCTGTTCCTCATTTGGACCAGTTTTGCTGGGGATTAAAATAATGTAAGACCTCCCAGTGAGTGCAATGATGGAAATGTGGGTGCAGTACATTATGTTGAGACACAAAACTGTCAATATGACACGTAATGGGTGGGTATCTAATTTCCTTCAAAGCTCAATAAATGTGTGGCACAGTTTTTAGTAATAACCTCTTTCATGAGAGTATCTCTTTTGTTCACAGAGACACAGGTCATGATATTGTTACCATAGGGACAAGAGACATCCATCTGTTTAGACATGGTGGGAACGGCCTCATGAGCCACGATAGCAGATGCCTAAGTGAGGAGCCCTGCTGCACCGGCCTGTTATCCTTCTCTAATCTGTGTTGTCTCACAACATAATGAGCACCGCTACCTTTACAGCACGTAAATACCCACTGGAGATGACCTACAGGAAGACCACGAGTGCCCTGGTGCCATCCTTGAGGAGCAGGGATGGCACTGCCTTGTGGGATGGCATGGGCCTGATCATCCGGTCAGCTGCTACTCACCTTCGGGCGCCCAGCTGTGTACGCATAGGCCTCAATAATGACTTTGTCTCTAGTGAAATTGGAGTAAGAAGGCCAAAACACATTAACGCAGCGGTCTTCAAACATTTTTGCTTAGATGTTTTGAAGTTGGGCCCCCCTCCAAAGCTATATGGTAAGAATTTGGGGAGTGGGAGGGGGAGGGATGATCTCAGGGGGCAGGGATCATGAGATAATTCCAGCTGTGCTTTTCTGTAACTCGTAATTCACACTAAACAGCTTCATACAAAAACAAAATTGACCAAAAATATTCTTCATAATTGGGGTGTTTTGGGTCCCAATGCAGCTCCACCTGCTGCGCTAACGATGGCTGTAGCCCTGAGAAGCAGGCTATCTCCTCTTCATTCGCTCCTTCCACACCATGTCTACCTATTACTGTAATCTTAAAACAAGCTCGGTCTCTTTCTGAACATATGAGCTACTGCCTGTTGCCCTGCCTTTTTTGCTCCAAAAAGCACCATCTGCCCTAATGCTAGCAAGGAAAATGTACCCCTCTCATGCCCACTTTTTACTGTAAAACATTCATAATTGTGATGTAAAGGGCCCCTGGGCAAAAGTGTCACTGCACCTGCTTCTCTAATAATAGCTGCTTTCATGCAGTCACCTCTGACCATTGTTCTCAGCATGGGCTCCCATCTCACACCATCCTTCTCCCTCTCATTTCTCTGATGCCCAAATCAAGTTCTCTGCTTCATTTTTCCCCTCCCATGTGCCATTGCTCCAAACCACAAATAAGCACTGGCACATCAAGTATGTCTGACTCCTGAGACTCTAATGCAGCTGCAGCACCGATAATATCTACAGCTGTGCAAAGCAGGCTGTCTACTCTGGTAACTCAACAGGGTCATCACTTCTAGGCTAGATGCCCAGTGTAGGTTGTAATTAATTGAATAACTTGAAACTCCATTGTGATAAATATTTATTATTTTTGAAAGGTAATATATGTGTCCATTAAAAGGAGTGCACACTTTTAACGGACACATATACAAATATTTACACTAGATATAGTCTGAATGTTTACTACTAAAAGGTATATTTTTGAAGGTCTTGTTTTATCTTAAACAGTATTTTGCAGCAGCATGTTTCATACTGTGTTTTACAATTTTAAAATAATGACACTCACAGTGCTTTCTGTCACAGACTCGGACCTCGCAGCACTATAAATAAATAGGTCACTATTTCTCACTTCACCAATCGGGAATTAATTCTGTGAGGTTCTGGTCACACACAAAGACATCTGCAGTGATAATATTAGCCAACTAAGGTTTCATAAGATAAATGAGTATATTTTCCCTTTGATTAGTATAACTTGCATTTATTTTTAACTTGAGGTGTGCGCGTGTTTTTTTACACGCACTTACCTGACGGTGAAGAAAACCCAATAAAATGTAGATTTTAGCTATGCCTTTGACCCCATCTCCACACTCATTGACCCTGCCCTATGACACTCAGTAGTACCATCCTCACACTTTTTTTTAATGGACTTTGACTGTTGTATTTAAATGAAGATCAACAGGAAAAGCACCTTTCAGACTTCCAGGCTATCTACATTTACATGTAATTGCAGATTCATTTGCCTCCCTCTGGGAACACATCCACAGACCCTCATAGGGCGCGTCCCACAGTTTGAAGACCAATTTAACCCCAATCTACTCCACTCCAGTGGATTGGGTAGATTGGAGTAGATTGGAGTGAAGTGGGTAGATAGGGTTACAGTAGAGTGGAGTGGCATAGAGTGGAGTGACATGGGAAGTCATAGAATGTCTTAGGGCCCTATTACGAGTCTGGCGGCCTGAAGACATGGGACCATCATGACGCTCGCCTGCCAGACTATTGAAAAGTCGTAATCTGACGGGTGGGCGGCGGCAACCTTCGGCAGAGCGGTAGCGCAGCTTTTGGCACCACTGCGCCACTGCCCTGCCAAAAGTCATAATCAGTCTTTTAGAGTGGAGGGACATAAAGTGGAGTGGCATGTCATAGAGTGGAGTCGCATGGCATGAAGTGGACTGATGTGGAGTGTCGTAGAATGGAGTCGCATGCCATAGAGTGGAGTGCAGTGTCGTAGAATTGAGAGGCGTGGCGTAAAGTGGAGGAGCATATAGTGGAGTAAAGTGGTGCTGAGTGGAGTGGTGTAGTGTGGAGTATGCATAGTGTGTTTGTGCTCTGCCATTACAAACAACACATTTTCAGTTGAAATGACCATTACATTTGCACAGACATACAGTTTTACTGCGCACAAACGATAATGTGTGGAAGTGCCATCATTTAGTGTATTGATGTGTTTGGAACGTATTTAAATATTTGTGTCCACCACACTTCAGAATTGCAAAACAAACCGTAATTTGTGTTTTCCTAATTCTGATACATTCTGAAATGTCAACACAGTTCATTTTTGCTGTGTGCTAGAAAAAAGCCCTTTGTTTCACAACAAGATTGTCCCATTAATTATCTCACTTTAAAGTCAGAGAAAGAAAAGTAAACACCAAGATAGAGCCAGAAAGTTGACCTCTTCCTTTGAATGCACAGCAGAAGTAGCAGGATTTAAATGCCTTTTTACAGAAAATGAGCATTCGGACGAATACAGTAAACAAGCAATGGTCCACCAGACGGGCACACTCAAGCTGGAGAGGCTAAAACAAATAAAGCCAGCAAATAGATAGCAAGTAAATGTGAGTTACAAACCACAAAGCCAATGGTCAGCAATGGGTGGAATGGATTCCCAGAGAAGCTTTAGGAATGCCCACAAGAAGCTGTTAGCAAACCAGACAGGTGTGCTGCACAGTCTAGTAGGCTTCCACCTAAAAAAGAGGTTAAGAAGCCTCAGTGTAAAATCTACAATCAAGCCATGTGCTAGGCTTAAAGTCTATAAACTGTGTCCTAAAATATCAAAAGACCAAAATACACAATGGCTTCTGTTCTCAGAGGCATAGCTTTCAATAGTGCAGCAGATGCAGTGGTGTAAGGGCACAGTGGTGTCAGGGCCTCATTACAGCTGCATTTACTCTCAAACCAGGAGAAGGGAGAGGCATTTTCCAAGCTAACATTGGGGTCTGTGGCAACCCTGCTATACCTCTGGCCCTACCCATTTTAAAAAACACTCTCCAATGCAAGCTGTCAGTCCAGTATCATGACCAAATCCCAAGCATTTTGGAAAAAGGGGGCTGCTCACTTTACAAAAAGGGGCCAATTTAAATGTTGGCATATGTTGCCATTTTTTTCTGTCAGTCACCACCTGGCAAAACCCTGACAGTGAGGCCAGTAAAAACCAGATAATTGTTCCCCCCACCATGGAGATAGCTCCCATGGGGAGGGGAGCATTACTATTTATTTTCAAAAAGAAAATCCAGTTTTGGGATTTTATTTTTGAAAATAAAAAAAGAATACTGTTTGGTGCAGGGTTTTGTCATGCTGACACATCCCTGCACTGAAAAGGGAGATGCATTGATAGGAAGCACCTGCTTGGCTGTCATTTATACATTTGGCTGACGGTCCCTTCGTCATTGGGATGGAGTAATTTACTCTGGACCCATGGTAGAATGGTGACCCGACCATCAATATCTAAATTGGTCATGAAGTGAGAAATCTGAAATACGTTTTTCTAATGAGCCAACATATTGAGACATGAAAATGGGCTTGCATGACTCCCGCTGCAGAGAGCAAACGATAAGGCACACATCTTAAGTTTTCCAGTGTTATGATGATGAAATGTGTAACTGGTCATCACATCCACACCCAGATAGGTGTACACATATGTTTGCACACACTGAGAGCCAACATAAGGCAAATGGACAAGATTTCTGACCAACTGATAGTTTAGTTATTGTGTGAGGTTTTCCACAAATAGGTCACAAATGCATACAATGAGCACTGTAAGTTAACTGCCATGTACAACAAACAAGGGGTTGCAGAGTTATTGCAAGCACACTCGACTCCAGTTGCTAGGTGGTGGTACAAAAATAATCTCTGCTCCTAAAAACACAAAGGGAACAGCCACTCATATGCTCCTTAAATTGGGACGAAGTCCCATAGTTCATATACACTAGTTCGAGTTGCATCAAAGTAATGGCCTTCAAATAGTTCCTTGTGTATTAGTTTTCTTTATTGGCCTTTTTCTTCAAAATTCCTGGCCAATACCTGTTTCATCTTGTCATAGGTTAGACATTGATTTAATCACTGCTTAATTGTTGGTAAGAAGGCGTCTGTGATCAATACAAAATGACACTTGAATTCCATTATAAGCATATACCAATCGACAGTGTCGAGCAAAGTACAGCCATTTTTCTCTTAGATTAAGAATCAAAAGTAAACAGAAATTGTGAGTACACACACCAATCGGCAGTGTTATGCTGGGTGCATCAATTTTAAATTTTATGAAGCAATTCAATGACAGGCAGCAATGCAAGTATGTGGAAAATCTCTCAGGTGGAGAACTTCTGTCCATAGGCCTTGAATGACGAAGGATCATGGAGTCCAATTATTGACATTTTTGGTCAGCCAGAGGTAAGGGTGACCTCTTCCAGTAGCCACGATGTTGCCAACACTTTGAGTATCCAAGCAGATAGCCCCAAGGGATGAAAAGCCTGGTCAAAAAAACCTCAAATGAAGTTAGCGTGGCTCCAAGATGAGATGATATAAGAAGAGAGGACACTGAAGACAGGAGTGGCCTGCAAAGAACACTACTGAGACAATGGATAAAGGAGACAGAATCCCACGAACAACTGGAGCGAGGAAACCCTTTAAAGGGAGCAAAGACATGTTGTGACACAAGGAGGAAGAGACATATAGCCCCTTATATATCTCATGGGCAGGAAGTTACCTCATCAGAATAGTGCTGCCATCTTAGGTTGGGAACACCCCATAGAAAACGATGGGATAGTCTCCATCTTGGTTTAGGTACCATTTAATCCCTTGACTCTTTCCTAGAGAATTCTGGGACAATGGAAACGAGAAGGCATAGTGTCCTCCAAAGAGGCATCCGTTAAGAGGACTGCAAGAAAGTGCATCAGTGGGCCAGCTGCCTCAAGATAAGACTCATGAGAGTGCATGGCATCTATGCTACCCTGCTGGGCGCTGTGGTGCACTGTTCGTCGCGCTGTATCCTATGGGTCATGAAAGAAACTTATAGGTGGGGAGTGAGCAGCATTGCAGCCCGTCGTACAACAGTACACATTTGAAAGAGTCCAGTTTACGAGCCCCACGTGCCACAGGTAGGACAAAGTAGTTTTGGTGTTCAACTTCAAACTGTCAATTGGTATGTGTACTCACAAAATGTGCTTACTTTTGATTGAGGATTACACTAACATTGAAATCCCATGAGCTAGTAAGCACAGAGAGGACATTACTGGCTGACTTGGAAAGTGTTGGGGATTGTATTTTACCTAGAACAACATCTTAGTAACAAGTAGAACAAGCATTTGCAATGCAATAGGTCTCACAATTGCGAGAATTTGAGCTATTGGCATTGTAAATGGCAATGCCTTTTATGATGTTTTTAAAAAACCTGTAATAATAAAAGGCATTATCACTTACGATACCAATTGGTTAAGTTTGTAAAATGCGAGACCTATTGCATTGCAATGCTTTCTTTACAAGTTAAACACCGGTAAAGCGCGTTTTGCTCTTTCTCGGACAATGAGTTTGTTCATGCACCTGTCACTGCAAGGGTTCAGTTTCTAACTCTGAGAAAACACACCAGGTCACGCTCTGCTCCACAGGTTACCTGAAGTGAACGTGTTCAGACCGGAGGCACGACGAGCGAGCCTTCCGGCTCCTTATGGGCCACTGCATGGCGGTGAAAAGGGGACAACTTGCAGATATGGCCCACAGTTCACGGCGCACGGACGTGCAAACACGCTCTCTTCACAAGGACGTCCTGGTGCTTGGGCTGGTGTGCGGAGTTGGGTGGGGGTTCCTGCCTTAGTTCTTGGTGGTGGTAGGGGGTGTACATTACCTCTACTCTATAAAAGTGACTTAACGCCTCGTCAGGGTAGTAACCGCTAAATATATGAACTTACGTTACAATAAGTGGAAGTTGGAGTAGGGAAGAGGTGTGGTCGAAAAAGCAGCAGAATTCTACACAAGTAAACATTTAAGCCATTAAACAAGCTGCCTCCGTTGTAAAAAAGTGACCGCCCGCCCACTTCTCGACAATAACTTTAATCAACAAGTCTAGTTCTGCATGAAAAGCTAGTATCAACTCAGTGAAAGTTATTGCTTTCTATGTCAGTAAAGTACCCAAGCAAATGCTCATTCATCTAAAAAAAAAAAAAACAACACTGTCCAGAAATCACCTCAATTAAATACAAACTATCTACAAGATTACTGCAGGAATGTTACTTATACAGCTTGTCATACGAGCATTTGGATAATTCTCACAAGTGAGTCAGATATACTCATTGACTGGGAAAGAGAAAGCATTTTGTCAAAGATCCAAAGAGTTCTTAAGATGTAGTTGCAAAGCGACACGTTAGAGCGCTAAATATCTTTCGGATACATTAACAAGTGGCAAAAAAGAGTAAAAGGTTATGAGTGTTGCATAAATGCGCCAGTGCCGAATAAATGGTGTACCGCCATTTGCACTGACCAGTGTGCGCACTAACGAATTGGCACGGGTTCGCCACTTTAAAAACGCCTGCATCCATGGTCGGAATCAAATGCATGCATTTATGCACCAGCTGGTCGATAAGAGTGTTGTTCTTGCACTGGTCAGTTGGTGTAAAAATCTGTGCAAACTTCTACGATAGTTGTGCAAATATTTTTATTCTGGCCCCTTCTGGGTCTGATGTTGGCGGCATGTCCAATATATCGCATATACACATCATAAAACCAATACACATATTTTCACAACTGTATTTTAAGAGCAAGCCAATTATTATATCACTTGTGCACCTAGGGTATATTAACAAGGAACAGGGAAAATTAACGCTAAGGGCGCTTAGCGTTAATTTTTTTAACGCCCGCTATCGCTGGATAATATCGCCTGGTTATCGCGTTATTAACAACGCTAAATGCCTAGGCGATAAAAAATCCAGTGATAGCGGCATTTTGGGAGGTTATCGCTGGTAATGCAGCGATAAAACTACAAGGATAGGGATATCCTTGTTGATAGCCCATGGTGGCTTTAGCCATGTAATCCACGTCCCATTGGATTACATGGCTAAATCTGAAAATTAGCAGACGTAAAAAAGCAGCGTTAACCGCGGTTAGCGCTGCTTTTTTTGTCTCTAACAGGGTTAGCGACATTTCTCCTATTATTTTGTTCTGGAACACCCACTTTGCATCTCATTAGAGATGCAAAGGGAAGCGTAGTGAAAAAGGGTGCTAACATGCGATTTTGCATGTTAGCACCCTGTTGTTGATAGGGCGATATTTTTATCTCCGCTTCTTTGGCTTTTAAAGCCAAAAAAGCGGAGATAAAGCCCTTGTTAATATGCCCCAATGTGTGTTATCATAACGCAAATATGTCAATGTGCCCGCTCACTCTCTAGGGAGGAAAACACAGGCAACAGTAACTAGACATGCTCTGTCGCTCTCCAAATATCAGCCATGCAAGGTGCAGTTTGGGTGTGGGGACCTTTCATTGGCTTACCCGGGGTAAACAGTGCAGCTACAAAGATAAGAAATAAACAGACTAGTGGCAAACTTTCCACGCAGCTTTCCTGACCAAATAAATATATAATACAAAAAAATTCCACTTTGGGCAGAAAAGAGACTTCCATCCTTAGAGGCTTCAGACAGTGCCTTCTGCCTGTGATTGACAATTGCGGCACGTTTTCTATAACAACAGTGCCACTAGCTGGATGGGGGAAGGGGCAGGGGTGGGAGGTTAATTCATGCAATTTCAGACTGGCCTGATGCTGAAATCTTGGGGGCGCTCTTTGCTGTTTTGGACCTAGGGGATGTAACCAACCTTGCAGGTGAATAGTGCTTCGCAGCAGCAGGGGGACACCAGGCGCTGGGTGTGCTCAGAAGCTGCACGTAGGCACAGGCGTGCTAGTAAGAGCTACCACAAAATGCCCGCTGGGCAGTAACGAGACTTCCATCAACAGAGGCATCGGACAGTGTCTTCTGCCCGTGATTGACAATTGCGGCGCGTTTTCCATAACAGTGCCACTAGCAGGATGGGGGAAGGGGTGGGGTGGGGGTTTAATTAATGCAATTCCACACTGGCCTGTTGCTGAATGCTTGGGGACGCTCTTTGCTGTTTTGGACCTAGGGGGTGTAACCAACCTTGCTGGTGCATAGCGCTTCGCAGCAGTAAGGGGACACCAGGGGCTGGGTGTGCTCAGAAGCTGCATGAAGGCACAGGCATGCGCCAGAGAAGACACGCCGTGAGCGTGCACATCGGCTGTCCGGGCAAGTGCACATCAGAACCAGGCGGGCAACTAGAGCCAAATTTCGGGGGGGGGGGGCTGAAAAAGATTTCGGGGGGGGGCTAAGTCTTCCAGACATAGGCAGAGTGGCTGTGAGAAGGGGCGAAAACGCAACAAAAGCCTTATTAACGAGTAAATGGTCTTTTAAAGACCTGTGAAGTACTCGGGTCCGGCTGCAATTGCAGAGGCCGCCGTTCCTCCCCGAAGGGGGGGAGAGGCTCAGGGGCCGGCGCCATAACCCGCGACGCGCCGAAGGTGGCAGAAAAACCGGTTCTGGGCGCCTCCGGCGACCGGAAGCGGCAAGCGGTAGCCCCTCCTGCCCACGAGCTAGCCTCGCGGCTACCACCCCCCCGCGTCCAATGGGGGGGCGAGGCAGGATACAAACCCCCCAATGGGGGTGCGTGCCCAGATCGGCGGGAAAGAAAAAGGGGAATATAAGGAACCGCTCTCCCAAGGAGCTCCTAACTTCGGGGAGCAGGGAGAGCGGCGCACCGACGTGGTTTCCTGCAAACGGACGGAGTTCTGCCTGGTCGAAGGACGAAGTGCTGCCTGGACGAACGACGAAGTGCTGCGCAAGGAAACGGCGACCAGGCGTGGGTTAAAGACGGCGGTAACCAGGCGCGCCCCTCTCCTGAGTGGCGAGACTCCCAGGTGGCGACCACTGCAGCAGGCCTGGAGAGGTTCCATTGACCGAAGCGCCCCTCAGTAACAGCGAGCGGCGTGGAGCAGTTCCTGCATCAGCGCCGGGCGAAGATAGTCACGCTCCCGCTCCCCGAAGCTTTCAATAAGCCTACCGGAGTCCCAGGGCTTCCTCGAGCCACCCGGAGAACGTTACGCTCTTACAGCTTCACCGGAGAGAGTGGACAGAGCGAGAGTAGACAGAGCGGACAGAGTGGCGGAGGGCGGGCGCACAGCCCCAAAGTTTTACTCACTTTCACCGCTCTCATAGTTCACCGTCCCGACAGTCTGTCCCGTCCCGAGGATCAGCTCCTTCCCCGGCATCGGCGCAGGCGCACTGGGCGCGGGTGCACCCAGCGAGACGCGAGCGTGCATTGGCGTACGTTCTTGACGGGACCTCCTTAAAGGGACGGTACACCGCTGACGGCAACAGCGCTTGGGCCGGTCTCGATTGCACCACAACGCTGCTTTAAGAACCTGTGCAGCGATCGGCGGCTTGGGGGGCAAACTCGGCCTCGGAGCTGGAGAAAAGACGTTGTTGAGGCGGAGTGGGTGAGCGAACGAGCACACCCGGCCCGGCCGTTTCTTTTGAGGACAATCACGATTGGCATCCCCAGCAGTGGAGGCAAGGTCATCTCTAAAGGGCAACAATCTATGGCAATTGTTTGAAAGACCGGAATAACGTTGTTGGAGACGAGCAAAAAAAAAGAGAGCGTCATTTGGTGCATAGGCAAGCGGCAGCACCCCGCCAACAACGATGGCAGAAGGGCAACCTGAGGAAATTACAGAGCTCCTGAAGCGCATCAGGGAGGCAGCGGAGGTCCATGGCAAGGAATGGCTGAAGCCACATTTGGGTCAGGACGGAGGAGAAAGTACAGAGGCGCAAGCAACAGATGACGCTGGCCCACCATCGCCCAAGAAGCATAAGACGGCAGCACCAGGGACTGCTGCACCAGGGCAGGCTCAGAGGAAGGTCCCCAGGAAGAAGCCGCAAAGACGGAACCCACCACCAGGGGGCGCACCAAAAGGCGACAGCGGTGGAGACCCCAGCAGAGCTACAGGCGGTGAGCATATATCGACTATTGTGCAAGAATGTGTGAAATCAATGGCGCCCCTATTGCTTAAAGGTTTTGGGCAGGGGGCCGGGGAAACCGGGGCGCAGCGCGCAGATGACGTGTCAGGCTTGCCATGGCACTTGATAGATCCCGGGTGGGCGCGGCAAGCTAGACTACATGGACAAGGGGGGCAGAGTAGCCAGGGCAATGCGGGGTCACCCCTGGCGGCATGGGGATACACGGGCGGCGTAAGCGCCCCAACAGGCGAGTCACCAGCTGCAGAGGGCTACAGCAGGCCATCCCCTGGCCCTGCGTCCTTGACCACAAGAGCTACGGGCTTGGCAAGTCTTATCCCGGTGGCGGTCAAAGAAAGGATATGGCGTAAAGAGTTTATAGACATTTTTTCCTTGCTGGAGGTGCAAATGGAAGGGTTGGACCTCACAGCATGCGATAGGAAAGAGGAAGACAAGAGGGAGAGGCGCGGCGCCAGGAATGAGCGAAACTTTGACAATTGGTTGGATGCATTTAGAATTATGGCGTGCATCATTGTAGAAAAGTTTACGCGCTGTGCAGCAGATTTATGGCTATACGAATCTAATATTCATTGGGCCCAGAGACAATTTCCAAGTGATGCATGGCTGGAGTATGACAAAGGTTTTAGGTTGAAGATGCAGAGGCATCCAGAGATGGAATGGAACGAGGAGGATGTCTCTGGGTTCATACACAAGATGCTAGTGGCAAAAGAGGTAAAAGCCTGGGTGGGAAAAAATGACCAGTCCTTTCGGAGTTCCTATAGAGGGAAGGGGAAGGCGTTTCATAGGCCCAAGTTCAGCGTGGGGAAACCAACCTTATCTAATAGCCCCCCTGCAATTTGCTGGAGATTTGATGCCGGGGAGTGCACGTGGGGCGCAGCATGTAAGTTCCTGCACGCATGTTCCAATTGCGGGGGCGGGCACCCGTCAGCTGGGTGTCGAGGCAAGCAAGAGCAGAAGAGGGACAAAAAGGACAAGAAAAGAAAACAGTAAGGTGGAAGTGCGGGGTCTGGATGATTGCCAGCTAGCCAGGTCCCCAATTAACATACATCAGCTGCGTAAATTAGCAAACAAATACCATAACAGAGCAGACGCAGCAACACTAGTCAAAGGTTTTGAAGAAGGTTTTGTGATACCATTCAGTGGCACACCGCCCCTAGGGGGGGCAGAGAACTTGAAATCCACAAGGCAACACCCAGGGGTGGTCACCAAGAAATTGGCGAAGGAGAAGTCCTTAGGCAGGATAGAGGGCCCCCTACCACCGCACCTGCAAAGAGGCCTGGTGATCTCCCCCCTGGGGGTCGTTCCCAAAAGGGAGCCAGGACAATTCAGGCTCATACACCATCTCTCTTTCCCTGAAGGGTCTTCAGTGAACGATGGGCTATGCCCAGAGGCATGCTCGGTGAGCTACGCATCCGTGGATGATGCTATTGACATGGTAAAGGCGGCAGGGTGGGGGGCACTCATGGCCAAAGCAGACATCGAGTCCGCTTTTCGTCTGTTACCTGTCCACCCCTCCAGTTTTCATCTTTTGGGATTCCAGTGGGAGGGGGACCTATACATTGATAAAGCCATGCCTATGGGCTGCGCCATATCTTGCGCATACTTTGAGCTGTTCGCCACCTTTGTAGAATGGGCCCTGCACGATAGGCACCCGAAAGGGGGGAAGCTCCATTACCTGGATGACTTCATGTTTACGGGTCCCCCCCAGTCACCAATCTGTGGGAGCACATTGGCGGCATTTGAAGAGCTGGCGGGGGCGCTAGGGATTCCCCTGGCTCCGGATAAAACAGTGGGCCCCTCTACACAACTTTCTTTCTTAGGCATAGAGCTGGACTCCGTGGCTGGAACGGCTAGGCTTCCTCAAGACAAGGTAGAGGACTTTAGGGCGGAAGTGCGAGGCCTATGCGGTAAGAACAAAGCAACGCTCAGGGAGCTACAAAGGCTAATTGGGAAGCTCAACTTCGCTGCCAGGGTCATACCAGTGGGTAGGGTTTTCGCAAGGCGACTCCCACAGTTGACAGCAGGCCTCACACATCAGCATCATCACGTACGGCTGGGAACGGGGGTAAAGCAAGACCTAATAATGTGGGACAAATTCCTCGCGGACTTCAACGGCATCCTCATATGGAGGGAGGGCTGGGTAACAGCCAAGCAGATAGCCCTATTTACAGATGCAGCGGGCAGTGCAGGATTCGGGGCAATTCTTGGCAAGAAGTGGTGTGCTAGGCAGTGGCCGGAGAGATGGCACAGAGTAGGTCTCACAGGCAACATAACATTTTTGGAGCTGTTCCCCATTGTTGTGGCCATGACGATATGGAAACGTGAGCTAAAAGACATGAAGCTAACACTCTGGTCTGACAACAAGGGGGTGGTGCAAACCATTAACAGGGGGGCGGCAAGGTGCCCCAACATCTTAAGGCTAATGCGTCAGTTGGTTAAATTGCAGCTGGAAGGGAATCTGGAGGTGAAGGCCCGCCATGTCCCGGGGGTGGACAACACAGTAGCAGACGCCTTGTCCAGGTCGCAGATGGACCGTTTCAGGGAGCTGGCGCCTGGGGCGGACGAAAACATGACACCTTTCCCAGCGCAACTGTGGGACCTGGGGGGGTAGATCTCTCGATGTTGGTGAACCAGGCCCTCACGCCTGAGGCGGCTCGGCGCTACAAAAAATACGCATCAACAGTGATGGAGATAGGTGGCGTCCAGTCCCTGACCGACAGGGAGGGGACGAGAAGGGCGGCGGAGCGCTTTATACAGTGGGCATTCGCCAACAAAAAGACGAGGTCCTGGGCACAGGCCCACCTGGCAGCCATGGCCCATTATGCAAAAATCCATACAGGGGAGGACCCAACAGCATCCCTGTACATCAAGGCAGCCATGAAGGGGTGGAGGCGGGCCGAAGGAAAAAGGGTTGATGGCAGGAGGCCCATAGATTTTGAGAAATTTGGCAGTCTGTTGGAAGCCTTGGCTTGGTGTACAAAGGATAACTTTGAACTCCTCCTGTTCCAAGCAGCGCTCTCTATAGCATTCTTTGGTGCTTTTCGCATTAGCGAGCTAGTGGCTCCCAGGAGGCAGGGGCCGGCAGAGCGCTGCATCCAAGCGGAGGACGTCAAACCCGGGCCAGCCTCAGTGCAAATAAAGCTGCGAAGGTCAAAAACGGACCAGGAGGGAAAGGGCGCAGTAGTGCAGCTGAGGTGCATACAGAGCGACAGGTCATGCGCAGTATGCTGCTTGCAGAAATATATGGAAGCGCGCCCAACAGGCGGGGGAGCACTGTTCAAGCATCAGGACGGTAGTAACCTGAGCAGATTTCAATTTACTACATTGATGCGCCAGGCCCTGGACAAGGCAGGGTTGCCCTCGCGAGCATTCGCTCCTCACTCGTTCAGGATCGGCGCAGCGACGGCGGCATCACAACACGGGATGCCAGAGGCAAGAATTTAGGAAATGGGCCGGTGGCGGTCCAGGGCTTACAAAACATATATCAGGCCACAGCTGCTTTGAACCCCGCAGGAAGTGTCGCGCCACTCACCTTGGAATGCCGCACGGCAGGGTCAGTGGCGCGCAACGTGCCACCTTGGGATGCCGCACGGCAGGGTGGCACGCCGCAAGAAACCAAAAAACAAAAAAAAAAGCTGATACGATGACTGTCTGATTGTCTGACATGCAATCCATTGTTCAACAGGAGAGCGCCCCCGGCTGGTGTGGGTAGTGGGCCATTCATTTGTTGCCAGAATGGGAACTTGGTGGCAGCAGACAGGCCACAGGCTGGCAGACAAGCCCAGAGGCACGTGTATCCGGTGGCTGGGACAACCAGGGATGAAATGGAGCAGGCTGACGACAACACTCGAGCATCTCCTGGCAGATGCAGCCTGGCACCCAGACTTACTGATCATCCACCTCGGGGGAAATGACTTGGCACGCATGGGGAGGAGAGCTTTAAGCCACGCAATCCAGGAAGACCTCATAAGGGCATCTGCAGCTTTTGGGGGGACAACCATCATATGGTCCGAAATTATCAGCAGGGGGCACTGGAGGGGTGCAGAGTCTCACAAAGCGGTGGAGAACAGCAGAAGGAAACTGAACATCGCTATGCACAAAGATAAGAAATAAACAGAATAGTGGCAAACTTTCCACGCAGCTTTCCTGACCAAATAAATATATAATACAAAAAACTTCCACTTTGGGCAGAAAAGAGACTTCCATCCTTAGAGGCTTCAGACAGTGCCTTCTGCCTGTGATTGACAATTGCGGCACGTTTTCTATAACAACAGTGCCACTAGCTGGATGGGGGAAGGGGCAGGGGTGGGAGGTTAATTCATGCAATTTCAGACTGGCCTGATGCTGAAATCTTGGGGGCGCTCTTTGCTGTTTTGGACCTAGGGGATGTAACCAACCTTGCAGGTGAATAGTGCTTCGCAGCAGCAGGGGGACACCAGGCGCTGGGTGTGCTCAGAAGCTGCACGTAGGCACAGGCGTGCTAGTAAGAGCTACCACAAAATGCCCGCTGGGCAGTAACGAGACTTCCATCAACAGAGGCATCGGACAGTGTCTTCTGCCCGTGATTGACAATTGCGGCGCGTTTTCCATAACAGTGCCACTAGCAGGATGGGGGAAGGGGTGGGGTGGGGGTTTAATTAATGCAATTCCACACTGGCCTGTTGCTGAATGCTTGGGGACGCTCTTTGCTGTTTTGGACCTAGGGGGTGTAACCAACCTTGCTGGTGCATAGCGCTTCGCAGCAGTAAGGGGACACCAGGGGCTGGGTGTGCTCAGAAGCTGCATGAAGGCACAGGCATGCGCCAGAGAAGACACGCCGTGAGCGTGCACATCGGCTGTCCGGGCAAGTGCACATCAGAACCAGGCGGGCAACTAGAGCCAAATTTCGGGGGGGGGGCTGAAAAAGATTTCGGGGGGGGGGGCTAAATCTTCCAGACATAGGCAGAGTGGCTGTGAGAAGGGGCGAAAACGCAACAAAAGCCTCATTAACGAGTAAATGGTCTTTTAAAGACCTGTGAAGTACTCGGGTCCGGCTGCAATTAGACGGACGCTAGCCCGCGAAGCTGTTTCAGCCGGGCTGACACACATGACGCGGGGGGCTGAAGCCCGGTGAGCCCAATGGGTGTTGCGCGCCTGATCAGAACACGCCATGAGCATGCACATCGTCTGTCCGGCCAAGTGCACATCTCCTGTCCCCCTTCGGACGCAAAACCCACAAAAATAGATCGCGCTAAGGGCATTTCTATGAGTGTCTGAACAATTATTTTCCATAACGGAAGAAATCCTGGGCTCTCAAAGCATGGTCACAAACTATGTGGGGGACCATGTAGGTTTAGCTGTGCATGTCTCAAGTGAATGAATAGATGGAATAAACCCAAAAACTGTAACATCTCATGAAGTGATAAGCTTGACTGAGAATGGAGAAATCCTAAAATGCTTTGTCAATAGAAGATATAGCACGTGACCACTGGCAACATATTTAGTTGCTGGTAGTGTGATTCTGCCCTTATTCAATCAATCTGTCATATAGATATACTTGAGGCAGTGCCCCAGATGTTGTCGTACAGAAAACCCTAACCACTACATTCTATGATACACTATTACCACCAATTCTACCAGCCATAGGCTACAAAAGTACCGACCTGCATTGATATGTGAATGTTCTCTCAATTTTCATAGATACTTTATCAGACATTGACTGCATAGCCCTCTTTACTTTAAAAGTTTAATGTTAGGTAAATTATGTTCTACCGTCTATCTCTTCCAATATCCTACCCTAGGATTGTTCGGGTTTGGATTAAATGACAAATGTGACAGAAGATTAAATTTAAGATACGGTGCTGACCTTAGAAAAGATTGCAGTGTGGTGACGTTGCGCCTCAACCTTGGGTGGCTGCCAGTTCAGGTCATTGGTTGTTTCATCAGGTTAAAGCCACATGGTTCTCATGACTGTGAGTATAGGCTGTACAGGTGGCATAACAGGCAGTTTTGTATTAATCCAGGGGGGATAAAAACTTTCACAGGGCTCCAGGTTGACAGTATCTGCTTAACTTCTGCCTCAACCCTAACCAAGAGAGCCAGCCTATCCGTGGTTGCATTACCGATGCCGGGCGTGCCATCTAGAGATCTTACACCACAATCAGAGGAGAGTCTGTTATGACTAGTGTATTTCTGCCATAGTTGATATATATTTTTCAACTGAATGACAGCTCAACTTGTCTACAGCTACACAACTGGTGTAAGGAGAGCAGATCTCATGAACTTTAACCTTTACTGTATATAGTGTGTTGCTAGGCCTGGCAGTGATATTAATTACGCCAGAGTAATCAGAGTAATTTCAGTAACTCTGCAGAAGTCTTTCATGCGAAGTTAATGATAAAATGCGATTATGGCCGCTCGTGCCCTTAGGAGTAATTCCAACGCAAGGGCATATTTAGCAAGCAAGAGGATGCTTGCACCTCTTTTTATGTTCTGTTGTATTTAGCACTAATTTCACAGTGCAAAATGCATCCTCACGTCTAATTTGGACACAAGATTGCATTTTGCACTAAGAACCTAGTGCTAAATGTCGGGAGCACATTGAGGGAAAACCCTACCCCAAGTGCATATTTAGCCAGCGTGAGCTGCTTCTCGCTCTATTATTCATGTTCTCTTGCACTCAAAGCTATTTCTTACTGCAAAATGCATCGGTGCGCTGGACATGAGGGGGCATTTTTCCAATCAGAAATTAGCTCTAAATGCAGAATTACTATTCTTGCATAATTCTGCACAATCTCATTGATTTTTTAGGTTATTTTTGGGGATTACACTACATGGAATTACGCAATTACACCCATCCTTTTTGCAGGCATACCCATTGTTCACTCTGGAGGACTCTTTTGTACAGTTTAAACCAGACTTCAGATTATTTATGCTAACACGACATTGCCTTAACAGGTCAGCCTTTCCAGAGTGGTCAGTTACATTTACTTTTTAAGGAAATCCATATTGGAAGATTTCTATACCAGTCTTAACAAACTATTTACTGCCATTGCCTATTTGCAACCTTGTATTGATTTCTATTCCCTCACTGGTTGAGTTTCTCTTGGAACTTGAATGTGTCATTTTAATTCATGGAGAACCCAAATGTACTGATCTCAGAACCGACTCAGTTGACCTCTTACTGTCTTCTAGCCCTCTGGCCAGACAACAGGACGACAAGTGCCTTTGCATGCTTCGTGTCCTGCCTCTTCCTGGCGGTAATGCATGCCATGCCCTTGTTAACAGCTGGTCACAGAGCAAATGTACACACTCCCTCCAACCCCGTGCTTGATCCCACCCTTAGTGATTCTAAGGGTCTAGAGCTGGAAAACCAACACAGCATGAGTCTAAAGCGGTTTCTGGCTCAATTGTTCAGTTTCTCAGCATACGAGATGAGATAAGAAACTAAAGTGCGCTATAAAGATGAGGCAATAACACTGCCAAATAAATAAATGCATGAACATAAATAAATGAACAAAATAAATACATGTCCTGTTGAAGGAGAAGGTCATTAAATCTTTTTGAGTGTTTAAGCCTTAGCGGAGACTGTTGGCAAGGATTCAATTTGTGTGTTGTTCTTTATTTGTAACTGTCCCGGCTAGCCTCACCTATCTACCCTTTCACATTCACTCTCCCACATTAACAATTCTCACGTACAAGCATCCATCAATTCACATTCACCCAGTTGCTTAATTTCACTCACCCACATACCCTCATCAAATTACATTAGCCCACCGACTCAACCTGCACTTTAATTAAATCGACCATCTTTACAACCCCCTCTAACCTCCTCCACAAAAACCATACACACACACCGTACCTTTAATGAAGGAATGCCTAGTTCTCTGCCCTGGCTGATGCTGGCCCTTGACACAGCGATACATACCACTGGTCAGGAGCAAAAGGCAGAGAAAAGCACTGAACTAATTCAACCTATTTTGAGAGCGATCCCAATAAATATAGCTAATGTTAATTTTGTTTAACGAATGACTTCATGTCGAATGACCCTTCTCTTCCACTTCTGAACAGTCGTCTGAAATGCATTGCTTTAAGGAGGGATAGACCGCTGGGTTCCTTTGAAACTAACCCAAGTCTTCAAGCCACATAATGCGCTGTTGAGGAGCTAGTCTACAAGACCTCTTGAGTTGCATCCATATGGTAACGATGACTAAACATGCACAATCACATTCGCAGCCACTATATTGTCTCAGCTCACCAACATGTTGGATAAAGGCCAAATCACAAACAACCTGTCAACCAGGCACCTGCGAGGGCGCCCATAGACAGGATGCAAGTCAGCATGCTTTACAAGCTCAGCAGGGATACGAAGCACTATATGCATAATGCACCTGGACTGCCCAGAGCACTTTAGGCATCAGAAGGGGTATGGAAAGTGAAATATAAATATTAAGACAAATATATAAAATGGCACTTATCTAAGTGAACAAAGATGCTTTTGTAAGACTAGAAATGGCCAAGTTCTTCATAACATGACACTTGAGGACGTGTTCTAGTTTTCAGAGTGAAATGCAATTCATTTTAAAGAACTTACAAAATATACATAATTAAATACCAGCCCATGGTAGCTGTCATGGTGAAAAAAAGAGAAGTGCATCTTTAATAACAATTTATAGAGCCTTGTTTAGAGTTTGAGGGTCAGGATTTTCCATCAAAACGGTGGATTACAGTGTCATACTCTTCAATGCACTTGTAATAAGGTGGATGGGACATCTGCCACAATTATTATGGAGTATGGCATTTATCAAACTTAAACTCTATATCAGGCCTTTAGTCTTTTAAAGATTGCACATCTTTTTAAAAAGGAGTTCTGCTTCTATAGCTTTCTACACCTCTTAAGTCTTCTTTTGTGATTACAAAAGTTGTCATTGTCAACGCTGGACGTGCGAAACTGGAAACTGCGTGTGTGTCCATCTGATTTTATCTTTAAAATCACTTGTGTGTATTTTGTGAATGCTGTACAAAAAGCCTGCTCTGATTAAACCACAGGGATCCATTCATCCTGTTCTGGCTTGGAAACCAAGCCAGCACTTGACAAGCCTTATTTGGCAATAACATCATTTGTAAGAACTTGGTACTTTGCCAAGATTAACAATTCTAGAATATCACAAGTTGTTCGTGACTATGAGTAATGTGGACATCTGCATGGAGAAGACATGGTAGGACAGACACAGCCCCTAACGGGGAAAAGCCATCACAGCGTGGCAGTTACCACGCATAGCCTTTACCATGCACTTGTTACAATGCGTGGACCATTACCACGCATACCCTTTACCACGCGTGATTTTACAACACATATGCCTTTACCACACATGCCTTTACAACAAATTACGTTGTAAAGGTATGAACGGCAAGGCCATATGGGTGGTACTGGTGGTAAGGACATATGCGTAGTTATGGTGGTAAGGGCACCTGCATGGTACAGGCTATTGGCGTCATTGGAGAAGAAGAGACCCGGCTTCCGCTTAAGGAAAAAAAATTAAAACAACCTGCAGGTCTGCCTTGAAGAAAAGACACGTCCCCACAGAGGTAAGGGGGATTGCACAGGAGGGCGTGGGGAGGAGGTGTTTCTGGGATGATGCTGCGGCGGCTCCTGGTTTACGTTCCTGGGCTGGGGGTGTTTTTTTAGGTCTGGGAGGCAAGAGGGCGTTGCAGTTGGAGCCGGTTTTGGGCTTCAGGGCTGGGGCCTGTTTTTAGGTCTTGCTGAACCAGTGCATGCGCTGCTCTGCGAGAAATTTAGTGTATGGGTTTTCAAAGTGCTGCCACAGGCTTTTAGTGGCCTAGTGCTTGCGTTCACGCGAGCGTGCACGCGCGCAGCTGCCATGTAGGTTTCTGTCAAGGCTCATTAAGCCTTGCGTGCCTCAATGAGCTTTCGCTTTCATTCTTGTTAAAAGAAGGTTCACTTTTACCTATCTTTTGCACATATTAACGGTAATTTTCCTTTAAAGAGACACAGAGTAGTAAGTAACACCTTAAAAGAAAGTTAAGATTGCCTAGTAAGTGTATTTTGGTGAAAATGCTAATACCTTTGGGCCGACGTCAATTGCGGTGACATAGGAAGGATGCGGCGAGGTTCGGTCTCGGTGTCAACTCAATATCCCGTGCCTCATTAAAAATTAATGGGACATAGTGTAATGTATGGTGTTCACGTAAAGCGCTCCGATACCCTCGGGTTTAATTTGCGCCATAAAAAAACTGCCAAAAAAGAAGAAATCCAGGCAGCTTGCCTCCCTCTCACACGAACACCATAAAGGGATATTCTTAGACCGCAAATCAGGACACACATAAATTATTTGTGGGCTACCATCCGCTCCGATTTGGGAAAAGGGGGTGGTGATGGACAGAGTTTCTGAATGATGCAGAATACTCTTACCAAGTCAAGAGATCATGGTTTTAATCCATCACCGTTTTTTAGCTCACTGCACCATCCCAGCTCAGAACCTGGCTACATGCAAATTAGTCTGTACCTGTCCCAGTGCATGATGGGAACAGAGCAAACCAAACTACCAAGCCAATTCTTATACTGGGAAGGAAACAAGCTTCCGGGGACCGGTTTCTGGCATCACAGCCTTCGTCGGCCTGGCTTGCTTGAATCCTGATGGTGCAATGAGCAAGGGACTCACGTCTGAGCATACCCTCCCACACTAAGTGCGGATAAAATCGATTTGGGAAAAGGGGGTGGTGATGGACAGAGTTTCTGAATGATGCAGAATACTCTTACCAAGTCAACAGATCATGGTTTTAATCCATCACCGTTTTTTAGCTCACTGCACCATCCCAGCTCAGAACCTGGCTACATGCAAAGTAGTCTGTACCTGTCCCAGTGCATGATGGGAATAGAGCAAACCAAACTACCAAGCCAATTCTTATACTGGGAAGGAAACAAGCTTCCGGGGATCGGTTTCTGGCATCACAGCCTTCGTCGGCCCGGCTTGCTTGAATCCTGATGGTGCAATGAGCAAGGGACTCACGTCTGAGCATACCCTCCCACACTAAGTGCGGATAAAATCGATTTGGGAAAAGGGGGTGGTGATGGACAGAGTTTCTGAATGATGCAGAATACTCTTACCAAGTCAAGAGATCATGGTTTTAATCCATCACCGTTTTTTAGCTCACTGTACCATCCCAGCTCAGAACCTGGCTACATGCAAATTAGTCTGTACCTGTCCCAGTGCTTGATGGGAACAGAGCAAACCAAACTACCAAGCCAATTCTTATACTGGGAAGGAAACAAGCTTCCGGGGACCGGTTTCTGGCATCACAGCCTTCGTCGGCCCGGCTTGCTTGAATCCTGATGGTGCAATGAGCAAGGGACTCACGTCTGAGCATACCCTCCCACACTAAGTGCGGATAAAATCGATTTGGGAAAAGGGGGTGGTGATGGACAGAGTTTCTGAATGATGCAGAATACTCTTACCAAGTCAAGAGATCATGGTTTTAATCCATCACCGTTTTTTAGCTCACTGCACCATCCCAGCTCAGAACCTGGCTACATGCAAATTAGTCTACCATCCGCTCCGACCACTAAACCGGTGGCATTGCTTATTGGTTGTATGAGATCCGTCTCCGTTTAGAATTTGCATAGCCCCAACCACTGAACGTTTACAAAGAAAACGCAGCTATCCAACCCGCTATCCGGACCAGTGAACACTTTGGCCCCGCCCAGCGTTTTACCACTGAATAATAGGGCAGGACTCACTGACGAACAACGGTCTCGCTGGACTAGAAGCTACTAATAGCTACCTTTGCTACACCCAAGTCTAGCTCCAAAAAACATGTATAGAGTCTAGTTATTGGTTGATAATAAAGTCTCTGCAGTACGGTGTCCTTGAAGGGCCAGCGCACTTTTTAAATTTGGAAGACACCAACCATGCTTATTGCAGAAAGGCTTCTAACTGCTGCTGTGCCGGCCACGTGTGTTGACAGCGGATTTTATTTCTGAGAGCTGGCGTTTAAAGCAGCGAGACTAAATATGAAAAGTGCCATGGGGAGGTGTATGTGTAAACTACCGGGTGAGCATTCTTGGAATGGGGTTTAATATTGCTTTAGGAGATCACGGTCATTGTTCGCTGCTTGAGTCTGTATGCAGGAGGATTTCTCATGGGGCTGTGTGAATATTGAATGGTCTTGGAGGTGCATTGTATGTTCCCTGTCTTCGGACCTTTTTAAGGGTTTGCTTGGAGAAACCGCTGAGCAGCAGAGTGGTGTTTTCTGCACACGGGTGTCCGTGTTATATTTTGTTTTACCAAAGTTTAACGCTTACCTTTCCTTCTTAATTGAGTTTTGTGCGTAATCGTGGGAGCTGCTACTCTGCAGTGCAATCCTACAAAGTGTAATATTTGTTTATGGTAAGGTCGCGCTTAGGCCCTGCAAATATGACGTAATACAAGCAAACAAAACTTGAATGCTTGGGAAGTAGAGTTGTGTTTCTGTGTGAAGCTTAGCATCCCTACATTTCGACCACTTCACTCACCCTCTGGCAAAAGAACATTCACAGATACTGGTCACAACAAAGATACCATTCTGTAGGACTATATAAATTATCTTTTTTGTTCGAAAATAGCCGTCTCCTAGATTAACACATTCACAGATTAAATCTATCAATGTTTAAAAAAAATAATAATTAGAAACATAAACGCAACGTTGCCGTTTAGCAAGCAAATGCTTTATTTGGAAATAAAAGAAATTAAAATCCCCTTGTATGTTGCACGTCGGAATACTGTTTTTCTCACCTTCCACTTGTTTTTAGCATCACTCTTGCCTGTTTTTAACCAAAAAAAGGACTTTATTGGCTTATTTGTCTGGACGTTTTGTTACCTGCTTCACTAGGCTTTGAAGTCAGCAAGTGAAGTAAACGCACTTCCCCCAGTGCAACACGTGGTTTTAACACATAGTTCAGTGAAATCCATGTAAAACAAGCATTGGCATAGCCAATAGGTCTCGCTTTTGGGACCTTATAACTATTTAGTTATGCAGCACAATATCCTTGGTGCAACAACATCAAGTGTTGCATGGCTAAACACTTATACGGTCCCAAAGGCGGGACCTATTGGCTATGCCAATGCTTGTTTTCAAGGACTGGGTGCCAGGAGGGGTTGCGCAGTTTTAGAGCTTAGTGCTGGGGTCTGATTTTATGGGGGGGACTGAGGCCAGGGGGGTTGAACCGGGGGTCGGTTTTAGGGATCAGGGCTAGGATCAAGGAACACCTTTACCATACATATGCCTTTAACATTCATGCTTTTAAAACGTAATTCGGTATACAGACAGCTCGGTGCCTGCCGTCAGGGTTCGAGCCAGCAGCCCGCCCTTGCGCGCTGCTCCACCCCTGCAGTTCACCCGTTTTTTGTCTGCCAGAGCACTCCCCGTCCCTCATCGTTGCCTTGTGTGCCTGCATTCTGTCCCTGTTCTTTGTCTTTGTTTTCTCCTGTTTTTACTTAGTGCAAGTTTGTTTCTAGTTTTTCTGACCTCCCTGTGTGCCTGTGCTATTTTTCCCACCGCTGCTGCCCCTGCGGCCCCGCCCCCGATCCAGCCTGCTCCTGCCCCCACCTCTGTCCCGCCCCCCTCCCCTTCCTATGGCGACCGCTGCGGGGGAGCGCATGTGACTCCTTGACCACTGGGTCAAGGCCAGCACTCTCCCCAGGAGCTCCGCCTGTTTGCCAGTCTCCAGCCTCCAGCTCGGTGCCTGCCGTCAGGGTTCGACCCAGCAGCCCGTCCCTGCGCCGCTGCTCCACCCCTGCAGTTTGCCTGTTTTTTGTCTGCCAGAGCCCCCCATCCCTCATCGTTGCCTTGTGTGCCTGAATTCTGTGCCCATTCTTTGTCTTGTTTCTAGTTTTTCTGATCTCCCTGTGTGCCTGTACTGTTTTTTCCACCACTGCTGCCCCTGCGGCCCTGCCCCCCGATCCGGCCTGCTCCCGCCCCTACCTCTGATCTCGCCCCCGTCACCTTCATATGGCATCCGCGCTGCGTGTGCGCCGTTGGAGTGCCAAAGGCTTACCTAAGGCAAGCCTGTCTATGGCCGTCCGCGCCTGATCCGCGCCCAGTGCCAGACCCCCTTGCCCCCGCGAGTGCCACAACTCCAGACGCTGCTACAACGCTAACACCCTCCACGCACTCAATGCTGGCCGATACTCCACCTGCTTCTAGGCCACCCCGAAACTCACCCACAGACCCTTCACCTGTCGTAACTGCAGCTACACCAGCCAGCGCACACCTGCACATCCTGCCCATCCCGCTAAAGCAAATTACAACCATCTTAGATGCATACTACTCAACACCCGCTCAGTCCACAAGCATGCCGTCGAACTCTGAGACCTACTCGATTCATCCTCCCCGGACGCCGTCTTTCTGACGGAGACCTGGATGAACGCCTCCTCGGCGCCAGACATAGCCATATCCATCCCGGACGGCTACAAGATCACCCGCAGGGACCGAAACAACAAACCAGGAGGAGGAATCGCCATTGTCCACAGGAACACAATCAGAATTTCGACCAACACCGAAGGTTCCCTCAGCATGGCCGAACACCTACACTTCCAAATCCACGTCGATCACACCACCACCCTCAGAAGAACCCTTGTCTACACATCCCCGGGACCCCGACCTCAGTTCAATGACTCCATCACAGACCTCATCAGCACACATGCCCTCGCCTCCACAGACTTCATCCTCCTTGGAGACCTGAACTTCCACCTCAAGAACGCAAATAACAGCAACTCCACAACCTTGATCGCCAACCTCGCCAACCTCAGACTCAAACAGCTCATCACGACACCCACCCATTCTGCCGGACACACCCTCGACCCCATCTTATCTGCCAGCAATCACGTCATCTCACCTTCAGCCACACCACCGAACTCCATTGGACCGACCACCACTGCATCCATTTCTCCATCGAGAAACACACTGCGCACAACCAATTGCAACGAATCCCACACCGCAGCTGGAACAAAGTCACCGAAGACCAGCTTATCACCACCCTCGCCCGAGGCCCTCCACCTGAACCCTCTGACAACAACACAGCGGCCCACAACTTCAGACCATGGATCGACGACTGCGCCAACACCCTCACCCCGATCAGGAACCCTCAAACAGGCGCACCAACATGATTCAACGCCGATCTCCAGACTTCCAAGCAAACCTGCCGAAGACTCGAGAAGCAGTGGCGCCATGACCAGACACCAGACAACCACACAGCCCTCAAGAACGCCAGACGCAAGCACCACCAACTCATGCGACCCGCCAAAAGGACCTCCTTCAAGGAATGCATCGACAACAACGCACACAACAGCAAAGAGCTGTTCAACATCGTGAAAGAACTCGCCACCCTCAGCTCCAGCGACATCCCATCGTCCCAAGAAATCTGCGACTCCTTGGCCACCTTATTCCACCACACGATAGCAGACATCCACGACAGCTTCGACACCCAGACACCGACGACAGATGTCGGCACCCCTCCCCGACTCAATGCCCACCAAACACACTGACCTCCTTCTCTCCTGGAACAACGTCAACGACCAAGACACCATCAAAATCATGAACACCATCCTCTCCGGCTCACCTTCCGACCCCTGCCCCCACTACATCTTCAACAAAGCAAACTCCATCATCGCACCCCAACTCCGGAAGATCATCAACAGCTCCTTCCAGACCACTACCTTCCCGGAGAGCTGGAAATACGCCGAGATCAACGCCCTACTGAAGAAACACAAGGCGGACCGAAAGGACCTCATGAACTTTCGACCCATCTCCCTACTCCCGTTCCCGACAAAAGTCATTGAGAAGAACGCCAACAGACAACTGACTCACTTCCTTGAAGAGAATAACATCCTGGACTCCTCCCAATCCAGCTTCCGAAGCAATCACAGCATCAAAACCGCCCTCATCGCCGCCACCGACAACATAAGGGCCATGCTGGACAACAGCAAAACCGTGGCCCTCATCCTCCTGGAGCTCTCGGCAGCCTTCAACACCGTCTGCCACCACACCCTGCGCACATGCCTCCATGAAGCAGGGATCCGCAACAAAACCCTGATCAGGATCACCTCCTTCCTCACTGGCAGAACCCAGAGAGTCCACCTCCCCATACCGATCTGAAGCCACCACAATCACCTGCGGCGTACCCCAAGGATCCTCCCTTAGTCCGACCCTTTTCAACATCTACATGGCACCTCTCGCAAACATCGTCCGAGAGCACCACCTCAACATCATCTCGTACGCCGACGACACCAGCTGATCCTCTCCCTCACCAAGGACCCGGCCACCGCCAAATCCAACCTCCATGAGGGAATGAAGGCTGTCGCAGAGTGGATGAAGACCAGCCGCCTGAAACTGAACTCTGACAAAACAGAGGTCCTCATCCTCGGCTCCACCCCCTCCGCATGGGATGACTCTTGATGGCCAACCGTCCTGGGAGCTGCACCCACACCCACCAACCATGCACGCAACCTGGGGTTCATCCTGGACTCATCGCTCTCAAGGACCCAGCAAGTCAACGCCATCTCCTCCTCCTGCTTCAACACCCTCCGCATGCTCCGCAAGATCTACAGATGGATCCCCACCGAAACCATAAAGACAGTCACCCAAGCCCTCGTCAGCATCAGACTGGACAACGGCAACGCCCTCTATGCAGGAACCACGGCCAAACTCCAGAAAAGACTTCAACGCATACAAAACGCCTCCGCACACCTTATCCTCAGAATCCCCTGCCAAAACCACATCACCGCCCACCTGAGAGACCTACACTGGCATTCAGTCAACAAGAGGATCACCTTCAAGCTCCTCACCCACGCGCAAAAAGCACTCCACAACACTGGACCAGCATACCTCAACGAAGGACTCACCTTCCACAGCCCGAACTGCTAGCTTCGCTCCGCTGACCTCACCCTCGCCACCGTCCCGCGCATCTACCGAATGACCACCGGTAGCAGATCATTCTTCCACCTCGCCGCCAAGACATGGACACCCTCCCCACCCACCTGAGATAGACCCAGGACCTGCTGACCTTCAGGAGACTTCTCAAGACCTGGCTGTTCGATCAGTAGCTGCTTCCTCTTCCCCCTCCCCTCTAGCGCCATGAGACCCTCACGGGTGAGTATCGCGCTTTACAAATGTTTATGCATGATTAAGGCATAATCGTTGTAAAAATATGCTTGGTAAGGGTTGTGTGTGGTAAAGGCATTCACACTGTAACAGCAGAGTTGTAACGGCATGCGTTACAACAAAATGTGTTGTTCTATCATACACATCCCCCATAACGAGGAGTATTGATGAGACATGTCTTAGCATTTCCAATTGGACTATTGTCAAGATCAAGTCTAGGGGTAGTGTTTTTAGTATAATCAGGAAGATTGGCGCTCAGACTCATGCGCGTTGTGTGGATTGTGTACAGAGTATGCACTGTGCTGCCAGGTCGGGGGAGTTACCCACTAACCCCCGTAAGTGTGTTAGTCAAGGAACCCACACTGGACATATAGGCACAGTCACTGGCACACGTGGTGGGGGTATAACAATGGTATTAAAGTCCCTATAGGATCAAAGTTGCTGCGGTCGACACCAGTATAATCTTCAGAGTCATTTAATGAAGTAACAACAGAATAGAATCAAACAACCAGCCGACACGTGTTTGGTCAAAAGGAAATTGACCTGTGACTCTTCAGGGCACAGAGCCGGTGATAATTCCAACCCGGCCTGGGGTACGAGCAGAACTTGGTGATGAGTGAAGGCGTAGAGTGCAGGAGGCACTCTGGTGAGTCGTGGACACGTTTCTGGTGTTACGTGTTGACGCTGAAATGCTGATGCAGGTGTATGGTCGCCAGGGATAGACTGTCAAAAGGTATGATTAAGTGATGCGGTTTCGCCGGGGCTGGTGTGCTGTGTTGCGAGTGGACATAAATAAGCCTAGGTACAGTGTTGGAGGGATCATCCAGTGTCTAAGGAGAGAGCTAGATGGCTGTGCAGTGGCAGAGAGTTCAGATGCTAGTGAGTTCCGTAGAGATCACCATCCTGTATGGTGGGCAAATGAGAGGGCGGGTACGCCTGTCTGTTCTCTGAACGGAGGTTGTCGTGAAACACTGTTCCCGTGGCATCTTCCGGATGCGCAGTCTTTCCCTGGCAACCATACTCCCGTGCCAACATTTCAGTGTCAACACGTAACACCAGAAACGTATCCACGACTCACCAGAGTGCCTCCTGCACTCTTTGCCTTCACTCACCACCAAGTTCTACTCGTACCCCAGGCTGGATTGGAATTATCACCGGCTCTGTGCCCTGAAGAGTCACAGTTCAATTTCCTTGAGACAAAACATGTGTTGGCTGGTTGTTTGATTCTATTCTGTTGTTACTTCATTAAATGACTCTGAACATTATACTGGTGTCGACCGCAGCAACTTTGATCCTAAAGGGACTTTAATACCATTGTTATACCCCCACCACATGTGCCCGGGACTGTGCTTATATTGTCAAGATCGATCAATCAATCAAGAAATTTGTAGAGCGTGCTACTCACCCGTGAGGGTCTGAAGGCGCTGGGGGTAAGGGTGCTGCAACTGCTCAAATAGCCAGGTCTTGAGAAGCATCCTGAAGGTTAGTAGGTCCTGGGTCTGTCATAGGATGATGGGGAGGGTGTTCCAGGTCTTGGCGGTGAGGTGGAAGAACGATCTGCCAACGATGATCGCTCTTCGGATGCGGGGGACGGTGGCGAGGGCGGCGGAGCGGAGCTGGCGGTTCAGGATGTAGAAGGTGAGTCGTCTGTTGAGGTATGCTGGTCCGGTGTTGTGGAGTGCCTTGTGTGCGTGGGTGAGGAGCTTGAAGGTGATCCTCTTGTTGACGGGAAGCCAGTGCAGGTCTCTCAGGTGGGGTGTGATGTGGCTGTGGCGAGGGATGTCGAGGATCAGGCGTGCAGAGGCGTTCTGTATGCGTTGTAGTCGTTTCAGGAGTTTGGCCGAGGCTTCTGTGTAGAGGGCATTTCCGTAGTCCAGCCTGCTGCTGACGAGGGCCTGGGTGACAGTTCTTGTTTCAGTGGGGATCCACCTGTAGACCTTGCGGAGCATGTGGAGGGTGTTGAAGCTGGATGATGAGATGGCATTGACTTGCTTGGTCACGGAGAGTGTTAAGTCGAGGATAAACTCCAGGTTGCTTGCGTGGTCGGTGGGTGTTGGTGCTGCTCCCACTGCGGTCGGCCACCAGGAGTCGTCCCAGGCTGAGGGGGTGGACCGAGGATGAGGACCTCCCTTTTGTCCGAGTTCAGCTTCAGACGGCTGTTCTTCATCCACTCGGCGACGGCTTTCATTCCTTCGTGGAGGTTGGTTTTGGCGGTGAGGTGGTCCTTGGTGAGGGAGAGGATCAGCTGGGTGTCGTCGGCGTAAGAGATGATGTTGAGGTCGTGCAGTCGGGTGACGTGGGCGAGCGGTGCCATGTAGATGTTGAACAATGTTGGGCTGAGGGATGATCCTTGGGGTACGCCGCAGATGATCTCGGATGCTTTGGAACGGAAAGGGGGAGGCGGACGCTCTGGGTTCTGCCAGAGAGGAAGGAGGTGGTCCATTCGAGAGCCTTGTCTCGGAACCCTGCGTTGTGGAGGCGTGTGCGTAGGGTGCGGTGGCAGACAGTGTCAAAGGCGGCTGATAGGTCCAAGAGGTTGAGGGCTGTGGTTTTGCCGTTGTCCAGCAGGGCCCTGATGTCATCGGTGGCGGTAATGAGGGCAGTTTCGGTACTGTGGTTGCTGCGAAACTCGGACTAGGATGGGTCCAGAATGTTGTTCTCCTCGAGGTAGCGGGTCAGCTGTCTGTTGACGGTTTTCTCGATGACCTTTGCCGGGATCGGGAACAGGGAGAAGGGCCGGAAGTTCTTGAGGTCCCTCGGATCCGCCTTGGGTTTCTTGAGTATAAAATAGCATAATTTGGCCTAAAGAAAAAATAGTAGTACATCTTTATTATTTTAAATTTTCTGTTCTCGAAATGCCATTTGAATTGACCACGAATGATAAATGGATCTATTAAACTAGCTTATTCGAAAGTAATGATTCGATAAGGGAAAGCTTAGGCCTGTAAATAGGATGTCATGCTGACATGAGACAGCTGACATTGAAAACCCCATATTTCTGGATTATGCATGATCACTAGTATGCACGTTTGAGGAACAGTAATGATGTAGCTTGGTCATCGCCAGGCAACTGATTCACCACGAGCAAAAAAACACATCACTCCACGTCACTGGAACACCTCATCTTTACTGTGAGGCTTTCATTTGACAAATTAAGGCTTTATGGGAGGTATAGTCTTGGTTGCTTCCAGGAAATCAATTTAATAAATACACCCAACACAGACTTGTGAAAGGAAAATGACCAAAAGTTGTGTACCAGTGACATCGAGTCACATGGTAAACGTTACCATGAGGCATTGTCCATTGTGATGGACCAACAAGATGGACTATTTGTTCACGGAGAGGCGAGAGATGTGCTGAAGATTTAAGAGACACATATGTATGCCAACCTTGTGTTATAGGTAAAGCGCTGTCAGTGTTAGCCTGGTACTCTTCTAGGCATATCCTTTAGGAACACACACATGCTCTCAGGCCCTGTTCCAGGGGTTCACGAGGCAAGCAGAGGCTACGGGGCAACTGCTGTGGGTTCTGTGGTCATTTGCCTCTGATGTCCTGTAGTCTGTCTTACTATGGCTCTGCAAATTGGGCCAAGTACAACTCCTTTCAGCATTTCACTCAGTATTTGCAATGATGAGCAGTTACAGGATTCTGAAGGAAATAAGTGTGGGGGTACAACAAGCTCAGTAATCTACAGATATTTAACATTCTATTCATTTGGGTGCATATATTTGTAAAAGAGACGTATTTTAATACACAACAAAACTCAATACTACTAACTACAAAAGGTATCAGTTAATTAGATTATCTGGATTGGGGCTATTACTTCCCATTGCAGATGCCCCCTTTTTTATTATTACACCACTTCCCTTTGGGTCTAGGCACAGGTGTCACACTCCCATGCCACTTTTTCTGGTAAGCAATAGAAAGCAAGCACTCCGCCAGAGGATATCACACCAATAGTTTGTGTACATGGTAGGCCTCTCTCCGGCCTCCTGCTCTTCACTCTTGGTCCTGTCACTTGGTGGGAAAATGTGCCAGCCAAAGATGCATTAGGAAGCTGCTCCACTTTCTAGGAGCATCCATGGACTGCACAGAGGAGTCCAAAGGCAGTAGAAAGCACACCACTGTCTTAACACAACGGTCCTCGTCTAGGCACATTGAATCTGCTTTAGATTAGGCCATGCAGATCATTGTGTAAGGGCCTCCTTCCTCCTGGGCTGTCTTGTGAGTTGGCTATTTAGCTGATCCATCCTCCCAGGTGTTGAGTCAGCAAAGCAGTGTGCTTCTTCTTGCAGTTTCAAGGACAACAGTTGCATCACTTCAAGGCACTTCAGCTCAGTGTCTGTAGCTTAGTCCAATTGAGCGCACTTTTAGACAGCACCCTTGTAAGTCACACAGGCACACTGAGGCCAAGTGCCTCGAGGCAGCACCTTCAGTTCTAGCAGAGTTGTCAATGTTCTAGGACACACTGGGCAGCTCTTGAAGGGCTTAACACAAGTCTCATCAGTGGCGCAGACTGCTTGGGCCCACCTGGGGTAAATGCTATGGGCTGCAGCAGAAAAATCAGTTCAGGCACACAGAAAGTGCCACACCTTGGCAGTGTTCTCTTATTCAGCAGCACAGACTACTTAAGCACATTGCACCAAGTCAACAGCTCTTGCCCACACCGATAGTCAGCTACTCCTGTAGGGTTTCTTGATCTTTCCCCCTACTGCCAGGCACCAATTTCCAGGCATTCCAGCAGTGCTTACTTTGTAAAATATTAAGTGCCAGGGCACCAACCAGGAGGCCACTGCAGCTTGCACCACCCATCACCCTTGTCATTGCTGCCAAAACAACTACTAACCTTCTCTCTTGCATGGTAATGCGACAGTTTAGATTATTCCAGGTCCCCAGAGCTAAAGGAATGGCTGGGGAGGCATGTATTAGCACATTTTTTAATGTACGTTGTTTTCCGAAACAACTGTTATACTGCTCATCTCTGAATTAGATTAGCAGCGCCACCATATCACAGACTGCCCTAAGTGTGGTGTTGACAATTAGGTGCATGTGCCAAGCACCGGAAACCAATTAAGCGCTGGTGCTCAGCACTGGAAAGCACCGGCTCAAATTAAGCACTGCATTTCAGGACAGGGAAAATGTTTTCCCTCCAGATTACACTCCTGGTGATGTCCCCGCACCTCTGGGAAGCTGGCTGTCAGGCACACACCAGCTCTTGTTGCACAGTAGCTTTCTCTGTACTTTGTGGAGCACCTCCATCATCGAAAACTTGATACTAGAACAACTAGTGGGTCCAAAGCCCCCACTCTTATACATGGTACGGGAAACAGCATTTACAACACTTTAAACACAATGCGGTAACTTTACAACGTGGTCGTTACAATGACCGCGTTGTTACCACGCCTGCCATAACAATGCAAGTCTTATAAACGACTTGCTGTAGGGGGCGTGCAACACCAGGGAATGTGTTGGATTTCAAATCCAACACCTTCCCTGCTGTTGCGCAAACTGGAGTAGGAATAGTAATTAATACTATTACTAAGTCCAGCGCGCCCCCTACAGCAAGTCGTTGAAATGAATTGCAATGTAATGGCCCGGTGGTAACAACGCAGTCATTGTAACAACTGCGTTGTAAAGCCATGCGTAGTGAATGTATGCAATGTAACGTCATACATTCACAGGTACAGCAAACAGAAAATGTATATTCTATGTACGCATTCCCAGGACCGGTTTGGGTCATTTCTTCTCGGATGTGTCTTCTCGGGCTGTCGTCCATACTCAGCCTTTGTCTAGACTAGTGATGCTACAGGGTAATTTCCTGGTTGGATCTCCGACAACAGAGGCACAAAGAGGTGTGAGCATTCTGCACCTGTCTATCAACAGCCACACCGTACAGTGATCAGAAAGAGAGACAAAAGGCTGACCCTTTTCTAACAAAACCTTCAAACTCCGACAAAAGAAACTCTTTTAGCCAATTTCACTCCCACCATCCACCAAATTATGGTGCTCAGGAAGACTAATCATCAGCCCTCTGCAGCAAAAGAAACTCATTGAATTTCTAAGTGGAGCCTATCTCCTTTCTCCCCACTTCAGTTTAGGTAAGAAGGGAAGGAGTAGCGTGCTTCCCTCTAGGCTCAAGACTTGGAAAGAAACCTCACCTCAATCTTGTGCACTTGAACAGGCGAGGGGCTTCCAAAATGGAACCTACTGACCTTCTTCACTCTGGTTCACTCAGACACTCTTGAGGAGTGCATCATGCAGACCACACAAATACATACATGCACACATATTCCTGGTATATTACTGCAAGGATCTGGGTTCACCTGTAGCAGTGGAACTTTACACGAGTAGGCTGAAATGTCACCAGTCCAGCGACACAGATAAAAAGATCTGGTCACATAAGGATTACTAAAGGCATGGTATGCTGCCACCACTTTGCCACACGGTAGAACCTGTGACAGGGGCAGTAGACCCCTAGCACAACACAGAGCACACTTGATGTGCCTCTCCAGCACGAGGACATTTTCAGGAACCATGCTCACATCAGAGAACAGGCCTAGGCTTTTGCACACATGCTAGATTAGTACGAGGCTGGGGCCGAATATCCAAAGAACAGGATACCAGAAACTCACAGGTCTGCACTTAGGGCTGGGGACATGAGTGTACACCATGCAAGGGACATGGCTATTCCAAACCAAGTACCTATATTTTGAGATGCTGGACGACTCTATGTCCCTGGGTTCAATTGTAACGTCCAGGTCAATGATATCTGGTGTGTTAATTCAAGGGAAGTGAATAAAGACTAAAACACTAAACACGGAAGAATATGGTAAGTGAAGGTCCAGCAAAGAAGAACAGCAAGACAATGCACAGTTCACTCTAAGGCTTATAAACACATACATGTGGTGACTATGCAGTTATGTCTTAGTTCTACGTACAGTCCAAAATTCTTTACTAGTTATGAGTTCAAATTTCAAGTTTAGTTAAGTTTGTTCATAGGTTGTTAGAAAAAGATAAATCATGGTTTTAGAAAGCATTTCCACTACTATTTATAGTAAAATGATAGCAGAATCACTTTTCAATATTTGTGAAAAATTTAAAATCACTCAGTTCCTAGTACAAAATATTTTGGAATGCATTTATGTAATAAATGTTGCAGTTGGGTCGCCACTAATTAAGGTCTCGTTTTGCCTTACCTTCTTTTTTTGTTAGGTTTTGCCTGCACCTGAAATCTATTGTGGGTAATATATCTTAAAACAGGGCTCTTATTATCTCCCCAGACCAAATCACTGTGTTCACTCGCTTCTGTGTGGAACATTTTTTTTTGTTAACTTCCACTGGCTGCACGTATTTACGATACTTCTACTAAAGCTGTTCACATTGTTCAAGACCCATTCACTGTCAAGATAAGATCTCTTCCCATGGAAGAGGCAGACACATTCTAACATTATGCTAGAATGCTTGCTTTTTATTAGTTAATTGTGTAAAGCAGATGTTTTAATCTTACAATGTTTGTGGCGTTTTCTATTAATGCCTCAGTACATTTCTTTGCCCTTTGTAGTCATTATCGGATTGATTTTTTCAACTTAATCTATTTGGTCATTATGACTGAATTCTAAATGCTGCAATAAACATTGCATGTTAAAAATAAAGTTAATATATAAGAGCTATGCTATATTTTACTACTAAACAGGCAGCCACAAGTCAGTTACCCTGCAGACAACAGGGTCATGATTTGAATGGCGCAGCAGGTGAAGTAGCTCCGTGCCCAAAATTTTTCAGAACTCCTCTAAACACATACTTTTGCTATATTTGACAACTAAACGGGCAGTCACAATTGCAATTACCTTGCGGTTAATAGGGACTATTGACTAGAAAACGGATTAAGTACACCATTGTCTCATATGTAGACTAGGGGTAGAATGATGAAACTTTATTTTCCTTTGGAAAAAATAATTACTGTTACAAAAACTACATCAAGACAAAATGAGACACAGTTCCATTGCATGACAGTGGCATTGGTCGCCAAGCATTGTATTGAATGACATTCGAAGCAAAAAGGAGCATTGTCTAATGATGGCACTTGAAGCATCACACTGGTGGTTACGTAAGTATGTCCAGGCGCACTAAGAAATCCCCAAGTAGGTTGAGGGCCAAGGTGTGCTTTACTAGAGGATGAACAGAAGGACACTTACCTGTCCTGACAAAGACACCTAAAGGAACGCACTGTAAACTCTACAGGAGACAGCTACACTCACTCCATGCGCTCATTTTGTGCAAATTGGGGCAATTCATTTAGAGGGCTGCTTGCAGCTCTCAGCCAACTATTGGGTGAACTGAGGAAAGAGAAGTCTCTGGAAACTGAACTCCAAATAATAATATTCAAGAACTGTGTCTACCAATGGTGATATTTTGTTTAGCAGGACCCTGCCCTGAGGGGTTTAAAGTGCTTTACAAGAGAACCAGAATACTGTACACATTTACTTAAGCAGAATCACAGGATATTAAGCCAAGTCACAGGATATTAAGCCAAGGCCAGGATTCAAACTTGCTTCCCCAGTTCCAAGGTCAGCAGCTGCAGCCTCTGGCCCAGAGCTTCTGCATGTAAAACCCTCAGCATTTACAATGATCAACCTGTTTAAACTGTCCTTTTCAGTCAGTGGACATTATGCTCCTCAACTGATCAGCTGATGCAAATGTGAGTACGAACCATTCATGTACATTTAGCAAAATTGCTTAGTTGTCATCAGTACAAAATTCCCTGGTGCAATGCATACAATCTGATCTTTAAAAATGTTGGCGCATAAAACTATTCAAGTGGATCAACTTCCAGCCAGTCAAAAGATCTCTTTGGCTTTGTAAAGTTTCCCCAATATGAGCGGCTCTAAATCATGTTAAACAAGCATTGACAAAGCCAATACTTGTAGCTTTTAAAATACGAGTGCCCACCTGTTGACTTTGCCAATGACTGTTTGCAGTAGCCCTTCAGTGTACCTTGACTTTTATTTGTATTTTACTATCCTAAAACAGCTTATTGTCATGTTGGAAGAGAACAGACAAAAAGACAAAGGCTCTCATTTATGGGGATTTGGCATAAGGGAGCCCAGCAAGTCAGCTTACTGTGCTGCCCTACGCCAAAGTGAAAGGGCAGGAGTGCACCATATTTATGCAATAAGGTGCATTCTTGTTCTTTCCCTTGTGCTGGCACTGTTGTGGCAGCCTAGTGCCGATGCAGGCCCCCCATGCTGCAAGGGTGCCTGTGTTGTCAGCAGGATTGTTTTTGTGCAAGAAGGGGAACCTTCCTGAAGAGAAACAATTCTAAGAAGCATGTTCCTCTTTCTATTTGTGCTGCAGAAGACAGCACACATAGAAAGAGGAACAATGCGATTTCTCCTCGTTATGCCTCACTTCAGGAGGCGTAAGGTTTTGGCGCTTCCCCAGGTTTAGATGCTCTCGTAAATTTGGCGACATTTCAAAATCCATGGGTGTTTCATGGGAAAACCCACCACAACGCCCATGGAATGCATCCCAAGCTCCGAGTAAGGCAATGCAGCAATTTGCACTGCCTTGCTTTACTCCATATCAATGAGGCCAATGAAAGCCACGCATAGTGTCTTTGCGTGGCCTCATAGATAGGATTTTGAGATTTGCACCACCGGAGTGTCACAAAAAGTGACGCTACATCGACGCAAGGGGCTTGTAAATATGCTCCAAAAGGACCACTGGTGCGTTATGACAAATGTGCACTGATGCACGCACATGGCAGACATCTTGGCATGCATCGTGACACCATTCTGACTTTTTACTTTAGCAAGCTAACCTTGCATTTTAGAGTGGTAATGTAAAACGTAAGAAATAACATGTGGGTTAGTTAGTACAGCTAGAGAAGTGAGTTGCCCAGTGTCTGATCTCAGGTACCGGGCGCCTGGAAATAAAAATAAAACAAACTATTACAAATGTAAAGTGGATTAAAAAGGGGCAAGGGAGCAGGACTTGGAGCAATGCAAGCTGTAGTTGAAAGCAGCAAGAACGAGCAGTGGAATAAGGAGAGGGGCAAAAAAGAAGACATGCTCGAATTGAATGTAAAGCAGCAATGCTCCGATGGCGGGTCTAACATAAGAAGTGGAAGGATACCCATCAAATACGCAACAGAACATTGGGATGGACAAGAAAACCATCAAGCCATACACAAGGGGCTGACCGCGAGCCCACTCTGTATTTGTATTGCAGAGAGTAGTTCTTCGGCAGCAAATAACTAAAGTTCTCTGTAGGCGAGACCTAAAATATACTGTACAAAGCTGTCCACCATTTTGTTTTAAGACTCTTTGAATTGCAAGATGTTGCTTATGGCATGATAGTTCCTAAAATATTTTTTTCACTCTATGGGGCAGATGTACAAGCCCCTTGCGCCTCATTTACGCCGCCGTTGCGTCACTTTTGTGAAGCAGCGGCGGCGCAAATCCTGCGCCATGGTGCGGGGTACTTACAACGTGACGCATCTGCGAGATGCGTCACGTTGTAAAGCCCTGCGCCACATGTAGGCGTTCCTGCTCAGGAGGGGGCGTTCCGGCGCAGGAATTCCTCCTAAAAGTGGCTGAGTGAAATCTACAAGATTTCACTCAGTCACTTTTAGGCCCATGCTGCCTCAAAACCCTGCGCCTGCCTGAAGCAGGCATAAGGATTGACGCAGCATTGACAAGATAGGGCCCCCCAGAGCATTGCTGGAACTGCGTCGCGCTTGCGACACAACTCCAGCAATGCGCCACTTTTAAGGCACAGTTGCATCTGTGCCGTTTTTGCCCCATGGCGCGCCGCATTGTAAATGCGGCACATCCATGGTGGCGGAGCTGTGGCGCACAATAACTGGCACATCCCTGCTCATATGCAGGGATGCGCCAGTTATTGAAAATATGCCCCTATTTCTTCTCATTTTGAACCTATTGTAATTGTGAGATAGCAACTATGCGTATGATGCACTAGAGTTTTTGTGGAATCACGATCTTCAGATATTCACACATGTAGGCCGAATTTGCAGCCATGAAGCTTTTACAACTATGGCAAAATGTCCTCACTCATATGTTGAGGGGTACTGGTGGTAGCAGGTGTGTTTCCAAGGAAAGCTTTGCAGGTTAAATATTCGGAATGCTTTGAACATCCACAAAATTCTCACTTTGTCTCTACTCAGAAACGTTTCCAGTGATGTTTCATATCCATTTCCTACACCACATGCATCGGTCCCAAGTGAAAAGGTAATCCTGTTCCATCAGAAACTCCATGGGTGTGTGCTTCCAACACCCGCTCACACATACCCATGGAGAGTGGGAGGTGTGCATCACAATGAAATTGGCGTCTGAGTGATCTAACGCTAAGTTAATCAGACATTCCCTTAATTCCAAAAGATAGTGGGAAACAATCTGCTGCCAATATCTATCTTCAAAGCTTTCTACTGCAAGTTTAATTCCTAATCAACAAAAGTGGTACCCGAGCATGGCTGCAGCACATCTCAGGCATCCATGCTCTGGCTGAGATGTGAACGGAGTGTGTGATCAGAAGCTTACGTGTTCTTCGTCATAGGCAGGCGAAGTGGCTGTTTTAAATATTATTTATACAAATTTGTTTTTGGAGTTACTGCAAGGAAAGTTTCCGCAAGTATTCATTGTGGATGGTTGTTATGACTAATTTATCAATCAGGCAACCTACTCAGAAGTGAGAGTGTAGAGCAAGAGTTTTGCTTTGGAGACCATCTGTGAATATTATCTGGGGTTTTCTTACAAGCAAGGTTAGTGATGGCTGTCGAATGTTATTAATTTCATGTCATGCATTAGGCACACTGTTAGACCTGGCAGCTTTAGGGTGGTCTTCCCCTTAAACCTTTTTGCCTTAAACCCGTGCAAAACAGGAAAGGTGAACATTCTGGTCCAGGGTACTCCTCTGGACCAAATTCAGGAGCTTGTTTAAGGCATAAGATGAATTGGAAAGAGCCCTCTTAAGCTCCAGCTGGAATCGGGCACCGTGATTAAAGTACCTTAGAAAGCCCAGGCTTCTCCTCTTGTTCCTGTAGTGGAGATTTACAATTTAAAAGCAAATAGTTCAGTCATGTATGGAGCAGAGCTTGGGGTCATGTGAGGGTTGACAACTTTTCAAAGGCAGAAAACAGATTTCTTAGGAGTCTTCTTAATCTCCCTAAGAGTTCTCCTTGCCTCCCCCAACTCATGGACATTGGTATTTATCTGATTAAGTTAGTGTGATGTTTCGACCCATTATGTAATGGTACAGACTCTGGACCACAGATTAACTGGAATCACTTAGAAGAACTATAATGTTGCACCTAAGATCCCCGGGTTGTGAGAGAATCCTTTGGTTTGCATATATCAAATCCATGTTTTATGAGATTAGGTTGCCCTCCCTGTGGGACATTCCGGATGCAGCGAAATCAGTTTCTAGCTCCTTGGTTAAAGAGCTTTTTAAGGAGCATTTGTCGTTGTGAGAACTGAAGTGAATTAGGTGACGGAGCGTGACAGATGTGTTTCTAGACCTCAATAAGATTCCTGTATATCAGTTATTCCTTGATACTGCTCCACGGTGCCTCCCACTGCAACTTAATCTAAAATGGAAGTACACGGTCTTGCCTGTGAATATTGTCTGTGTCAAATCGAGGGAGAAATATTTAAGATCCGGTAAGTGTCTCTCCTGGATTTCAATGGCCAAACCTTTCTATTTATTTGCCTTTTTCTACCCTGCTTACGTTCGCCCATATTAAAAAAGGCTTAAACCTGTGTGCAAGCTCTTGGGACTTAGCCAATATGCACTTGCATTACATACTCTGCGTTCTGACACTAGAGAAGCGATTCATATTGCAGTGGCAAAATATTTGCACACTGCCTGAATTATCTGCAATCATATTGTCCATTTGCGGGCATATGATATGATTCTGACAGCACTTGTGGATGATCTTTTTAACACATAGTTCTGTGTGCGTTCAGATGCCAGACGCCACATCCTCCCGCCCCCCAGACACACCAGCCAGCCCACCATCTACACCTGGATGCCAATCACAGCCGAAGACACTGCCTTGACCATGAAAGGCATCCAGTTAGGGGCCCCCACAGACCCCATGCCCCCACACATCTACCACAGATGCACCTGAACTACAATGCACTATCAACACCACCTTCAAAACAGGCACCTTCCCAGATGACTGGAAATGTGCAGAAGTCAGGCCCCTGCTCAAGAAGCCCACAGCTGATCCCACCGACCTCTAGAACTACTGGCCCTTCTTGCTCTTCCCCTTTGCGGCCAAAGTCGCAGAGAAAATAGTCAACAGGGAACTGACATGATTCATCAAAGACAACGCCATCCTCGACCCATCCCAATCCGGATTTCAAAGCAACCACAGCACCAAGAGTGCCCTACTTGCCGCCATAGACGTCATCCGCGCCCTCCTGGGCCAAAGCCACTCCACAGCCCTCATCCTACTCGACCTATCAGCAGCCTTCGACACCGTCTCCTACCGCACACTGGTCGCCAGACTACACGACGCTGGAATACAAGGAACAGCCCTAGACTGGATCCGATCATTCCTCATTGGAGGAAGCCAAAGAATCAGACTGCCACCCTTCCTCTCCGAATACATGGATATCACTTGCGGAGTCCCACAGGGGTCTTCACTGAGCCCGAACCTCTTCAATGTCTACGTGGCCCCCCTCGCCGCCATCATTCAACAACATGTCCTCAACATTGTATCATACGCTGACGATACCCAACTCACCCTCTCTCTCACCAAAGACCGCACCACCGTCAGACTCAACTTCCAGCAAAGGATGCAGGACTTCGCACTCTGGATGACCAACAGCTGTCTAACACTCAATGCCGAGAAATCAGAAGCCCTCCTCCTTGGAACCACCCCCTCAGCATGGGACAACACCTGGTGGCCGACTGCCCTCAGAAGCCCACCGACCCCTGCGGACCACACTATAAACCTCGGCATCGTACTCGATTCATCCCTCACCATGAACCGACAGATCAACACCGTCACCTCCAGCTGCTTCAACACCCTCCACACCCTCCGAAAGACTTTCAAGTGGATCCCCAGTGAGTCAAGGAAGACAGTCACCCACGCACTCCACCAGCAGACTGGACTATGGAAACGTGCTCTACGCCGGCATAAACAAGTCCCTCCTCCACAAACTACAGACGATACAGAAGACCGCCGCTAGACTCGTCCTCTGCATTCCCCGGTACGAACACATCAGCCAACACCTACGAAGACTCCACTGGCTCCCTGTGGAGAAAAGAATCACCTTCAAGATCCTCACCCATGCCTACAAATGCCTGCACAACACCGGACCCGAATACGTCAACAACAGTATCAACTTCCACGTACCCAAAAGGAACCTCAGATCTTCCAACCTCGCACTGGCTGAAACCCCTTGCATCCACAGAGCCAGAGCAGGCAGAAGATCCTTCTCCCACATTGCAGCCAAGACCTGGAACGCGCTACCGGCAGACATCAGAAGCGCCCCCTCCCTGAACACCTTCAGGAAGACTCTCAAGACCTGGCTCTTCGGCTAAACAGATCTGCTGATCTCCCGCCCCCAGCACCTTGAGACCCACACACGTGAGTAGCGTGCTTAAAATACCCTGATTGATTGATCTGTATTGTAAGTGAATTCTTTTTATCCTAGGGTATGCAATGGATTCCTCAACAGGTCTAGGTAGTCTTGCCCTATAAGATTTTCACTGTAGAGACATTATTATTTGTGTTCTGACTTGGTTACATCACCTGTTAAGATATCGATACAAGTGATCTTTGAACGAGCATTTGCACTTTACCCTTTTTACTTGATTGTTGCTGTCATAATGCTGATACTTTTTTAGGATTTTATGATTTTTAAGAATCAGTCTGTCAATGTCTGCAGTCCGGCAGTGTCTGCATAGATCATTTTATTGCTCTGGGGTGTTACAGTGATTGTGTCTCTTTCCTTAAGAGCATCAGTACTAGCACTTTGTATGTCATTAATGGCACTTTATGCAGTACTCTTTATGTATTGTAATTTTAATTTTGTATGTTGTTTTAGCCTATCAAATGTTTGCTGAATATTGTGGTTTTATGGATTTTATATCTGAAATAAACAGTTTTTTACTTTGACTTGAAAACCTACTTCTGTGCCTAGGCAGAGGGTGCTGAAGCACTATGAAAAAAGAGTAATTCATCACATTCATCATATGCTCTTAAAACAGGGTGCCTTGATCAGGAGCTATGGGTGCCTTTTCTCACAAGAATGAGAGATGCAACACCAATTCCTTGTGAGAACAACATTATAGCTAGTTTTAATGAGTTTGTATGTTATATATTTTATACCTTATTCTAGGTTGGCTTTGTTGGATTTGTTGGTGGCCTAGCACGATGACATGGCAATAACATACACTTGGTAACCTACTTGATCAGGGTAATAAAGAATGCACTGGGACTTGCAGATGTTTAGCCAATTGGGCACTGAGCTATGCTGTAACCCTCCCCCTCAAGATAAATCAACCAATCCCTTAATCCAAATATCCTGCATCTCCGGCCAGGTGTGTGGCTGGTTACGTTACTGCCTATCCCCCTTTACATTTCCATGAGAAATGGTGCTTAAAATATTTGGAGTGAAACATGGATGGAGGTTTTCCTTGAAACAAAACCAGCCTGTCCCCTGGCTTTATTGTCTAGTAATACCTAGTAGGTTCCAAATCCAGTAGTGGGGCAGGATTCCAGAAGCAAAAGAACTGCCCAGTGATGAAAGTAGCCCCAGGCGTAATAATTTCTGGTCGCCCAGGGGGTTCTGATGTGCACTTGGTAGTCATGAAAGGGTTAGGGCTTTTTCTGACCCAGGGGAAACTTCATGGAGGTAACTTAATGATTGATTTGGTGGTGAACTATAAGTTACGCAAAATTGGAAGAGCTGTTCAGTGGGAAGGTGGTTCACCCAATTGGATCAGCGATCATAGTAGGTTTGAGGGGTACAGCTCACATGTGTATTTAAGATCAGAGGATAACTCTCAGTTTCGCCTTTCCGGAGAACAATGGAATGGCGGCCATTTGGGTAATCAAGGGAAGGGGTGGATTGGTGCGACTGTGAGTCAACTACAAGGGAAGCATTCCTTGGTGTCTAGTAATCCTTTTATTTAGCTGCCAATTCATGATTATTTGGCAAGTGCGTATTCCATATGTCCGAATCCTATATTACAAACATGTGCACTCTGTAGTCTCTTATGGCGCAGGAATGCCTATGGTTAATGTCACAATTACAACAGCAGACAGTTGTGAGTAAAGACAGCTTTGCTCTAACGTCAGGGTAATGGGTGTTTGTGGTAACACAAAGAGTGTGCATCATGCTTCCCCTCACAATGGGAGCTCAGGAACTGCTTGATTCAACTTTAGCACTTGGACCGAAGTCTAAAGCAGTCAAGCATTCTCTTTAGCTCGCTCGCCCTCTCTTTCATTCTTTGCAAAGATAGACATGTGTGGTATGATAACACATTGGCTGTTTCTGAACAATTTGTGTAGAATCTATGGGCAATTTAGAATTTCAATGGGCAAAGATTGGATTACATGAGACCATTGAACCACTGCCTGTTCTTTAAGTTATTTTTTCCTGTCCAATGCTTTTGGAAGGGATTTGAGTGGGCAGGGTCCCTCCAGGTCTCAGACCCAGTAGTAATAGTAATTAAAAACGGACATTGATATGGATGCATATTGCGCCCTTAATTCATGTCCTTAACTTTATTGGCAAAAACACTGACCGATTTACGAACAAGCGATTTAATTCCTATTGCTATTTCACATGTTTTATTTAATCGTGCGTTCTTTAAAAATTTTAGCTATTTCCAGGATGTTGTGTTTTTGTATTTTTTTTCCATTCGGCATATTACTCTTGTATAGTGCGTACTATGAATTGAGTTCCTCACAGATGCTTATGATGGGACATCATTGAGAGCTCTGGAGCGGAGGCTGAAGACAGTGGATGTCACTAACAGTGCCTGTCAGTGGGTCAAAACGGTGTACAGAATATATGCTCATCCAATCCTTGTCCTCTCTGTTGAGCGCACTTAGCAATAGCAATGCATACAGTTTTAAGGGTGATTCAGTGGAAATGTGTCAAAGAGGTACACAGTCATCAAAATATTGACACGGTAAACGAAAATACAGTGCTTACAGGTGAGAGGGAGCGTGGTGTATATGGGGGTGGTGAAGTAAAGGAGATGGGAAGAGGTGCATTCAGCAAAGAGTGAAAAGAGGGTGCTGGTGAGGAGAGTTGAGGTGTAAGATATGCAGATGGATGACATTTAAAGGGCGAACATGTCTAACATAGAGAGAACATAGCAGGGGTGTTTGAAACACCCTGAAGACCACTGCCTCGGCCTCAGTAATGTTTAATTCAGTCTGACAATTTTAGCATTTAACAATTTTCAGTAATAATTATTTACATAAAATCATTGTTGGTTCTCATTTAACTTAAACAGCTAATACCCACTGAAAAAGCCAATAGTGCTGGCTGGAGTTAAGTGTGTTGAGGGTTATATATCTTGATGCAATGACAGAAAGCTAAGAGAGGAAGCAAAATACCAGCCAGGTGTCAAACTGTGGGAATCACAGAAATGTAGTTGACATATTTATGTCACAGTCCTAATTACACAGGCCACGCCCCTTTAGGAGACCCGCCCTTCACTTTGTTCACTCACATAACGCACCGGCTTTTGCTTAGGTGGGTTTATCTGTGATGAGGAATTTGGCAAATATGGTTTAGTAATCTTTTATGCAAAATTAGGTTTGTGGTTTACTGTTCTTGACAAAGCATGATGTTAAAAGTACAGTTTTCTATTTTATTTTTTCCATCTCAACAGTTGCAAGTGTAATGACCAAGCAACTCATATTTGGCACAATAACCTAATGGGCAATCCCTCCCCATTAATTTGTGTACATGCGATGTAATTTCCCTACTGCCACTAGTTCTGATATACATTCCTTTTCTTCAGAAGTTTGTGTTGGTGTTTTCATTATGCCGTCTCATTTGGATGGCGATTTATATTCCTTAATTGCATTTTAATTTTACATAATTTCCTCAGAACATCTGAAGAGCACTCCTTTATGTCAAAATCATATTTATTAATATGTCAGCTGTATGGGAGATTATAAGCTATTTCTGCTACTATCAAATAAACATGTTAACCACTTCAGTGCCCATGACGAGATGGTCTCGTCATGGGCCGCGGTTGTGCTGTGCCCATGACGAGACCATCTCGTCATGAACTCCGCCCGCTAATAGAAAGCCCGGCACAGGGCGGGGAAAGGGCGGGGCACAGAAGGGGTTAATGCTCATCACTCCTTCCTGTAAGAGCTCAAAGACTAGCTCTTCTCACTGCATCTTCCCTCACAGACCTCACAAAGTATATCATGTAAACTGTGTTAACTTTGTAAAGTATTGCTCCTTGTACAGCATGTCTTACTGTGAGGTGCACTGCTTCTCCCTGACTTTTGTGAACATCCACCAATGCGCCTACAAATTGGAAGTAGCATTGCCTAACTCTCCGTTTTCTACAAGGTGCTTTGCTGTCTGCGAAGTAAGGTCCATGCTATGTAAACACCCCACAAGAAATATATATATGTATATTTTTAAAATTGCTAAATTGCTGGAGCAGGGACTGTGAAATCACCCATGGACCCATTCTCAGAAATAATGGAAGTGTGTAGCCCTAATTTGAAGCAGAGATGCTGAGGCTTGAAATAACCCCACCAACTCCACCCTGGAATTTGGTGGGGGTGAGAACCAAATTAAAGTACACTACATATGGGCTATCTGAGCTTCCTATGACCCTCTGGATAATGCGGCTCGGATGTAGGCAGTATATGACCAGTTAAGCCCAATACAGAAATCTTAAATGTAAATAATAAATAAGGGATAGTGGTGATAGTGAGAAACTAAGATAAGATAAGATCATTTTTACTGCACAATTATCATTATCATTGCAATGAGACCAAAAAGACAACAACAAAAAAGAAAGCTGTATAAAATACATCAGTTCCAATTATAAAAAGCTAATAAAAAAGTGGGTTTGATTAATTGTACAATTATTTAAAAGGTTTAAACACCGCTTAAGCACAGCATTATGGATTATAGTTCTGTATGTTGGTCGGAGTCCAAAACTGCCTTTGCTGCCGTCAAATATTTCATAAAGCGAGCATCCAGCTGTACTGATTCACCTTTCATGCACTCGACCAGGGCAGCTTGACATGTCCGTATATTTAAAATACGCCAAATAGGGTGGAGCCAGTATATTCTCAGCTTTTGCAGTTTCTCGCAGATGCACAGTATGTGAGTTAAGGATTCCTCTACTGCTCCACATGCTCGGCACTTAGTAGTTACAGCTTCTTTGTACCCTCGCCCATATTTGTATGCCTACAATGGAATCAATCCGAACCTCAGTTTCATTAATTGATGCTTCATTATTGGTCATAAACGAGAGGACAGATAGTGTGGCAGGGTCCCACTACTATAAAGTTTTGGTGCCCAGCTTCCATGACTTAACCTCTTCTGTGCCCATGACGAGATAGTCTCGTCATGGAGCACGGTCGCGCTGTGCCCATGACGAGACTATCTCGTCATGAACCCCACCCACTAATGCAACGCCCGGCACAGGAGGGGGAAAGGGCGTGGCACTGAAGGGGTTAAGTTTTTCTAAGATCCCATATCACCGTCGGCAGACAGTAACTTTGCCTGTTTTGTTAAAAGTCTCGCGGCCGCTGATAAAGGTATAGGGGTGGGCATATTTCCTTTGCTTCCAATGCCTCAACACAATGCACTAGAAATTCACTCCATGTGGACCCTCTGAGAAACTAAGGGCTGCTGCACAGCGTTTTGTTCAGCATGTTGAAGTCAAAGGGTGGTGCGTATATGGTGATTGCGCAAGGCTGGCAGTCCAAGGAAATGGATTCAGGAATGTGACAAGTCATAGATTGAAAAAAAACTAGGTTCGACAGTACAGGAGATTGGCATGGTAGATATAAAGTGTATGACTGAATTTAATACGAAAGACGCACAAAAAACATACAAAAGATCACCGTTTCAGGGCTAAAATAAAAAGATGAAACCATTACGGGTCACTATGAATTCATTTTATATAGCAATACACGTGTCCCCAAAATGGAAAAGTCATTATGCTACAAGAGAGATCCACGATCACTTGCATGAAAGTATGATGTGAATAAGAAACAATACAATGAATAAGGCAATGAAAAAAAGAACCACAAGGCAGGAAAAGCCCTGTATTAGATTACAAAATGTAACCAGTAAATCAAAGTAATAGAACACTCAAGTCTTTGAAGGGAAGAGACGGTGGCTGCTGTGCTGACCCTAACAATAAATAAAACATGACAATTATATGTTGCCTTATGCAAGGACTTGTGCTAAAGGGTAGGCTGCTGCCTGGAGTCTGCTCCCTGGGGTCTCAGACAGATTTTATAGAAGGAACTAAAAGATTTTTTATTTGTCTTTTGAAGATTTAGGCGTGGGTGCCAAGCAAAACAGTGCACTTGCAAGCCATGAAATAGGGTAATAAATTCTGCTTTCTTCACCCAGCAGCCTGTGCGCGTCTGCTGAAGCAGTGATACTGAGTTGAGGAGTGAATAAGACAAGCCAAATTGGGGTTACATGGCAGGCCGATGAGACATGACTTGCACTAAGTACAGTAAATAACTAGTTGAAGAATATTAATAGTCACAACTTTGGCTTTGGACTAAGCATAATTCACACATTTTCGGGGGGAAAATATTTTACCAAGAATATATATATATTTTTTTGAATTCTTTTTTCGGTATGTAAAAATACCATAAAAGTAGCAATTTATCCTAAATATAGGCACTGTAGCTGAGCGTGTGAAGAACATTGTGGTGAATTGCACCAATAAACATAGCTGTGCATGAGGACACTATCAAATGAATCATCATTTATAAATAATCTGTTGAAAATGATAATTGTGATTCTTTCCATAAATGACTATTTCCACGATAGCATCAACTATGTGTAAGTTGATGCTTTATAAACAATTTGCGGCTAACTGATTTGTAAAATAAAAGCAGATAAAGTTGATAAATGACAGTGCGGATGAACTATTGTATTTCACTTGCATATGGACACTTTAGAAACCAAAGTGAAGGATTGTCAGATGGTGAAGCTCTAGAAATGTACTACAAAAGTGAAAAGTATGTGAGGTGTAATCACTTTCACACTTTTCGTAGCGTACCTGTGTTGATGATTCCTGGGTTGTATTTCAGCCACGTTGGAATAACAAGGCCACTGAAAGTTGAAAATCCAAACACGAATAGGTTTCTTGATGAATTAAGGTCCACAAACTACAAATCAAGACAAATGTAAACGTTGGAGAAATTATGTGCACTCTTACTTAAACAAAAAATAATACAATATTTGTTTATCTGTTTACTTGCCGGTAATAAATTGGGAGGTTGATATGAGTTTTAGCTACTAAGGTATTTGGGTTTCTGGAACAAGAGTGGTACAACTACATATCCCTAAATCTACGGGAATATAAATGTTTACACTATCGGTCCGCCCACATCCCGCACAGATGACTTTATGAAGTATGTACACACTGAAGTGATCTTAATATCAAATCTAGATAGAATAGCTCCCTCCTCCCCAATGATGGAATCCATCCACTCTTCCAGGTTCTTCAGGTCTCAGAGAGGACCATCGAGGGTCATTTTATAAAGCAACCACCTACTCCTGCAAATAACTGATTAGGTCTGGTCATCCTCACCTAAAACTGAACTGTGAATATTTATGAGTCTCCCCATAATAATATAGGTAACCTGTGAATATTCGAAGAGCCCCAAATTTTTGCCATAAATGGTGTGGTGGGATTTTGGAGTCCTCACTGAGGGGGAGAGTTACTAATATTTCATGCAAGACAGCGAGGCTACTTGCTGCATTGTGTGAAAGAGAGAGAGCAGAAATGTGTCTTAACTACTAAGATATGCCCACACTTCTGCTCTCTCCTAACTCTGGCACAATGTATGTTACCTACCACTGATGCAGGCACCCTTGTGCCATGCTGCAAGTGTGCCTGTGTTACAAGCAGAATTGTTTTTGTGCAGGAAGGTATATCTCCTTGCACAATAAAAATTATAGGAGGCAAGTGCCTCTGTCTGTGTGATGCAGAATGCATCACACCCACAAAGAGGAAGTAATGAGAAGAAATAAAGATATTTCTCCTTGTTACGCCTCTCTGTGGTAGATGCACCGTTTTGATTGAATCTTAAACTTACTGCCTTCATTGAAGCTTGAATTGCGTAAGATTCTATGAGTGGATGCGTGGGAATGTCCATGCTCCACCCATGAAACATCTGCCACAACAAAATGTAAAGCAAAGCAGTGGATGTCTTTACAAAGTCACACAAGCTCTGGCTCTGTCCCTTCTCTCTTCATTCTTGGCCTCAAGGCAGCAGTGTATACATTGGGACAATTTGCAATCCAAGGCTTTCTGCACTCCATGTGGAGTGCCACAGGGATCTGCACTGTCACCTACATTGTTCAGTGTATACGTTGCTGCACTCATCAGAGAGTATGGTTTTTTGTTGGTATCTTATGCAGATGATTCACAAATTGTCATTTCTGTATCCAAACAGTCTGAGGCTACGGCTGCCAGCTTCCATGCCTGCATGACTCACATCATGAGATGGATGAGCTGCAACTATCTTAAAATGAACACCGATAAGACCGAGGTGATGGAATTTGGCTAACAGCCATTACTATGGAATTCCACATGGTGGCCGACAGAGGCGGGTCAATGTCCGGTTCCGTCTAATAAAGTTAAGAACCTTGGGTTTCTCTTTGATGATCAGCTTAACTTTTTGGGCCAGATCAATAGTGTAACCTCCGCCTGCTTCTACATATTGAACCTTCTTAGGAAGATATTCCCTTTCATCCCCCAGGATCTGAAGAAATAAGTGGTTGTTGGCGTTGCCCTTGTTCTTTTGAGGCTTGACTATTGTAATGCACTGTATATAGGCATCGACAAAGCCCAGAGGTTAAAGTTCCAGTCGATGCAAAATGCTGCTGCCCGGCTATTGTTAAATATTCCTAGGGGACATCCCACTTCTGCGGCTATTAGGTCATTGCACTGGCTCCCCATCCAGCAAAGGACTGAGTTCAAAGCCTTATGCCTAATTCACAAGACACTATTCGGTCGAGGAGCTGGTGACCTTCGGAATCTCTTCTTCCGGTACACTCCTATTAGGAACCTTAGATCTAGTGATGCAGGTTTCATTGGTATCTCCAAAATGTGCAAAGCCAGATGGGGAGGCAGAAGTCTGTCACATTGTGCAGCTAAACTGTGGAATCAATTGCCCATTTCTTTGAGATTTCTGTCTGATAGGCTTCTTTTCAGGAAGGCATTAAAAACACGCCTCTTTCCACCTTCTTAAATCAGTTATAGTTGCTATGATCCCCTATCTCACCTTATAGCGCAAAGACGCCTCGGCATTCGAGCGCTTTATAAAACTATATCATATCATATGAAGGCAGTGAAAATAGCCGCTTGCAGGGCTCTGTAAATCTTATTTAAGGATTTCTGTTGCCTTGCGACTTCTTCGGGCAAGGGCAAAGCAGATACTTAGAAAATCTGACCCTTGTTTTGACAAATGTTAAGCTAAGTATTGGTAGGTAGGTCCGCCAGAGTAACTTTAAAAAAAAAGATTTTAAAAACAAGATTTACTATTTCCGTAATTACAGACTCCATACTGCAGCTAACCTTTCAATTATGACTATAACAAAAAAAGCCACCATATGTTGCTTATCAGATTTAATAGCAAAATGTAATCTGTTTAATATACACATAGTTCTATGGCCAAGAATTCTGTGACAGATGGTAGACATTTTTTACCAGGTTCAGAGTACTGTGAGCAAGGTAAATAGACTGCTGTATGCTCCTGTACTTGAGTAGGACCTGATGCAAGTATTTTAACTTTAATAGTAAAGATACTACCAGCACCAGCAGACCATAGAAACCACATACATGGAAAGCACTATTTTATTTTCAGGAAATAGCTTTTTTTGTCTTAAAAATTGTAGCTTGGTAACAGGCGGTAGTTTTATTTGGCTCAGAGTGCTATTAACCAAGTAAATGCACTAATCACTGCTACAAAGCAGTAGATGGTATTTTCTTAGTGAGAATAAAGTGGACACCATTTGCTGTGCTTGGCTTCAACTATAAAGAATAAAAAAAGAGGAACGTTTGATGCATTGCCCTGCAGGAGCCCAACAACTTTGCAGGAGCACGCCTTCTCAACCGGGTTAAGTTGCTACATATAAATACACACTTCTTCCTCTCCACAAACTCAGGCCCTCAACCCTTAAAAAAGGAATGTTGGACTTGACAAATTGTGAATCATAAATGATGGTGTTTAGACATGACTAGCGATTGTCTGCCTCAACCCTTGCTAGGCGCTTACATCGCAGCTGCTTGAAGCTCAAGCTTCATGGCACCTGAGAGTCTCAGGGGATGCGGCGGAGTCCTTGAAGCCACTGGAGCTGTGGGTAGGTCGGCGTGCGGCCCCCTGACTCTGTCAAAATCGTCGTTGTGGCTCTGATCCCACAGGAATCCTTGCCAGCCTCTGGCATATGCAGTGCCATAGGACTGGAGTGACTGTGATCCAGCACTGTAGCTCCAAGTCCCCCTAGGGGGACTGAGCAAGCACATGTGTGAGCCTAACTAAAGCAAGTTGCAGAAGGAGGACGACCTGAAAGACAGCAGGGACCACCTTCCTGAATTAACAACCTCAAGTGTGATACTGGGAACCCTGTTATCACCAAGACCTCTGCCTGATCCCAAAATGGCGGCCCACCCGGCCCACGAAAAAGAAGCACTAAAAAGTGAGAAGCTTCGAACAAAAGCAGCCAACTGTGGAGAGGGGGACTGTTGAGATCCCTTGGAAACCATCGGCGAGTGCGGTGCCATAGGACTGGATTGACTGTGGTCCTGCACTACAGCACCAAGTTGCCCAAAGGGGTCTAAGCAGGCCCAAGAGGGAGTGTGACCATAGCAATCTCCAGGGGGGGAAGGCAGTGGGGACCCACCCCCGAATTAACAACCCAGTGAGCGGCACCATGAACCCTGACACCATACGTACCCCTGCCTGACCTTGGCATGGCAGTCCCCTGGCCTGTGTGAGATGTTCTGCTTAGTGAGAAGCTTCCAACACCTGCAAGTAAGGGCAGAACAAAGAGTGGGCATCTTCAACTAGCCCTGTGTACTAACGGGGGAATTTCAGCAAGTTCCCAATACCTCCTACAGCTCTACTGTAAAGCCCTCTCGTAAATGCTTGGCAGGCCTCTGCATTACACCCTGTGTAGAAAAGTAGGATCTGCTTTCAAGGTTACTGCGACTGTTTGCTGATGTCATACTTTTTTTCTTACTAGTCTGACTGGGATCCTGCTAAACAGGACCCCAGTACATTAGCTTCCTCCCTAAATTGGCTATGGTGAGTACCTTGGTACATTCCTAATTGGCTGCTGTTGTACCCTAGTAAGTCCCTAGTATATGGTACTAGAGTACCTAAGGCCTAGGTACACCCGGAGTCCCCCATGGGCTGAAGCATGTATTATGCCACCAATAGGGGACCCTCCAAACTCTGACTACAGGTATGCCATTGCAGCCTGTGTGAGTTGGTGCTTGCATCTCTCACAAAAGATATGTTTCCTTATAGCTAACATCACTGAACTTAAAACCTCTAAGTCACCCCTCCAGTAGGCCTTTCAGTCCCAAAGGCAGGGTGCTCAGTTCTAAGTGTGAGGATGCCTCTGCATGAGTAGGACACCATTGCAACCTTCGGGGTACATTCTCCTGGGTTGTCAGTGCATCAGCCATTACGATACATAGAGTGGCAATGGTCATTACACGAATACCGTCTCTAAACTGGCTGTAATGATCCCTGTCATGTTTTGTATCAAACATGTTGGAATCATACCTCCCACACCGTAAATGATGTGTGAGGTATGATTCCAAGCACTGTAAATCTCCTTCGGGAAGCCCTCAGTGCTCCCAGTATCAGTCTCCCAGAACTGGAGGGCAAGCGAGGGCTGCTGCCAACCTCAGAGCCAAGCTCGAGCAGGGGAAGGCAGAACAATAGGTATCCTGTCACAGGGGTTAGTGTTTCGGGAGAGGGTGGGGGTGCTTGCCAGTGCCCCTCAGATTGCTTGAGGGGCACATTTGGTACCCTCCTTGCATACTCCAGCTCAAACCAATTTGGGGAGCATTTGGCTCTCGCTCCGGCACGAAACTTGACAAAGGGCATGGGAGTATCCTCCCCACTTTCCAGCCTGTCCTTTTGGTGGGACCCCTTAATCATTCCAACCCTTTCCTTAGGGTACTAAAGTGCTTACCTGGGGGTGAGTCCCTAGATTCATCTTGGGATTCGATTCAGATCTAACTCTGCGTTATCTTCAACCGTCTGGACAATCTGACTGTGTCGTACTGACCGCATCGGACTTCCCTTTGGGAACCGAGACTGCAACTGGGAAGACTCTGTCTGATCCTGATCTCCTTATTCCACAAGTCGGCTGCCCAATCAGTGTCTGTACTCCATACAGGTTCCATCCGTGGCCTGTGGACATCCAAAGACACCCTTAGGAATCTCCCTTGCAGTGAAGAAGTCACTCCCCTGCATCCGCCGGCACCGCAACGTAACTGACCAGTTTGCTGATCCTGGGCTCCTACGGACTTTAACAGGTTCGGTAAAACAGGAGGCGGTTCTGACGCTTCTTCGAGGCCTGAACTGTCTCCAGACTGAGGCTGAGGCCAGGATCCCTCGTCAACACCGCCGGAACCGAGTCCCCTGTGTACTGCATCGACTGGCCGTTGCTAAGGCTGGGCGACTCTCGGTTACAGAGATCTTTGTGCCCTGTTGGGGGTCTTCTTTGATTCCAGTGGGCTCTCCTGCTTGCTCGGGCCTACCCTGACTTACTTGAATGTGGTGAGTCTATTGGACCTTATTGGTCTCGACACTGTACCTTTTTGTCTTCTTCCACGTGTTGCCGTTGCCAAAGCTTGTTGGTGCTCCCACCGGACACAGACCCCCCTGGATATCGGTATCCGATGTGGGACAGCTCATGCACCGTCCCTGGCCATCCTCAGTGTCACCAAGTCCGTGTAGCTGCAGAGACAAGGGCACGTCAACTCTCCTGCAACAGCCGACATTGGTGGGCACTCGACTCCCGTGCCTCCTGGTCACTCCTGAGTGACCTAGACTCTGTCCCCTATGCTTGCATGTACACTTTTTCTTGAATCCACCATTGGATTCCATCAGACTCTTCCAGCTTGTTCGACAGCAGCATCTTGCTTGAAGTCCTCCATTAGTGTACACAGCAATTTCCAACATCACTGCATACCTATGCAGACGGCTTCCCTTGTGCAGGTAACGTTGTCTCCTGGGTATCCACGGGTGGGTGACTCTCGAACCGTCCATCTTACACAGGGTGTATTCCAAGTCCTCTGGGAAGGGTCCTTTTTCCTAAGATTTGCAACTGCGACTTCCCCATTGACTAGATAAGAGATATTGTATTTGGTTAGTGAGTGTCTGTAATAAATTACTAAATTTATAACTACTGTGTAGTTCTTTTTCACTTTATTATTTTATTTATTTATTTATAAAGTTTTGTATAGCGCAAACGTGACCGTCGATAGTATCAGAGCACTTTACATGACGAGAAGATCAATAACAATTGGTCTAGTAAACAGGAAAACATATGCATGAGAGCATATCCATCCATCGGCCAATGTGTCTCCCCCTCCCTTCCTATGGTCTTTGTCCCCTGCCCTATATCTCCCTTCACCAGATAGAAACAACCAGCGACTTCCCCTACTTTCATCTCAATCCCCAGAGTCCATCCCTTACAGCCCACCCCAATCCTCCCACAACTGCAGAACCTAACTGTCCTCTGCTCAACAATCTCCTTTCCTCATTCTCACACCTCTCTCAAAGAATAGACATCCTCCCTTTGGCTCTATGCCACCTAAGTGACTATCTGTCATCTCGTCACTGCTACTCTCATCACCTTTTGTGGACTCCCCCTACATCCTTCCAGCATACCGAGAGACAGCCACCTTCCCAGACCCAAACAGACTTAATCACCCCAGATAACTCAGACTCCCCTAAAGAGTGATGCAGGTTCAAATTCCACTCCCTCCTCCTCTGAACCTGTCACAGGGGGTCAGCAAATTTTCATCATCATCTCTGACCACATTCAAACTCACACACACCTGCCAAGTGTGTGCGCATCCCTTCTTAACTTGATACAAATCCAAACTACCCTATCGGAACAGCCAAGTCAAAAAGACAACAGCTTCTCCCTGAACTACATGCTACACAATTGTCAGTCTGCAGTCAGTCACCATCTAGAGATATCTGACTCGATCCAGTCTCATAAACTTGACATTCTGATCCGCACAGAAACATGGCCAAATATCTCATATAACCACGCTCTAGACCTTCTTCTTCTTCCCAAGTACTCCATTTTACATCTCAACCAGGAAGATGGACATGGTGGAGGGCTCGCACTCATTCACAGAAACTCCCTAAGATGCTGAATCCCCCCAGCGGCTCATTTGCATTTCTTCGAAAGCATATCGGTGGAACTGTCCACATCCACTACCTCCAACTTCAGATTGAATGTGATTTACCACCCACTGGGTCAAATCAACACCTTCATCAAGGATTGCATGGATTTCTTCACCTCACAACTTATCAGTTCAGACAACAATATCTTACTTGGTGACTTCAACATCCATGGGGGAGACATGGATAATAGTTACATGGATACTCTTACCTCCTTTCTCAGCGCCAATGATATTCAACAACACTGCCAAAAACCCACACACTGCAAAGGCTCTGTTCTGGATCTGATAATCTTCAACTCCCCAACATAAAGACATATGACCCATCCCAGTTGACTGGTCAGATCACATGTAGATTCCATTCTCCCTAACCGGCTTGCATACCAAAACATTTGGACAACCCAAGAAAGAGAAAAAATGGTTCAACCTTGACACAAAAGCTATGGCCATGATGGTCCTTCCCATCCTGATTTCGATTACACATCATCTGGACATTAACAAGGCCACCGACAAATGCAACTCCTGCATGGAATCCCTTATCGACTAATGTGCACCCCTGAAGTGCAAATCATCTAGACCAAAACACTACAGGCATGGTTCACTAAAGAGCTTCATGAAGAAAGAAAGCCTATCGGAAAGTGCGAGAAAGAATGGAGACAATCGTCATTGCACCTGAGCTTGACCAAGCTCCGCAAAGTGATAAAACAATACATGGACCGAATCCTCAGAACCGAATTCTCTGACATAGGAGCCATCATGAATTCTGCAAAAAATAGACTGAAGCGCTTGTTTGAGGTCATTGCACAGACTACTATCCCCTCCAACGCTTTGTCTCCTGAGTCATCAATGGCCCGTTGCAACTTCATGGATTTCTTTGATAACAAAATTAGAGGCATCCATATCTTACTGCCCATCAACGACTCACTTCAAACGGTTGAGACTCTACCATGCAAAGCACTACAATCATGGCCATCCTTCTCTCTAATTTCTGAATAGGACCTACAACAAACAATCTCCAAAGTAAAACCCTGAAACCACCATTGGGATGCCATTCCAGGTTCTACCAGCAAATCCCTTACCACGCACCTTCTCCCCATATGGACCGCCATGTTGAACTCCTCTATCAAACAGAGCCTCATCACAGAACAACTAAAAATTGGTCACATCTCCCATCTCTTGAAAAAACAACCTCTTGATCCAGAGAACATGAACAACTTCCACCCAGTCACCACACTCTCATTCTTAGGAAAAGTCATTAAACTTTGCGTAGCATCCCAACTAGCCTCCCACATTCGAACAAACAACTCTCTCTAATCTGTTTTCTGCCAGGGTCACAGTACAGATACTGCGATCCTCCAAATAGTCGATGACTCCCTCAGAATACTTGCCTCCGACAACTCCTGCCTCCAGGTCCTCCTGAATTTATCCACTACATTCGACACTATCAAACATCTGGACCTCATCTGTACTCTTGAAGTTCACATGGAATGTGTAAGCACTGCCCTCAACTGGTTATTCTCATGCCTATCCAACCACTCCCAAATTCTGGAATTGGGCAACTAGCTCTGAAGACGAGTCAGCGCTCTCCAAGGCGCAATCCTCTCCCCAACCATCTTTATCCTTTACCATGTGATTCTCACAAACTCTGGGATTCTCTTCCACCTCTACACTGACACCCAAATCTACTTGAAACCTCCCACTCCCCCCGGAAGACATTGCCCTCCTTTCAGAAACACTCTTAGAAGATTTAAAATTGCATGTGTGATCTCCACTTAAAACTCAAACCAACTAAAACAGAATTTCTTTTGATCTCACCTCCGAAAGTAAAAAAGCCAGTAAAAGAGTGGATGGCTAAACCTCCCAATCTGAATGGCTGCCCACCATTGTCCAGAGTGCCAGATCACACAGCATCAACCTTAATAATCATCTCAATCTTCACAGCCACATCGCAGCCATGGCCAACAGTGCACGTCACCAACTGAGGCAGCTTTGGGGCATCAGACATTTGATTCCAGAACAAGACCTCTAAATAGTGGTGCAGTCTCATGTTCTATGTAGACTAAACTGTGGAGTTGCCCTTCTCTCGTCAATTCCCAAGTTCAGCTAGGCCCATTGAGAGCAGCACTACATGCTGCTGCACGCTTCGTTTTAGGTCTCAAGAAATGTGACCACATTACACCTGCCCTGCTAACCCTCCATTGTCTCCTCATTGAGGTGCGGGCCCAATTCAAAATTGCTTGCATTACCCACAGACCACTGAACTCCTCCTCACCCTCCTATCTAAATGAAAAACTGAAAATATGCAGAGCAAAAAGGGGTTCCAGAAAGGCCCAATTCCTGCTACTGGAGCCCCTCCACCTTCAGTCGAGAATGATACAAGAACCAGTCTTTCTCTGGAAGTGCCACAAGCAACTGGCACCCTCTGCCTCCCTCCATCTAACTACCTGCCTAGAAACCTTCAAAAGAGATCTCAAGCCCCTCCTTTTTGTCAGACATCTTGAATAATTCACCCTCGATCTGACTTATGCACTCCCCCCACTGCAATCTGACCTGCCCTGGTTTTACGACCCCACCACCTGAATCAATGCTTTTTCTCTGTATCTCCCCTGCTCATTTGCTGTAACTATTTCTTGTGAAAACACCTGCACTCACCCACTGTTGTAAATGTATGAGTTTAATTACTAGTTTTGTAACCCAAGGTAATCTTTGTATCCTGCTTGTTGTAAAGCACACTGATACATTCGGGACATCTCCGTGCTATATTAAAATTGCAAAAATAAAATAATGAATTCAGGAACAATAATATCCTCGGATGAGCAACAGAACATTTCTGACCAGGCTTAGATAGCCGAAGGTTGCCATCTAGATAAATGCTGTTTGTTACAACTAGACTGGGTCCTTCTGGAAGAGTCTGGAGACCCGTTTGCAAAGTTATTATCAGGCACAAGCCTGACTTGCACCTGGAAAAAGTCCTAATGCATGCACACCTGCAAGACGCGTATTCCAAAAAGTGAAAGTCGTGCAGTGTAAGTACATAACTGTATATGAAGGTAATGCATGCTGGACTTGTGGACATTCTGTAAATTTAAATTTTACCTTTTTAACAGAAAAGGGGGTGTTCCAAAAAGCCACACTGTCAAGAAAGTGGCCAGAAAAAAAGAACAAATACAAATGGGATCACTACCTTTAAAATGTCTTAGTATTCATTTGTCAAAATCTAAATTATACCAACCTGGACAAGACCGGTGAAGTGGAGCAGACAGTGGGGAGGCAGGTATAGTAGAACTTTCTATGGCGTAACACGGAAACAGTATTCTAACATCACTTAACTATATGTTGGATTAAACAAATGACATGCGCCCCAAGGGTGCTGCTGAGGTGGCTCGAGCTCTCTGAATGCATGTGACACAGATCCCATGCGCCCCAAGGGTGCTGCTGAGTGGCTCGAGCTCACCGAATGAAGACCCGGTTTTGAAGGAGGAGTCCTTGAAAATAAGTACAGTGTGGAGATTCACTGTCGAGTGTGCTGAGAAAGTCCGACAATAATTTGTTGAGTCGCAGCGCGCTCTGCGGACTTCCTTCCAGTGGTTCGTCCTGAAATTATTAGGAGGACACTAACAAAAATTATATGTTGGTTTAGGGGTTAACTTTTTTGTGTTTTTGTTGGTGACGTTTTGCACATGTTCAATTTATGTATATTTGTGTTGTTGTATTTTTGCTTTGTTGCTTCCATTAAGGTCCGTGGTCATTTCTGTTGCAGGAAAGTCCAAATATTTTGATTAAATCTGTCTAGATTAATAAACTAGATATAGAGTCAATTAGTGTGCTCTTGTCCCAAGTTATTCTCTTATCTTTTCCTTTTGTACCTTCTTTGTTGCTTGCTCTTTATTGTTCCTTACCCAGGTACTAAAAGGGTCAATTGGGTATTACCCTGTTGGTTGCCAGACACCGAATGCATGTGGCACAGGAGCCCATGAGTTCCTAGGGTGCTGCTGTGGTGGCTTGAGCTCACCAAATGTATGTGACACAGATCCCATGCACCCCAAGGGTGCTGCCGAGGTGGCCTGAGCTCACCGAATGCATGTGACACAGGTTCCCATGCGCCCCAAGGGTGCTGCTGATGTGGCTCGAGCTCACCGAAAGCATGTGACACAGATCCCATGCACCCCAAGGGTGCTGCCGAGGTGGCCTGAGCTTACCGAATGCATGTGACACAGGTTCCCATGCGCCCCAAGGGTGCTGCTGATGTGGCTCGAGCTCACCGAAAGCATGTGACACAGAATCCTATGCGCCCCAAGGGTGCTGCTGATGTTGCTCGAGCTCGCCGAATGCATGTTACATAGAATCCCATGCGCCCCAATGGTGCTGCTGAGGTGGCTCGAGCTCACTGAATGCATATGTAACCGGATCCTATGCGCCCCAAGGGTGCTACTGAGAAGCTGATGAAGTGGAGTAGACACTCCAGACACCCACTCACGATGGGCAATAGAGTTTCGGTTGTGGGAGGGCTTCAACAGTATGTAGGACTATAGAACGCAACAGTGATCGAAGGCTGTTATGATACCTGTGGTGGAACTGGACAGACAGGACCAATAGTGTTGCCTTGATAAGAGCGGGGCAGGAGCTGGTCTAGAGGGTGGTGGCTGTGGGCTGCGGAGAGTGCTCTGAACCCTTGCCAGCACCCACCCATGCTTTATCTGGGGATTATTCCCCCATCATCAGTGCAGGTTCGGGTGGTGAATTGCCCTGGCTTGTGTGGGAAACAGTATGCTGTGTCCTCCATTACATCTCAAAATGGAGAGAGGCTCTTCTTCAAGTGCGGCGGCAGGAACCTGTTGAAACCATTTGTGAAGCTACAGCCGATATGGTGGAAAAGAGGACGAAAACTGACAACTTCTTTAAACCTCGTAAAACTCAAGGAGAATCAGCGAAAGTGAATAAAATTACCCCCCTGAAACAGACAGACTTAACCGCGTGTGCAAATATTATTACAATCCCTCAGCACATTCCTGGTAGACTCCTACTGCAAGGCATTCAACTGAGGTTTTGTCTGTGGCTGAAAGGATGAACGCGCTGGCTGCTAGAATGTCAATGGAACAACAATCAGTGACCACATTTGTATGTCAGAAATCCTATACAGGAATATTGGATATCATGATATCAAACCGTGACTGAGTTGGTTGCATTGCAGGAAGTGTAGGGCCAGACCTGTGTGAGCGGAGCTGGCCTACAGGAAAAGGAGACTTTTGAGAATTTGAGAAGAAGCCTTGTGGCAGAGTAGAGTGGATGTGAGCTGCTGAACAATCTGCATGCAGATGGGGCATCTAAGGGTGCTCGACATCCTTGCTTCTATTGAAGACTTTTCTTAGCAGCGACATAAGAAATGTTTCAGAAGCTGCTAGGGTCTGAGGACGGCAGTGGCGGCTCGCACAGGTAGCGCTGGGAGGAGGTGAGGCAGGGTGAGGCCAGGGGTAGTGGAGTTCAACATATGACGGCAAAGGTAAAAGTAAATAAACAAATAAATAAAACCACTTGCCTTGCGCAATGTAAGTGCTTTTATTTATTTTTTTACTTTCACTTTTCCCGTCGTATGTCGAACTCCACTACCTCCAACTCCGCCCGCCCGCCTCATCACCCCTCAGTGTTACTTATGCGAGCCGCCACTGGAGGAAGGGCAATAGGGCATGTGGAAGTGCTCAGAGCCTGCAGTCTTCCACCCTAGTTACGAGGAGGACATGCCTCGGGGGGACTACAGTAAGGGTACACTTAAGTTCTGCAGTGGGTTTCGAATTGATGCTAAGACCACTGAACATGCAAAGACGTGTCGCTTGATACTAAGCACATTCTATTGTTCCAAAATCTTTGTCAGGAGTCCCTGACCAGGAGAAAAGACATACTAGCAACTAAAAAAGAACTGAGGGGCCTATTTACAAACGCTTTGCACCGCCGGTGCGTCACTTTTAACATAGGAAAAAATTATATACCATTGGCGTAAAGAGCTTGTGAATGAGCCCCTGAATTTGAAGGGCATGTGGTCCTTTGTGTGATCCCCATTATCACTTAAGTGTCACACAGTGGGAAAAATATGGGCCTTATTTACAACAAAGTTTCTCAGTGTGGTGCCGCAAGCCATTTTGCTGCCCCGCACTGAGTTACCTACAGAGCACAGGGATGCCTCACATCTACAACGATATGATGGGTCCCTGTGCTTCCCCCTGAGCTGGGTGCCTGCATTGCGGGGAGATTGTTTTTGGGCAGGAAGGGGCACCGTTCGGCACAAAAACAATCACAAGAGGTGATTTCCTCTTTCTATGCATGCTGAAGAGTACCCACAGCAACACCCAGCAGTGTGCTGCTTGTAAATGGGCCGTATTTACAAGGAGATGAAAAGCCACACAGGGTGGCTTTGTGTGTCCTTGTAAATAGGGGGCAGCAAAATGCTTACCGGTGCATCACAAAAAGTGATGTAGCAGCGGTGCAAAGGGCTTGTAAATAAGCCCCTATGTGTTTACAAATACAGAGGCAAAAAGCATTTTTGAAGGAGTCAGGAGAGAGATAATGTGCCTGGACATTTGATTCACCCGCACTGGGAGTGGATGGGCGCTTCAGTGTTGGGTAGGAGAAAGTTTGGCTCATGGTGATGGAGTAGTGCTTTCTCAGGGAGTCAGCTGAGAGATATGGCTTTTACTACTGAAGCAAGTTTTGACCTGCTCTGCTATCACTTGTCACGCAGATATGTCCTTCCCACCTCAAGTTCGACCCTTGTGAAGCCTACATATTGGTGATGAAAATTTGTATTTAGGGTAAATGCTAGAAAAGTGAGGCTTATTGTTGCAGTAGTTCACTATTACAGTTAAATGGGGTCTCCACTGCCTTCTGGGATAATTCCATTATGTAAGCTATGTATACATATCCCTCTTTGCTTTATTTACTAGTGTATTATTAAGCAGATTTAAACAATAAATCAAAACAAAAGTAAATTAGAAATTACCTGTAAATTTGAAATCCCTACTGCAGCTACCATTCCAAACATCACCATGAACATTCCTCCAATAACTGGCTCGGGTATGGTGATGAAAATAGATCCAAACTTCCCAAAGAGGCCCAGCATTATCAGAAGAAGACCCGCAGTTTGCAGCACCACTCGACTCCCCACCTAAAAAAAAAATATACGTTATCAGAAGTACGTCTTTTCTTTCACTGACTATGCTCTACCAGTGGTATTGTGTGTGAGCATCCAATCACAGTACTGTATCCTAGAGGGTCAAACCAGAAGAACAGTACTAAGGCACAGGAAAGGTGACTGCTTAGTGGGTGTAGCTACAATATAAGAAAGTGTTGCTACTGATGCTAAACAATATGCCTTGATTCTGTAACAGAAACATGGCTCCAGGGCCAGACTAGCCGTAGTGGGAACCAGGCGTTTCCCCAATGGGCCGGTTTTGTGACCGTGGGGGCCGATTTTCCAGCAGTCTGCAATATCGGCCCATGTGATGTGAGCAGTGCTTTTTATGCACCCCCCCCCCCCCACTTGTGCCAGAGCTGGTCGAGCAGCGATCTGCCCGGGATGGTGGCTGTTCCCAGTCCGGCCCTGCATGGCTCAGTGTTAAAAAATTTGCGTATGGCAAGCACTCCATGCCTATTCAAAGAGTTTGTCAAACTTGTTTACTATGCCTGCTTGGTGCAGTATAGGAATGATACTACTTCCTCTGCCCTCTGCACATATCTTCAATTAGCAGACATTCACAAAGAGCTGAGAAACACACTGCTTCAGAGAAAATTCATATTAGTTAAACAGAAGTACATTCCCTGTAGGTGTATAATTGGTCAGCGTACAAGTCATGAAAAAGTAACAATGCCTTGCCCTTATTTCTGTAACCTTGGAGCGCCGTTCACCACGGCCAGCGTACTCGCTGCTCGAAATACTTGTACTCGGTACACAACGATCCTCTAGACTCATTGACTTGAACACCACGTACAGGATAATACTTCAAATATAGGACCGGTGTCCATCACAAGGACAGCGTAACAGAAGGTTTTTATTTCACTTACCAGTCGGGATGGAATTTCAACCGGCAGAGAGCCCTTTAGTTCTACAAATATTGCCATAAGCCCTGAAGAAGTCGTGGGGTACATCCCCGGACGAAACACGTGTTGGCTGGGCAACTGTTCGAATTAAAGAAGACAATATAATTTCGACACACTGTTTTGATTTCATTTGTATGGTACCTTTGAATTCTGTGAGGACTGTATACTAATGTCTTATTATGTATTGAAATTTCAGCGTGAACATAGGCTTGCTACAATCATATGTTGACCTTAGGGTCTGTTATTGAGGCCTTAGGTGTTCTCCCTCACCTGTTTGCATCGCTTTACTTGAATCTTTACGTACACTTGATTGGTGCCATCTCCGGCCACCCATAAGAAACCCCTTTCTCTTGCATTTGCATTGGCCTTTGCCGGTATGAAAACACAGAATGGCATATTTCTGTTTCGTCTTTTGGTTCCTATTTTTTTTATGTCCTGTTTTATGTGGATGGAGAGCAGAAAAAAGTTCTAAAATGTATTATTTGTTGCTACATAGTTTGTTTTGTGGTATGGGGTTGTGGAAAAGGATACTTCGGACAGTATTTAGAATTGCAATGCATGGGGTAGTTCTGCATTTGATACCGAGACCAAAATAGTGCCTTTCTTGCGGGTCCGCTTTTGATGCCTCACATGTGTGTTGGGGCTGCTACATTTCATCAGTGATGTCATGAGTGATGTCACTGACCATGTCATGAGTGATGTAATATGTGACATCATCAGCAGTGCATTGCGGGGGCGTAAGTTATAGTTAACCGAACTAACTATAATGGGGGAATTTCTATGGTTTTGTATGAGTGAAATGTCCAACTAACTATAACTTTCCCTAAAACCTATGGGTTTTTTTAGTGAATTTCTAAGGTTTTTTAAATGCTAATTTCTAACTATAACGTGCCTGAAACCTATGGTTTTTTTCAGTGAATTTCAAAGGATTTTTAAATGCTAATTTCTAACTATAACGTGCCTGAAACCCATGGTTTTTTAAGCGAATTTCAAAGGTTTTTTAAATGCTAGTTTCTAACTATGCCCACAGAGGTAGGACATGTGAAGTAAGAAGAAAAACGCACAGAAAGAAGCAAAAGAAATGCAGAAGGAAGCAGCAGAAGTCCACAAAGACAAAAAAAAAGTGCTGGAAGAAGCAAGACGTGCAGAAAGATCCAACAGAGGAGCAGAAAGAGGCCTTGTTGCAAAATCATCCCCGGCCCACAACTTTTTCAGATGGGACTGGTGGTAACTGACTCTGACTAACCAGGCCTAGAGCCAGTGCTATGCTAAAAGACACCTAGAATACCATGAAACACACACCTACATTCACTAGGGAACACTATGCGTTGGGGTACCCCTTTGGTTAACATGACCTCCTCTGTAAGGCCCTAGTACATAATGAGGCAGAGGGGATTAAGACTACCTCTAAGTCAGAGCTGCAGAAATATGCTACTTTAACTAGTAGTCGCGTTTGCAGAGTGGTGGAGAAAGTGTGCCGGGCGTCCAACCAATGCTCAGGTATTCCGCTGCGTAGGACTTACAGGAGGTACGCGGAGGGATTCTTGGCCCCCAAACTCCCTCAGGACCAAATTGGACTTCATCCCCCATCCCGTAGTCTGCCACGTTTGCAGAGTGGTAGAGAAAGGGGGCCATGGCCTCCGAAGACTTCTTAGCAATCCTGGAGGTAACAAGAGGGGTAGTTGGCCCTCAAGGACATCCTTGGTGGCCAACTTCCCAAACTATTACCTCCAGTCAGTACCACACAGCAGCACTGGTAAGTACTCATACCAGGCCACGCCCACTTTGCCCACCACTCTACAAACACGCTCCCTGGCACACTCTTGGATGGGGATTGAAGTCCCCTTCACTGCTGGGCGTCCTTTAGGGGCCAACTAGCCTACCTTTTACCTCCAGTAAGCCCCATGCTGTGGATTGGTGAGAGGTAGACAAAGGCCATGCCCCTTTCTCCACCACTCTGCACACACACCCCCTGGTGCATTGTAAGTTGGGGGATTAAGTCCCCTTGAATCTTGAGGGTCCCTGGGGTCCAACTAGCCCACCAGGTATCTCCAGTAAGCACCACAGATCTGTGTTGTAGAGAGGTGTAAAAAGAGGTGTGACCAGGACCACCTCTCTGCAACGCAGCCCTGTGGCATTTACTGGTGGTACCTGGTGGACTAGTTGGCCCCCAGGGACCCTCAGGATTGAAGACAAATGAATTCCCCCACTTTAAACGCGCCACAGGGCATGTTTGCACACATGTCACCTCAGGCCCCGCCTCCTCCCTTCTCCACTTTCTGCAAACCCGCCCAGTGGTGCGTTTTAAGTTGAGGGATAAAGTCCCCTTGAATCCTGAGGGTCCAACTAGCCCACTAGGTACCTCCAGTAAGCGCCACAGAGCTGCATTGCAGAGAGGTGTAAAAAGGGGCGTGACCTGGACCACCTCTCTGCAACGCCCGGGAACCCCGGGACACTGAAGGAGCTGGCCCTTGGAGGAGGTGGTCCCCAGAGCCATGAAGGGCTCCAGGAGGGGGGGGCGCCGTGGCCCCCCTCCAATCACATGCAAAGCCTCGGTGGTCTCTGGGGCATGTGGGGCGGCTCGAGCCCCCCCCACACAGGTTTAGTTTTTTTTTAAAACAAGCCCCGGGGGTGGTGGTCCCCGGGGCTGCGGGGGGACCCTGTCCCCCCCCCCCGCGAATACTAAATAAAAGCGCCGGGAGTGGCAGTCCCCGGGGCTTGGGGGTCCTTTGAGGCACCCCACACATTTGAAAAGAAGCCCCGATGGTGGCCGAGTGCCATCCCGCACATCATTTCAACAATGCCCCAGACCTGGCCCACCCGGGGCCCTCAATTAAATGAAGCACAGGTGCCCGTGCTTCATTTATTTAAAAATGTCGTCGGGATTCGCGGACCCAGCACAAATGTTGCCGAAATATTTTTTAAAAAAATGCTTTTTTTGGCCCTGGGGGTCCTTGTGGGACCCCCTGACCAGGCCTAGGGGGTCAGGATGTTTCTACCCTGCCCCCTTTTCTTGTTTTTCGCGTTCGTTTTTCTCATTTCTTGTAACGAGTCACAAGATGGATGCCAACACTTCCAGGTTTGGAGTGTTGACAGCCAAATAGAATGCAGCTCGTGGTCGGGAGAGTCCGCGGATCCACAGATAGATATCGAAACTTTTATTTTTTAATTTTCTCAGCAACTTCTGAACAGATTTACACTATTTAAAAACAAGGGCACTTTCTGAACCAAGCACTACCCTTTTGCCAAATTTGGTGTAATTCCGTTTAGCAGTTCGGGCTGTAGCCGTGTCTAAAGTTTCCTATGGGAAATTGACTTTCCGACCTCTTTTTTTAAAAATTTCTCAGGAACTACTGAACAGATTTACACCATTTAACAAAAAGGGCTCTTTCTGAAGCAAGGGCTACCTTTTTGCCTAATTTGGTGTAATTCCGTTCAGCAGTTCGGGCTGTAGCCGTGTCTAAAGTTTCCTACGTAAAATAACATGGAGAAAACATGTTTTGGGACTCCCCTTTTTTCTCGGCCCCCGCTTACCAAATTTCAGGATTGGAGCTGACTGGAGCGCCCCAAAGTTTTGAAAATTGTGCGAAGAATCGTCATATGGCGCCAAAGTTATTAGGAAAACAAAAAACGCTTTTCCTATGTAAACTAGGTCCTAACTATAACTACCTACTGGCGACCGCCAGTAGGTAATATATATATATATATGTTTCCAAAGTGTTGCCCAAAATTTGAAGACGCACGAACTAACTTTCAAACCAGCATTTCATTCCAAGCATTTTTCATAGCCTGACGCATTTCAAAGCTCGTGCTCTTTCATCAGAGGCTTGCTAACAGTCCACAGAAGCAGTAACACACCCTCTTCTCCCCTCTGCATGCTAGTAAGTAATTGCCCTCAGGTGGGCCTCCCAAGTGTGTTTCAGTGCTTGTGCATGCTGGGAGTAGTGGTATGTGTTGTCCACCATTATTTCCCTCCACTGGGATCTGTCTTCTTGTTGCAATTTCATTTAAAACAGCATGCATTGGTAATTGGACACACCTGTGTAGCTCACTGGAGGAAAGATCAGCAAGCACTTGAAAAGCAAGGGAGACAGTGCCTCTGTGTAACTCCAGCACAGCCTACGAATAAGGAGCAGGAGGCTCCGAAACGCATCAGGTGAAGTCAACAATTGGCTTTTATTTTCTGGTTTTAAATAAAGGATTCAGTGGAACCATCTGCCTGCGAGTGCATCCTCAATTCAGGGCAACATGTGGAGACATATTTCATGGCAGCTCAGCTGTGGAGGACTGCACCACCATCATTAAGGAATGTGGGCACAGAGGCTTGGAGTCATGCTGAGCCTCAATGCGGGGTGTCAGATTTACAATGTAAAACCAGACTACAATCTGAGGCCCACTGAAGGGCTTTGAAATTCGAAAAAATTACTGGTAAAACACAGAACCCACTGAAGGGTATAAATGAATGCACTACAAGCCCCAGCATGCATTGGTAATTGGACACACCTGTGTAGCTCACTAGAGGGCAGAGCAGCATGCACTTGAAAAGCAAGGGAGACAGTGCCTCTGTGTAAATCCTGCACAGCCTATGATAAGGAGCAAGAGGCTCTGAAACTTGTCAGGCAAAGCGAACAATTGGATTGTTTTAAATAAAGGATTCAGTGGAACCATCTGCCTGCGAGTGCGTACTGATTTCAGGGCAACACGTATATATATATATATATTCAGTGAAAAAACCATAGGTTTCACACATGTTATAGTTAGCTGGACATTTTACTCGTAAAAAACCAATGAAATTGCCCCGTTATAGTTAGTTCAGCTAACTATAACTCGCGCGCCCGCAATGCACTGCTGATGACGTCACATATTACATCACTCATGACATGGTCAGTGACATCACTCATGACATCACTGATGACATCTCAAATGACATCACTGATGACATCACTGATGACATCATCCAGTGAATGTGGGTTTTTCTGAAAATTAAATATGTTTTATATATGTATATCTCAAGGTCGATGGAAGAATAAATGGGTATATAAGTGTCTAAATGGATGATTTGTTTTTGAAAAATTGATTGTTTAACTGACTGATTAAGTGTATCATAGTGAATACATGTTTTAGTGAGTAATGTTTAAATATGTATATATCTGTATCAGTCTCTCACTTTGTGTATAAGTGGCTGCATGGGTTGGTGAGTAGCTACATGGGTGTCTATATAGGTTATTAGTTGGTTTTTTGAGTATCAGTCTGAGTGTCTGCATGGTTCGGTGGGGGGTATTACGTAGTGCACAGGTGCATGAATGAGTGACTCACTGTTTGTATGTGTTGAACAGACCATGTGTGCAGGACTGCATGGGTGGATGAGTGTGTGTATGGGTGTGTTAGTGAGTGAATGACTGTCTCAATAGTGTCTTTATGAGTAGCTACATATGTTTAAAACTAGTATATGTGACTATTGGTGTATATATGTGAGTATATGCAAGGGTGAGAGATTGGAAGAGTTCCTGTATGAATAAGTATGTGTTTCTATAAGTGATTGTTTAAAAGACTAAGTATGTGTAAGTTTCCGTAGAAGTAAGTATGGTGGTGTGTGTATAACTGTATATGCAAGTAAATGTATGTTTGATTCTTTATTAGTACGAGTGACTATGTGTGTGAGTAACTCTATGGATGAGTGGCATTGTGTAACAGGATGTATAGGTGTATGAGTACATATGATGAGTGAGTACATGTATGAGTGACTGTATTGGACTGTTGGTGAATGAGTGGATGTGTATGTGGATCTTAGAATTACTGAAGAGGTTGTTGTAACTGGTATTGGTATGTCCATTGTTTTGAAAATTTTAGTCTCTATTTTTGAATGTGTGTGTCAAAGGTTATATTAGGGTGAGAGGAGGTCTGCCACTCTATCACAAGGATGATGTCATCAGTGATGTCATCAGTGATGTCATTTGAGATGTCATCAGTGATGTCATGAGTGATGTCACTGACCATGTCATGAGTGATGTAATATGTGACGTCATCAGCAGTGCATTGCGGGCGCGCGAGTTATAGTTAGCTGAACTAACTATAACGGGGCAATTTCATTGGTTTTTTACGAGTAAAATGTCCAGCTAACTATAACATGTGTGAAACCTATGGTTTTTTCACTGAATTTCTAAGGTTTTTTAAATGCTAATTCCTAACTATAACGTGTGTGAAACCTATGGTTTTTTCAGTGAATTTGCAAGGTTTTTTAAATGCTAATTCCTAACTATAACGTGTGTGAAACCCATGGTTTTTTCAGTGAATTTGCAAGGTTTTTTAAATGCTAATTTATTTATTTTTTTTTTTTTTCTAACATATTTTTAATTTAATTATCTTACCTTTTATAAAGACTATGATTACATTTTTAAAATTCTTTAATATTTTTTTTTAAATATATTTTTTAAAATAAACATGTAAAATTTATTTGCAGTACTTTTTTTAAAAAAAAAATATTTTTTTAGTACGCGTACCGTAAGCTCACGGTAAGCGTACGGTTTACGCAACGTCCGTAATCTATCTACGCTGCTTGCGTATAGTTACGCACTTTGCGTAGCCGCGCGTACTACGCGTGGGACGCGTGCGCGCTTACGCCACACGCGCACGTTACGCGGAAGTGTCAGGGAGTGACTGTTATGCGCATGCGCGCAAGCGCGTGTCTTTTTTACGCGCATGCGCACTTTTTGCCGTAAGCGTACCGTAAGCGTACCGTAAGCGTACGGTAGGTCATGTGATCATGAAACACAACTTTTGATTGGTTGAAACTACTTTCAGTTCTAGAACTCTCCTACACCACACCCATTCCCCTCATTTCTGCTTGTGATCCCTTGGGAGAAGGAGCTGGTTTGTCTTTGGGATACGATGGCAGAACAGCAGAGCTCTTCTGAGAGTGAGGCTAGCACTAGCAGCACTGTCTTGAGGCAGAGATCGAGGAAACAAAAGCCCTCTTATGTATGGGATTATTTTACTTTTCCTGAAGGCCAGCAAAAGGTAAATGCACCCTTAGTGACTTGTAAGCTGTGTAAGCGTGTACTTTCTAGAGGTAATCCTAACAGGAAGTATTCCTTTGGGAATCACACCATGAAGAGACACCTCCAGGATGTACACAGAAGGACACATGGTCATCTTTTTGGAGGTAACTCTTCAGAAAGACGAGCCAGTACATCCACAGTAGCTCAGCCTGGACCATCATCTGCAGGGCTGACTCCTTCTTCTGCAGGTCAGGTGAGCCCTTCATCTGTGGGGGGAGAATCTCCTTTTGCTGGCCCTCTGGAAATGAACCCTCGATTTCGGAAGGTTGATATTCATTGCACATTTTGTAAAGATCTAATTTGCCATAGGGAGACCAGTGTTTCCCTAGTGAACAACAAAATAGATCAGCACATTTGTCGCTTTGAATAATTTTCCCATGCTTCCTTTCCTCTGTCCCTGCATGAACACAACGGTTCTTTTAAGAGCCAACCTTATCTTTCATCTTTTTTTTACATATGTTTTTAAAAACTTTTTTTTATTTTTTTTTACCGTACGCGTACGGTGCGCGTACTTTTTTTTTTGTTTTTTTAAAAAAACAATAAAAATCAATAAACACATTACAAGGTCCTTGAGAGACTACAATTATTATTATTGACTTACGATACTCACTGAAAAAATATTTATTCATTTGTTTTTTTAAAAAATAGTTTTAAAAATGTTTGTAGTTTTCGAAAATTTTCTATATCTATCTGGAAAAAAAGAAAAAAGTATTAATATTTTTAAAACATTTTATAATACAGTACACATATTTACATTTTTTTCCCAAAAATATTTTTGCCTTATTTTTGCTGTTTTCAGAATATATTGCATTTCACTATAAATTGTGAAAGCAATTGCATTCATCATTTTACAGCGGGCAAAAAAAAATAACAATCACAAAGATTGTATTAAAAAAGCCCTGATTCTTTTTTTACTTAAACTTAACATTATAGAAATGCATAATATTCTAAAAAAATATCATCTAATACCAATACTTATTTCTTTAAAATACCGTCTGATATGTTTGTTTCAGAAGTATAATCACAATATTATATCTCAAATAACTCCAAAATACATCTGATTTCATTTCCTTTAGACCAAATAGTAATTTTAAATTTTTTTTTGGAATAAATTTCCAACGGTAATCCAATAAAATTCTAAAGTTTAATTTGTCCAGATCTCACCGATTCTCTGTAACATTTTGGTTCACGAAAATTTTTTGAATAATTTATTAAGTCCACAATAGAATTGGTTACTTTTCCGCATGGCCAAATAGTAATTTTTTAAATCATTTTTGAAAAAATTTCCAATGGCAGTCCAATAACATTCCAAAATTTAAAATGTGCAGAAGTTACCGATAATCTCTAAATTATTGGTTTTTCAAAGTTTCATTTAAAATTTAAAAAGTCCACATTACAATTGGTTATCTTTCCATTAGGCCAAATGATAATTTAAAAAATCTTTTTTCTACAAAATTGCAATGGTAATCCAGTAAAATGGTAAAATTATTTTGTCGAGATCTTGCCAAATCTGTCTAAAATTTAGGTTTCAGGAAGATTAGATAGGAATTTGCTAAATGAAAAGGCAAACTTTGTTTGAAAATCAATTGGGAATCATTACACAGTGTCCAGCCTTTTTCACATTTAAGATAAACTGTGTAATGTCCAGAAGTAACAGTAGGTCCATCATGAAAAATTATTGCAACAGTTACAAAAGTTTTTCCAGAAATTGATAATTGCTGTCCTGTAAACTTCTTTATTAAAGTATCCAATTTTGAACCATCAGCTCTACATCGTTGCATCATTAAAATTACATACTGTCCGTATTCCTTTAAAATTAATGTTGAAAACATGTCAGAATTACACTCACTACATTTCATGCTATGATTAGCATCTTTAACTAATTTTGCAAAAGTGACTGTTTTACTCTCTGGCAATGTCAAATAAATAAATCTTTCATTATCAACAATAGAGCCACATATATTATAACAATTATCACAACTATGTTCCCATTTATAAGAGAGACCAAAAAAAATGTCAATGGGAACTCCTTCTTCTTCCACTACCTGAAGAAAATACATCAAAAATTCATGTGCATCTTGCTGTTCATTTTGAGAAAACTGTGTTCGTCCTGAACATACATCTAAAAGTTTTCTAATTTCAGTAGCACTTTCTATTTGAGTTTTATCTTTACTCAGCTTTTGAAAAAGGAGACTCAGCTCTGAACAGAATCTTTTTCCCTGATTTACTATTATCTGCTCTTGCAAACTTTTCAGATAAAATGCAACATTCAGCACTACATTTGCGTAGCAGTTGACACCAGAGCTATTTTCAAAATGACATCCTACAACCTGTTCTTCATTTTCCTTTTTCTTTTTGCTTGCAATTACATCACTCCTCTTTTTTTTCCTCTTCTCTACATCTTCATTACAGATATTCTCATTTTTTCTTTTACGAGAAACTACACGTTTCTCCAACACAGGATACTGACCTAAATGAGGAGCATAGCTTCTTCTTAATCTATTATACTCCTTTACACAGTTTGTATCAGCACTAACATTTGAGTCATCAAAGTCTATCATGAATAAACCTGATAATGTTTTCACTCGTGACAAAGCTACATATGCCATACCTTCTTTGAACACAGTTGAACCAATGTTCACAAATACACAATCTACAGTCAATCCTTGAGACTTGTGAATACTTACAGCATATGCTAGAGAAAACGGAAACTGCTTCCTACGTACATATAAGTCTTTCACAAGCATAAAACGTACTGTACAATGACAAATATCTTTAACTTCTTCTATCTGATAAAATTTTATTTTTAAACATTCAACTCCTTCTTTTTTCTGGTAATTAATAAAACCCACAACTCTTCCCATTGCTCCATTAACTAAACCTTTTTCAACATCCAAATTTCTCCTTAAAAATACTCTACAGTTCATGCAAACATATAGATTTTTTTCTAATCCAGCTGTTTTGGAGATGTTCTTCTCTAGTGAGTCCAATTTATTTTTCAGTTTGCCTGTTACTGTGACACTAATTCTTCCATCCTCAATTTTGTCCACTGCTTCCAATTTCCTGATCTCTTCCTTTTCCAATTTCAAAAGCTCCTCATTGAATATTGAGCATTCACGTAGAGTTGGCATTAAGCAGATGACACTTTTGTTTTCTGCAATGTTCTTGTATATCTTCTCTGCAACTATTTCTTCCTTTGGAAATAAATTATGTAGCAGCCGACTCTGTAATGTTTTTTTGCCAACTTCTGTGAGTAGTCCAATCCTGATATCTTTCAGAATACTTCCATATTCTTCATCGCTTGCTTGCCTCATATTAGTAGTAAGTTCCTTGTACTCAAAGAAGGACCAAATATTTGTATTTCCGATGCTTCCCAATGACTTCTTCGTGTCTTCATGTGTGACAGTATTAAACACTGGTTGTCCTTTAACTGGAGTAAGCTGCAGAAGATCTCCAAAAACTATGACGTGTTTTCCACCAAATAACATGTCATAGTCTGTCTTCAAAATTTGCTGCATTCTTAAATGCACAAAGGCAAGCATTAAGTTTGACACCATGCTCACCTCATCAATAATGAGAACTTGCATCTTCTTCAATACTCTTGAAACTTCCAAGGATGCTTCTCCAGTTAGCTTGTTGAATTGTATTTTGTTCTCATGCTCCACTGGTAACATTAGCAAACGATGTAAAGTGATTCCTTTTATGTTATATGCTGCTAACCCAGTTGGAACAGTAACCACACAAGACAAAGTAGAATCCGTTTTTTGCTTTAGGTAGCTTCTGATGACTTTTATTAGGAAACTTTTTCCAGTTCCAGCTTGTCCGCTTACATACATCCTGATTGGATGAAATGATGTGCATGAGCACTGTTTTTTTGCATGTAGAAATCCGTGATCAATTTTGTTTTTGATCTCTTCATAAATTTGTTGCTGCTCTTGATTCAGTTGTCTTTCCAAATTTTCTAAGTCTATAAATTCTTCTTGAGCTTGATTCATAGCCGTTTCCACTTCATTCATGGCTATTGATGCTTCATTTTCAATGATTGGTTGTCCTAGGGGATCTTGACTGAGTGTTCCTGAACTTTGGCTGTCCTGAGAACTATCTCTAGCGATTTCTGCTGCAATTGTAGTTTCCTGATCAATTTCTTCATTTAACATTTGCAGATAAGTTGAGAATGTACTGCATTGTATGCTGTCTTTGCAAGCATTAAAAGAATCTTCATAGCTCTGGAATTCTCCCAGTAGTTCATCCTCTGTACGCCATGGTTTAAACAACTGTAAAAGAGCCAAGTAGTAAAATTCCTTCTTGTCAGTAGTGTCGCAACTCAGCTTCCGGTGATTTATCAAACTTCCTTTTGTTTGCTTCACCAAACATCCTTCTTCACCAACGACTTTATATTTTCCATTATTGATGTCTTCTGTGGCTTTCCGTGAATAAATGTAGTTCTGCAGCACTTCATAGAGACACATGTTCTCCAGATGTTGACTTCTCTTGGGATAATATGTGTCCAACATGTTTGTTTTCAAAATATCTGTACTTTCTGGGTCATTCTCGGCCAAATATTCAATTTCTCCTACAGATTTCAGTACCCGATTTCTCATTGCTGCAAGGCCTAAACTTGCCCAAATTATTCTTCTTGACTTCGAGTAGAGACTTGCAGAAGATAACCTATCTGAACATTCGTAGGATCCAATTTCTCGATGCGATAACATCTTCAAACTGAAACTGTACAGCTTCTTACTGACAGTCTTCTCGTGAGAAATCTCTTCCCACATTTCCTTCAATTCTGTTTTTTCTGATTTCGTTATGTAAGACGTTACATATCGAGCAACAGCAATGGAATTGTCAGCTACATACTGTATATCCATGTTAGCGTTCCACATGGATAAAATGACTGGGTTGTAGTCATTTATATTTTTTGATTCTTCTTTTCTTTTTAGGTTGTAGGTATTCTTAGGTGATTTTCTTGTGACAGTATGTCTCACAGCTGACATAAAACTGTTGACTCTTCCATTTGAAAGAACAGGTCTAGGAAATCCAAATCGACATTTAGTGTAGTATTTTTCTTTGCTCTTGTATTTCCGTCGACAGTATTTTCCACACCGATGACTTTGGAAACGTAAAACTTGCTCCTTTAACTTGTTCTCTTCTGTGCTTTTTGGTATAGCACATGTTGCATATTCTTCAATGTAAGATAACACTGCTTCATCAGCATCTGTTCCAAACTTTGGGGCATCCTTGATCCACAACAGCATATGAATATGAGGAGCACCTCTTGCCTGGTACTCTTTTCTCCAAAAGAAATCCACTACTTCTCCAAGGGGTGGATTTTTTTTATTGCAGATGAAGGACATCATAGCCTCAAATCTATGATTGAAATATCTGCAAACATTAACCGGATCCAATGAGCACAGTTCTCCTGCTGTCTTGTATTCGATGTTTTTAATGTTTGAATTGGCCTCTCGTAGAAAATCCAGTAAATCATCCCAAGCGTACTCGGCACAGCTTAGGGTAAGGAACCATGTTGGTGTTCCTAAATTCCGTAACATGCATTTTAGTTCACCATGGCGTCGGTACCAATATTCATTTGTCCCACGCTGACAAGCCATCAGATTGATCAGTTGTGTTTCCAAATGATCATCTCGGTGCTGCACTTTCTCCATGAAATCCTTAGCAGACACATTTTGTAAATGTACTCCACTTTTTAAAATGTGATTTACTGCATAAGACAGTGCAGACAAGTCGCTTTCAAATAAAAGATGGAACAAATAAGGAATACTTTGTCGAAATCTGGGATCTTCAGCATATAGTCTTGTAGTCCGATACTCAGAAGCTGGAATCTGTTCTGGACGTTCATCGTATCGTCCTCCTTTTCCTTTAGGAAACAGCTGGGGAAAACATCGAGCTTCCAAGCTCTCCTCCCATACACTCACGGGACTTCCTTTTGCTTTCTTCATCTGAAAGAGATCAATATTGTCTCCCATAACTTCTTTCGAATGAAGAGGATGTATGCTAAAATGTTCATAAATTTCTTCTTCCTTTGACTTGTCCACTTTTTCAATTTGTCCAGTTGGTATTTGTGTGTCTTCTTGTAAATCTTCTTCTTCTTCTTCTTCTTCTATATAAATTGATTCATACCATTTGTTATTTTTTTTCAAATACAAATTTGCTCTTTGTACTTTCCGCACATCTACCAGCTCCTGCCAAATCTTCTTATTCTTTGTAGGTACACCATTAACCAGAATAATTAATGGTTCAGTTTCCAAAGTATCCGCATCAATAGTTTCCATATTTTTTTTCAAATCCAAGGGCAAATACACCACTCTACCTTTTAAACCTCTCAGTAAATCTGAAGGAGGTAATTTACCAGTTTTGGGCTCCATACGTACTATGGTCTGGAACGGATGAACACATTGAATGAGTATAGACTCATATGTATTTAATTCAGAAAGTTCAGCAGGAATAGCATCCAATTCTAAATTATTATGTACAGCTCTGGTTGGCATTCTATTTTCCTCTAACTTGTTGTAACAGTATTTACAAATACGCTGATCTTCACCCAATTCAAAACAATTTTCTAGAAATATATATGTGGCAAAATCCTTCCACTTATAATTATCTTCATTTTCACTCTTTCTGTAGAGATCAACATTCCTAGTTTGTTTTCTATAATGAGTTCTGCGGCAACAAATACAAGTAAAATTTGGTCTTTCATTAGAGACTATTGCAAATTTTGTTATGTGATCATTAAATGTGTTACTTACAGAGGGTTCTACATTCTCTTCCACTTCTTCCTCATTTACTGTGTCCTTCTCTGCACTGTTTTGTTCAGGACCAAAGTAACAAAACTGAATTTCATCAACAACCTTCTCTACATCTGATACTGTTCCTCAGAACAGAGCCCTATTCAATTCATTTAACTTTATTGCTGGACTTTTGGCAAAATACAACCGTCTCACAAACTTTCTCATTTCAGTATGATGAACAGCCAGCATCCTAAAATGATGGAAAACACTATTGCACACTTTTCTAGATAGACAAGCCAGAGAATGACCCTGCAAACCAGTATTCTCTCTCACTCTGCATGGATCCAGACTTTGAAGCACCTTAATCTTCTGTTTTACACTTTTTTTACTATATTCTCTTAGAAACTCACGAAATTTGTCAATAGATTCCTGACGCACAGTGCAAATACTACTACAATTCCAAGTGTACACTGGGGCTTTAGGACGTCTCCCCATTGCCTCATCTGCCATCACTTGTACCTCATCTCTTGGAACCATTATCTCCTTCTCCATTATGCAACCATTTGTTACTTCGTATGAACGACCTCTGGTGTCAACTGCATGCAGCAAACTATTACTTTGAAAATAGCTCTCTTCATTAAAAAAAGGTTCACTACTTGAACTATGCATCCACTTTCCTAAAAACACTTTACAAAAGTTTGTTCTGTTCACTACTCTTTTCCTTTTGCTATGTGATTTCAGTACATTAACCATTTTGTCTAATGTACGCATCCTATTCAAAATTAATATGAATAGTTTCCTTTTTAATTCTAATGCCTTTGCTGCAATGGCTTCAATTTCTTTTTTTCTCTTGTAATATTTTGCCTTTTGCTTATATTTCTTCACATCCTTTATCAAATTGGACATAACTCTTCTCTGAAACATTTTTCTACGTATCTCTTTAAACGCTGTTTTTCTGTTTATGTAAATCTTTTCAGTTGCAGAAGGTATATTTGCATTAACTAAATTCTCAATTTTTTCCTGTTCTGTTCGTTTCGTAACATTCTTTCCAGTACAGACATTTTGTACATTTTTCCTTGTTTTGAATATATTTTTAAGAAATTGTTTTTTCTGCTTACCAGAAGATTTTTTCTTTTTCCCAACATGAGCATCTTCTACTAACTTTGGTCCTCCAGTTGTCTTCAAATATAGTTTTTTTTTTAGCGTTTTTTGAACTCTGGATTTTGTAGGCATCTTAAATTTTGTTCACTGCTCTTCAGCAATACCTGAAAAAAACTAAAAAAAAATTCCTTTATTGTATTTAAATATATTACTACATTTCTTTTCACAATAGTCACAAAACGAAATTTCTATGCCAATTTGAATGCACACTAACTGCTCTTTTTTTTGGGCAAGTGAAAATCACTTTTACAAACTGTCACATTATGAAACCACTTTTCAGATTTTTTAAAAAGCCCATGTCCAGACTGCTACAAAACAGCAAGGGCAACCAGCCTTAGTGATGCTGAATGTATTTGCATTACAGACTGAAACCTGAAAACCCCACTTGCTTGTAAATACTGTGCATGATTATACATGGCAAGCACATGGGTGTGTGCTAAGAGTCTGCTTCTTCCCCCAAAAATTCGCTCCCCCTTTCCATCTAATGCAACTGTGAAATCACCAGAGCAATACGCAATAAATCTCTGCCTATAATTCCTCTCTGCACACAGAGTCATGTTTTCACATTAGTCCCAAAACGAAATTTCTTTGCCAATTTGAAAGCACACTTACTGCTCTTTTTTTTTCGGGGCAAGTGAAAATCACTTTTACAGACTGACACATTATGAAACCACTTTTTTTGATTTATTTAAATGCACATGTACAAACTGTTTTTTCAGACCACCACCATGTGTATTCTCGGTGACTGCCTACACTCCAGCAAGGGCAACCAGCCTTAGTGATGCTGAATGTATTTGCATTACAGACTGTAACCTGAAAACCCCACTCGCTTGTAAATACTGTGCATGACTATACATGGCAAGCACATGGGTGTGTGCTAAGACTCTACTTCTTCCCCCAAAAATTCGCTTCCCCTTTCCATCTAATGCAACTGTGAAATCACCAGAGCAATACGCAATAAATCTCTGCCTATAATTCCTCTCTGCACACAGAGTCATGTTTTCACATTAGTCCCAAAACGAAATTTCTTTGCCAATTTGAAAGCACACTTACTGCTCTTTTTTTTTTCGGGGCAAGTGAAAATCACTTTTTACAAGTGAAAATCACTTTTACAGACTGACACATTATGAAACCACTTTTTTTGATTTATTTAAATGCACATGTCCAAACTGTTTTTTCAGACCACCACCATGTGTATTCTCGGTGACTGCCTACACTCCAGCAAGGGCAACCAGCCTTAGTGATGCTGAATATATTTGCATTACAGACTGAAACCTGAAAACCCCACTCGCTGGTAAATACTGTGCATGACTATACATGGCAAGCACATGGGTGTGTGCTAAGACTCTGCTTCTTCCTCCAAAAATTCGCTCCCCCTTTCCATCTAATGCAACTGTGAAATCACCAGAGCAATACGCAATAAATCTCTGCCTATAATTCCTCTCTGCACACAGAGTCATGTTTTCACATTAGTCACAAAACGAAATTTCTTTGCCAATTTGAATGCACACTAACTGCTCTTTTTTTTGGGCAACTGAAAATCACTTTTACAAACTGTCACATTATGAAACCACTTTTCAGATTTTTTAAAAAGCCCATGTCCAGACTGCTACACTACAGCAAGGGCAACCAGCCTTAGTGATGCTGAATGTATTTGCATTACAGACTGAAACCTGAAAACCCCACTCGCTTGTAAATACTGTGCATGATTATACATGGCAAGCACATGGGTGTGTGCTAAGAGTCTGCTTCTTCCCCCAAAAATTCGCTCCCCCTTTCCATCTAATGCAACTGTGAAATCACCAGAGCAATACGCAATAAATCTCTGACTATAATTCCTCTCTGCACACAGAGTCATGTTTTCACATTAGTCCCAAAACGAAATTTCTTTGCCAATTTGAAAGCACACTTACTGCTCTTTTTTTTTTCGGGGCAAGTGAAAATCACTTTTACAGACTGACACATTATGAAACCACTTTTTTTGATTTATTTAAATGCACATGTCCAAACTGTTTTTTCAGACCACCACCATGTGTATTCTCGGTGACTGCCTACACTCCAGCAAGGGCAACCAGCCTTAGTGATGCTGAATGTATTTGCATTACAGACTGAAACCTGAAAACCCCACTCGCTTGTAAATACTGTGCATGACTATACATGGCAAGCACATGGGTGTGTGCTAAGACTCTGCTTCTTCCCCCAAAAATACGCTCCCCCTTTCCATCTAATGTAACTGTGAAATCACCAGAGCAATACGCAATAAATCTCTGCCTATAATTCCTCTCTGCACACAGAGTCATGATTTCACATTAGTCCCAAAACGAAATTTCTTTGCCAATTTGAAAGCACACTTACTGCTCTTTTTTTTTTCGGGGCAAGTGAAAATCACTTTTTACAAGTGAAAATCACTTTTACAGACTGACACATTATGAAACCACTTTTTTTGATTTATTTAAATGCACATGTCCAAACTGTTTTTTCAGACCACCACCATGTGTATTCTCGGTGACTGCCTACACTCCAGCAAGGGCAACCAGCCTTAGTGATGCTGAATGTATTTGCATTACAGACTGAAACCTGAAAACCCCACTCGCTTGTAAATACTGTGCATGATTCTACATGAAAAGCAGCTGGGTGTGTGCTAAGACTCTGCTTCTTCCTCCAAAAATTCGCTCCCCCTTTCCATCTAATGCAACTGTGAAATCACCAGAGCAATACGCAATAAATCTCTGCCTATAATTCCTCTCTGCACACAGAGTCATGTTTTCACATTAGTCACAAAACGAAATTTCTTTGCCAATTTGAAATCACACTTACTGCTCTTTTTTTTGGGCAAGTGAAAATCACTTTTACAGACTAACACATTATGAAACCTCCATGTGTAACTACAACAAAAACAATTTCCATTTCTATTATTCATTTCTTAAGTTACCACATACATCCCCTCTCAAACTGTAAACTCACCTTTAAAATTAGTTAGTTGTGAAAGAAATGTGACACTCAAACAGCAGATTATCAGAGCCAGGATCTCTGTTGTGTTCACCTCTCTCCTCTCAGCAGAACCAGATAATGGCAAACTTTCCCTCTATTTTTCCACACATATACTTGTAAGTTTCAAATCTCAGTGCTTCCCCCTTTTTTTCAAATGTAATCACACATTTCTATTGGTTGAAAACCAACCCTTTTCCAAAAGTACCCTTCCCCCAACTTGACTTCTGCCTAGTACCCTTCCCCCAACTTGACTTCTGCCTGCTACCATAGCAACAGCTCATGGAACACTGCTGTTTTGAGTTAGGTCAGAAGTTCGCCAAACAATGTTTCAATTCCACAGAGCAAGAGTGCTTGACTTTTCAAACCTAACAGCAAATCCATAGTACTGTTCTTTGGTTACACATTTTTTTTTACCAATACAAAACATGCTTCTATTAATTTACACATACAGCCTAGTTTTTATTCTAGAATGGTATGAAACAGCCAATCAGTTCTTTTTGTTTTGAAAAAAATATGTATGCCTCCATTTCCAAACTGTCTTTCTTTTCATATTGCCATTCTACTGAAAGACACCTCCTGAGTGCATCCAGTTCTCCTTTGAAGATGTTCACAGTGTGGATTGTAGGGCACAGCTATGTCTTCTGGAGTGAAAAGTTTGCAGAGAAAACAGGTATGGTGAGAGACCTTGCTTTGCCAAATGTAGACATTAAATGGATTGGTCAGAGAGGGTTAAAGTGGCACCAATTGATGCCATTGGTGAAATCCTTCATTCAAATCCAACACCCTGACCTCATAATAGTGCACTGTGGTGGCAATGACCTAGGCACTTTGACTGGGGTAGGTCTGGAAATGCTTATGAAGGACACCTTTGCACAACTGTTTACACTTTTCCCTAAAACTGCCTTTGTGTTTTCCAACATATGCCAAAGGCAAAAATGGAACTGGTCCAATCATTTCTGTCCACAGATTGACAAAGCAAGAAAGCACGTCAACAAATCTGTTTCTGCTTTCCTCCTTGACTATGGTATGGGTGCCATTTACCACAACAACTTGCGTTATGACATGCAAGACATTTATAGAGGAGATGGTGTGCACTTCAATGATGAAGGGAACAGAGTCTTCCTCTTGAACCTTAGACTCTGCATCGGTACTTACTTGTAGGTACCACTAAAAAATCACTTCATAAACACAACGGCTCTTTTTAGAGCCCCCTAATATCTAAACTCTTAAATCTGCTTTTCATTTATTTTTTTTATTTTTTTTTACCGTACGCTTACCGTAAGCTTACCGTACGCGTACCCCGTGATTTTTTTAAAAATCAATAAATGTTTTTTTTGTACTTTTCTGTCCTTCTTTGACCCCCTTACAAATGTTAGGGGGTCTGTAACTCTCCTCATTGCCCCCTTTCCTTGTTTTCACTCTTTTTTTTCAGAGTGAAATACACAAAATGGCGGCCGCCGCTTCCTGGTTTCGACCGATTCGAATGTTTACTAAGATCTAAGAGCCAATCAGATTCGCGCTCGCGCACGCCACCGTACGCTTACCGTAAGCGTACGGTAAGCGTACCGTAAGCGGGCTCAGATATATATATTGATTTAAAGGCTATTTTCTCAGAATCTACTGAACAGATTTACACCAAACCTACAAAAGGCACTTCCTTGACCTAGGGACTACCTCTCTGCCAAATTTTGAGTAATTCTGTTCAGCCGTTCGGGCTGTAGCTCGTTCTAAAGGTCCTATGGAAAAATGCATGGGAAAAACGCGTTTTGGGACCCCCCTTTTATCTCAGCCCCCGCTAGACGGATCCCCCCGAGACTTTCAGGGTAGGAGCGGAGCGTAGCGCCCCACCTATTTCGAGAAATTCGCGAGGATTCATCGACCGGTGCCAAAGTTATTCAAAATAGAATGTTGAGGTTTTCCTATGGAAACGTGGTCCTAACTATAACTACCTACTGGCGACCGCCAGTAGGTAATATATATATATATATAATTTATTTATAACGTTTTACATAGCGCGAACTTGATCCCAAGGGATATCAGAGTGCTTTACAATTTGAGGGGAAAGGAAGGTAACAGTTCAGTACATGAGTCAAATGGGAAACAGACAGTGAATTAAATAGGGCTCACATAACAAGGCCAGATACACATCCTGAGGTCAGCAAAGAATGGGCTAGTAACTGATACATAGCGACATAGGAGGGGAGAATATGATTCAACAATAGAGGAAGAAGAGAAAAGACCCAAAAAATAAATACAGGATTAGCATCCAGCTCAGGGCTTAAAGGAGTATGTCCAATGCATTAGAGCAGACACTCGCGCATCCTATTAAGGTAAGAACTTATTCATGAGGAATCTTTTTACTTCCAATTTGAAAGCAACCTTGGAGGAGATTCTACAAATTTCTGGTGGAAGAGAGTTCCAGATTTTCGATGTAGAGCCGGAGAAAGCTTGTTAGCATGTTCTCATTTTGCGAAAGATCTGAGGTTTCATGATGAGAGAGTTAGCACTCCTAGACGGTCTACCCCCTCCGGATAGTTCTAGCTTTTGCGCTAGATAGTTGGGGGGTTTGAAGTGGAGGGCTTTGTGAGATAGGCAGGCAATCTTTAGCTGTATTCTTGCTTCATAGGGCAGCCAGTTTAGGGATTTTAAGACTGGGGAGATGTGTGCATTTCGCTTGGTGCCCATAACCAATCTTGCCGCCGCATTCAATGATGCCCTTAGTGGGGGCCAAGGTGTATTTGGGGAGGCCACAGAGCATAGCACTGCCATGGTCGAGCCTCGGCAAAACAAGTGCTTGGACCACTTGCTTGAAGTCAGCTTGTGGCAGGAAAGGTTTGAGATTCCTGAGTATCCTCAGAAGGTGTTTAGCTCCCTTGCGCACATTGCTGATATGAGTCTTCATGTTCAAGTGCTTCTCCAAGGTGATTCCTAGAGATTTAGCTGAGTCAAAAATGCAGGGGGAGCAGTTGAAGGCGGTGAGTTGGTTCATCCAGAGGTTGATTTTAGGAGTGTGTTTCGGGGGAGAAATGAGGACGAATTCTGTTTTGGAGGTGTTTAGCAGGAGGTGGTTCTCAGTTAATCAGTTTTGAGTAGACAATAGGGTGGAGTTGAGTCAAGTGATGTTATCCGGGGAGGATATTTTCAGATAGAGTTGGGTGTCATCTGCATACATATGGAAGAGATTGTCCGTGGATTTTAGTTCATTAGCTAATGGTTCCAGGAATAGGTTGAAGAGTATGGGAGGTAGTGTGGACTCTTGGGGAACCCCCATGGAAACTAGTGATGGCTGGGAGAGAGAGTGGTTCGCCTTCCATCTTTGGGATCTGTGCTGGAGGAAGGGCGAGAACCATTGCAGCACCTGACCAGAGAGGCCCATCCTGTGATCCAGAATGGCTAGGAGGTTGTCGTGATTGACAGTGTCAAACGCAGAGGAAAGGTCAAAGAGGATAAGGAGGCAAGATTCATTTCGGACAAGCATTAATAAAATGTCATCCATCACGTGAGTGAGATCCGATTCAGTGCTGTGCCCACTACGAAAGCTAGATTGATGTTGGTCCAGGAGATGGGAATTTTCAATATGCACACAGAGTTGCGACTGGACGCATTTTTCTATGAGTTTGGCTAGTGTGGGGATGCTAGAGATAGGGCGGAAGTTGTCAAGATCAGCGCTGTCTGCAGTAGTTTTTTTTAATATAGGTGGTACCTGTGCAGCTTTTAGGCATTCTGGGATCATGCCTTGTGACAAAGATGCATTGACGATCTTTGTCCAGATGGGAGAGATGGCATCCTTAATGTCTTTGAAGATGGAAGGTGGTAACGGGTCGCTGAAGAGATTAGATGGGTTGATACTCCGAAGAACCTTTCTGATGTCAATTTCTTTGAGTGGAGTAAAGGTGTCCCAGGATGCATTGTTCTTGATACCCCGGCTATTTGGTTCGAACTTGTCTAATAAGGCTGGGGGGGCGCAGACCCATTGGGTAGCAGTAGAGTCCGTCTGGTTTACAGATCCATGTTGATGAGTCTTGATTTCTCTATAAAGAAAGCAGCCAGATCACCACATGAAGGAGGGCTGACTTCAGAGTCATATCGGTTAGGGGCTACCACCGATTGTTGTTTAACCAGTTCAAAAAGTTTCTTGGGGCGATTTGTAGCTTGGTTAAGTTGGGATCTGAAATAGTCCACCTTAGCTATCTTGAGTTGTTTGTTATAAGAGCTTCTTGCTGATCTAAGAATTTTTAGCTGGTCTGCAGATGAAGTGGATCTCCAGGAATGTTCGATTGCCCTTAGGTTGTGACTTTGAGTTTAGGTTGCTGTTGAACCATGGTTTGGATATTTTTGTAGGAGCATTTTTTTGTTGGAGTGGAGCCATGGAATCCATGATGCTAGAGATAGTAGAGTTGTAAAAGTCTGTGAGTGCATGGACCTTGTACATGTCCACTTGGGAAGAGAGGGCAAATTTACAGCAGGTAGCTAGATCGGCTGTGTTGATATCTCTGATGTCCCTTTTCCAAATCTTCGGTTTTGTTGGTTGAGCCTTCCTCAGAGACACCTCCATGTTGATATGGAAGAAAATGCTGTGATGGTCAGACAAATCGCAGGGGATGATGTAATCCATTGTCATTGTGTGTCCTTTGGTGATGATGAGATCCAGAGTTTCCCCTTTAATATGGGTTTGCTGGTCACAATGTTAAATCAACTCGTGATCACTCAAGAAAGAATTGAGGCATGTTACTGCTTGGTCATTAGGGTTCAACCAGTGAAGGTTGAAATCACCGAGGTAGATGTGGGACAGCGCGGAATCCATATTGCCTGAGATGATTTCCATTAATTGTTTGATGAATAGAAAGTATGTAGTTTGCACACCAGGTGATTGTTACTAGAGATGTTGAGACAAAGGTATTGGCATGTTGATGGCGTAGAGGACTCTGAGGGGGAGACCACAAGCGTGCTCCGATGTATACAAGCTAGGGCACCTCCGAGCTTCTTATCTCTGTCTAGACGAATTATGTCATGGGTAGGGGGCACCAGGCGGTCTGGGATAGGAGTGGACGAGGGATTGACCCAAGTTTCCGTGAGGATAATGATGTCTATCTCATTGTGTTGGATGAGGCCGAAGATATCGGAGGTGTGTTTGTTGGCTGACCTGCAGTTGAGTAGTACGCATTTAAGTTGTGCCGGTGTATGGGGGGGAGGAGTCTGAATTATATTATCTCTTGTGAGGTTGTCATTGTTTATGACTATGAGGTTGTGGGGGGTTCTCTGTTCGGGTTAGGATGAATGGCTTGAATTAGTCCCTTCAGAATCTTGTTGGTGTCTGTGCTAGACGAGTAAGACTTGAATTTCATCGATTTTGTTGGGCGCAAGACAGGTCATCAAACTTCTGGGCTGGGAGGGTGCCTTAGGTAGGGGTACAGTTTTAGAGATAGTGGTGGGAGTGAGTAGGTCAAGGCGAGCTCTAGAACTGGCGCTAGCAGGGGCTCTGAGCAGATTCAGATGAGAGAGGAGAGAGCTTATCAAGGGGAGATATTCAAGTGAGAGAGCTTTCAAATCATGGAGTTTGAGGGTGAGAAGGTGCAGCTGGAGGGAAATATCGTCCAGGCGTGCCACCATGTCCGGGTGTTGGGAAAGGGGTGGAAGTTAAGTGGGAGATCTGGAGAGGAAAAAGGGTATTGTTGTGTGCCAGAGGGGTCAGAGGCGGTATTGGGAGGTTCCAGAGGGGGAGGGTTGGTCACTGAGTACTTGCGGTGTTACAGGATGCGTTGACAAGGAGGTTGGTAAAGGTGAGAGGGTTACTGGCCGTGAAAGGTGTGGATCGGTCAATTCAACACCTGGCAGGGACAAAGGGCGGGTGGTGGGCGAGGAGGGAGGGGAATATGAGAAGGAACTGGGAGCATCACTTTGGGGTACCCTTGAGGTGACTGTTGCTAGATCTTGTCGCAAAGGGGTTGTATTGTTGGTCACGGAGTTTTTGATATTGACAAAGAGTTTGTCAAACTGCTCTAGGTTTCGATTGCTTGCTTGAGTGAGAATGATCCCATTGCTCTAAATGGTAATGGTGAGATCGACTTTGAAGATAGGAGAGGAAGTAACTGAAAGACTAAATCCATGAGGTGTTTTCCTTATCTGTTTGACCAGGAAAAAGAATATGAGGGTTTTTCTCCATTGGGCTCTTCTGTTCCTGAAGAAGAGTAGGTCGTTCAAGATGTTGCCATTAGACATACAGAAATAAGTATCTGATATAAGTATTTCCGGATGTCTTCTGATTAAGTTGTGTTTGAATTTTTTAGCCGCATTCTTAGTAAGGTTAGGGGGATAAGTAATCTTAAAGGCATTGAAGCCCACTAGAGAGAGAGTGAGCCTTCAATCGGGCTGATGATAGAAGCAGCCATGGTGGGGGGAGGGAACAATGCGAAGAGACGGTGGAGTCAAGGGTCAATTCTGGTCACTCATAGGGACAGCATGTTAGAAATAGTACAGAATATGAGGAGAAGGACTCCTCCTGCATGCAATTCGTATGAGGGTGTGTGTCTCCTATTTGTAGAAGGGAGATCCTGTAGAGTATAGCATGCCCAAAAGATACATGGAGGACATAGCGCCCCAGTGTGTGAGATAGGGGTACAGGTAGGATGACTATTCCAAGATGGCCGCCAAGTTTTAGGGATGGAGCACACCTTTTATAATACAATCCACGATCATTGCTGTAGTCACAGTTGGTGGCTTAACTATCCACCAATATTTGCATATCCGTGACCATTTGGACAGTACCTTCATATGGGAATCGTTGTTAAAAATTGGCTAGGGATTGTAATTATAAAGTAGTTCCCTGTACTAATACCGAGTCATCAGGTCTTTCATTGGAAACTATAGATGGAAAAAGCTATTCCAAGATGGCCGCCACTAGGCCGAGACTGACTCCTCTGGTTGTTGTAGTCCTTTTTTTGTTTTCAGTGCCAAGTCCTCAACAGAGTCCTATTTACGTGAAGAGTCCCAAGGGCGAATCGCATGGTTTTGATTTTTTCAGGGACCCTCCCTGGGTGGTCTTCCCCTCAGGGCCGCAAGATAAGCTGTCATTTTGTAATCACAGGCACTTCATTTTCGACTCCGTGCTACGGCGGTGGGAATCAAAATGGATGAATTTCCCCACGGCATCACGGCTGCAGATAGTGACCAGAAACACAATAATAATATATATTTATATGTTTTTGTGGTGCTTTCACTTTAACAATAATGTTTAAAACTTAAACGGTTTTATTTCTACGAAATCTTTTATTTTTCGTGCTCCAAGGATGAAGAGAAAAGGCCACATAGGTAAATGTGTTTATGGACATTTCTGCAAGGTATATTCAAAGAGATTTTAGCCAACTGGAAACTCCAGTTGCATGAATTAGGAAGTAGGAGTACTTCTAAAATGTAGGAGTCACAAAGATTTCCTTTATGAGACCCCCAGAAAGTGACACATCTGGTCCAAACACTATCTGAAATCCATGGGCGAATTGCCCCACTTTTTGAAGATAGCCTATTTAAATTGGGGCCCAGGTTTTGAACACAAACTATGCTAAGTTTAGCTTGTAGTTGATTGCTAGAGGTTTTGTAGTGGTAATAGTTTGGAAGGTGAGGGTATTAGGTTGTTGGTTCCGTCAGCCTTTGAAAGTGTGCAGGTCAATTACCTTATTACTGTACCCCCTCACCGTTGGCTAGCAATAACATCCGCTGTAGTTGTTCGAGACATTGACTTGAATCCTGTGTTAAATATTATATAAGTGTTATTTTTTATATAAATGTGCAGATTTGGTTTGTGTTATTTTCAACGGCCTTTCTTAGTTAGGTCTTCAAATGTGATTAAACTGTAATGGTTTTTCAAAAGCTCTTCCTTTCCAGTGTACTGCATTTTTTTGTTTTTTTAACAACATTTTTTATTTGGGTTTTCTACATACAGGAAGCATCAATTATTAACGTATACAAAGTAATCTTTGTGACATTGGTTACAAGTCGATCAAGCATGTCACAACAATTTCAAATTTCACATGGTCACAACCAGCACCCACTTTGGAGTTTTTGTTTATAAATGTAGGAGATCAGCCATTCATGAGTCAGGCATTTCTACATCTCTTCTCTAGTAAGACTAGATTTTCTGATATGTTTTCGAGCAGCCTATAGCATTATAAATGCTGTACTCAACCAATGGACATCGGTCCATTTCCACTTGCTAATCCCTAAATGTGGTGGGAATAGGGTTTCCCTATTTCTTTGCTATATCTCGTTTCACAATCAGAAGGCCAATCCCAGCCATCTATAATTTCGAGGACTGATATTTTAGGGTCTAGGGAATTAGTGGATTATTAGTTGGAGGGGATATGAGTCCTCACCGACCAATAATGTCATAATTTCGTACAGGCCCAGTTAGGTTTCAATAATTTAAACCTGAGTTCAGCCCTTGGTAGCTGTAGCACAAATCAGACAGGCTTAACTTAAGAGAAATACAGCCATAAAAGGTTGTTACTATCATTTTAGCCAAAGCATTAGTAGAGACCTCCAGCAATCTGTGCTATGTCTATAATATGCAGCAAACAGCCAGTTTGCCTTGAAATAAATAAAGATTTTTGCAGTAGCCCAAGTTGCTGTCAGAGAGGTATTTAACCACTATAGCTTACTTATGGAAAGTCCTTTCTAACAAAAAAAACATGGACTAAGTCCCCTAATGCACTATTTTGAAGATACCTAGGTTGTCAGACTGCACCGCTCTGCACAAAGACACCAACCCAAATTCCAAATAACATGGTGGAATGTCGATATAATGGCTCAAGAAGCTAAAAACAAAGCAGTTGGAGGATAACACAATACCTTCCAATCCACACTAGGCAGAACCCAACCTACACTCTACAAATTTATAGAAGCCTTACAAAAAGAACAAACTTATCAACATCTATGAATGGAGCAACCAGTAACCCAAATTAAACTTAAAGTTATCTGACAGACCAATAGAATGAATGACATGCTACAATGTAAAACTCTTTATTAACAGCAAAGGAATATGCTACTTAAAATCAATAGCCAAAACCATATTATAAAAAAAATGTATTTCCTACACAGCACCCAAGAAAAACCTTTAGGTCCAAAAACCTGCAAAATAAGATACAATATCCACCCACAGAAAACAGTATCTTCAAACATAACATAAACATCACAATTAATGTACATAAACCACAATATACAGAAAATAAACAAACATTGCTAACAAAGTCTCCCCTAGCCTAACACAAAACACCTGTAAACAAAATTGCAAAAACTACTAATATACCAACCAAAAAACACAAAACATCACTATAACTGCCATTTAATAGTTCTCCCTATATAATCTCTACCCTCAACATGCTGTAAAAGTACCTCCCACAGCTTACTTCCAAGAAAAAGGATCAAAAAAGAGACAAATAGATTACAAACGTTGTTAGCAGTAAAAAATAATAGCTGCTAAATGAAACTATAAAACAGACTATTTCCCAATAGAAAACAAAGGGGATTTAATTATAAAGTATAAACAATGTAGAAATGTACAACACTATTTGAACATTTTTTACATGTTTTATTTTATATTAAAAATGTATTGAAATATTGTTTAAATATAGCTAGGACAATGTTTTTCAGATGTGTAAAATATATTATATAAATATGTATACATATACATTAAATAACTATAACAAAAATATAAATACAAATTGCAAACTGGGTTATGTACCTTTATTATTATAAAACATGTAAATATTCATTATGTATGTGAAAATTGCAAAGCCAACTCCCAACTAAAACACTAAGGGCCTCATTACGAGTCTGGCAGTTAGAGGACAGCCATACTCGTGGTTGCACCGTCGGTCTGACCGCCCGATTACGAGTTGAACAGTCCGAACGCCCTGGGACAACCGACACCGCCAAGGAACCGCCATTCCCTGGAGGTCGCATTGCGGTCTTGAAGCCCCAATATGCTTGGCGGGACTGGATTATTGAGGGGGGATTCACCTCCATGAAAAACCTGGCAGGAAACAAAGGGGGCCCTACAGGTCCCCTGGTGCTTCAACCACATGTGCATGCACACAGGAGGGCACAACATGTGCCCCCTGTGTGCATGCACATAGGAGGACACGAGATGGGCCCCCTGTGTGCATGCACATAGGTTCCTGCACGGCATGAAATTTCGAGTCTATGCCGTGCAGGAGCATTGTTGTGCGGTCCCACTGCACAACAGCATTTGAAAGAGGGACTGCTGTGGCGCCTCCGCCCACCCGCCAGACTACTCAAAAACCATAGTCTGGCGGGAGGCAGAGACCTTCAGCAGCAATGGAATATCCTGGGGATAACTATAGCCATGGGCCTTTAAGGGGTCCATCAGTACCTCAATGTCCAATGGCGCAACCAATTGTGAACCAAGACAGAACTCGAGTATGTGATCATGACTGCACAGCAGGAAACGGAATACAGATTGTATGCAGTGAGGCCACAGAGGCCTGAACAAAAAGAACCAATGCTCATTCAGTTGTCAAAGCCGCAGTGTGCTGAAGCAGTGTATCATGTGCTCACTGCATTGCAGCACAGGCAGTGCTGTGTCCATTGCAGAGCGGGACAATTAAAAGCAGATTTCCCGCCACAAGTAGCAAGACTAACAGAAGACCTCTAAAAACACTTCTTAGTATGAAGTGTATGAATGATGAAATTACTGCAAAAACTGTCTGATAGGTACTAACCAATCCAGAGCTAATACATTTTAGAATGTGCGCTACTCCCTTAGTCCAAGGAGAAGAAAATGGTACCTGTCCAGAAAGTATATATTAGGGTCTGAAAAGTAGGTCCCTGATTTGACACAAAGCTACACTGGAACAGAGCGGAACAGATTAGATAATGTAACACACCAAACAGAGAAATTAGATACAAAAATATATATCTCTTATTTATTTTGTTTTTTGATCATACAAACGTTTTCAATATTTTCGATCATTACATTGATAAATTCATAAAAAACATATACATTCACAAACCAATTAAAGAGAACACATATATATATAAATAAGTACATTGTTCAATGTCCCACACGTGAATATAATCCATGCATACAAACATTCATTCAAAAACAGCAATCAAAACAACAATACAAATCAAGGTGGCAAAAACTATCCAGTGGTACTCAGATCGGTGGTAGGACTACTGTATCATCCAAATGTACATAGGTGATACTATAGGAAACAGAAGGTCGATGATTCAAGCGCCAACGCGTGTTTCGGTATAGGACCCACAAGGGGGCCCCACCTTCATCAGGGCGTTAACCAAAAGGGTAGTTGGGGACATGAGCAATACTTAGAGTTAAAATTAGACCCACGGGGTCAACGTCAAGATAAACAATATCAATATGGTATTGAAATGCAGAGTAATCACTAAGCCTCAGCAGTACATCCCGGCATGTTCACGAGAGGAAACCCTGTCCAATCAGATCAGGGGGCAGCTATTCGAGGGAAATATGACAGCTGACAAATTTATCAGTCAAGGCCTGAAGATGTGCCAAGGATTCAAAGGCGCCTAGTATAGTTCGGAATGGCGGCTGTCCAAGGAGAGGATAAATACCCAGTCAACAGAGATGTATAAGCTCCAAAGGCGTTTCGACGACAACTTGCTGGTTCTTAGCTCCAATTCTCTTAGCTCGTCATTCCTGCGGCAACAATCGCATGGGGAGTGCCTGTATCAGTGTATCAGTGTATCATGTGCTCACTGCATTGCAGCACAGGCAGTGCTGTGTCCATTGCAGAGCTGGACAATTAAAAGCAGATTTCCCGCCACAAGTAGCAAGACTAACAGAAGACCTCTAAAAACACTTCTTAGTATGAAGTGTATGAATGATGAAATTACTGCAAAAACTGTCTGATAGATACTAACCAATCCAGAGCTAATACATTTTAGAATGTGCGCTACTCCCTTAGTATCAGACATGTTAAAGATACAGTGGACCATCCCAAGAATACAGTGGGAAGTTAGTATGAAATAGCGTCAGTCTTTTGGCGTAAGACCTTGCAATCGGGAGCTTGAACGCCTCTTTGGCAGATGTTAAGGCCATATCCTTTTGAAAAAGCATGGCTTTCAGTTTGCTCAGAGAATCAAAGCTTATGTTGGAAACATTTATCGAAGGCCTTAGCGTTGCCTCCCTAGCTTTGCGGGCCAGTGGAAACAATACCTGTGTGCATCAAGTGGATATGGGTTAACAGTATTAAGATAAGCAACACCTGGCTCCATTCCACAACAGCCTTGGTTGTTCAGCATCAAATAACTCCCATTAGAGTAGTTTGAAACCTGGAGGAATCACGCAGCCAGAGAGCCCCTCAAATAACAGGTCAAATTCGCAACCGATGCGTTAGAGGCCCTGTGAAGAGAAAAGTCCTTGAAAATTAAGGACCCTATTATAGCATTCTCACAGTCAGACCACTGAGAACATTTCAGTGGCCCCCTTCTTGCACCTAAACTTGAAAGGTAATTTCCAGTATTCATACACAAATCTATCCCCTATCGCTTCATATCGGCCTGCCTGATGATGTTGTAGACAATAGTGGAAATGGAATGTTGTGACTGGTAGAGTTGTGTGTCCATGGGTTAACCAATCCGTGGATGGTGTTTCAGCAATAGTGAAAGGTAATTGGTCTAATTTTTCAATGTGCAACATGGTATACCTTGCATCTCTTCATGTCATTAATATCTGCCATTCAGTTAGATCAAATGAGGACAACAGATTGGAGGTGATAATGTAACGCCACAGCATGTGGCCTGAATGTAAGGTTTGAGGTGTCCAGCTTAACAATACAATAGACCAAAGTTGTGACTGTGCGTGTTGTAAAATAGACATGTCCTATTGTATTATGTCAATTGCAGACAATACTTTGTTGCCCAATGAATACATCCTAGATAATAATGTTGTTACACCATTGTCAACCACTACCAAAGCTATTTCTAGATTAATCCTATCAATTTCACCCAGCCTTTCAGTAGCTTCCTGTGAGAGACTTTTCATAATTCATTGTATATTGCATACAAGAAGTGCTTTTGATGTAGGCTCCAGGGAACTAGCAAGAAATCCGTGAGATCCATGTCGACAGACAGAAGGGACAAGTGCTGCTTCACCTGAGAAAGTGTTGATATTTTTAGCCAATCAAGGTACAACTTCCCAACACTGTATGACGTTACTACCCCATAGTGTTTGGATTGTACATAACGTTGATCTGGCCTATTGAGCTTAAAGCCATTGGCCTTACCCATGAATCTGGACTGGCATCCATTAGTGTCTAAAGGCCAAACCAACCATCCCCTCCAATTAGGATCTGATGAATTGTAAGAGCCATTGCGTATCATGGCATCTAGTATATCCTTACTCTAGTGTGTGAAATGCTGCCAATTCTCAAAATGTGTGAATGCGGTAATACGTGGTGTGTTCAAGTCCTTCATCTTAGCTATTGCAATACATGAAGTTTGTTGAACAGTTTTGTTCAGGAAAGTCATTTATTATGGTATTAGGCATGCTCTAAACAAAGCCTCGCTTCCCTGAACCTGCCAGTCCTTTGTCGCCCAAACAGACTTTAGGCCTAATTTATGAGGATTTGCCGCAGGGCAGCGCTGCAGGCCTCCGTGCTGCGCTACCCTTTGGGAAAAGTAAAGAGCAGGAATGCGCCATATCTATCAGATATGCGTTACAACAAACAAATGATGGACGGAATGCTGACAATGCAGACATTCTCCCCCAGTCAAGAGATCTGGGTTAAATCCATCGTTCTTTTGCCCACTACGCCACCCCAGTTTAGACATGGCCATATGCAAATCAGTCTTGACCCTGTGCCTCATGGGAACAGTCCAGCCCGAACTGCCAAGCCATGTCTTCCCTGGACCGGAATCAAGCATCCTAGGACCGGTTTCTGGCTATCAGCCGTCATCAGCCAGGATAGCTTGACTCCAGTGGCGTAGTGAGCATGGGTCCCACGTCTGGGAATACCCATCCCACTTAGGGCGAAAAGCGTTACAACAAACAAATGATGGACGGAATGCTGACAATGCAGACATTCTCCCCCAGTCAAGAGATCTGGGTTAAATCCATCGTTCTTTTGCCCAGTACGCCACCCCAGTTTAGACATGGCCATATGCAAATCAGATATGGCGCATTCCTATCCTTTTCCCCTGCACTGGCGCTCAATGGGCTGCTGTGTGCCAATGTATGCACCTTTGCACCATGTTGCAAGGGTGCCTGCATTGTGGGGTTGATTATTTTTGTGAAGAAAGGGAAACCATCCTGAACAAAAACAATCACAAGAGACTTTTTCCTCCTTCTATGTGTGCTGCAGAATACAGCACACATAGAAAAAGGAAACACAAGGAGAAATAAAGATTTCTCCTTCTTGTGGGGAGGCGTACATTTTCGATGCTGTCTCAGATTTATATTTTCTTGTAAATCTGGGGCCATGTCAAAAAGCCATGGATGCTGCAAGGAACGCCCCCAGCAACACCCATTGCATGTCCCTTTATTGCAGAAAACTGCGTTAAAGGGAACAATATTCAAAAGGCAGCATTAAACCACAAAAAGTGGCTTAGTCCTGCCTCGTAAATATGGAGCAGGCTTCTGCGCCAAGGAACATCACAAAAAGTGATGTTCTGGCGGTGCATAGGGCTTCATAAATGTGTCTATTGTGTATTTCCAAAAGTCGAAACCCTGTACAGACAGCTGACAGAGAAAAAAGAAGTATATGAGCTTGGTGTTTGTTAGCATATTTCTCTTTGATGATGTAGGTGCAAGCCTGTAATAATATGAGGCTGGGTCTGATGCGTCAAAACCAGAAAAGTAAGCAAACTTCTGTGCAATATTTGTTAACTACCTTTTGGAGGTGTTGGGCAGTGTTTCCATTGGGTTTAATTATAAACAGCACTTCTGATACTTGCTTTATGAAGAAAGTGGTGACCATAATGTTGTTAACAGACTATATCACCGTAATTAGATGTGTCATCATACAATTCATCTGAAGAAAACACATTCAACTGCTCTGAGATCTTCTAGCATATTATGCACTGTATCAATTGTCCCAATCATCATAAACAGGTGATGATAACATTTAAAGAAATTTTAAACAAATGTGGAATTCGCAAATGTTCAGTAGGACCTTACACATCATGCCATTCCCTGTTCCATCCAATTCCTTCAGGAATTGGAACTGCTGTAATATTCACCAGGGACAGATCTCTTTGTTCACGGTGCGATAATGCCTGTGGTTTCAGCTCCAAGTTCACAGATAGTACTGCAGAGCGTTCTGGGAGATAGTGTCCACTCAGAAGCAGGAAAAAGACAGTCACCAAACCATTTAAAAGGACAAGAAATAGTAATCCAATTGTAATCCAAAGGTGCAACCAAGGCGTAACAAAGATAAAGTGCAGAAAATCATCGTAGTCCAGAAAGTGGCCAGATGCCATCTGGTCCATTTTTGGTAGCTCAGCAGGTTTTCTAGAACCCGGTGATGACTCAATCTGCGGTAATTCATGAAGATCTTATTGTCGTCTAGTTTTCAAATTGAAATTTGTGGTCCTGTACTTGTTGATTGTACAGTTACAGTTGTTTCAACAGTGAGAAAAAATACTTCATTGTTGTTTACTACTCTTATTTGGAGAGAGGAATCTTCTTTGGTTATTAAAGCTTCCATCTGAACTTCCTGTACGGTGGTAGTGAGAGGAGAGCGGTGGCTACCCAGGATGCCACATGGCCTACTGTTGTGAATCGGCCACATAATGTGGTTTGTTCAAATCAATGGAGACAAACCTTTTGTCTCTTCGACCAGCAAGGGGTGGAAGAAGTACAGTTCTGGTACCTTCAACAGCTAGGGCAGGAACAGGTGCTCAGTAAGATGGCTCAAATTCTTTCTTGTCCAAAACCTTTTCCCTGGCCAGATCCCAAATCTTACGGACCCAGCCAGGTCTTGTTGGGACAACTTTCACTTCCCCAGTGGCAGTGCGTTTTGCTTGGACGTTGCTTTGTTCGTCCCGAAATTCATTTAATTCCTGTAAAACAGCCAAACGTTCATTGATGTCAAATGGTGTGTCTGACACCAGTGTGCCAACATTGTCGAGGTCTGGGACCCACATTCTCAAGGCAAAAAGGATTTCATTTGGGGTGGGCGGAGTTTGCGGAATTGCACTATGGAGAATTCCACGGAGTTGCATAAAAACTCAGAGGAATTCCGCGGAGTTCTGCTCCGCCCTGACAGTCACTCGCGTCATTACACTTTAATTGATTAATGGACTTCCCGCTGCCTCCATTAGGGACAGCAGAGTTTAATGAATAATCTGACAAACATAATCCCAGCCCTTTGCCATTAAGCCTAGTGCCTTATGACAACCTTGAAACTGCTATTAAACTACGGGGTGCTTTTCATACCTGTGTGCGATTGCGAACTCCTCAATTCCCCCTTGCTACTTCCTGTCACACTCCCTCCCAACTCTGTGAGCTGAGTGCCCGAGGGGAATAGCAGGAAGCATTAACGATGAGCAGGAAGGGAGCAGTAACCATGGGTGAAGCTCACGTGGCAGAGAGAGCGGTCTGGTGAGGGGTGTTGACGGCATTGCTAATAGCTCAGGAAGAGAAACGGCTCTGTCAAAAAAAAGAGCTTTTCATTCTGCTAAATTCCCCAGTATATTAATCTCATTATTCTTTTAACCATTTAACTGGCCGTGCCTAATGCAATTTGTATTCTGCAGCCAAGCAAATGCACTAAACTGATTATCCCAATCCGGACCAGAGCAAACCTTGACATTGTAGGGTCTGAAAAGGCCATTGAAGCAGCGCCTAGTGCTCCCATATGCCTTGTGAGTTTCATGTCACCATGTTGCGTCTGCTCTGTAAGCGATAAATCACGCATGTGAAAGTCTTAGCAAAGCCCTCAATTTCTAGTTAATCAAATCTCCCCTAATCAAATTAGCACACCAAATTCCTCTGGATGCGAGGTGCAAAAAGTGTATTATCTATGGGTGAGGGTCAGCAAACTCCACTCCGTGGCAGTCGGCAAAGTTTTTACAGAACTCTGTATTTCAAAGCAGAGCGCAGAGTTTCAAAACCTCTGTGAACTCCGCCGACGGAGTGGAGTTCACCGCTCATCCCTTGATTTCATATGGAGTATAACCACCCAGGGATGTTCTTGGCATGTTGTTTAGTGCCCTGGGACCCCTATGTAGGTGATGGACCCAACTGTGACCTGAACCTAGTACCCTTGAGGTTAAGGACTGCTGTAAATCACAGTTTTTCCTCTCAACTATCGAATTTCCCTTAGGATGGTAGGATGAGGAGTACCCCAAGGTCACTCCCAAACTTCCCATGGCTCCTTTGTAAGCCCAGGAGCCAAACGCTGGACCCTACTCTGAATGCAGTGTACCAATTGCTTATTTCCGATGAAGACTCACAAGTCCTTGATAACAGTTTGGGCATCAGCCGACCACAGTGGCCATACACACAGGAATCTGGAGCATGAATCCACTACCACCAAGATATACTTGTAATCCCTGTCTGACTGTAAGGGACTGCAGTGATCCAAAAAGAAACAAGCCAAAGACTTGTTTGACATTATTAGAGGTGTGTATGGTAGAAGTGCTACGGTGGAACCCTTCATGTGCTGGCAGATGTCACACTTGAGGACGAAGTCCTTGGTCTTTTTAGTAAGACCAGACCACCAATAGCGCTGCTTCAGTAATGAAACTGTAGCAGTAATCTCTGCGTGAGCTGAACCCAGTCCCTCATGTGCATCTAGTATTAATCCCAATCCGTGATCAGTGTGTGGTATCTCTCCCCCCAAGTTAGAAATGGGTTCTCTAGTTGGCAATGGTTTGCACCTTTGCCCAAGTAGGGACCCTTCTTCCTAGTAAGGGTAAGGGGGATACACTTCTAAAATAACCCCTACTCAACCCCTTGGTTGCTTGGCATGATCAGACAGGCTTATCCCAGAGGCAGTGTGTAATGCATTTGTGCACACAAATTGTAATACAGTTAAAACACTACAATTAGACACCACCCCAGTTTAGAAAAATAAGTAATCTTTCTCTAAACCAAACAAGACCAAAACAACAAGAAATCCACAATACAGTAATAAAAATATGACTTTTAGAAGGTAAAAGCTGTTCTGTCCATAGCAAACTATAGATGCGACACTTTCAACACAAAGTACCTTGGATGCATCCAAATCATAAACAAAAACAGCCATAAGGAAGGTGATGCGTCTGTTACTTACGAGCACGGAAGGTAATTTATGGGTCCGTTACTCCAGGGAAGGTGATGCATCAGTTCCTAACTGCCATGCAGGAGAGTTGATATGTCAGTTTCTTACTGTGCGAGGAAGTGATACGTCGGTTTTCTACTGCAGCCCTGGTGCACTTGTAGATTTGGCTCCCTGGTGTGATGTGTGGGGATCAGGGATGCATCGCTTCTCGATGCGGCGGTGGCAGGAATTGCGATGCGTTGGTCTCTCCAGTCACGGTCCCACGATGCATTGGTTCTTGCAGCCGCACAGCAGGACCTGCGTCGGAATCAGTGCGGTGATCTCGGACTTCGCTGATCGGTGTACAGGATTCGGTGTGTGGTGATTTCTCCAGCCACGAGCAGACGCTGCATCAGTTTCTTCAGCTGCATGCCGGCAATGCAACAAAAACAGGTGCGGATGCGTTGCGCTTCTTGTAGTTGTGTCTCTTTTCCAGTTCCCAAAGGCAGGGTCAACCTCCCAAGGCCCAACTCAGCAATAGGCACCTCTTGGCAGGTCAGAACTCCCAGCAAGGAAGTTCAGGGGAGTGGTGGTGAAGTCCTTGTGTCCCTGAGACTTCAGAACAGGAGGTAAGCTCTATTTCAAGCTCTTGTAGATCTTCTTCAAGCAGGATACACAGCGCACAGCAAAGTATTTGTCCTCTCCTAGGCAGAAACAGCCACTGCAGGCCATCCCCAAACAGCACTCAGCAAAGGGGCAGTACTTTTCCTTCAGTTTTCCCAGCTCTTCTCCTAGGCAGAGGTTCCTCTTGAGTCCAGAAGTATTCTAAAGTTCTGGGGCCTGGGCCCCAATATTTATATCCTATTTCTTTTTGTACTCTATTGGCAGAGAGGCTCCTTGCTCAATCAAAACCAGTTCTGTCCTCTCTGGTCCAGCTTCCTGGCTTGAGGTGGAGACAGCATTGTGTAAGGCAGACTAGGCCCATTCAGGGGCAAGGAAATCTCCTCCCCCTACTCTAAATGCAGTCCAGGGCTATTCAACCCAGCCCTGACTCATTCAGCAAAGGCAGGACACACCTCAACCCAGTGGCTATCTACAGTGAATGCCCTTTCCCGGGCCCATCACTCCAAAGCCAGACAGTAAATCCACAAACTAGCAGAGGCACACAGGATGGCTAAGCAAGAAAGTATCCACTTTCTAAAAGTGGTATTTTCAAACATACAGTATAAAAATTATTTTTACTAAAAGATGCATATTTGCACTGTACTAGGGACTTAGTAGTCAGTCAAACCAATCATGGAAACACAAATCCATATTCACAATTTGCAGAAGGAGCACTTGCACTTTGGCACTGATCAGCAGTGTCAAAATTCCCAAAGCATCTAGACCAGCAAAACGAAATCTAGTACAGAGCAAACATACAGGAGACAGAGGCAAAAATACAGGGGGAAACCACGCCAAGGATGCCATGTCTAACATTCCACTCCTGAAATATGAGTATGTGGTATGTTCTGTGCATCTAACTTGTATGAGTACTTAAGTGGAAAACCTTTCAGCAGCTGTGTGTTGTAGTGAGCAGCATTGACAACCACCATAATGCATCTGTCTATTCTCGCACTAGAATGAGTGAGTGCAGCAATGGCAGCAGTACAAACTGTTGCATTAATGATTTTCAGCAGCCATGGAATTCCCAGCACTGTGAACACAAACACGTTGATGACTCAATGTGTGTATTACATGAGTCCGTGGCAAGCAGTCTTTCAGCTTTGGCACCTGTGCCCACAGCATCTTGTGCTTTATTGTGCAAACCTTGGAATCTCAAAACCCATTCTGGCCCCACTTGTGAAGGTATTCATTATATGACTGTTTATTCTGCAGAGGATATTCTTGTTCATAACTGCAAAAACACTTGTGGTTGTAGTGTATAGTTGAATCTGTAATCTACATCTGTTGCAGTGAGAGAGTTAGCCCATTGTATTCATCGTGGAAATAAAGCTTTGGCATTTGGAACGCTTGCTTTGGTAATGGCCTCTAAGGTCGGTTCCGGGGTTTTGACAATTATGCTTTTTCCCTGAGCTAGGGCTCTCTCTCTCACTACAGCAGTCTGTACCACTGTGGGTATTTTTTCAGAAGGTGCAAAACGCATTTCATCGTTTGTGTACTAGTGTGATGGTGTACAATATGGGTACCACTTCACCTTTGTTAAATGTGATATAAGTGTACCCAGATGATCCAGCGGCCACACGGATCATCAAGTTTGCGGTGTTTACACGTGTGTGTAAATATATGGAAGCTACCGTGTCACATAAAATGTTCGTATGTTTCTGTGTCCAGTGTGTGCTTAAATAGTCTGGTCTAATTAAATCATAGTATGGTTTTACATGTTCTATGTAATCCAAAAATGTATGTTATGCCAAAATTTTTAAATTCTAAAATGGATTATAATCTTTTCAGAGCTGTTGGAGGCTGGAGTAATCCGCAACATGTCTGACGGACCTATTCGTCAAATATTTTCTACATTGAAAGGAACCTCTATGATGGCTGTTCCTGACAATGTATGGAGTTGTCTGTGGGGCAGGCAGACATCCATAAATTTTGTAGGTAGAATAAAGGCAGGGTGACTGATATAAATTCCTCCACCTCCCTGTCTGCCTTTGCTATGTTCACCAAACCCTAAATGAGGCCTTCTGTCTAGAGAGCACAGTGAATGAAAAATGCTGATTTGCATAGCTAACCTAAGCGATTGCCAGTGGTTAGACTATTTGAATGTCCCATCACCTTTTGGGTATTTTATTGCCAGTAGTATGCCTGCAAACCTGAAATAGGCACATCTTTCCAAGCCTACAACTTGGAATGTTTGTGAATTCCAAAAAGTAGTAAATTTAACCGGTCACTTTACAATGGAAAAATCAACAATGACAATGCAGACACAGGGCTCCGAAACCCAACTGTAAACTCAGGTATGCATTTATTTGATAGGAGGGGGGGGGGTTGTACCACAAACACCACTCCATGCTGCTACACTCATGAGTATCGCTGATTCTATCCTCATAATCACTGACCACTTTGAAACATTAGAGTGAAAGGTAAAGAGCATGAGGAGACAGCTTTTAGGTACCTACATCAAGGTCCTTTGTCTTAATGTGATTCCAATTCACATCAAAAGCTCTAAGCACAGGCGACACACAATAACAACATGACCTCCTTATCCTCCATTGCAATATGGGAGATGATTACACAGTGACATTGGAAAGAAATATAAGAATGTGAAAGGAAGACTACCTATGAAAATAGACTATCTGCACGACAAGAAAGAGATTTGAGTGTCCCTCAACATTATTCATAATAGATGAGACCTTTCCCAATATCCTCAGCATCTCAAAAAGCTAGGCATAAATATCAGGTTATCAGGTGTCAAAAAGATGCAACACTCACTCCAACCACTGCCAGGAGATAACATAAATGTTAAACATCCCTCCCTACCCCAGGAGCAGCCACTTACAATAACAACAGCAAATAACCCAAGGACAGAGATGATAGTACCATCAGTGTCCATTACTACACACCTTAAGGTTAACATTCAAAACAAAGTTTAGTACTTCAGGAGGTAGTCTCCATTGGGCTATCCATCTCTGAAGTGAATTCAATGACACAGAGTCACAATAAGTTTCTTTGGAATACGAGAAACTAAAATGCAGTAGTCCATTGACTTTATGGAGCAACAGTTTTCAAAATTACTCAAATTGGTCTACCAATCAACACTGAAAATGCAGGGGGCATATTTAGAATTTCCAAGATGAAAGAACCTTAAAACAACCAATAGCCAAATACTAATGAAGCTCTATTGTAACAAAATATATGTTTTAGCACATTTCTTCAAAGAACTAATGGTTAAGAGGATGAAGTTGAAGACATAGCTCCCTGAGCTACACTGAGGGGGTGGGGGTATGTTTGAGAGTACTGGAACTGACCCCACAAGCATTAATGTAACTATGTAGTTTCGCCAATCTAGGGCATTCACAAAACCAGAGAACCATAAGTAATGTCTTATGTGATTGGTTTTCAATGATACGCCTTTATCTCTCAGAAAATAATGCTAGATAGATGCTAAACAAATAAACTACATAATTAAAGAAACTCATAGGAATATATTCCAGTACTAGGATGTCATCAGCAGCACACACATATCACACAATGAAGACTTAGCGCAGGATCACTGAGTGTTGGTACAAGCCAGAACAAAGGCAAATGTAGATCAAGACTTAAAACCTCTTATCATATGCTTGGTGTTATTACAAGGTACTGAGCATGTGACATCCTCATCCAGGGCATCTCTGGAAACTCACCTACTTTGTTTGTCAATATATCAACCATTAACAGGGTATAAAATTGAAGATAGAGTATGAGACTTAATGACTACAAAAAAAAAAACATCTTGAACGTGAACTAGAAAAACATATCCAGGACAACGGAGGGCAAAACTGGCAGCATCCCATTATGAAGTCCTTAGATAAAATAATGGGTACCAGGTACAATCTGAACATCATCATCATAAGGCAATTGCATTTTCCCTTTTTACCTTCAGCAGGTAAAATGTATAAGCAGAGGAAGCTGTCAGGCACTTGCTAGTCAAGTAATTGAAACAATGGAAACATTCTTGGGCCTTTGTGGAATGCACAGGGAAGTGCTGTGTCACTCCAGTCGGGCAGATTGGATACAATGTGATTATGTGTCTCTATACCTGAAGTAATTTGCCTAGTTAAAGCACCATATGAGAAATTTTCACTAAAATAGAGCGGCAAAATAAGATGGCCCAAACTCAAGCAATGCCACCCCACCTCAAAACCATGGATTGTAATACAGAAATATCTAATTCTTTAGGAAATCTGTACAATCATGTCCATGCCTGACGATTTCTAATTCCTGTATGTCACCTGGGCAGGCAAGGGTCTTAATTCCTGTATTGCCTTACAATTTTAACATGTCAATAGGCTGTTGAGTGGATAATAATTTTGCAGTAAACCGATGATAATCGTCATTCTTCTAGAAACTGAAGGCGATTTGCGGCTGGGTTGGGAGCGCGCGAACTGGCCCAGGCTTCTCTTCCAGCTGACGGGTGCCATTTGGCGCCATATGAGCCCCATCGCCTCCCTCTGCCTTGATTCAGGCCCACGTTGTGGGTGGCGCGCTCCCCGTGTTTCCCCGCTGCCTTCACTCCCGTGGGCCTCCTCCTGCGTTCCTGCAGATCTGCCATGCTGGTTGGGGGCCGCGTGGTGGCCCTCCTGTTTGTTGTGGAGTGCACAGCCTACAATTGCCGCCTTGCTTGCCAGGTTCTGCACACTGCCCATTGTCCGCCTCCGGGGCTCACCTGCCAGTTCTGCTGCCTCGTGGCCTGCCTCCTCCTGTGATTCACTGCCTTTGCGGTCTGTGACTGTACACCTGCATCCCTCGCGGGCCACAGCGCGCTGTGGCACCCACCAGCCCTCATCAGCTACTCCACCATCGAAAGGCACACCTGCTGCTCTGGTGCCCGGACTGGTGCTGGCCTTTGGGGGGGCCCTACCCTTACTGTCCTACGACGCAGAACAGCCTTTTCCTCACCTTACCTTCCTGCCTACGGCCCCACCCGGCTTTACCGCCGAACGTGCTGCCGGTGCCTGCTGCAGCCAGTTTGACCTCCAACTCCACTCGGGTGCCTCCTACTCAACACTGAACGCCCTCCTAGGGGCTTGGATAGACGCTGCTTTTCTGTGCAGACCCTGTCCTTGGTGGCCTGAGCCTCGGTCAGCGCCCTTCTGCTTCAGCCTCGCTTTCAGGGCCTGTTCCTGCCGCATAGTCCACTACATCTTTATGTGAGGACAGCAGCCCAACCATGGGGAAAGCTGACCCCAAGCAACCCAAGCTGGCCTTTGACCAGTGCAGGCAAACGCGACAGGATGGGGCGGCCTCGGATACGGGCGAGCCTGCTGCTCAGACTGATGTTGGCCCGACCCGAGAGGACAACCTCAAATCTCTCATTTTAGATGTGAAAGCCACCGTAGCTGGTATTGCCACCCAACTCGACCAACTGTCCGCCCATTTGGACACTGTCAAAGCCAGGGTTGACTCGCAAGATACGCAGCTGGCTCACGTGGAGGCGAGAGTATCCGATGTCGAGGACACGGAGACTCAAGACCACCATAAGCTGCTCCAAATGGACAAAGTTCTGGAACTAATAAAGAAGAAGAACGCGGATTTGGAGGCACGCTCCTGTAGGAGCAACCTCTGTATTACGGGCGTGCCCGAATCCTCCAACATCTCCAAAATGGAGGACTTTGTAGAGCAACTCATTCGGGACCTATTTGGCGATGTTCTATCCCCTGTCTTCATTGTTGAGCGGGATCACCGCTCTCTGGGTCCACGGCCCGCTCTTGGCTTGCCCACTCCTCCAATAATCTCCAAATTGTTAAATTTTAGGGATTGTGATGCAGTTCTCCATGCAGCCAGAGAGAAGTCATGAAATTCGTCATCAGGGGAACTCTCTTGTCTTTTATCCCGATTACACGATGGCAGTGCAGTGCAGGCTGTCAGTCGCAAGATCCTCCCGGTCAAGCGGCTTCTTCAGAAACATGACATCTCCTATTCCTTGGCCTAGCCGGCCAAGCTGCGTGTTAAAAAAGTTTCCCAAGTACACATCTTCACAGAGCTGAAGGCCGCCCTGGCTTATGTGAAAAAACTAGACAAGCAGCAACGTTCTTTGCCACCCAGTTCCCAGGCGGCTGCTGATGGCGACAATGACTGATTATTGTCCCTAGAATTGGGTTCTATTGTTCAGGCTATCTGCTATGATGTTAGCTGCTCTGCTAGATTACCACCTGCTCCCACAGCCGCACTTGTTTCCACTCTTATTTGTAGTTCTCATTTTTACTGGCCATTGGGTCCAAGGTTTTTTCTTGGCGAGGGGTACACTATTTTTCCTAATGTAATGGTCTGCCTTTACCTCTCCCTCACACAATTGATACAGGCCTCCAACCTTGGCTACCCGATTCCTTATTTGCTTCCATGCGATGTGCCCCCGGCGCAAGGGTGCTCCACTGCTCTTCCTTGGTTTGCATTGATATCCGCGATAATTTGCGGCTTGGCCACCCAGTCCTTGTGGCGGGGGTGTACGTCTGGCAGAACCATGCCTCCACGGGATGACTCCCTACCTTGTATCTTATCTTTCCCTTCCAAGTTGGGTTTCCCTTGGGCGGGTGGGGTTGGTACCTCAACCTAATTGGGGGGCTGGTGTGGGTGGCAGGGGGAAAGGTCTACTGGGCTTGTTGCATCCTCCTCGATGCTTGTTGTTTGCTTTGTTTTATGATGTTTCTTGCAACATATTGTATGCTACATCAGGTTCTGCACCCCACATCTCTTCACAAATATTCACGATTTACATTGCACATCTTTCCCCATCCATCGCTTATCACCTTTGCATCACAGTATGACGGACACCACACTTTGGACTTGGAACGTCAGGGGTTTTAATGACCATCGTAAGGCCCGCCTGGTACATGCCCACCTCATCCAACACAAGGTTGACATTTGTTTCCTTCAGGAGACCCACATGCTGCCTGCCACATCTTCCAGGCTTCTCTCTAAATATTGGGGTGAAACTCACTCCTCCTTTTACTCCAGCTACACTCACGGAGTGTCCATTCTAATGTGCAGAGCGCTTCCCTGGCACACTTCTCAGGTCATTGCGGACCCAGGGGGGCGCTTCATCATCCTGCATGGCACTCTCCTTGCCCAACCTCTAATCCTTGCATATATGGTTCCAACTCTGACAGCCCTGAGTTTTTCACACAGGTTTGGCAACACATCTCCACCCTGGGCCCTGCCGCCCCGCTTTGGGGGGGCGATTTTAATATTTTAATATTGCCCCTTCTGCCACCCTTGATTGCTCCGGATCCCATGCACTTCACCCACGTGTGACTTCTCTCCTGCATTCCATACTGACCGATAATTCCCTGCTTGATGCGTGGCGGCATACCCGCCCAGGAGTTCGCAAGTGCACATGCGTGATGGGCTCGCGGGGCTGATGGTCCTGATGCCTTTTAGTGGGTCACCTCCGTGGAGCACATGGGGCGCACCCTCTCTGACCACGCCCCCGTTTTTTTGCAACGAGATTCAAACGGCAATCACAAATTATTTTGAACTCAACGCTGGTTCAGTCGAATCCCCTCCCACGCTCTGGGAGGGTTTCAAGGCGGTGATCCGGGGCAAATGCATCTCCAAGCAATCGGGTGTACTGCACTCTATTCGAGGTGCTCTTGAGAGATTGGAGGGGGAGATCAGGGCTCTGTACTCCATGCAATCTCTGGACCCTTACCCCAACACCTTAGCGCAGCTCATGCAGAAACTCACTGATTTCAATGACGAGACCAATAGGGAGCTCTCATTTTTAGGCAGGGAGGCGAAGGCTCACCACTTTGGCGAAGGGGACCGCCCTGGCAAGACTCTTGCCAATCTCCTGCGGCAGTCTCATGCCACCTCCTATATCACCGCGCTCCAGGATGGAGGCCTGGACAGGATGACCTCTCCCAAGGAGGTGGTGGCCAGATTCACGGCCTTCTACTCTCAACTCTACACTGCTGGGGATGTGCCCCCGCGCGATCTCCTTGATCAATACTTCGATACTCTTCAGCTCCTCTGGCTGGGTGACAGCCACCGGGAATATCTCGACGAGCCCTTCTCCAAGGAGGAGATTTTGGCTGCTATCAGTGTCCTACCGGGCGACAAAGCTCCCAGATCCGATGGCTTTCCCACGTCCTTTTACAAGACTTTCGTGCCCCTCCTGCTTCCACACCTCGCCGCTATGTATAAGAATTTTTTGAGTGCGGACGTTTCCCTCCTTTGCTCCGCGAGGCCATGCTTACACTCCTCCTGAAGCCAGACAAGTCCCCCGAGCTCCGTGACTCCTATTGCCCTCTGTCTCTCATTAATACTGACAAAAAATCTTCGTTAAATTGCTGGCTTCTAGTCTTCTCCCTCTCATGCCCCTGATAGCTCGCCCAGATAAGTCCGACTTCATCCCTGGTCGCGCCACCTCGCACAGTCTCCGGACTATATTTGCCATCCTCCATCAAATTAACCCCGCTCTCCCGGCCGTGGCTGCCCTTCTGGAAGCCACCAAAGCTGTCGATACTCTTGAGTGACCCTTCCTCTTCTACCTTCTGCCTCGCTTAGTCTTTAGCCCGGTTTTTCTGCGCAAAGTCCAGCTTCTTTACACTCTCTCCACCGCTCGCCTTCAGATAAATGGTCAGATCATGGAGCCCATCCCTGTCGCCAGGGGGACTAGGCAAGGGTGCCCACTCTCACCCATGTTATTCGCTATTGCTATGGAGCCCTTTGCTGTCAGGCTCAGGCAACACCACAACCAGAGGGGTCTTGGCTTCACGGCTTGTGCCTTGGTCGTCTCCATGTACGCAGACGTCACGCTATACGTCCGCAATCCCCACTAGAATCTCTGCCCCATGGTCCGCGAGGTGGTGCGCTTCAGAGGTCTGTCTGGCATCCAGGTCAACTGGGGTAAGTCCGTTCTTTTTCCCCCTACGGATGCCACTGTTCCCTTCACTACGGACTATCCGTTTGTTTGGGCATCGGGACCCACTAGATATCTCGGCATATGGCTCAGCAGGGATGTGGATGAACTTTGGAAGGCGAATTTCGGTCGGGCAGTGGACTGGTTGGAGACCAAGATTCAACTCTGGCAAAGACTGCCCCTGTCCCTGGTGGGACGCATCGCCAAGATGGTGGTATTTCTGAAGTTTCTTTACTTATTTTTGAATTTCCCTATCCCCCTCACGGCTCACTTTTTTCGCAGACTCCGCTCACTTGTAATCACCCTTGTGTGGGCCGGGCACCAGCCTACAATTGCATACAACATTCTCACACTGCCCTTATCACGTGGGGACCTCGTAACCCCTTGGCCACTCCTGACTGCTCTCTTTTCCCCCGCAAAACCCCCACGCGGCGAAATAGACACTGTGGAGACCCTGTGCTGGGCCTGGGATGGAATCAGGAGGTACTCTGGCTCTAGCATGCTCTCTGCCAATGCCATGCCCCTCGCCCACAACCCAGCATTCCCTCCTCTGCAGACTGCCGGAATGGTCAAACGTTCAGCCCGCCTGGGGCTAGACACGGTGTTGGACCTTTACCCTGATAATACAATATTCACCCTTGCTGCCAAGTACGGCCCCATGGACACGCTGCTGTATTACCAACTTAGAGCGTCCTGCAGGGAGATTCACCTAGCATTTCCTCAGTCCCCCCTTCGATGGCTGCCCTCGACTTTGCTTACAAGTCCAGCTCCCCCAGCAAGCTGGTCACCAGGATATACGCCCTCACGCTGGCAGTGTACCCGACCACTGCTGACCGCGCCCACGCTGCCTGGAGTGAGGACCTGAGCGCCGACCTCGGTCTGGCTGTACTGTTGCAATCAGACTAAACGCCTGTCCCCCAATTACCGCCTGCGCCTCATACATTTTAAATACCTGCACAAATTATACTGCTCTCCTGTCACACTGCACAAAATGGGCCTCATCCCTAGCGACAGATGTCTGTGATGCTCCGCTCCCGACTTTTCCCACCTAGCCTGGTTATGCCCTAATGTCTCTGCCTACTGGCGTGATGTGTGTTCCGCCATCACCAAGATCACCTCCATGACTGTCACGCCAGACCCACTGCTGTGCCTCTTAGGCTTTGTGAAATACTGCCCAGATGCCTGCCGCAAGCTGATGCTGCTCGTTCTTGCACGGCGTAGGGTCTCCATGCACTGGGGACGGAGGTCTGCGCCCAAGATCAGCGCTTGACTCGAAGACGCCGCGCGCTGTCAGACACTTTTGTCTGAATTCTGGGGCCTAGTGCCAGCAGACCGATTGACTTTATCTCCAGCGCCAGAGTGCCTCGCCCTCTGCGGCCTCTCGTGCTCCCTCCGCTGGCACTCTGCTGGCAGCGGTTGTCGGGGCTGGCTCGTGATACACAGCGCCTCCATTAACACGCTCTAACGATAACTTACTATCATTCCCACTAACACCTGGACTCTCCCTGGCATTCCCCCGTCTTTCCTGGTTCGTTCCACGTAGTTTATTTCCACGTAATGTTCCGGGATGCTCGTGCATGATTGTCCCTACTGTGTATGTAACAGATGTGGTTTTTCTTAACTGATTGCGGACCTTCCGCCTGAATGCACTGTAATATGTTGTGCAACTTCCTCAATAAAGGTATTTAAAAAAAAAAAATAGGGCAAGACATCTGTCAAAGTGACCTGACTTCCTTGTGGCAGATGGGCTATCAGGCCACAGATTACTCTGGGAGAGTTACCGGAAGCTTCGCCAGTGTAGGCATAGCACTTCCCCGAATTTAAAAATAACAGGGGAACCTAAGTTTGTTGGGCAGGCACACCTCTGATTTACTATGTTGCTTCTGCCATACCAAACTCTAAATGAGGGACTTTTTCTTCTGGTGCATGTTTACGGCAAAGCCTCTTGCTTCTAAGAAGCACACAGCCTTCAAGCTAAAATTAGACATTTACACTGTCAGTCTTGGTAAAGCTTGAAAACTCCACTTGATAGGGCATTCCTGCCTAAATAAGGGGGGGGGGGGGGGATAGTCGGTGTCAAGCACCGCTGCCGCTTTTGTTACAGTGGGACGATATTGCAGCACTCCTGCAAAACTGGCCCCCAGTAACAAAACCGGCCCCAACGGATCAAAAACTGGCCCCCACCCTTCCTGGCCCACAGGGAAAATGTCTGGCGCCCACTACGACCTATGATCCAGCTTTAGCGCCAGTGGCACTCCCCAACAGTGCCCCCTCATCGCTCCATAGCCTTTCTCTAACTTGCATTTCATTTGTTGTTACATCGCTGCTCATACCAATGTAGGGTGTCAGAGCACTTTACGTCACGCATAAATTATACAGAGACAATGAGTCATACGAATATAAATCCGCCTAAAGGAAATGTTACATAGGACAATGAGGATTAAAAGGTGTAGGACTCATGCCATCCATACAGGTAGGCAGTATATTTTAAGCGTGTTTGGTCTGTAGAAGCACAAACTCTGGATTTAAACTGTACCACAGTTGTCCGGATTGGCTTTATTAATAAGAATGTATTTCTACCAAAGTGAACCGTTTCTAGCAACATTAGGATAATGAAAGACTGGGGAAAATCATAATGTTCTAACCTGTACCATGGAGTTTGCATGCAGCTCTTTGATGACGGTTCATAGCTCACTGTGCTAGTTTAGGATTGATACGAATGAACTGCAAGTAACCAAAGGATTTCTGTGACAAAAGCAGCAATGCACTCTGCCATCCACATTAAATACAGATCTGTGGTCTGCAGGGTACACGTTATTAGCAGCAGGCATATTAGTTCTCTGTGTTACTTTATAAATGTAAATGTGTTGTACTTGTATAGCGCACTGTTATCCTGGGGTGTCCTGGCGCTGTACTCATACTGCTGTGGAACCCTTCCTGGCTTTTCCCTGTGAAATGTCCACTCCTGGGCACCCCCAAGGTGAAGCCAGGCATTCCAGCGCTGTTGTGGACATTAAGCAAACTATTGCAATGAGTTGCAGAGTGGGACCCATGATTAGAATAGGCACCAAGGCGAGAATTAACAGGTCCAAGGAAATTGAGCCCAAGACCCACCGAGGCAGGAATTGAACCCTGGTCCCGGGCCAGACCTCTGCATCAGGGTCTGCCGCTCTAACCATTGAGCCACACTTCTCCACATAACAAGTCAAACTATCACTAGACAAAACTACGATCTCTCTGCAGCAGGAACACTAATCACCAGAGTTATCTTGACATTTTTATGGTTGCCTGAAAACTGCTGGACACACAAGGATCTCTGCAGCAGGTGCTATCAACCCATTAGATATTGCTGAACACATCGCCCTTTGCCAACCCTCTCACTCCTTCCCACCTGAACTCAGCATCAGGCGCGACTGCACCAGTCACACCACCCTAAAGTAGGCCCAGACTGTAAGGGTATAGAATCCGGCATGATTTTCGATTTGCTGCTGTTCTCTTTGTGACATCGCTGAGAAAGCTTGTTAGCTTTAAATTACCCCCAGAAATAGGCATTGGTGAGGGCAGTAGAGTGTTGGAGTAGAGCAGCCATCTTGCCGAATGATTGTCACTTCTCACTTTCCAATACAAAACACACATCTTCCTGGAAGACATGAGAATCATTTTTTATTTTTACTTTGCTCTTTTCGTTCATGACATGCTAAACAGTAAAATCAATATTATAATAAAATATAAGTGTTTTTTCCCTTTTATCCTACCCCATACTATTTAATTTCTTCTGGGCCAAACCCAAATAAACACACAACAAAGGAGTGATTTGGGTGTCTGCTGCGAGAGAGCTCCCACATCTGTGAAATATCCTCATTCACCACGCAGGTCTGCTCAATGATGGCCTTTATTATGTTGTTCAAACATGAGCGCAGATGGGCCCACGTCGAGAACCCCCCCGGCCATCATAAACGCAACTGCAAGAACATAGTCTGGGGAGGTTCAGTACTGGAGGTTTTCTTCCCTGTACTCTATGAGCCCTCAATGTGCTGAACAGTTTGTGTTCTTGGAAGTCGTATTGCTAATTAGAATCCCGACCCAGAAGTATTAAATTAGAAATGCACAGCCAGCACACACCCCATCTTAGGCGTGCTTGGTAAGATGAAATAGATCCCCATCCCTTAAGATATGGCTCACCTTGTTATCACCTCCTTTGAGGAAAACATTCGAATAACTATTCAGGAGCAACCCTGATACAAAGAAGCCCATCTCTGCCTACTTTGGTATTGAGTAGTAGCGTGCCGAGTCGGAGAGGTTGGATACAACAAAGTGTTTTTTCCCCAGAACATTGTAAGCTTTGAACCGTTGGCTATTGTTGTAATTTTCTCAAACTTACTAAAAGATTCCTGCAAAAGTCATTCTTGCGGAACAGGATTCCGATCTAAGATACTCGTTAGTGGGTGAATTCTCGGCAAAAAACTCTTTTTTTGAAAGAAGTTTATGTCTGGATGTTTGGTTTCTGAAGTTTTTGAAAGTTGCAAAGCCTTCCCAACCTGCAAGGTTTGTAAACTTCTCAAATATTTAAGAGTTAAATTTAAGTGTCGTCCGCACTTTGGGGCAGATTTATGAGCCCCTTGCCCCTCATTTACGCCGCCGTTGCGTCACTTTTGTGACGCAGCGGCGGCGCAAATCCTGCGCCATGCTGTGGGGTATTTACAAAGTGACGCATCTGGCAGATACGTCACATTGTAAAGCCCTGTGCCACATGTAGGCGTTCTGGAGCAGGGGGGGGGGGGCGTTCCGGCGCAGGAACGCCTCCTAAAAGTGGCTGAGTGAAATCTACAAGATTTCACTCAGTCACTTTTAAGGCCATGCTGCGTCAAAACCCTGCGCCTGCTTGAAGCAGGCGTAAGGATTGACGCAGCATGTAAGGGATAGGGCACCCCCGAGCCTTGCTGGAGCTGCGTCGCGCTTGCGACGCAACTCCAGCAATGCGCCGCCTTTCCGACAGGAGATGCGTCACGCATCTGCCCATCCGAGTGCCACGGTGCACCGCATTGTAAATGCGGCGCATCAATGGTGGCGCACAGGTGGGCAGATGCGTCGCAACTCTTCTGGCGCATCTCTGCTGATTAGCAGAGATGCGCCAGACGTCATAAATCTGCCCCATAGAACTGAGTCAAAGTGTGCGCGTAAAAAAAAAATCTTCATTTTAAATAAGTCGCCATGGTCTCACATCTCAGATTTTAATGTTGATGTCCACACACATTGTGTTCAGTCTATATCTAACCCGTAGTAAATAAAATAAAAAAGCTGATTTACTAGCAAAGCCTGTCCTCACGTTAGCCATGGACGATAAATGTGAATGGTTCGTTTGTATTTGTATTTCATTGTATCAGTTCTTTTGCACATGTGCCATGGAGCTAGCAATGCGAAAACAATTACATAGTTGTTTATTGGAGATTTCTGTATTGATCTAATGATATCCACTTAAATTATCTAAGGACACAGTACGGACAAATCTAACAACACAATATTCGTATGTAGCTTTCGTTTATTTTCAAGTCTGGCCCAGAGACAGTTTAGCTGTCTCACTAGGCTCATGATTTCACACAAAAATCATAATAACATATATCGACATATGCATAAGGAGAGGTGCTTACAGTCAGCCTTCTTCATCGACTGGTCTGTTCAAATGTCATTCAAATTTGATTTTCATCGGCCACAGCATATAATATGGGGCAATGGGTCAATCCACGTGATCAATTGGCCGTATTGGGCTGAGGGATGGTATTTTACCAGGTGACGTTGGCACAGCCGCCAGAAAGGTAGTGCACTTCAGCTCCAGGGCTGGTGTGCCAGGCTTGCAAGTAACTCCTTCACTTTTATATTTGCCAAGTTTGTTTGCATATTACTTATATTTGGAAAAAATGCACACTTGCCAAGGCCATTTTGCCCATGCATGTTGTTGAATAGTTGAATTTGTATATGGTTATATATGTATAACAAACTACTTCGGGCAACAAAGGAAATTACTTTAACACTTAATTAAATAAGAACATTTGAGCAAAATAATCATACAATGGTGAAAATCGTGCCTTGATATTACAATAAATGCAGACTTAATCCATTAGAAGACATTGATACGGGTGTATATGTAAAATAATTTCATTAGCAAAAGATATGATGAGTTCAATACTTTAAAAATAGTGAGGAGCTCAGTTGTAGCAATTACCACATATATGTCCAATCACTATAATAATTTTTTAGTGTCCACTGCTAGGATGCACAAATGTGCCAATCCAATCTTGTTTTTTATGATGCCCATATCAATACTTCTTTATTGCACTTGCATTTTTTTAATGATTATGTATCTAACAATGTATGGAGCACGAAGGGGAGATTGAGTCGAAGTTTCGGTCTCTAAGGTTACTTAGTAAAAGTGAGCTTCCTCAGGAGTACATGCTTTCAAGCAAAATGGCTAACCCCAATTTCATCACAGTGTTTTTTAGGCAAGAGCCAGAGAGGCATGCCTCAACTGTAAACACATTTACTTATTTGGCAAGTTCTTTTTTTTACCATTTTCTATGCTTTATTCAGTCCTTCTTTATGATTTCTCTGTCTCCTAGACCTCCCCCAGACTTACACTGTTTGCTCTCATCCATCATGGATCTGTTTGACCTGCAGTGCGCTTCCTAGCAAGCTATCTATGTTGTTGTCATTTGTATATACTCTTTGGCTAACATAAACGTAGCTCTGTACCTTGGGCACCATTGTATTACTCACCACTGGATTTACTCACTATTTATTTACATGTATGTTTACACCCATAAATACACAAGTTTGACACTTTCCAGTATGAATTCATGGATGATATGTATGTTGTGTCAAATATCTTTGTTACTCCATACCTTAGTAATGCCCAGGGCAGCAACATTTTGGCTGTAGGACGTGGTCCCATTTCCTGTGCCCCAAAGGCCAGCGAGGACACATCCAATTCCCTCCATTCCTATCCCTCGGTTTAAAGCATGGGTCGGCGGGGGAGGCGCTCCTGAGAGTCTGGCACAAGCATAGTAATCACCAATGGACTCTACTGTTGATGCCAGGACTCCTGAAATCATGCCAAGAACAGACGACAAACTCACAGTAGGAACACCCCATTGTCCTGTTTAAACAGAAACACAAAAACAGAACACTAATCAATGCAATGCAACATAAAGCATTAATTATTTTTTAATAAAATACTGTAAAAATGCTGTTTAACCATAAAGTCGCATTGATTTCCCCAATACTTTCCTGTTTACCTACTGCTACTACATTTTAAGTATATTTTGTCTACGCTGCATAAATAAGTCCTATGTACTGACTCTACAGCATACAGTGTGTATGATGTGTGTCCATAGCTTACATCTTATAATTATATTTGTTAAGCCTTAACATTTGTCACCCACTAATGGGCAATATTCAGCACTATTCCATGTATGTCACAAGTGTCCAATGTTGGTACCAGGGAGCAGGATCTATACCAGTCAGTCAGTCAGAATAACTTTATTTCGCCAACACAATGAAGGCATGAAAAGTATACTACAAATAAACATTCCACAACATTACAGTAAAGTTAAAACACAATGTATTATACAAATGTACCACATTAAAATGTATACACACATAATTATTAACACAATTCAATAAAGTAATTCCTCTTTAAAAAATAAGATTATCAGATTGAACAGATTAAAAAGAAAGATGCCAAAGATAAACAGGTAAGAGGGTCAGACAGTAACTGCAGATAGTAAAGGGCCACACAATACTGTTTGAAATTCATTTTATGCATGAGGGGGATAATAAGCCTTTTCCATTCATCACAATGAAATTTACAGAAAGTGCATATCATTCTGTATAGATCGCTCACCCCAGGTACAAAACGGGAGATCAGAGGCAACATAAATATTACGAGGAAGACCTAACATCAGAGGGATGTAATTTAACCGTAATCCAACCAGGATATACCTGTGTTGTAGATTAGTGACGAACGATAGATATGTTGAATTTATATCCATTTCCTTTATGGTGGGGGCTGCCAGGTAGCTTTAACTGCCGTCAGCTTAGTATTTAGAGCCACCCTTCTTGTCTGCAAATTAGATAGCAAATGAACTTTCAAGTCATTCTTAGAAACAGACCAGCAAGTTGTAGGGTCTACAAGGAGATGATGTAACCCAGCTGTTTTCAGAGTAGATTCAACATATCATAGCCAGCTGATATTAGCCACCCCATCTAATTTCAAAGCATCCTTTACAATATCTTTGTCAATGAAAGAGTCTCCTTTCGCCATATTGAGTGCCACATTAAAAAACAAGAGATTTTATCAGTAATATAAGGGACTCTCAATTCCATATGGCAGTTAAAATTGGAGCATGACTTTGGCAGTGATATTAACTTTAAAAAAACGTTATCTTCAATAGATTGCAGTTTCGCGCAATCTCTGGTTCCCCATACAGCCCTCCATAAGTGGCAGCAGATACCGTCTTAGCTTCGTGCACTGTTTTTATTATATCAACAGGTTTTAAACTAGTTTTTTTTTATAAATAGTAAAAAAGGCCCAAAATATTATTTTCCATCTGCATCCCCCTATTTACAATCATGTTTTGCCAGTTAATTTGACGGTCAAATATAATCCCTAAATAGTTAAAAGAATCAACAACTCCCAGTTTTCCCCCTTCAGTGTTAATTTAGGGCTGTTTCCGCTGTTTTGGGCCGGCCACTAGGATAAAGGACTTCGCATAGTTAACTTTCATATCCACATTGCTCATAAATTGCGTACATTCCAACACTAAGCAACGCAGCACATTGCTGGTGCAGGCTAAAACTACTGCGTCATCTGCATATAATAGTATTGGTACTTGTAATGAGTCAATATAAGGGACACCTGGAGTAGATCCCAGCAAGGCAGATTCAACATCATTGGTATAGAGTGCAAATAGGAAGGGGACAAGAACACACCCCTGCCACATACCTCTAGCAATTTTGAAATACCTCGTACACTCACCTCCCTTTCCATAGCGAACACAGGCTGAGGCACCTGAGTACAAGTCGCAAGTAATATTAATAATATTTAAGTAAATCCCCGTTGCCTCCATGAACTGCCACAGCCTAGGCTGTGCCACACAGTCAAAGGCTGCGGACAGATCCATGAAGGCAAGATAGAGATGGCCCTTTTAAGCTTCCGTATATTTTGCTGTGATTAGACTCAAGTTCAGGTACTGATCCACAGTGCCTTTACCTTTTCTAAAGCCAAACTGACATGGGGTTATAATGTTCTTTTCTAGGGCCCATTCCTCCAATCTATTTAAGAGCAGCCGACCCATTAGTTTTGCGGTAGAATCTATCAAAGAAATAGGTGTACAGTTTTTCGGAATTGACCTATCCCCTTTTTGTAGAGCGAAACAATTACAGTTGTCTTCCACGACGGAGGGGCACCTATTTGGGCAATTTTATGAAAAACATTTGTTAAAAGCAAAGCTCAAAGATCTTGGTTTTCCAAAAACGAATCGATAGGGACTTTATCCGGTCCCGGTGCCTTTGCATGTTTACACTGGTTTGTTTCTTCATGTGTAAAACTAGCAGCGTCCCCTGCCCTTGCTAAAATTAGGGGAGTAAACTGAGCAGTTACAGTCTCAACAGCTCCAAAAAGGCTTTCAAAGTGGGTCACCCATTCCTCCTGTTCAACATGTGTGTCATGGACTGCTCTTCTCTTAAAAAAGGTGCATTAATCAAAGGCCAAAATGCCTGTGAACTTTCTAATAAAGCAGCATTTAGCAAATTTTCTCACCACTCTTCTTTTAGGGCTTTCACCCTATTTGTCCTTGCTTTTTTATAAGCTTGACGCAAAGACTTAACCTAAGGTGGGTTTGAGGTTTGGACTTCAAGGCTATATGAAGATTTTGTAATGTTGTATCACATTCCTCATCAAACCAACTACATTTTTTACAATGCCCATTACGTATAACACAGGTTAAATTGTTTTTAGCATCAGATAAAATCAGTTGAAAGGCTGAGACCGTGCTGTCGTGGGAGACGGAGTCTAGGCAAAGCATTATCTCCCCAAATCGTTTGTAGACTAGATTGGCCAAGAACCTCCTAGTATCCACTCTTTCCCACTTCAGAACAATGCCATTCTCTCTTGCATTACAGGGTTTACAGGAAACTTAAAAGCACCTTCATTTTTCTTTACAGAGGTAATAAGAAAAGTTATTGCAGCATGATCACTAAAAGGATAAAAATCAATCTCAAAGTGAGAGAAAAGCCCTCTTATTGAATCAGAGACCGAAACATAATCAAAGGTAGAGGAAATGAGACGATTTAAAAAAGTAAATCCTAACTGACCAGTTAAAATTTCTGAAACATTTAAAAATACAAGATTGTTTATAGTTAATAGTCTGTTTAAGGCATTACCATACTCGGTATGACCAAAGTGAGGGACACTCTCCCCATCCTCATCCTGCAGTCCACATTCTGGTATAGTAATCTTGTCACAAGGGTGAGCGTTAAAATTCCCGAGCCAAATTATATTGCAGGGTTTAGTGCACTTGTCTTGCAAGTTATTAATATCTCTTTCTAAAGGAGCCAACACCGCTGCTTGATTGCTTCCAAAATTATTATAAAAATTAATAAGGAGCCAGCATTAATCCACACAGTACTCTATTAAAATAATATGATAATAATGAGATGTATTTAAAAATGACTTCACTTTAAGAGGAAACACATTAGAGAGTAGAGTCAGTACACCACCCTTAGTCCGACCAGCAGGTGAGGGTATGGCAGAAGTTTGAAAAGAACGATACCCATTCAGATGTATTGATTCAATTTCCCAAGTCTCTTGGAAGCACACTATATCTTTGGGTGTCAACAGAGACACCCACTCTGTATTAGACCTTTTTTGATTGCAGCCAACAATATTCCAAGACATAGCCGGTATAGACCCTAAGAAATTCTCTTGATGTATCGGTTTCTGAGGCATGTTCAGACTGTCTAACTGCATACCTATTGGCGCTTGAGGAATTACAGAAGGAGCAGTAAGCAGAGGAGACCCTTTTTGTAACTCTATAACACCATCCCAGTTGGCTAATGTAATCTGGTCATCCAGTCAGTCACAGGTAGACAGCCCTTCTAATGCAGCAAACCTATTCCTAAGAGGAAAACGTGAAACTAAGGGAGGAAGAGGTTGATTGAATGGTTGACGAGAGGGCTTCCAAGTAGTATGTTTTCTAGTAATAGGAAGCTAGGGAGCAAAAAAAGGTTCATTAAAGAAACCCAGAAGAAAGGCAAAAATTTCGAAGTGGAATGATGGTATACTTGGTAACCCGAATAATAGTTCACCCACTATATGATGATTATCAAAATTCAATATAATGCAGTCACCTTTAATAGTCTTAGGAGCTGTTCCTACCCAAGTAACCCTTCTAGCTATAATAATATTTTTATGCGCATTAACATTTTCTCCTAAGCAATTAGATAGCCAATGCTGAGATTTGTGTATTAGCTGCTCCGTAGTTTCTATCGAATTTGATTTCAATTCAGGGACATTATCTAAAACTATAACATACAGGTAAGCTGCTGGCGGGAGATCTAACCTTCCTTTAGGTTTTCCAGTCTCTGCTAGATACTGAGGTGCTCCCCTTCCCAAGCAAGACGCTTGGGCTCTATCCTCCAAGAGGGGAGAGAGAATAGAAGGACTAACATAAGGGTGGGTACCCATGGTCTCATTAGATATTTGTGGTTCACCACGTGACCTAGTACAGTCAATATTCTCATTATTACATTGTGCCTGAGTCTGAATGGAACCCGGCAAATCAATAGACAGCCCTGTTGTTTGTTGAAGATTATGACTTTGCAGGCTATCAGTAGCCACATCGGGCACCGTATGGGGCACCCTACCCGGTTGAGGATTAGACCTCGCTTTGTCTGTTAACACAGTAGTATTAGGGGGGCCTGGTTAGAAAGATAAGAAGCCTCTAAAGAAGATAACTTTTCCTCTATTTGGGTTAATTTATACAATATAGGAATTAAAAGTACAGTCACCATAGTCACTATTCTTTTCAATAAATCAGAGCTATAAACATGGTCTTCCCCAAATGGGGTTGATTAGTGATTTAATTTTGCCTAGTAGCTCTTCGGTGAAGAGAAGGTCCTAAATCCAATTAATCGTTCCCAGTGGGTTTCTCTATGCAAGCCCTTTTCAATGTTTTTTGTTTTAAAAGGCCGCCTCCGTTTCTTTTCCTAGACTTTGCGTCTGAGTAGTTATTCTCCACTTGGACAGACGTTAATCGCTCCTGAGTTGCATTACAACGTTCAGATACAGTATCAGTTGATGAAGATAAATTCGCCGTTGGAGCTATAGCGGAGCTGGATTCGCCTATTAATTGGCCAGAATTCAATTGATCAGTGGCTAAGGCTCCTCCACCTAAATAAGAGCGTTTATGCAAAATTAGTGAGTCCAGGGACAGCCTTCTCTAAGTTAATTCAATTTCATGAGCAAGGACGAATTCAGTCCTCGTTAAGAAGGCATCCAGGGTCCCAACAAGTCCAGGCCCTTGCTTTTTCTTTAAAACCTTCCTTTTGCTCATTTTTAATCCTCAATAGGCAGTCTCCAAAGAGTCAGTGGATTACACCTTCAATAATTAAAAGGCAAACAACAGTACCGTTTATCACCTTAGTCCCAATAGACAAATGTACGGGAGCTCAGACGCCCTAGTCACGATGGGCTCGGTAAAGCTGTACAAATGCTGCCAAAGTGACGATGTGCTCGATAAAGTGAGAGTGCTATCTGCCACACTCAACAGGTGGTCTCCCCAGCCGTTCACGTAGTTGATATACAGATAAGAGGAGGAATAGGGCCAACGGCCCTCCTACATTCCCCTTAGATGCTGAAGGATCACCAAGAGTGCACCAGCAGATGGGCAGGGTAGACACGGCGCTTCACTAGGAGTATGGGAGTGTCTCCAGTAACAGGCCAAAAGAGTAGGCCCAACCCAGCCTCTTCCAGGCTATGACGGGCTTGGATGGGCCCGCCATTGGCCCGGGCTTTGCTAGGGCGCAGCCCGGGTGCGCCTGCGTGCATCCCACGCTGCGGGAGCTTTGGCAGCAATTTAAACCCCTCCGGGTGCTGCCGATGACATTGACGGTGTACGCGCCGCATTGCAGCGTGGGGAATGCAGCCCTCTCCCCCGCAGTGGCACCCGTGGTTTCTGGCGGTGTATCTGGCTACGGCTGGCTCTCCCGAGTGCCAAAAAACAAGATAACTTGGCTCCACATTTTCTGAAAAAGTGCTAACTATTTAAATGAGTGACATAGGTAGATTTATTTTATGTGGATATCCTAAGAATCTGTCATGGATCTGGCCCATAGGGACCCACAGCAGACTATTATGCTCAAAGGTATTTTCCTCACTGTGATGAGAAATTACACATCCCATCTTGAGCAATCAACCACGCTACCTGTACCACAATCTCAAATCTCTCCTATCAAAGATCATTAAATAGTGTCCCAAGACACGTACTCTTTGCTTAGCCCCAAAGCAATTTTATAGTGCTATCTGATCGCCTGAAAGGGTTTTAATCATGTAAATGTGTTGCTGCAGTAGGAATACAATGTGATTTTAGAATGACTTAAGAATCAATGTAGTTACTCAGTAAATGGAAATAATTTTAAAATGTGTAATTGTATGCATCTAATGGTAAAAAATGGGAACTAGCAATAGAACAATAGAAATATATGTTACATTTTATATAAATACATTGAGAACTGTTTGGGTTTTTCCTATTGCCTGTTTATGAAAACCATCCAGTGATAATCAGGGAGGAAGAACCAGTTCAGTCTTAAAACTACAATGTACAAGCACCTAGTCATTCTATACGGTTTGATAGGCAAAACATGAATGGCCAGACCAAAGGATCATGCTATAGATTGTCTTTATATGAACAACTTAGCAGCAAAACTACACTAGCAATAACATCTGGAAAAGCAATAATTGAGAGAACCTGTCTGTCTTGAATGATCTCATTCGGATAAATCTTCCAATAAGGAGTCTTAGATCCTTCTCTTTCTTTGCTGCTCACTCACAGGCACTTTTTAAGATTGATTTAAAGTTACTGATTGAAAGTTACTGATAATTTATTTAGGCCTGCATAAAAAAGGGTTTGAGTAATGTGGGCTGTTTTCACTTCGTAGAATACTATGTTTTTCTTTTGCTTTGAATTTAGCTGTGTTTTCCCTTTGCCAAAACCTGGTCCTCTCAGGAAGAACATGCAAGTGTTGTATGAATATTTTAAAGATGGGTTTTGATATTTGTGTGTTCCCCCTCTTCAAAAACATGCCAGAATAATTAATGTTAGCAACACTGGGTAGGCAGAAGAGTACTCTCAGGCATTACTTTTACCAACCTCTCGCTAAGTGATGACAGCACTAAAAGGAAATGGGAATGGGTCCAGGCCAGGACCAGAAATTAGTTCATTGATAACACAAGAACGTTTGTTCTAATTTCCAGATTCATTGGCCCCAGGGAGCAAGTAGCACCTTTCAGACTGTGCTCTTCTCTGAGAATATGTCATACACTGATAGATTTGCCACAGTGCTATCCGTGGTAAACCTTTGAAAACAACCATGAGGGGCAAATATCTGGATGCAACTTTCCCTTTTGCAGATGTGGTGTAATGATAACACTAATGCTATTGTTGCTAGTTTTATTCTGTGGACTAGATACATAGATGACGTGTTTCTTCTATGGAAAGGTTCTGAATGTGATGTCAAAATCTGTATTAAAAAACTGAATATTAATAAAATTAATCTTCATTTTACCAGCACCATGAGCCACATTAAGATTGGTTTCTTGGACACTAGCATCTTTGTAGAGACAAATTATCTAGTAGTTTCTTTAGGAAGCCTACTGCTGGCAATACTCTAATGCATGCCAACAGTATCCAACCTCAGCATTTGATTCATAGTATCCCCTATGAGGAACTTTTGAAGACTAGCGGAAACTGCAGTACAGAAGAGGGTTATCTTCAGGAGAAAACGTTAATGATACAGAGGTTCAAGGAACGTGATTACTCTAAAGCTACATTTAATACTGCTGTGCAACAAGTTATCATGATAAAAAGGGAGGATCTTTTATCTACTATGAAGTCTCAAAAATGCAAAATAGATAGAGAAAAAGTGCAGGTCAGCGTTATTACTACTTATAGCATCAAATCTGGTGAAGTCACATAAATCAAGTGCCAACTCTAGGCGTTTCTACAGACTGATAATGTTCTCCACAGTATCATCACAGACCGTCCGGGAGCAACGTTTAGGAGAAGTAATTAGACAAACTAAGCCTCAATCTGATTATAAGTGGTGTATTTTCTTGCAATCAGGCCCCTCTTGGCTTCATTACTTGTAAGAAACGTAAAGCATGCAAAATGAGTGCTAATGTATTTGAATTTACTTTCCCATCCAACGCCAACAGAAGGATAAATACAATTATTACATGTAACTCTAATTTTATGATCTATGTATTACAGTGTTCTTGCAAAAAGAGTTATGCCAGTAGCACAATACATCCATTAAAAAAAAAATGAGTATTAGAACTTCTGGGAGCCATTAAGAATATAGGTCCACGGGGGCGTGGCTTGGACGCCGAACAAGATGGCCGCCTGAGACCGGAGCTCTCCTGCGCCGCTGCGGACTCTTCATCTCTTCGCCGCTATCTGCGACCGTTTCGGCTGATTCCTTGCGGCTCCTTTAAGCGGATGACTTCGCGCTGAAGATGTGACCGCCAGACTTCGTTTCTCAGTAGTTTTTGGCCCGTTCTTGCCTCTCGATTTAAGTCCCTCAGCGCGGCCGCCATTTTGAAATATGCGCGATGTGTGCGCGACGCTGAGGTGACTGCAGACATGCTCTCCTTGTTCTTCCTCCAGACACTGGACTTTATTATTAGCAACTAAGGACCTCTCCTTTGTGTTTTGTGCCCTGCCATTGCACTATGCCTGCAAGTTATTCCTCATGTCGATGCTGCTTCCTGAGAGACCCCTGCGTTCATGTTCCCCTCGCAGGCTGTTACGTATGCTGTGCTCTTTTTTGATGATTTACTTCAGACTCAAGGCGTAAAACTCACTGCATCCCCATTACGTCTACGGGCTGGATTTTTGTTGCAATTCTTTCACCAAGTCTCAGCGCATATGGCATTCGCGCCCACTGGTGATCTCCCTGTTACTACTGGAAGCAATCTTTAACTCCTGTTTGCAACACCTCTGAGTCTGGGGATTCTTCATGGTTTTTGTTGTTGCCCCTTATTGCTCCTGTTGACCGCTGTGTTTTCCGACCAAGTATATTGACATTCTTTGCTTTTTGAGTACAAGACGTTGCGTTGGATTGCTTCTTTTTCATCCTGTCACTGGCACGTTCAAGCTTATATGGGCAAGCTACGCAACCCAAAGTTTGTCTTTGTGCCCTCGAAGACCCCACCTTCCTCCGCCTCTTCTTCAACGGCAGGTCACTCTTCTCATCCTTCTCCCACAGATCAAATGGCGACGGCATCCTCCATCCGTTCTTCTCCATCACAGCCTACCTCCAACAAGTCTTCTCCTTCTGCTTCTTTACCTAAGCGCTTGAAGCAAGACTCTTCTCCTCCTCCACCTGAGTCTTCTCCATCCCCTATATCTATGGAGCTGATACTAGAGGAGATTCGCGCTTTGCGTCCGTTTGTGGAGGAGACCAATACCAAGATGCAGCTTTTTGAGGCTAAGTGGTCAACTATGGAAGTTTGTGTTTCTTCCGTGGAGCAGCAGGTTACAGAGATTCAGTCAAATTCTCAGCGCATCTCCTCTCTGGAAAAATCTCTTCTCGCCCTCCAACAGCACACTGAGGATTTGGAAAACAGGAATAGGAGGAACAACCTACGCGTTTATGGCCTGCCGGAGTCCTTGGAAGGAGATGATCCTGTCACGTTCTTCTCCTCTTTTCTTCTGAAACTTCTGGACCTTCCTGCTACTACCTCTCTAAGTATCCAAAGAGCTCATAGACTTGGCCCTCGCTCCTCCTCCTCAACCAAACCGCGAGGGGTCATCATCCTCTTCCTCAAGTTTACTGATCTTCTTCTGGTCCTCTCTACTGCTCGAGCAAAGCGCCAAGTGTCCTGGATGGGTCAGAGAGTTTTTCTCTCTCAAGATGTCTCTAATAACACTACTGCCAGAAGAAAGGAATTCTTGTCTCTTCGAGCTCCTCTGCGCTCTATTGGAGCTAGATATGGTCTCTTTCACCCCTGTACCTTCAAAGTAACTCACCAAAACAATACTTGGACCTTCCAAGATCCAGCTGAACTCAAGAATTTTATTCACATTCAGACCAATGCTGGCATGGACACATCCAATCCTGCTACTGGTTGATTATTTTTTTATTTTATTTTTTTGTCTCTCTCCTTGCAGGTTTTGCTGATATATTTTTATCTTGGTTTGCTTTTTCTCCTTTCGATGTGATTCTATAGTGGTTGTTGGTTTGGGTTCTCTGTTTTTCATATAACATCTGCTTTTGTGTTGTTTTCCTTGACATGATTTTTGTATAACGTGTCTCTTTTTCCCTCCCTTAGATTGCTCGATCCGCTCTTTTGTGTTCCTCTTCATCTCATACGATTCGTCTTTCTCATCTCCCGTCCTGGTGCGGTGTGTTGTTCTCCGGCTTAGGAGGCCGTTCTTGTCGAATCCTCCCATACCCCATCGTCATCTTGTCATCTCCCTTTTCCCCTCAGGTATGTTTTCCTCAGTCATCCGTTTTGGATATGTACTGTCTCTTCTTGTACTTCTTTTTTCTTCCCTTTTCCCCTCTTTCCTTCTTCTTTACTTTTCTCTTACTGTATCTCTTGAATTTCTTTTGTCTTGCTCTTTTCTTTCATTCATTTGTTGTTGTCCTTTATGGCGTTCTTGTTTCTATGCCTTTTCTGTGTTCCTTGCATATTTTATTGTTTTTAATTCAAAGTTATTTCATGGAATGTGAAAGGTTTCGTTAACCCTATTAAACGACAGAGAGTGCTTTCCCATCTAGCCTCTTATACTCCTGATTTAGTTCTTTTACTGGAAACTCATCTTTCTGAGGCGGAGTCTCTTAAGTTGAAGAGAGTCTGGGTGGGAACGGTCTTATTCTCTCCTACATCTAATAAAAAGAATGGTGTGGCCATTTTGTGTCACAAGAAACTCAAGTGTAAAGTTCTTTCTCAAGAGAATGATGCTGATGATGGTTGGGTCTTAGTTAAGCTGTTAATCAATTCTGTATCCTTGACTGTTTTTAATGTTTATGGTCCTACTCATCCCGATTGTAATTTTTGGCCTCTAATTTTTCAAAGTTTTCAATACAGTGATTCCATGTTCATTTTGGGGGGGGGATTGTAATCAAATTGTTGACCCGTTTCTTGATCGCAAATCCTCTGCCCGCTTTACCCCTCACAAATCACATACGCAATTTCTTGACACTATTTCTAAATCACACCTTCTTGACTCATGGAGGCTGTCCCATCCTGACACTCTAGACTATTCCTTTTTTCACCTCCTCATGCCTCTTTCTCTCGGATTGACTACATCTTCCTTTCTCAGTCTCTTTCTCAAAATCTTCTGTCCTCGTCTATAGAGCCGATAGTTATCTCAGACCATGCTTCCATTGTCACAGTTCTTGATCTTCTCCCTCCTCATCCCAAATCTTCTCGTTGGCGTTTCAATAATTCTCTTCTTCTGGATCCTCTCTTTTCCTCTTCTTTTCTTTCTTTTGCCACAGAATTCTTTTTATTCAATTCTGATCCCTCTTTAGCTCCTCATGTTATCTGGGACTCTTTTAAGGCTACCGCTCGCGGTTTTGTGATTGATTTTGTCTCAAAGAAAAATAAATGTTACCTTAAGAAACAGAAAGACCTGCTAGCTCGTATTAAATCCCTGGAGCATAAATTCTACACTTCCTCTACTAAAACTATTTTACCAGACCTTATACGCGCCAAACTCGATTTTAACAAAACCACTACTGACAATGCTTCTTCAATTTTACTGTGGAGCAGTGCGCGCTACTACGGAGGTCGCAACAAATCAGGTAAACTTTTGGCCAATTACCTTAAGTCTCGTAAGGAGCGTAATTCTATTGATTCGATTTATTCCACCGATAATCTTCTCTTGCATAAGGAGCAGGATATTCTCGCCCAATTTCAATGTTTCAACCAATCTCTTTATACTCCTCAGTCGCCTCCCTCTGCTTCTCCTATTCAATCCTACTTAGATAATATTCCTGCCCCCTCCACTTCTCATCTTAACTTCCCTGGTCTTGAACTTGATCTCTCTATTACTGAACTGGATAGCGCCCTAAAGTCTTTAACTAAAGGTAAATCTCCGGGTCCTGATGGTTTCTCTGTGGAATTTTATCTGCATTTTCAGACCTTCTACTTCCTAAACTTCTCTCACTTTTCCAGTCCTTTTTTACCTCTGGCACAGCTGCTGGTACTTTTCACGAGGCTACGATTTGCCTTATACCTAAGGAGGGTCGCGGCCCCCAATTCTGTAAAAACTACCGACCAATATCCCTAGTTAATGTAGACTACAAATTATTTGCTAAACTTCTTGCCTTACGCTTGGATCCTCTTCTCCCGCATCTCATTGGCAAGGAGCAGTGTGGTTTTGTAAAGGGCAGGCTTACCTCGGATAATTCCCGCCTTTTCCTCAACGTCCTAAATAAAGTACCTTCTCTCAACATTTCTTTAGCCGCCATCTCGGTTGATGCTGAGAAAGCTTTTGATAGAGTGGATTGGTCCTTCCTGTTTGCCTCCTTGCGCTGGCACGGTTTTGGCCCTAATTTTATCTCTCTTGTTTCTTTACTTTATTCTGCCCCTAAGGCGTCTGTTTTAGTCAATGGTCATCTATCCCCTTATTTTCCCCTACAGCGCGGTGTCCGTCAAGGTTGCCCTTTGTCCCCTCTACTTTTTGTTCTGGCCTTCGAACCATTTCTTACGTCTATTAGAAATAACATATCTATTTCTGGCTTCCCTTATGACAAGACTCATTTGAAACTCTCTGCGTATGCAGATGACATTCTTTTGTTTATTTCTGACCCTGACCAATCCATTCCGGCCTTACTGCTTGAGTTTAACTCCTTTTCCCAAGTTTCTGGATACAAGATCAACTCTGATAAAACTGAGATCCTCCCTCTTACCAAATTTTGTCTCCCTCATCAGTTCTCGACCACTGGCTTCGCATGGAATTCCTCTAAAATTAAGTATCTTGGAATATGGTTCTCTAACTCCATCTCTTCATCTATTCAGTTGAACATGTCTGCTGTATTATCCCGTATTGATAAATTGTTCTCTTCCTGGAATCCTCTCTTTCTTTCATGGTGGGTCGGCTGGATTCGATCAAAATGATGATATCTCCCATTCTTATATACATCTTTTCCACGCTCCCCATACATATCCCTGATATCTACTTCAAACGCATCGACTCCTGTCTCTCTAAGTTTCTATGGAATCATAAAAAATCGAGAGTTGCTCTAGTTGCTCTTCGTAAACCGAAATCTAATGGCGGAGTCAATTTTCCGGACTTCCGTCTCTATCATAAATCTTTTTCTCTCCGTCAGGCTTCTAATTGGCTTGTTCTCTCACCCTCCCCTCTTGCTCCTCTTTGGCTTTCTATTGAACGCTCACTCCTCTCCTTACTCTTTATCTGAGATTGTACATTTCTCTGCTAAGAACTTAACCACTCCTCTACCCCTGTTCAAGCACACTTCCTCTCTTTTATATGCTCTGGTCCGTCCTGATCCTGTTTCTCGTGAATCCATTTTGGCTTCCCCTATCTGGTACAATTCACTTATTCTCCTCAATAATCGTCCTATTTGTTGGAATGTGTGGAGATCAAAGGGTCTGATATGGGTTAACCAACGTTTTGATGGTCTTCTTCCATGTTCTTTTCCTCGATTCCGACTTTTGTTTCATTGCCCGCAATCCTTTTTCCGCAGATTCACTGTCCTCATGGCCATCATACTTGATGTTTATTATTCCCTTCCCTTGTCATCCTCTCCCGTATCTCATTCCCCACTTCTTCAGATCTTGTCTACTCTCCCTAAAGCCTCTCTTATTTATAAATTCTTCTCCTCCCCCAATCCGACCCGCCCGAAATCTAAATTGGAATGTGCTTGGGAGTTGGATCTGGGCTGTGCTTGGCCTATAGCTGTTTGGGACAAAGTTTGGTCCAGGTCCTTAAAAATTTCCCGTTCCGCTTCACTCACTCAATCTATGTTTTTTCTATATCACAGACTATATCTCTCTCCAGTTTCTATTTCTCGCTTTTCTCCTGATAAGGACTCTAACTGTTGGACCTGTGCTGCCCCTAATGCTGATCTTTTTCATCTATTCTTTCTTTGCCCTTCTGTTCTCGTGCTCTGGGATCAGGTGTGGTCTTATGTCTCTCGTCTATTTTCTATCTCTACTCCATACTCTATCCCTCTTCTTTTTTTAGGTAGTATTTCTGACACTCTAGACATTCCTTCACACTCCTCTGGTCTATTAGATCTTATGCTGGCTCTGGCTTTTCAACACATTTCTTCTAACTGGAAGGATCTTTCTAAGCTCTCTATACAATGTTGGTGGAACTCTCTCTGTCATTATCATAGGCTCGATGTGCGTTTTGCCGCTGCTTCCACCCCTACCCTTAATAGAGATTTATTCTGGTTGCCTCTCACAGCCTATCTTGACCGCATGGCTCTGAAACGTATCTCTCCTTTATCCTCTGAGAATTTTAAACCCCCATGAGTGACTCTTTCTCTGTCCTTCTTCTTCTTCTTCTTTTACCCTTCTTCTATTTTTTACATTTACATTTGTCTTTCCTGCCTTTAACTATTCCCTATCCTCGGCTTCCTTGCTTTTTCTATTCTACCTAGTCTTTGTATGATCTCACTTTCTATTCTCCCTCTAACGCCTCTTACTTACCTCTTTCTTTCTTCTTTCCCTTCCTTCCTTTCTCCTCCTTTTTTCTCTTTTTCCTCCCTTTTTTCCTGGTTGCCTTTAAAACTTTTACAAAATGCTTTTTAAGCTTCCTTTAGGTTTCTTATGTTAACACATGATGATTCACTGTTTTTTCTTTTTTTGATTCTACATGGACAATGTTCTTTGTATGATCTGTATTTCGTTGTTCTCTCTACTTTTCTTTCAATAAAGCATTTCAAACTGAAAAAAAGAATATAGGTCCACACTATGTGGTATTGAGGCATTTTGCAGAAAAGCTCAATAGTGACAGAAATCTTTTAATCTTCTCTGGGATTGACAGTATATCCCCCGATGGCAAGGGGGAATGACAGGGCACTGCTCTTCTGACGTCTTGAGTCCAGATATAATATTTTACTTGAAATCCGGGTAAATAATGAGGAAGAGCTCAAAGTGCACATAGGTACACAGTGATAATATTGATGGACATGCACACCTAATGCTCTTTGTGTAATCTGTAGAAATTTATGAAGACCTATCGAATTTGAAAAGTTGATGCTGCTTTTTTTCCCACACAAAGATTTTTTACCATAATAGGTTTTCTGTATTACATGTATCTTAACCGTTATACGCATGTATTTATTTCTTTGTAGGTCCGAGGGGCATATACTCAACCTTCGTAAACTAAGATTTTGAGATTCTTCTTCTATAATCGTTCATCACTCCCTATCTTTTTTTCTTTTATCTCTATATTGTTTCTTCTTGATTAACCATACTGATATGTCGACTGGGCATATATATGTGTTTTCGGTTGTTTGATTTATGAGATTTCCCACTTGGGATTGAGTTTTTAGTGTTTACAAGTTTTAGTAAATCTTTCTTTTTATATGCAGTTACACAACAACATTATTTTTATAATATATACAGAAGTCATATTTGGGTAATGAATTTGCCCACTTAAGCATGATGCTAATGTTTGAAAGTTTTGGAATTTTAACTCATTGAACTTTATAGTAGATGAATTCAAATTATTGAATGTCCCTCTCGCTACTTAGGCTATGAAAGTTAATAGCAGTTATATTGAAAATGTGGTCACAAAACAATTTTAAAATGTGGCGGCAGCCATTTTAGGACTCAGGCCTCAGTGCCCTCTCCTAGGCAAAAGTAAAAAAAAAATAAAGATTTCCTGACACCCCTACTCCATCAGACCTCATGGGAGTGGGATCCCTAAGGATCCAAAAATTGAATTTTTTAAATTGGTGTTGCGTATCAGTGGAGGGTCTGTGGCACTGGTAAAAAAAAGGTGGTCTCCCACTTCTTTTAAAAATAATTCCCACAGTGTGGGACACGGCCCAGGAGAGAAGTGCCTTGACATTATTTTGGAAGGGGTCTGCTGTGCCCCTCCCAGAGCCTTTGTGAGGCCCCGGGGACTCCATCCATGTCGCCCAATAATTTATGTTAAGGAGAGGGAGGCACACGGCCCCCTACCCAAGCCTTGGACAGGCCCCGGGGACCCCATCCCCTGTGGTCGATAAATTTATTTTAAGTTGAAGGGTAAGCGGGCCTCCTCATGCATCCACCTAGAGGCCCTAGGGACCCTATTCCCGGTGCAGAAAATTACAATAAGGGGAGGAGGTGGGCAGGACCCCTACCAGAGCTGCTGATTTTTCTTGGGGCACCTCAATGTTGTGGTTAGCTGCAGAGAGTGCTGCAGCCCCCCCAAACAACATTAAAAAAAGCACAACACATCTCCTGGATCATTGAATCCATGACCCCAGGAGAGGTTACCATAGTTTGTAAAGCACTCCAAGCTTCAGCTGTACACTATTCAGCTAGAGTGCAGGGACCAGTCGAGGTTGCAACTATGGCTGCTCTTTGTGGTCTGATTTTTTTTAAAAAACATTCAAAGATGTGTTCATTTTTTCTTTAAAATGTTTTATTGAAAATATTTTATCACTATTATTTAGCACTGCAATGGATGAATTTGATAAATATACAATTGATTATGGTTATTGGTGATTTTTTGACAAATTCAATAGGTCAGCTTTATATGTGCTGATGTGCTGACCCCTTGATAAAGACCATTATGCCAACTTTTTATATTTTGGTCTTCTGACCCATTCACAAAGTCGTTCTGCCTTACTTAAAATGACACCCTTTATGTTGTTGCATCACATTGTCAGCCATGCATGTCTGCAGGTGTTTAGTGCAGAGCCTAGGAGAAGGTCAGCTGGTCGCCAAACCCCATGCAAGTGTTCTGTAGGTGGTAAGGTGCCTTTGAGGGCATGGGATGCCAGCGGAGGATTGGTCACAGCGTTTGCCGCAGGCTGGGCCCTACACTCAACCCCATGACGCACACGGTCAAAGACAATGCAAGAGTTTGGGCACCCTTGGGTGGTTTCTTGCAGAGCCAGGCCTCTGTGCACAGGGGGTTGAGTGTCAACGGAGGGTTGGGTGGAGGTCTAGCCCTGCGCCCAACCCCACTCCGGACACAGTGATAGCCATCTTACTTTACAAAAAACCCCACCGGAATTCACTAAAAAGAAAACAATGGTTAAAGTGCCGGTATAGTTAGGATTCATTGATAACATCACTACAATATCTGTAATGACATAGCTGATGACAACACTGTACATGGTGGAGGCCGGACTGCAAGTTATAGTTGTGCTCTGTGAATTACCTCACATATTACATCACCCATGACGTTCTATAAAATCATTGATAACATCACTACAATATCTGAAATTACATAATTGTGACAACACTGCATAGTGGGGGCACAAGTTTGCAGTTACTTTTCTGATGCAATTTTTTAAGGAAATATTGGTTGTATTCATACTAAAATACTTAATACTCAGCAGTAATTGTTAGGAAAATTGGAAGCCAAATGAAAATGTCTCCTTCATATGCTTTCCAGAATGCTGATTTTTCATTACTATGCTGTGGTGATTTACATTTCATCTGGATAGAACCAGAGACTTGTTTCTTGTGAAATGTTACTTGTGAATTCTTTAAACCTTTACTTTTGAAAATCATCAATAATATATTCAGGCATTTACTGTGAGAAGTTAGTAGAGTATTATATCAGTTCTAATACTATCAACTTGCTTTTATGCGCTTCTTTATGTTGTAGGTTGCTCAATTCTAAGCTCTGACAACTGCAGATTTGACTGTTGCACAGTTTAATGTTGCTCATTTTATCAACATTGAATGGATGAAAGAAGGAGGTGGCCTGATAGAATTTGATTTTCAAGTCACATCAGATGACAGCAAGGAAACTTCAACTAATTCCTCTTGTAAGTAAGTAGTGTTTCATATGTAGAGATAAGGTACAATTATGCTTTGATGAAGCATGTTGAAATTGTGCCCTGACTGGCCATAATCCTGAAACTTCCTGACAGATTCCATTATACCATCTGATAATGGTGTCTGCCTGCTGAGCATCTTTTACCATCATGTGATGAAAGAAACTAAAAACATACACCTAAAAAGTACACTCCATCACGCAGTTTGCTGCATTTAATTCTTTCTCTCCTGTATGCATTCTGTAGCGAAAGAAACCATTGTTTGCTACTGTTTCCCCAGCATTAACAAAGCCAATTGGGCAGACTTTAATGCGATAAACAGCATTTGGGACTGCAATATACTGTACTTATGAATGCCTGTGTTAAAATTTGAAAAGAAAAATTGATGGAGATAATGCAGAACAATGTCATAAATTCACCCCAGTACAGAGATCTGGGCCTAAATCGATCATTTTTTTGCTCCCCATGCCATTCCAGTTTGAACCCAGCCATTTGCAAATAAGTCTTGACCCTGCACCCAGTGGGGACAGTAGAGCTCGACATGCCAGGTCAGGTTCTCCCATGGACTGGAAACAAGCATCCTAGGACTGGTTTTGTGGTTTCACTCCTCATCAGCCAGGATAGCTTGACTCCCGTGGCACACTAAAGCCTTACCTACTGGCTTTGCAAGCGTTTGATTTTTTTCTGTTTTGCATCAACACTAAAGTCATGGAAAAGGAAATATAAAATATTTTTTTAATTTTTACCTCCTCACCACTCTTACATGTTTTTGGACCCCTTGGTTTCTTTTCATCTTGAAAGTATAATTTCAATCAAAATTGGTAGCTGTGGGAGGGATGGTTGGAAACAATCTTGGAGGCCTGATGCGGTTCTCAATTTTGGCTTATTTTATTGGGCTGTCATAAATTCGGACAAAATTGGAATGTTTGGAATCTGGTTCCCCCTTCGTTGCAATGATGGAAGCTTCTTCTCCTTTTCTTACAGGATGGTCTTGAGGAGATGGATGGTTCCCCAGGTGGCTCAAAGAAAGGAAAAAATGGTGGTAAGTATTTTAACTTTCTTACTTTATTTTGTATTGAGACCTTCACCACACCTGGTGGAAAATGTGAAAAGGAATGTATCACGAGGTTTGTGATCAATGTAAAGTTTGGGATGTAACAATGGGAACAAGGAAGGACTCAATTGCAAGGCTAGACTCCTTCAGTCCTTCTTTTCTCAGTCACCCTCGTGGGAGGAAAATGACACACAAAAAAATGAGGCCAAGGAAAACAGAATCCTTTCTGTTAGGCCCCAAAAGGATAGAACATACAGCTAACTCTCCAGAGTTGCGGCGGCAAGGAGTCATCTCCTGGAGCGTCCACCACTCTTCACTCAAGTCCTCTGGAGCATCGCCCTCGGCGTCACCATTCTCATCCTGGGACCTGGTCTCCGACTTCTCTGGTCCTTCCATTTCATTAGGCGACAGGGTTCCTCCTTGAACCTCCGTGATGGCATCTTCCGGCTTCTTTGGACATCTTCCTCGTTCCCCGCACCTCATTTGTCCTTCTCACGTGCCTCCCTTTTCTCGGACATCCGGGCATCCAATTGGCTTTGGGTGTGATGCGTGGTAAGAATGTTTTGGAACTCTATCATGTATGCTCATATAGCTTTAAGTTAATGTTTTTAAATCATGGAATTATGCATCATTGTTCAGCATTCAGTGCCTAATTATAATTATGAGTTAAAATTCCTGTCCTTTGGAAACTAGTTTGCACAGCAACCAAAATCCCGAGCCCTGCAGAGTTCCCATATAGAGAAATATCTGGGTGCAATAAACACTTCAGTCTACAACTTTATCCAAGTCAATTTTTGCAGGTCAAACCTGTCGAAATTTGTAGGAGAAAAATACCAAAAAATAATTTTGCGAGCTGAGTTGGATGCAGTAGGCGCTGTATTTCTCATGTACTGTCCAATTTCCAAGTGAAATATGAGGTATTGCCTAGCCTGATAAATACCTCACTACCAGCATTGCACTGTCCATATGGGCTGAGGGGCCACGTCCCCTATCTTTTTCCAGGCAAGAAAAGTGTCTGTCAGGCTGAAACAAGCTCAGGACTGCACCACTTTGGAGGTGAGGAGGGTTGCTGCAACTGTCCCTGGTGGACAGAACCCATGATCAAGAGTACAATGAGTCCAAGATCGTCCAAATTTGCCTAACGGAGTTATGGCATTTTAAAGATTGGTGACCCTTGACTTTTCCTTGCATGGAGCACTTGACGCAATGCTGTCTCCTGTAAGTTCCCCTTGGGTGGACCAGAGCCCGGGGGTGGGCGCAAGGTTATTTCTCTGTTTGCCCCTGGGTGGTGGCATTTGTGGGCCCCACTCACTGTGCTTTCTTAAATGCCCAAGCACCCCCTCTCCCAGTTGTGCTCTATTCTATGGGGACTGGTCCTCATCCCCGACCCCTGCCAGCCAGAAATAATCGGGCAAACACTGTGACAAGCACGGTGACACTTCCCAAAGCGAGGTCAGCCTCTGCGCTTCCCATGCTGTGTCCAGGGGGAGCAGGAGTCTGCCACAGATCACCATGCCTACCGCAAGGAGCGGGCAGGTTGAGAGACCTTGCCTGCTCCCTTGCCCAGGTGAGGAGCCGGTGGGGAAGTCCGGGTGGGCTCCCAGGGCCACTCCCCAAAATGGACCAAGTGCGGGGTGCCCGGATGGGACCAGACACCCCTTAAAAAAGAGAATGCAGAATAAACCACAAATGCAGCTCTCCTGGAACACCAGGAGAGCCACCAATAAAATATGCACTGCTCCCAAAGGAGTATCCCACAATGCCCTGGGGGGGTGGATCATTGTTTACTGTTTTGGTCCCAATTGTAGATGTTTCTCCCTTTGTGGTGGCCCGAGGATGGCGGGGTCACCATCAACAACATTATGAAGTACGCAGCCTTCCCCCAAAAAGAACTTGAGGAGTGCCCACCCTAAGTTGGGTGGGACTCAAAAACAATAACTTTCCCCGGATGTTTCTACTCATTTCAAGCACTCCCAAAGCTGGAGCTTTTGCTCTACAGGTGAGAGTGATGTGATCTCTAGGTGTTATGTGTATGGTTCCAGTTGTAAAGGCCTGAACATTGTTAAAGAAGTAACACACTTTGAAGCACCCTCTAGGAGCCAGGTTTATGGTTGCAATGCAACATCATTACATTGTGATGTTCTCTATGGACTGCTTTTATAATTGCAGTTTAATGGTGGAAAATTATATAAAATATACACAAACACATATTTTGCTCATGTTAAATGCTTTAATAATTTAATAATGTCAATGATTAGGATCAAAGTGAAAACACTTTATTAACATTAATAATTGCATTTACACAAGATTATTATTTTTCATGATTGCATTTAAGTACATAATGATGATTTTAACATGTGGGTAGTAACTCTTGAACCTTGACAAAACCAATAGACTCACCGTTTAGGGGCTCAATGGGATTGTGCAATCTCATATATGGTATTTTCCATCTGCCAATGTACATATTTGTAAATTATTGTGTAGTATTTAGTAGTGTTTGTGTAATAAATGTACTTCTCCATTTTGGAAAATCAAACGGACTGTCTAGATAATTATTTTTTGAGTGTTATTACCGTGTGCCAGTGTACGGTGAGTACTAGTCCACACCACCTCCCCTGAGTAGGCCGTGCAGTTCTCTGCCTCACTACCATGAGAGGGTCAAGCACTAAAAAGGGGTGCTCGGTTCCCAGTAAGCGGATTGCAGACATGTTACTTATGCAGGCCAAAAAACATATAACCCAATTTCCTACATTCAAATGCAATGATGAATGTTAGCTTTGCACATATCTTATTTTATCACTACACAGAATTCTCAAATATTAGAGTAATCAGTTAGAAGTGCACCTACAAAAATAGTTTGATGGAAAAGCCCCTTGACATCATTAAATGTTCTCTGTTCTGGATTACGCTTCATAACACACAGCAGTTTGCTAGTAAAACTTAAGAGCTCCATCCATCGCGTTTACTAGGAGGTCGAGTCCGCCCTGGTGGTATTGTCCTACCACGGTTGGGAGATGTTGCCTATGATGAACCATGTAACATTATGTGAGTGAGGCTTTCTCTTCCAACAAGACTGTTTTTCTTCTCCACTTGGGCTTACCCCTATCTACGCCAGAAGCCTGGTAATGTAGGCATCAGTGATTTGGACAATAACACTGATTAAAATAACGCTGAAGAAGCACCATAGTTTTATGTGTTCTGGGTCTCCACTTTGGGAGGACGTGTGGTAATGTACAATCCCTCCTCCTTTTGTATTTTGGAACGATATATTAAAACTCCTGCAAAGGACAGACTGGTGGATGGAGATATACAATATGGACATGGTTTCAGAATTGTTACTGACAGGAGCACAAATCAGAAATACCCTGACTGTATAATTTCAAGCAAGCCATTACAGCAGAAACTAATACTCAAAATTTGGAAACTTCAGTGGAACCAGTTATTCCACCAAAGTAAAAGAAACATGGATTGATGAAGTGAATGGATCTGAGATTTTCAGAGTGCATGCACACTTAAGTGGCAGGATAGATGAATGAGGGTGTTGGCAAGTGGATCATTGGACTCATGAATGAGGTTAAGTACAGAGTCGTATGACTGGATTCGTGGTGGCTAATACCTACATCAGTGGTGTAAGAAATTAGGTTATTAGCTTAGAGGGGTGGAAGTCCCACTCAAATAATAAACACGATCACTGTCAGGGTAAACCACAAAAGTCTGAAATTATCCTGTTCTTGACCATCTCATAGCTTGGCACAAAACACAGGGTGAACCACAAAAGTCACTAAATTAACCTGTGCTTAACTGTTTAAGTGGCTTGACACATAGTAGTCAGGCGTAATTTATAGGCAATATGTTAAGAATTTATGGCACAAACAAACAGTAGAAAAGTAAAAACACCGCACAAAAGAAATCCCAAACCAATTTAGAACAATAAAGTAAAAGTTAATAAATATAATGACACTAAAATAGTAAAAATCCAATCAGTAGAACTGAAGATACCCATCTTTAAAGTTTCTAGTGAAAATAGCGTCAAAGCACAAAGCACCAACTATGGATATACTATCGCGTCAGAAGGGACAGTTCAGGTCTACCGCATTGGAGCACAGGCTTCACTTAGAAGTCAGGAAGGTGCATGCAAGCCCCGAGCCTACCTCTTTGAAGCTCAGTACAACTGAGTACAATCCCCCTGGAGAACCTGCTCAAGAGAGCAACGCCCCACCCCACAACCATGGCCCTTTTGTCTCCATGTCTTAAAGAAATTCACAAAAAACCACAGGAGAGCCGCTCACTGTCATGTGACACTGAACACTGGAAGAAAGGTACATTTGTTTTAGGCAGAAACATGCCACGTTGTAAAAGTTGCATTTTCAGAATAGTAACTTAAAATCCTACCTCTCTAATTTGCAATTAATTTGAGTGTAAACAGCATATCTCTGTCTGGTCGCAACCTGAAGTTATAAGTGAAATAAGGTTATCAAGTGTTAGTCTATGTGAGAGATCGCCTTACTTCAGTGAAAAACGTCTTAAGGAGTTTTTCAGTGCCACGGCATGTAAACCTTAGGGCCACATGTCCTGTATTTTAAATACTACAAACCCTGCCATACTGAGCCATAGGGCATACCTTAAAGGTGACTTATAATTATTCAAAAGGAAGGTTTAGGTCTGACAAAAGGTTTACTTTGGCAGGCAAAAATGACAGTTTAAAACTGCACTACTGGCTGCAGTGGCAGACCATAGACATTTATTAAAAGGCTACTTGAGCTGGTGGCACAATGAGTGCTGTAGCCCACAAGTAGCATTTAATATTCAGGCCTTGGGTACATGTACTATATACTGGTGACTAAAAAGTACATTAAATGTACCAATCAGGAAAGGCAAAAATCTGTGGTAACCCTGCAGAATAGGACAGGCCCAACAGGTGGATAGAGGATTGGAGGATGGACGTAGAATAGATGTTAACTAATGCAGGGATGGAAGATGAATGATCAGTATGAGTCAATGGATGAAGCTATGGATTTGGGGACTAAACGCAGGGATTTTAGTACATTGTTAAATATATGGGGTATGGATAAAGATATTAAGGGGTCAATTAGGATGTAGGGTGGATCGCCACTGCCCGCATGGCGGTGGTGATCCGCCCTACAACACACCCCGCCCACCACCCATTTCCCCCCGCCATATTAGTTTGGCGGGGGGACCCCTGCGGACGGAAAGACCGTCTGCTGGTTTTCCGCTAGTCACACAGGTGACCGGTCGGAAAGCGGGTCTGATATGGTGGCGGTGTCTGCTAGACACCGCCATCCATATTAGGAAGGAAGCAGGAAGCTGCCACCACAGAAAGGCATGCGGATTGTGACTTCGGGTGCCCGTGGTGGGGTGGGGGGTGCACATGGGGCGTATCTATGGTACCCCCCTACATTGTCATGCACAAGGTGACAGGCACCACGCGGTGCCTGTCACCTTGTGCATGACAATGCACACAGTGCATTCCCAGCATTGTGGTGGGCGGTGCTGTGAGCACCGCCCGCAACAATGCTGGGAATGGTGGATGCCACCGCCACGGTGGCGGTGGCATCCTAATTGGAGGTGCTGGACAGCCACACCACTGCCGGCCGGTCCCGGCACCGCTAGGTTGGCAGGCGGACTAAAGTCCGCCCGCCATCCTAATCGGCCCTTAAGTGTGTGTGTGGATGTTGCAAGCCTGGGTATAGGATGGATAGATAAATTGATGTGGGTAGGTACGTTTGACTGAGTGAATGGCTAAATATAGTGATAAATGTGTTTAACAATTGAGTTTGGAAGTTAGTGCACACAATTTTGGATCTTTGATTTGCTATAGATTGGATGGAATGATGTGCCTGGGTGGATGAACCGATGTATTAGTGCAGATTAATGAATTAATGCATGAGGGTGGATTTAGGGGGGTACTCAGGGGCGACTCCCCAGCAATGGCGGAGGAACGTCGATCCACTGGCTCAGCGCCAGCAGTAAAAAAATTAAATTATATTTCTGTATAGCTTTCTTTTAAGCCATTGGCTCTTCGAGCGTGTGCAGGGAACGGCGGGTCTGAGGCATGGGGGGGGGAGAAGGAGTGCTATGTGCACTCCCTAAGTGCTCATGTGTGTTTGGCCGGCTGTCTCAGTAGGCGCAGCACCCGCGCCCATTGAAGGACAGTGCCTTGGGTATAATACCAGATATTCTTAACTACCACAATGGACACAAATGCCAGTGACATGAGAGAAAATACAAACAGGAAGAAAGCCAATTATGACAGAGAACACAAGACGTGGCATGGGAAGCACGGCATTGTGCAACATACAGGGATACACTACAGAAGTAGGAAAGAGTGCAGAGTATGTTGGATGTTAGGTAAAATGAATGATCAAAAAGGGTATTCAGGTGGCTTTCTGATGCAGAAGACAGAATTTAAGCTAACCGAAAAAAGGGAAGGGATCGATCGTCAGGCCTCGACTCATTGCTGGCGGGGGTAAATGGTCTGATTCACAAACTACTGTTTATAGTACTTTTTGTAGTACTACAAACACACTACAGAATGCAATTCACAAACTATGTGCACAGTTTTACAACTCTTCTCTCTCTATAGTTATTGTGCGAGGCGTTCTCTGCCCCGACTGCGGGGTCTCCGGGTGCGGAGAACTGAGCACATATAGGTATATGGAGTGTGGTGTCATAAAACTCAGTACTTGGGGGCATATTATCAAGCACGGCGTTAACATTATCGCCGGTTTTGCGGCAGAAAACTGCCTCTAAAGCGGCGATAATGGGCTTGATAATATGCCGCAGAGAATTCTCATAGAAGCCCACGTTCACACCAGAACATGGGCTTCTATGGGAATTCTCAAGGGCATATTATCAAGCCCATTATCGCAGCTTTAACGGCAGTTTTCTACCGCTAAAGCGGCGATAATGTTAACGCCGTTTCTTGATAATATGCCCCATGGTTTGTGAATTCTGAGAAAGTGGTAACCTTACTACCAACTCTAAGTTTACCTTCGTAAAGCAGCTCGTAAATTATGAAGCAGACTAGGTAAATTTGTAGTATCACAATCGGGGACCAGCCATGGTAGAACCAAAGTAGGGCCCAATGTTCACAGTTCTTTTGTGGTTGAAAAATCAGAGGGCCCGTAACCACTTTAGGGATTTTGTAACAATACAAAAGCCTTTTTACAAGTTGGAAAATGATTTCAACTCGTTAAAGGGCTTTTGCGATCCTTTGCGAACATCAAGTAGGTAGGGGAGCGTGAGAGGGGCATCAATGGTTTGTGATTGCAGCTGCACTCGTAAAACATTGATGAGCTACGACCATCAAGATGGGGTGGCAACTTATTCAAAAAAGAGGAATTACTTTTAATGAATTATGTCAGTGCCTATTTCCTAATCATTTGCTTTGCTTTTTAACATTAATTTGCTTTGCTTTATTTAGTTATGCCTGTATTGCTCTTTTATTTCAACAAATAAGCTTAATAACATATCTCATGAGCGTAAAGAATATTTCCTCATTTACAATTTAGAAAAATATTTGTGGACATTCATTAGCAAAGAGAATATCAGATTGAAGACTTGCTTAGAACAGCTTCAGACCTGCTGAGTACTTTTTAAGTAGCATTAAAACACATATTGAACATCTTGGACTGCAAATATTTGACTAACATTCGCTCTGATATGAAAATGTCAAGTGCAGACTAATGATAGCAGCACAGGAGTCAGGAATACCTAATGTGAAATATTGCCTTTCACTCTGCCCTCAAGCAGGAGACTTTATCTTCAAGAGGCTTACTGGTTGATTGTCATTTATTTTGAACATGCTTCTTCACTTCCCTTTTTCAGCTGAAAACTGTCAATTAGAAAAGGTAAAACATCATAGATAAGCTTTTGTACCCCAAAGGCAGCTTTGCAAACAAATGAGTTACAATTTAAAACACTCAATTTAGGAGTGGCAATCTTTGGCAAAAGGCAAATGAAAACATTGTAATCTGGTAACTGTCATTGAAGACAATCACGGAAGGCAAATAATAACTGGTATTAATATTCTCCTCCAAAATTCAAATGTTTGTAGTAATATTTGGCCCCGTTTAATTTAGAGTATTCTCCCTGTTGTGGATGAACTGTGTGTGAATCTTTAATAGGCCTTCTTCATCGAGCAAAACCAATTACTATATCCCCCCCCCCTCGTTCTAGGCACTTGTCTGCAGTTCAGGCCTATTATTCGGCTAGAATGCCTTTAAAGATCAGGCTTTGGCAATTGGTTATATATGGGATGACGCCCCCTCTGCCATGTATTATAAGGATATTGCAAGTCACTACGAAGTTCCATGTAGGGGAATGAGGCCAAAGGTCAAGTTCCTTTAAAAGGCCAGGGAAATCTTAGATGAATTGTAATTTCCTTTAAATGTATGGCAGAATCTGTACTCTGAAATTCAACACACCAAAAAGCAGTCAGTATTTTTGCAAGAAAATATTGTAATCAGTTTAATGTGAATTAGAATTTAAAAAATGCAATGGCTGGAAAAGTATGCAGACATTCTATTTTCTGTTAATTACCCAAAGTTTGGAAAAAATAAACATGTTGCCGTAAATATCTCCTTGCTAAAGATCACCTTTTTAGGAAAACATTACAGAAGGAAAAAAAGAGAGTTCTGGCTTCCACCTTGGCTGCTGGCTCTGGCAGTAGGCTTTATGATGTCAGAACTCAACTGAAAGAACAAGGATATGTAGATACATCAGAAGCACCTGGGTGCCGGATGGTACTGAGCCCCAAACACATGCACTAGTACACATGACATATATTATGGGGAACGGGGGACACCTGACTAGATGGCTCTATAGGAGCATCCGAACGCATGCAGCAGTCCCCCTCCAGGAGCTCCCTGATAAATGGTCTGCTGATCTGTGGCATGAATTAACAGACAAGGATTGGGAGAACACACTAGAGGATCCAAAGAAAGTGTCACAAAACTCTAACTTTAAGTTAATACAATTTATGTTGGTGCATAGAGCTTACCTGACCCCACAGAGGCTAAGCAAAATGTTCCCGGATATTACAGATGCATGTCCCAGATGCCATACCCAACTGGCAGGGCTGCTTCAGATGATCTGGTCTAGTGCAAAACTTGCCCCCTTTTGGGAGGCGGGTTATAAACTCCTTGCTGAGGTAACACCAGGAGTAGAGCACAATGGAGTGGAGTTTGGTACGTTGGGGCTTTGTAAAAAACGCAAAGCGCTGGGAACATCACACCGATTTGACAACTTAGGGGCAGATTTATGAGCCCCTTGCGCCACTTTGCGTCACTTTTCCCATGTTAAAAGTGACGCAAAAGTGGCGCAAGGGGCCCATAAATCTGCCCCTTAATACTTATTCTAGCAAAACGGTCTTTCACTATAAGATGGAAACCCCCCCAGCCTCCGTCAGTAATAACATGGCATACCGAAGTAGTGTGCTGAGGGAGGGACGAAAGTATGGCATTACGTAGGGAAGAGAACAGAGGCCTTAGGAAGAACCCAATAGCTATGGAATGGGATATATTGGTGGAACAGTTTGTGGATGCTGAACCTTTGCTGGGTTGAATCTCTGCAACGTGAGCAATGTTAGACTTTTGTATTTAATGGTTTAACGACAGACCCCGTTGAGACCCTCTTCGTGTATATAAATTGTGTGAACACAAGATTTCACCGTAAGGTTACGCTGCTTGGTCTTTCGGTGGATGCGTGATTGAACAGTTATAGTAGCACGGAGGGTGGTCTTTTTTAGTCAGCTAGTTTGGGAGAGGAGAGGGTCTGTTGGATTGTTTGGTAATGTCAATTGCTGATCAGTAAACCCCTTATATTATATTGTTGATGGTACGATAATAATATACATTCTGGTTGTATACCATGCCGCAGTGATGCAATTTTTATGTGTTTCCATGCATAAACTGATAAAATATGTGTTAAAAAAAAACTCAACTGGAAGAACATTACATTTGAGTAGCTACATCATTCCTTTATTACACACAACTAGAGAAGTCACAACTCAACTGTAATAAGGAAATTAAAGGTAGACTTTTATAAAGGGATTGCAGGTTCCCATATATGATTTTACTATAGTACACTTCTCTTCCTCTAGCTTAATATAGTGTGGATCCCTTGAGATCCTGTAATCCTCGGCTCTGGCTCTATCTTCCTCCCACAAAAAAGTCTAAATTTTAACTACTTTCTAATTCAGCCCTGACCATTGAACCACGGGCCCATAACAAGATGTTACCAAATCTAATTTTTGCGTCTGTAGTAATTTGTATGATCTTTTGGTAACAAAACAGGGCAAAAATAAGCCGTGAATGCTTGGAGATTGTTGTATTGCTGATTGTGCTTGGTGTGGGGACCGGGAGTGACTGGGAGCAAGGGTAGGCCCTAAGTCACTGCGGAACACGCTGCTTGTCTTGGTAAATTTCGCTTCCCACATCTCACCTGCCGCACCCTGCCTATCCTGCTCATACTAGATGCAGACACAGACTTCGGAGTACTGATGGCGGACCGCAGATCTCTACCTCTATCGCCCTCAGCTCCATGCCCCTACTGGACTCCAACGCCAGCGCTGCTGCCCTCCCTGCGAGGCGTCCCATGCGAGGCAACCCAGGTGCAGCCAGGTGTGTGGAGGCAGCAAGGAGGAAAGGAGTAAGCCCACAGAAGGATCCTGAAAGGGAGACAGGAACAGAGCAGGCAGGATGGCATGCAGGGCGAGAGTAGGGCACAAAGATTAGGATGTGACCCCTTGTTGTGGTGCGGAAGCGGCCAGTAATAGGCTGGTGCGGCTTGAGGCAAGATATACAGTGTCACGTGTTCTTTCCTTGTCTACTGCCCAAAATGCACCTTCATTTCCAAGTGAGCTGCCATAGAATGACCACAAAGTTGACTTTATTGCCAAGTGAGCTGCCCTAGAAGGACCAAGAAGGAATCGAAAGGGGACTAAAATACAAAAAAGCAATCTAAAAGGAACCTAAAAGTAATCTAAGTTATCCAACAGCAAAGTAAAGCACAGTAAGCTCACTAAGCCAGTGAAAGGCAGATCATGAGCAAGGTGTACATGTCAGCTCAAATGGGTCAAGTGATTGCATGTTCTTGGGTGCTCTTGTCAGTGCAAATTAGGCCCACAGCTCAGATACGCAAGATCTGTCAGGAGGTCTCTGCTATTTGCACTAACTGGAATCTATCTCATAGAGTCTTAAAGGCATGCAGAAACAATAACAACACAAGAAGGGCTCAGAGAAAAGCAGATCCTGTGGATCTTGGCTTTAGAGCAAAAGGGGAAAATCAGCAAGGGGGACATAGAGGTATGCTTGAGCCCAAGTCCCAGTTCCAGCCCCTTTGTATCCCAGAGACGAGTCTGATCCAAGCTAAGAATGGGGGAGCAGTCCAGCATCTCTCCAGGGGTTCACTGGCCCAAGTCCGTGGTCTGGCCACAACTAATAACGCCATATAAAAATACTTCACAAGAATGAAGGCGGACATGGGTGAACCATTGGGGAAGCCCATGGGGAAACCAGGAATATTGTCGGAATGTATGGTAGGATCAAGGCCAGGTGGTCCGGAAGGGACAAAGCAGCGTGATACATGTGCTCACACTGCAGACTGCATAACTTGCCCTAGTCTCGAAGAATCAACAATTGTGGAGATGGTGAGGTTGGCAGAACCTGCGGTGGAAAATATTAACCCTCAAAAGAACTCCCATAATATCCTTAACCAAAGTATGAGTGTGGAACAGGTAGAGGTCATAGAAATCTCCTCTACAATGAATGCAGGTGACACAAGAGGTAAAAATATGACACATGAATTGGCACAGATAACACAGGGGCGAGGAATAAATGAGTCCATTGCTCCAAATTAAGGCAATCTGGCTACAACTCAAAGAAGGCAGGAGGACATAATAGAGGCACTTGTACATCCGCCAAACAACCAGCGATTGAATGCCCTATATGACCCTAAAAATGCAGCAGAAGCAAGGCTCAAACAGAACTGCTCTACCCCCATGGATACAACTAGGAAGGCGCTATGGCAACAACCCAGTGCACACCTTTAGCCCTTTCAGCAGACATACAGCTTAACGCCTCAAGGATGCCAAAGATGGAGGCGCATCTCAAGGGGGCAACAAGGGCCACACCTCCAGGGGAGATGGTCCTGATTGTATCATAAACACCATAAATTCCTCTTTGTTGGCAGCGATTAAGGTGCTCTCATGGCAATCTCACAAATTAGAAATTCAAGTGGAGCTAATACACATGCTTGCACAGAGTGTGCTAACGATCAATAAGGAGCTGGACACGCTTAAATCCAAGATAGATATTTGGGAAACAAATATAAGGGTGTGGAGGCTTCAACCAGTAACCCAAGCAATGCCATCATTGAAAAATTAACCATGCTGCCTAATTTATTATTGACCTTGATAAACCATTTCAAAGAAACTCCATCAAGCAACATACAATGCAGGAAAAAGCATAACTTGGTTGAACCAGACACAAGGGGGACAATGTAACATGGGAATCAACAGCCCTTGGACGAACAAGCATCAGAACACTGAGGGGGCTAAATATTCTCATTAATAACAACTCCAGCCATGCAAAATTACCGAAGATGTCTTATCTAGCCAGGAAAGAGAGCTGAAAGAATCAACAATGAGGGTACAGGGACAGCTCTCCAGACAACAAAAGAAAAAATGACGGAAATAACTGAAAAGTGGTAAAAAAAAAATAAGCTGGTGTATACAATGCAAAAAAAGACAGAGACCACATCGCCAACAGTAAATACTCCAGTCAATAGGATAGAGTCTGGGAATGACAGAAGAATAAAAGGGAACTATCCTATTTTTCAAAGAAGACAAAGAACCTCAAAACAGCCAACTGAAGCACAAAATCAAATATGCTTGAACGGAAACAACCCTACTGGCTTGATACAAGCAAAAAAAGGAAATCTCCACCCAGACAGTGCTTCACAGAGCACATAACCCTTTGGGAATGACTTAGTCGCTGGTCGTGAACTCTGGTGCCAAAGACACCTCTGTCGGGCTAGCAAGATCATATATAGCTGAGCAGAACACCGTCCCATATGAGCCAGTTAGGGGAACTGCTGCTCAGGGAAACATAACTAGACCCAATGGAATTTCAGTGGACATGGAACTGGGTAATCACAACAGGGGGATAAATCGACAAAATGGTACCCATTGTGGAACATCACAAGAGATATGTTTCCGACACCCAACAGACACCTTATGTGAGGGAGAAATATCCATGTGATCGACCAGATGTGCAACAATTTAATACTTGCCAACACAAAAGCATGGATGGAGGCCATTCAAAAGAACATGACCATGGAGAAATGGAAGAAAATTTTATCACATCCTGAGCTGCTCTACTGATTTTCAGCCCTGACTTTAAAACAAGAGGGCCTTGTGATACTTTGAATTGGTCCAACATTCTACTCCTCCGAAATAGCATATCCTCACCTTACTAAAGTACAATTTAAGAACCATCCCTGGGTTAGCCAAAGAGAGTGTATACTGACTGAATGGACAGACATAGCTGACGTCCAAAACATCTTTGCAGAAAAAGAGCATTTTAAGGACTGGGGCATACTCATAAGCAACTCTGTAACAGAAAAATATCCCCACATCTTAGCACAGAGCTTCCTTCATCCAGTTCAACAAAAATCTCCAATAAACATTCTGAGAGGTGCTAAAAAATCATTTTCCAACCCGGGGAAAGAAAGATCACAGTCCAGCGGACAAGGGGCTCTGCACCACATAAGCATCAGCCCTCACACACGGAGGAAAATCTGATTGGGCTTACTTACCAGCAGTCCTACAATCAAAGGTGTTGAGGAATGCCTAGGGAGCAGGCCTCAAGTCCCATGATTAGTATAATAAGTTGGAACGTTGCAGGCCCTACCTCAGTAATGGCTAATAAAGATTCAATGGAATTTTTACAAACTGGAAACATCCTATGCCTGCAGGAAACGTGGGTGACTATGATCAACTCCATTCCTGGCTTCCAGGCAATTCTCAGTGTGGCTTATAAGAAAAATTTGGAAGACCAAACTGAGGCCTCTCCGTGTATGTGAAACTAGATCTGCAGGTACGAATAAAACACTGGAGCAGATTCTCAGCATGAATGGGATTACAATAGACAGCATCTCCGCCGAAATCAAAGTGGTAAATCTCAATATTAATCCATGTAGGGATGTGAAAGAAGCAAATGCCATGAAGATCACTGATCTAATAGTTCCTGGTTCACTGACACAACATCGATGTAAAAAATATCGATGTTAAAAATATTGAGTAAAAAATATAGACAACAAAAATAAGACTCCTATCCTTAAACAGGTAAGTACATAAAAGGTTGACTAAAAAATATTGATGTAAAAAATATAGATGTATAAAATATCAACTTTTATATCAATATAACATACAATAATATATATTAAATATATTAAATATTTTTAATAAAATAAAATAAATTTAATATACACTTTAATAAAATATAACAAACTTAATTAAAAAAATAAACACACAAACATAATAATCTATACATATTTATTTACTTTAAAACAATTAATAAACTATCATTTTAAATTTATGTTAAAAGTTTAAAATAATATAAAAAATAAAAATATCTTTTAATGATTTAAAATATAAAGAACTAAAATCTATAACTAAGTAAAACATTGAACTATTAAAAAATGTTTAAACTTAAATTTCACAATGCAATCAGTGCAACAGTAGGGAAAGTGTTGGATAGGGGAGGGGTAAAAATTACTATTCCCACTCCAGTGAGTGCAACAATAGGGTAAGTGTTGGATAGTGGAGGAATTAAATTTACTATTCCAACTCCAGAGAGTGCAACAGTAGGGAAAGTGTTGGATAGGGGAGGGGTAAAAATTACTATTCCCACTCCAGTGAGTGCAACAATAGGGTAAGTGTTGGATAGTGGAGGAATTAAATTTACTATTACAACTCCAGAGAGTGCAACAGTAGGTAAAGTGTTGGATAGCGGAGGGGCAAAAACTTACTATTTCCACTCTAAACAGTACAACAGTAGAGCAATTGTTGGATAGCGGAGGGGTAAAAATTACTATTCCCACTCTACTGACTGCAACAGTAGGATAGATGTTGGATAGCAGAGGGGTAAAACATTTTCTTCCCACTCTGGTGAGTGCAATAGTAGGGAAAGTGTTGTATAGCAAAGGGGTTAAAATTACTATTCCCACACCAGCAAGTGCAACATTAGGGAAAGTGTTAGATAGTGGAGGGGTAAAAATTACTATTCCCACTCCAGCGAGTGCAACACTAGGGAAAGTGCTGGATAGCGGAGTGGTAAAAATTACTATTCTTACTCCAGTGAGTGAAACATTATGGAAAGTGTTGGATAGCGGAGAGACAAAAAATACTATTCACATTCAAACAGTTAAAAAATATATATATTAAAACATTTAAAAAATCATAAAAAAATAGAATATCTAAAAAATGGAAAAACAAATATATTAAATATATAAGAAGAAAACATATAATATTAATTACATATAATAAAAATATTTTTAACAACTATATTTTTGCAAACGATATTAAACACTTTGATATTTATAAAATCGATATTACTTACCTTAAGTCGATATTCTTGACAACAACATTCTTGCTGTTGATATTTCCGGACCACGATATTTATTCCTCGATATTTGTGCAAATCGATATTTTTTACTCGATACACCAGAGTTCCTCTACGACCATCCGGGGCATGAGTGCCTTGTGGCTGGAGATTTCAACGCTTGAGCAATGTGTCATCCTGAGAAAAGCAGAGGGGACCATGGACGAAACATTCTGGAAGCCAGCATTAGTGATTTTGAGTTGGGTTCCACTGATAAATCAGGCTTTGCTTAGGGTAAAACAAAGCCCACTTTTAAAAACATCTCTACGTTGGACTACATCTTCCTAAGTATGAAGCTCCTAAGCAGGTGCATAAGCTATCAGGTCTAAGAAAGAACTGAATGCGACCACCATCCAATATCGAATATATAACTTTTTTTCGCATGCGTTTACTTCGCATGCCTTGTTATTTAGCATACCATTTGTACGCAATTCGGAACTACGAATTGCAGTAAGGGGGTGCTGGATGTTGGAATAGTATAATTTACTATTCCAACTCCAGTCTATGTGGACACTAGGGAAGGTGTTGGATTTTAAATCCAACACCTTCCCCCCCTTACTGCAATTCGTATTTCCGAAATGCGTACAAACGGTATGCTAACTAACAACGCGGTCGTACTAACGACCGCGTACTAACGTCATGCGAAGAAACGCATGCGAAGTAAACGCCGCTTCCCTCCAATATCTATTGTGGTTAATGTTAGTGCGATGATGCATGAGGAATACAATCCTGCAGGCCAAATACTTCCCTTCAATGTTGATCCATTTAAAAAAAGAATTAAATGGGGTCCTGCATGCATGGCCAGATACTCAAGGTGGAAACTAGCTGTGCTTTTCAGACTATGGGCATTGTGAAATATTGGACAGCAATAATGGGAAAGCTATATGAAGCCTTGACCGTACATAAGTGTTGAAACTCTCAAAGAGTGCACATCGGAAGTAGGCTCTTGTCACATCTGCACACTAAAGAATCAAAGAAAGAAGAAGGAAGTTGCGTTGGGCTGAGCGCCTACATAGAAGAGAGAAGAGCTCACAAATGGAAAGCATGCTGAAAGAGGCAAGGAAATTGCACAAAATAAGTGCCTGTATCTTAAATCAAAAACAAATAGAGAAGGAATGGAAGCACATATACTCCCTGCAAGTGCCCTTCAGGACCAGGGAATTTTGGGCATACATAAACAGCCTCACAAGCAGAACCCATAAGGCGAATGCCGTTTTGGCGAATGAATGGGTGGCCTAGGTAACAAAACTCTACATTGACCCTGATAAAACCAGGGATTCTGTCAAAAAGACACTTGACAATAATCTAAAATCCTTGGAGGAGTCCCAGAGGACAGTAACTGAAAAGGAGACAAAAAGTATTTTGAAGAGGATTCGTAAAGATAGGGCCCCTGGACCAAATGGCCTACCGGGTAACATCTTTAACGAAGACAGGGATTACTGGACTCCCTATATGAACAGCATGTATTTCAACATCAGCCATACCAGCCTCATGGAAAGGCTCCATTTTGCATCCTATACATAAAAAGGGAGGCGATTCTCTTCCGGAAAATGACAGGTGGATTTCTTTACTGGATGTAAAAGGTAATACCTCAATGCCAGATGGGGTTAGACCAAATTTTCCCCACTATGAATAACGTTATCACCCTTTCCTATTTGGCAGCTAAGGCTAGAGAAACTACATTATGCCTCTTTATGCCTGTTTTGTTGATTACAGCTCTGCTTTTGATAGCATTGACTGTAACGTCCTTTGGTCAAAAATAACGAAATGGGGAATACAGAGAGAGCTCCTTGCAGCCATTACAGAGCTGTACACGTGCATATGGGTCCGGACCACGGTCACTCAGAACCATGCTACTGAAAAGACTAATACCAATAAAGGGTTAAAGCAGGGATCTGTCATCACTCCCACCTTGTTCAATTTATACACAGTGGACTTAGGCATGGAATTGCTGAGTGGAAATATCTTCCAGCCTAATCTGGTCACCAACAGACTCCCTATCATGAAGTATGCGGAAAATCTGGTGTTATTGGATCAAACCATAATTGGCATGAAGAGTGCCTTGGAAATACTACATAATCTGTATAACACCAACAACTGTCAGCTTGTAAATGTCACAAAAACGAAAGCCATGATATTTGGCAACAAAACCAAGAAACATCAGCTGGAATGGCATTTGGGCCCGGTAAGGATAAGTACAGCCAGTAAATACAACTATCCAGGTGTTTGGCTGTCAGACACAGGTAAATCCACCCTGCAGGCTAAGGCACTAGTGGATAACGCTTCTAAGACCTCTTATACATTATGCTAATTACATCACAAGCTGCAAAGCCACTGAGCAGAGGTGATTTGATGAGTCCTGTGGGCAAAACTGCTACAAACAATAAATTAACGTCACCTGACTTTCCCTGGCATACTCACTGAGTCAGTAGGGTGATGCCACGCAACTGCATATAGAAAAATACTCAGTATCCCAAAATCAACCTTGCACTCATTGATCTGGTTAGAATTCAACCTTCTGAATATGGACAACGAATGTAAAAAAGATTTGATTAAGTATTACCAGGGCGGATCCTGATACAATGAGAGGAGGACTGAAAGTGATATTTCGGGACATGAAGAGCAGTTGGGCAAAGTTTTTGTGCAGTGCCGGGAAATGTATTAACCTTGCCCCTAGAGTGCACAACAGATCCATTGATAACAATGGACAGACTAAAGACACTGGCAATTGTGCAAGTCATGTGCATATCTAGGCAACAGGATATAGAACAAATTAGAAACGCCCTGGGCATGGAGGGCCTTGTCAAATCACATGAGGACAATTTGTGCCAACCATAATTGAAAGTGGCTTTGAGAAGAAAAGCCCAACAGAAAATACAGTAGACCAGGCTTTTAGCTCTGCCTATACTGGAATACAGGCAACATTGGAAAAACATTCCCGTCGGCCATGAGCAGTTTTGTCTCTGTTAATACCACTCTGAATCAGCTGCGCACATTGTTTGCTGTATCCCTGCACTGAAACACCAGAGTCAAGTGCTCCTAAGAACAATATTCTTGCAGAATGGGATAAGGACCTGCAAAGAGGCTCTGAGATATATTTACAGACTACAGTCCTAATGGAAGTAGTATGGATTGGCAAGTTCTTTGCTGAAGCTGGAAGATCCCTTTGTACCGCTTATCAACCGAGGAGTAGGACTTTGGAACAGCAATTTAGAGTGAATGTTAATGACAGCTGTGCACTTGCTTACATTATGTTATATTATTATCACAGTGCACACCACATTTTATTAGTTAGTCTGTCCTCTAGCACTTTCTCCCGACGAATGTATTGGCATTATAGTTTTATGGAATACTAAATATATTTGTAAAGATTTTAAACAACTACACAATAAAGATGATGATGATGAATTGACAGAAATTGGGTAGTAAAATTCATAGAATTCAGAAAAGGACAACCAAATATTTCTTGCTGGGGGCCACTAAAGTCTTAAGATTACACTGGAAGAATTACGGGGAATTCCTTTGATACACGTGAGTCGTTGTTAGAGGGTGGACAGATGTTTGATGTAATTGACATATTTGTTAAACTTTATGACAAACTCATAGAGATTTTGCAGTTGGAACAGCACCATTTTTGACTCCACTCTTTCATGTCTTGACTGTGCCATATATACGTGCATGTAGTACCATATATTTGTGTGCTTTATTATCAGTAATGTGAAGTGGTGCACTTGACAAAAATGCTTAATGTGAATTTGCTGTATAATCCAGACAATTGCATGAGTGTCCATATTCATGTTTTCTTTGTAGTGATAACAAATTGCAGTTTTCATTTATATCTGCATTTGTTTAGTTTGAGTAATTTTAACTTTTATATACTCACGTATTCATTTGAATAGTATCCTGCATTATTGTATACATAACTGTGTATGTATCTATAACTATGCATTTAAATGTGTATTAAATTTTTTGCTAAGTTAGATTGACCAAAGCACTTAAACATTTGGACTCTAAAGTTTAACCTTCAATGTGAAAGTTTGCTTGAATTGCAATGTTTTCTTCTCCTTTGTAGGTGCATTCATATGATCTCATAATTAGTGAAATGCACATTGAAAGATAGTGAGGCTTGGGAGGAGAATTTTTAACAAGGACAAGAGGCGCTAACAAACAAAGGGAGGACACAAAATCATATTACATCTAGGGAAGGGAGGAACCCAAGGGCGTCCTGATGTTCAGACCATGAGATAGGAGTATCGAGAATGATTGTAAAGTTTCAGTGTGAAAAGGTGGAAAATTACTGTGGCACATGATGTGGGATTTTCTAATGTTCTGTGGAGTTTTCCTTGGTGTTCAAACTTTGTCTTTAGGCAGATTCCTTTTAGACTCAGAGGACTACAGACCTCTGTGCTATATTCCTATTGTGTAACTTTATGCTTGCAATCCTCCTGATTTTGGAGAACTTCTACAGATGTCCTACAATGCTGACACCTTCCTGCTTTACTGGATCTAATTAGGGTTATCCAAATTAATGCTAGTTCAGCCGTAGTTTAGGTACTTTAGATTTACACATGTAAAAGTAAGAGGACTGAAATTCATATACTGATCACCAGATTTTGTTTGGTATTGTCTGCAATGCTATTACTGAGTTCTTTGTATGCTATTGAGACTAAACTTTATCAAACGATTTGGACTGCCAGTAGTGATTCTGTATTTTTACAACATATTCTTGAGACTTGCATTCATTAGTTTGGCTTTGAATTTGTAATAAACCTACATTTCATCCCTATACTGACTTAAGTTCCCTACTGTGTAGCCAAATGGGCTACACTGCAAATTGATCTCTTGGATGATGTTAACTCCTCTTTATTTCTCAGGCATCTCAAAAGGTCTATCACAGGGAAATATGGATATTCCTCTCAGTGCTTTGGCACAGTGATAGCATATATCATATGTTAGAAATGGGGGTCTCTAGTTGGCAATGACTTGCAGCTTTGTCCAAGTAGGGACCCCTCTTCCTAGTCAATGTAAGGGGGTATACTTCTAAAATTACCACTGCTCACCCCCTTGGTAGCTTGGCATGAGGAGACAGGCTTATCTCAGAGGGAGTGTGTAAAGCATTTGTGTACACATACAGTAATACAGTGAAAACACTTTAAATGGACACCACACCAGTTTAGAAAAATAAGTAATCTTTATCTAAACCAAACAAGACCAAAATGACAAAAATAAAAATACACAATACAGTTATCAAAATATGATTTTTAAAAGGTAGAAATAGTTCTGTTAATAGCAAACTATAGATGCAACACTTTCAACACAAAGTACCTTGGATGCATCAAAAACACAAGAAAAAAGAGTTGCAGGGAAGGTCGGTTCCTTGCACACATGAAAGGTGATGCGTCTGCTCTTTGCTCCGGGGGAGGTGAGGCATGACACTCCTCAACCCCCAAGTGGCTGTCTGAACATAATGTACATACTCAGCCCCTGTCACTCCAAAGCCAGATAGTCAATACAGAAACCTAGCAGAGGCACACAGGATGGCTAAGCAAGAAAATACCTACTTTCTAAAAGTGGTATTTTCAAACACAGAATCTAAAAATCATCCCCACTAAAGGATGCATCTTTATATTCTGGGTTCAGGCATACTAAACTTTGCCTTACTATCTTGTCCCAATTGGAAGTTATATTTATGAGATGTTATAAATGAACGCCCATTCTATCCTGTGGGACAGATAGCCTTTCAATAGTGAAAAACTAAATTGGCAGTATTTCACTATCAGAACATGTCACACACATCAGGACATGTCCTACCTTTCACATACACTGCACCCTGCCTACACGGGTGCATTGGGCTTACCTGAGGGGTGACTCACATGTAAGAAAAGGGAAGGTTAGGGCCTGGCAAGTGGCTTCCCAGGTTGACATGGCAGTACTTGACTGCACACAGAAACTGCAGTGGCAGGTCTGAGTTACATTTACAGGCGGCTCATGTGGATGGTACAATCAGTGCTGCAGGCCCACTAGCAGCATTTGATTTACAGGCCCTGAGCACACACAGTGCACTGTACTAGGTATTTACCAGTAAATCAAATATGTGAATCATGCAATCACCAATCCATAAACACAATTTACCGAGGGAGCACTTGCATTTTGGCACTGAACAGCAGTGGCAAAGTGCCCAAAGCATCTAGACCAGCAAAAACGAAGTCCAACACACAGTAAAAATACAGGAGGCAAAGGCAAAAATACAGGTGAAACCCACACCAAGGATGCCAGGTCTAACATCATATAAGAAAAGTAGGATGCAGGGTACAAGAAGGTGTCCCTCCACTTGGCATCAAGGGTGTTTCCGAGTGGTACAGAGCAGTATTAGCATTTATCCCCATTGTTTGATTCTACTAATTCCACTGCATTAGTCCATCCACAGCCACTTGAATTAAACATCTTTAGATTGTTTCATAGTACAAATGACCAGCCTTCACAAAGGTCTTCAAATGCAGCAACATCATTTGCATGCATCATACGATAAAAAGTGAGTAAGGCCCTCTATAATTTATGAGTTGTTTGGTTTTGGGCTGATATTTCTGTGCCTAATCAAATCCAACACTGTAAGAGGCGGAATTGATAGGGTGCCATAAATATCATCCGCTTATGAGTTAGTCCCTGATAGTGTGAATGAATGTAGAATTTGATACTTACCACATCAAAATCCACACGTCCCAGAAATGACTTAACAGGTAATTTTGGCAGCTTCTAATTTATCTGGGGAATAATGTGAATGCGTGGTGTTAGCTGTCAAACTCATAAATCTGGAATGTAGTTACTGCATAAACCAGAATAATATGGTCCACTCATAATGAGGGCCTAAGTAAGTAAATTCCAGTCGAATTTCCTCAAGTGGCATTGAGTTTCTAGGTGACATTCCTGTGCACAGCAGAGCTTCATTTGCCTGCTGTAAATCAAAAAAGGTTCATACAGGGAGAATTTTCTCTCGGTGTGTAACTTTTGATTGATTATGGTTCATTGTTCAGATAACATACAACTAAACATAACTGGGAATGGTGTTCTCTTCGATTTTGGTGCATGAAGTAGATCATGCAATTCAAAAACAATAAACCAGTAAAAGCTTTGTTATTTTTCAGGAGGTTTGATAAAACATATGGAAGACAGACAGAGGCACACATGGGCAAAATTATTCTGGTTGCCCTCAATGGGGGAACAGTATATAGCATGGGTCAGAAGTTTGATGGATGCCACAATTTAATGGGAAGTTGGTGTTACCCAGAAATCGGTCCCAGGATGCTTGTTTCCGGTCTAGGGAAGGCCTGGCTTGGCAGTTCGGGCTGGACTGTTCCCATGAGGCACAGGGTCAAGACTGATTTGCATATAGCTGGATCTGAACTGTGGTGGCAAAGTGAGCTAAACAACGATGATGGATTCAACCCAGATCTGTGTCTGGGGGTGAGTGTCTGAAAAAATTCAGTACTCTGTCCATGATCTCCTTATGTTTGCCTTGTTCTCCCAAAGTTGGCAGGGTATGCCCAGACATGGGTCCCTTGCTCACTTTGCAACTGGATGCAAGCTAGCCTGGCTGATGAGGGGTGTTACCCCGAAACCGGTCCCAGGATACTTGTTTCCGGTCCAGGGAAGACCTAGCTTGGCAGTCCAGGCTGGACTGTTTTCATGAGGCACAGGGTCAAGGCTGATTTTCATATAGCTGGGTCTGAACTGAAGTGAGCAAAAGAACGATGATGGATTCATTCAACCCAGATCTGTGACTGGGTGTCTGAAACGTTTCACCGCTTCGTCCATCATCTCCTTGTGTTCTCAATTTAATGGGAAGCATTGAAAGCCAATCCTTAAATTACCCTAATCTTCTACAATCCAGATGATTCAATGGTTACATATGGAAGGATATTACTACAAAAATTCATTAAGGGATTATGGGATTTAGGTTAAGACATACTATAAATTGATTTTCACAGATAGTGGAAATGTCTGAGATTATGAATTTAAATGGGTGAAAAAGTCAGATTAATTGAAGGTGCAGTGCTTTGCTTACAACCTCGTGCTATGCAATCTATGAAACTGAAAGAAAAACCATCAAGAAGCTTTCTGATCTTGCAAAACTGTATCATGCAGTTGTACATGAGTAGTGTCCTAGTAAACAGTTTAGTTTAGGCAGTTCAGCAAATGAGAATGGGAGCAGTGAACGTTAAGGGAGAGGCAGTGATGTGGCCTATGAAACAGGCCATTGTATTTGTGATCCAAATGCAAAAGACATGATGATGTTATGCCCACTGTTAGAATTTTTTTAATAAAAAAATAAATGAGTTTAAATAACATTCTATCATACAACCATATCTCAGGTTAAATGTGGTTATGAATGATATGTATAGGTTGAGGATGATTAACTCACTTTCAATAAAAAATGCTGCTTGCTTCAAGGATAGTTGAGGTTCTGAAGAAATAAGGAGACCACTGATGATGTTCAGGTTTAGTCAACTGCCTGTGTTTGACATTGAATCGTCATGGAAAAGGTCTGTTATATATAAAAGATGTTATAGATTATGTTGCAAAATAGTTCAGCTTGTATTTTTTAAGACAGAAGGCTGAGTAGTTTAAGTTGTATGTGTGCTGTCCCATTATTTTACTGGACTCGTACCAGCAGAAGAAAGTTTACATTGCTTGGAGGACTTGTGTTCTGAGACCACAATTCACAGTGAAACCACTTTTTGATTAATTAAACAATGTTTTAGATAATCACAATTAATATTCAGGTGAAGAAAGTTGCAACAAGGTAATATTTTGTATTTAAATTAAGATTTTATAGCTTCATCTACTGATTCTCTGCTTTGTTTGCCTCTTCAAAGAGGAGTCTGGGAAAGCAGCAACCTTTGCTTTTATGCAGGGACTCTTCTATTTAACCATGCACAAAAAATGAGCAGGAAGAACTGATTTTACTAATTTCATGAATGTTTGCACCTACAATGGCAATGGGTAATGTTTGTGACTATTGCATGTTTGTGAATATTGTTCGTAAATAAACACAAAGTGTCCCCATTGGCCCAGCCTCTGGACTTGAATTTACATGGGTAGAACAGTAACAACCTCAATCAGGAAACCAACCGGATGTCCCCTATTTAGGATGTCCCAAGAAGTAGTACTGTGAAGCACCAATCTACAGTTAGAGAGCATTCATTGAGATTAGGGAATCCTAACTCAGACTGTTGCCAAAAGCAAAAATAACAGAGTAAACAACGCAACACAAAAGAAAAATTACAGGGGCAGGTGCGGTGCCTGATGCACTGGGTGTCTGAGGCTTTTGTCCTTGTGCTTTTATTAAATGATGATGATCTCCATCAACAGTTATCAACTGATATTGCCTGGGTCTGGTATTATGCGCTTGTGATTGTCAAAATGTTTGTTCAACATTCTGATTAAGATAAATGCATGGTGATGGGTTCTCATGGGAAACATTTCCACATGATCCACTTTGTAAGTGGTTTTTGAAATCTTCTAAATTGTAGGTGGGCCTTCTAGGCTGTACAAAAGATTTTGTGTACTTGTAGTCCCTGACATGTCTGACCAGAGGTCAAAATTACTCATTACCATAAACTGGTTGTGTGTCATTGTTGATACAGACATTTAAAATAAGCAGATAATTGAGAATGAGCAAGGTATATGTCCTAAAGATTAATAGGAAGTGCTGAGTGTGTATCATTGAACTAGGAGACCTTCTGGGTATGGAATACTAGTTGAGCCTCCCTAGCAGATGGATAGCCATGTTTTATTTCATTGCAGATTTTTAATATGTGAAAAAATACTGATGTATAGATCCCTGGCCCATGGATGCACCTTTTTATCATAATTTTAAAAGCCACACTCTAGCAATTGCTTTTTGTAGACATTTTCCATTACTAAAATACTGTTTCAGTTTGTGTGTAACAAACAGGTGAAGCAAACCTCTGAAAGCTAAGAAAATGCTGCAATATAGACATTGTAATGGTAATCAATGATTCGAAGCAGTGAGAACTGTTTGGATATTTTGCCTTTTTCTACTGACTTAATACGTCTATAATATTGTTTTATTACAATGTTATAAGAATGAGACTTAGATTAGTGCTTTTTAATCTACACATATGTAAAAAAAAGCATATGCACATTGATCATTGTACAAGAATACACATTTACGTCTCAAACATTCCTGCAAAATAAATACAAAGCTGCCATTGTATTTTCTAAAGACTCATTTGGAAAATTGAGGATTAGAATCACAATAAACAAGTAAACACCTCATGCTAAAGCAGCCCCTCATTGAAAGTGAACGATATGTATCCACATACAAGTGTTGGCAGATTTTTTAAGATTTTGAAGCCTGGTGGAACCGAAGGGCAGCATAGTATGAATAGAATCTTTTATTAGAAAGGATTCTGTAATGATTAACAATTAGATGTCATGGTGAAATATCAGGTCATATGTCCTGCACATGTTTCACAGTGGAATGTACATTAGGCAGGGATTGGGTGTCACAAGGAAGAGGTCATTTTTCGGTCTAGCATCAGCCAAGATGTTTTGATTTTCCTAAACGTTTGTATCTACATTTATGTAATTGTTAGACCTGTCATCTGTAGGTTGGTCTTGCCCCAACTTTTTGCCTGCTTACCTCCACTTTTTGCTGTATATTTGTGTTGGCCTTACAACTCTGAGCACTTTCTTACTGCTAAACCTATGCTATAGCGCATCTCCTTCTACCCTAAACATGGTGACATTGGTGTTTACCTGATTGGCATATTTAGTTTACTTATACGTCCCTTGTTAAGTGATATACCATGTACCCAGGGCCTGTAATCCAAATTCTCCTAGTGGGCCTGCAGCCCTGATTGTGCCAACCACACAAGTAGCCTTTCAACCGTGTCTCAGGCCTGCCATTGTAAGGCTTGTGTGTGCAGTTTACTGCCACTTTGACTTGGCATTTAAAACCACTTGCCAAGCCTTAACGTCCCCTTTTATTACACATAGGTCACCTCTAAGGTAGGCTCTAGGTAGCCTTATGGGCAGGGTGCTGTGTAACTAAAAGGTAGGGCATGCACCTTTAAGTTTTATGTCCTGATAGTGACAAACAGCTCATTTCTTATTCACTACTGTGAGGCCTGCTCCTCTCATAGGCTAGCATTGGGAATTCCTTAAAACACATTTAAGCTATATTTTCTCATCAGTAAAGAGTAGCTCAATCATGTTTCATAACTTTGGAATGGTAATGATAAATCCTCTTTAGTGGTAAAATTTTGTTTGACGTTATTATTTTAGAAATGCCACTCTTAGAAAGTGGGCATTTCTCTGCTCTTAACTTAGTTCTGTGTGCCAGCAGTCTGTCTCCAATACACGTCTGCGGTGGGTGATAGATAAAGTTTGTGCATTCCATCCAGACAGCCACAAACTAAGAAAGGTTGGGTGGCAACGACCACCCCAGGGCACTTTGCCCAAGCATAAAACATTAAACATTTGGCCTGCTCCAACATCCAAGCCCCATCTCCGACCAGTTCGTCCTCAAGGAATGGAGCCCATACCTGAAGTTAGATATCCAGTTTGCCATTGAGGGAGTATATGAGCCATTCAAAGAACACCACTTAAACATTTCCACCAGCCATTTTGTATGTGTGGGTATATGTGGTAAGTGCCAGCACCGAAGGACCCACAGATTAGCCGAAGTCAGAGATGTGACCAGAAACCGGCTCTCATGCGGTGCAGCAGTCACATCATGCAAAAAGCATGGTTGGGCGGGGAGAAGTGAGGGGAAGAGTGATGGTATGGGTTAACGGGCCTTGAACCTTTGCCTAGAACCCTGTGAAGCTAGGGCAATTGACCAGTATGTGCAAGATGTCGCAACTGAGGAGGGCACAGCGCCAACAGAGTGAGCGGTGGAGGAGGCAAGCACGTACTAGCTTCGCTTGCGTCCTGCCCCAATTGTTCACTGATTTAAAGAGAAAGAACTTCATCCAGGCCTCCCATACCCCATGAGCGAGACCCACAAGGATCTCAACCCAGTCATCCTCGTCATACTTCACCTAACGTATTGCCTGCATGATGCCTGTAGTTGGGCTGATTAGGGCAGGGAGTATTTGTGAAGGACCAGTAGGTTTTAGAGGCTTGGCATCATGCTGCGATAACTCTCCATACCCGAAGATAGGCTACAATGGGGAGGACCCCAAGTTCCACAGTGGTGCCCCTGTGGCTGCGGAGGCAGTGGCGGAGCTGCAGATACTGCCAATACTGATGCCCGGGCAGACAAAACTCCTTCTAGAGGGCCGGGAAGGACTTAAGATGCCCACCTACGATCCAGTGTGGGATTGTTTCAATGCCCGTCTGCCTTCATTCTGGCCAGTCTGGTAGAAAGTTCCCAATCTGGATACCAGCATTATGCCATAGTGACACCTCGGCTTGTAAACAGTGGTCCACCGAAAGAAGACCGGCACGCCTTTTCCAGGCAATACCATCACCCGTATCATGGAGTTGGCAGAGCACGCCCTGATAGCGACATATACATAGAGCGGGGAAAACCTGGATGAACTTGCAGAGAGAATGCCGTCTATCAGAACCCACACAAAGGGGTCAACCACAATGCAGATAGCCAAGCTGTGCCAGATGAAGTGCTATGGGATAGTGTTCCACTGAGGAGAGGACTACCCCACCATTCTTTCTATGTGCAATCAGTTTGAAAATGTTCAAATGCGGGTGCTTAGAGCCCCACATGAAGCTCTTGATGAGCTGTTCCATGGAGCAGAGGAGGGCGGCTGAACCTGGAGGGAAATATTTGCAGCACATATGTGAATCAGGACAGAGTGGCCATCTTGACCACCTGTACTTGACCCCAGAGAGAAAGATTGATGTGCATCCGTTTTGCAAAGTCCACTTTTGTGCGTTCTATCAGGGGCTCAAGGTTATCCTTCGTCATATGTTCCAATCCTCTGTTCACCAGGATCCCCAAGTACTTGAGGCAGGTCAATGTCCAGCAGAACTGGCAACCCCAGATTGCCACCACTGTCATTGAGGGGCAAAGGTAAGTGCTGAACTCTTCCTCCAATTGACCTTTGGAATCATTCAAAAGAGCGGATAAGACAGGGAGTGAGCAATCGAGATTCCCAAGCGTAAGCAGAATGTTGTCTGCATAAAAGAGAACAGAGGAGGGATGGCCTGAGGTCGGGACACCCACTATCTCTGGTGATTGATGCACAGCTGAGGCCAGCAGCTGCAGGGAAAGAAGGAAGGGGAGCGGGGAAAGGGGGCACCCCTGATGTGCCCACGTCATATCAGAAGGGACATTGAGAGGAAACCCCCACAATTGAATATGTAGTAACTGAACCTTGGATATGAAATCATCCCAAGGTTGAACCAGCACAGCACCGAAAAGAGGTATCTTCGCTCTTTGTGGTCAAATGTCTTCTTGGAATCCAGGGAGAGAGCTAGGGCCTCCCCTGGTAGGTCTCTCGCCTGGTCCGAGGATGTGAGCCAGGGTGCGCAAGTGGTTATGGGAGAACAGGCCCTGGACAAATCCAACCACCGTGTGGTGGACTAGGTTAGGGAGGACCTTCTTGAGCTGGGTTGCCATAACACTTGCCAGGATCTTAACATTCCGATTCAGGAGTGAGATAGGCCGATATCTGTCATATGAAAGGGAGTCTTTGCCCAGTTTGGGAAGCACAGTGATAAAGAGTTTGTTGGAGAGCAGCCCCAATTGCCCCACCTTGGCATAGGCTGCCACGAGTGACTCAGCTGCATCATTAGCTGACCACTTATGAAATTCTACTGGTAAGCCATCCTTACTGAATGCCTTACTATAGAGAGCAGCAGAAATAACCTGCCCAATCTCTTCCTTGGTGACAGGTCCAGAGACCAGAGCCCTGCCATTGTAGTTCGGCCAGGGGACAGTGACCACATCCAGAATGAGGTGGATCTACAGTCACTGCCACTGAGGTGTAGAAGTGGCTAAAAAAAGCTGCAATGGTATCCATGATCCCCTGGTGGTGGCTTTGACTAGGAGACCCATGGGGTCTCTAATGGCCTAGATTGCAGGAGCCGCCATCCACTGCAGGTGTTGAGCCGCAAGTAACTGGCCAGCTTTTTTCCCTGCTCGTAATTGTAGCATCAGAGCTTGTGGAGGGTATGTTAAGCCTAAGTGGTGAAGAGGCTTTTGAGGTCCAGGCATGCCTTCTCCAGGCTCCTACTTGGTGAATCCATGGGCTTATCCGTTTAGCACTGGGTCAGGTTTCAGATAGGGGTAGGCAGTAAACACTGCTCCTCTGGCGGAGTTCACAGAGCGCGGAGTTCAACAAAATCTCTACCAACAACCACATAGTGGAGTTTTCTCGTGGATGACTCACCAACGCTAAGTTGGCTGGAACGAGCAAATAACAACGAGCACTAGTTCACCTCCTGGCGAGATTTCTCAATGCTGGTGATCGTGGCAGATTGCTACCGCTTGCATTGAGAAAGTTGCCGATCATGTTGCGAAAGCTGCCTTTCGAGTAAAAAATCTGCTCAAGTAGCTGAAACAAGCAGTGCCCTGTGGCGTGCCATGTGGTGCCATTCACGCGGGTCAAGTTCCCAGTGCTAAAAATCAGTAAAGCAGTGTGATGGATGGGAATTCCAACACTCACTGAGTTTTCAGATAACATTTCAGATGAATGCTACCAGGGAGACTTGTTACTCTGTCCAGCACCTATTGTGGAGCGCCGCATCCCGCATGAACTGACCCAAGAGTAGCCTTCACCACAGCCCAGAGTGTCCGTGAGGACTCCACTGAGCCTTTGTTGTTACCGGATATATACCAAGGAGGAACTGCAGAAGCCTCTTCTGATCAAGCATGCAATAGAAGGTGGTATTAGAACTCCAAGGATTCCAGATCGTAGGAGCTAGGCCGAGGTCTGAGCATGAGGCACATCTGGGAATGGTCCAAGAGCAAGCCCTCCAAGATGCGGGCATCCACCACCAGGGGTAGTAGAATGTGTGAGAGCAAGAAATAGTCCTGCAGGGATTGAGTTCCATGCACCGGCGACAGGTGGGTGTAAGACTTGTTGCCAGAATGGAGTAGGCGCCAGGTGTCCAGTAGACCATGATCGTCCTGAACATCATGCATGAGGGCCCTGTCCAAGTTCACCATCCTGTCGAAGAGACCCATGCAGTCTAGGACAGGATCTAGGACTGGACCTAAGGCCACATTCCAGTCCCCCTTGAATGAGAGGGGTGGAGTCCAGTCATGCGAGTCCACGGTTGAAGCAGAGAGGGAAAGCTATCTTAGGGTCCACTGGGGCATACTTTGAGCCCACACATAAGACCCTGTCTAGGATCTTTAGGTGAGTAAAGAGATATCTCTTCTCAGGGGTTCACCCACATCTTAGGGGACAGAGTAGGGGAGTGACCTCCACAGGATAGCCACTCCGTACTTGCGATGTATAGGTACATCCCATGGCAGCCACAGAGAAGCACGATTGCTATGGAGCACCTTCCCCTCCTATTCCCACCAATGTTTGTCGGTCTTGGACCTTCAGAGGTGTGTCTCCGACAGGAGGCCAATATCGGCCTGCTTCGATTTCAAAAAGGCTTGGACCTTTTTTCTCTTGAATCCTAGCCAGGGCCATCAAAGGGTGCCAAAGTCATAGACAACAGACCATGGGCACAGGGGGGATATGGAAAATGAGATGGAGGGAGGACGGGCCGGAGGAGGGGGGCAGGGAGGCTGCAAAGAGAGACAGAAGGGAGCTAGTGGGGGGACACGGGTCAGAGAGAGGAAAGGGATTGAGGAAGAGGAGGGTGAGAAGGGAAGGGAAGGGGAAAAAGAAATTGGAGGGGGCAGGAAGTAGAAAAGAAGGAAAGGAAAAAGGGAGTGGGGAGGAAAATGGTAAAGGATGGGGAAGCAGAGAGGAAGAAGGAAGCGGGACCGGGTACCCTGTGCATGAGGGATGTGAAAGGGGAGAAATACTTTGAGCGGTGAAGCCAAAAACAAGCCCAGTATCTGGGGCCCTCATCGACGGGCCAAGCCAGAGAGACAGATAAGGAGGGGAGGACAGTGAGTGATACTGGGGAGGGAGTGAGGAGGGGAAATCCACCCCAAGGGGCCTTTGGCATGAGGAACAAAGCTAGAAATTTGGTAGTGGAAGGCCCCAGAAGGTGACTCTTATGATATTATAAACACTGAATCAACCTGGGTCTAATGCTGTGTCAACAAAAAAGAAGAAAGCATACCTAATGATTCCGACATCTCTTATTAATAGAGAACCCTTCTAGGAACAGAACCCATCAATCACAAAGGAGTAGTGTATTTGTCATCATTTGGGTCTGTATATCTCGATACAACGCCCCAGGTCCTGATGGAACGACCTGGTGACGAGTAAAGAGAAATGGCATACAAGGGTTGCTGTCAGATCTCCAACAATAACAACAAAAGAAGTATGATAAGCCCTCGCTTTTGTGAAAGGGGTCCTAAAAGTGCAGCACTAAATCATAAAAGTGACGATAAAAATGGCTAGGGGAACTCAAAAGTGCTTTAATTGGTAGAGTGCCTCTGCCATCATTAAGAAGCAAAATGGCAACTTAGCATAAATAATTTGTCATTATGCTCATTGTCCATAGTATCTGGTCGACATGTTTCTGCCCATTAGGATCTGTATAGTATCAAGGGCCTTAAATGCTGCTACTATGTAAAAAAGTGTATTAAAGTATAATAAAAATACAGACAATCCTACCACACCGGTCAACTCTACAGATGTCGAAACCGGATACCTAGGAAAGCAAAGAAAAACGGATAAGGAATGCAATCATCAATAATTCTGAAACAGCAAAAAGACAGTTTTATCAAATAACGTCAATAGAAGCACATACTAATGCTTCATGCATCCAATCATGTATCAGATTGCACTTACCCCAAAGCTATGGGTGATACCCTCACCTCAACCTGGTCTCTGCTCAGGGAAAGGGGCCCCGCTCTAATGAAGGGGAGAAGAAATGAAAGGCTGCTAACTAACATGCCAAAAAGTGTTACTCCCCATAAACAAGGCTAAAAGAATATAGGCAACGTCCACGTACTACATAAAATGTGATGGCTGACAGCATGGTTAAAAACAGTATTAACTCTTCCTGGGACTATATCTCAGGATAAGGAACTCGAAAGTTTCAAAAGAAACAGGTCTTAATTCCCGAGTCAAACATAGATTACTAACATATTCAAGGGAAAACCCTATACTTTTTCTTAGAGATCACTCGCATGTATTTGAATAGTACCATACTTCTAAGTAGATGGAAACTAATAAAGAGGGTAATTGCTCACGGGATCAGAGTTCAAAACGCAGGCATAGAAGAAGAGGTTACACTTACCTATCCGTCGGTACCCCGGGGCGGTCTTTGAGTAAAGACCGGAGGTGCCGATAGGAAAGGTTTAGTGTGCTTTATAGAAACCTCAATTGCTTGCAGCTGCGTCTACTCAACAGAGTGGCCAGAAATGTGCCTGTTGTGTTTAGGACCGGCGTAAGGACCCCAGCTGAGGCCAGAGCTCCAGCAGACTGCGCATGTGTGATTAGTCTGCTACTCTGCTCAAGACTAGTGCGCATATGTCAAACTGTCAACACTGATCTAATACAGCTCACTGATCATAATGGGGCTTGGATCAGACTTATTTAACAGCCGAATACTTGAAATTCAGGATATTAAATGCTGCGTTATTAATCAAGATCAACTACCTAATACAAATGTATCACAGTTCATAACAACAGCCAGGGGATATCGTCATTAAGCCCCATGACATCAGAGTGTAGTCGATAAACCCATTTCTGTTCTCTACAAAGGAGAAACCGTTGGATGTCTACAATGTGTTTGGGAATGTAGGGTTGTTCAAGTATAACCCAATGTAAATCAGTATCTTTATGGCCTGCTGTGATGAAATGACTGGTGAGTTTAGTAGCACTCTTTTTACACCGTATAGTGCTCTTATGTTCTGAAATTCTCAGCTTAATCTTGCGAGATGTCATCCCCACACAGTTCTTCCCGCATGGACACTTTATTAGGTAAATAACCCTGTCACTGTTGCAGTTGGTGTGTTTATTAAGACGCCACGGTCTGCTCGTACCGATGTCGATTTCCGTGGTGTGCGAAGTCTGAGGGCACACAGAGCAGTTCCCACAAGGGAAATGGCCTTTAACTGGGGGTAAACCCCAAAGGGGGACATCTATGGAATTTCTCAAAGCCCGAGGACGTGTATGTATCAGCTGATCTTTGATGTTACAACTCCTCTTGTATGCAAATAAAGGAGGGGGTAATTCCTTGCCTTCAATTTCGAGCACTCTCCAATTTTTAAGAATGCTCTTCTTTAATGCATTGGAGTAGCTGGAAAAAGTGTTGACACACGTAATCCTCTTATCCTCAGTGGTAGGATTACAAATTCTCTTCTCCAGGAGAGCCTCCCTGTGATTATTAGCAGCTCTCTTCATTGATGTTCTGATAGTTCTTTTAGGATATTGCCTATCCAACAGTTGAGAAGAGAGCTGGGTGGCATGTTCACGGTATTTAGAGACAGTGGAACAATTCCGCCGGATACGAAGAAATTGCCCAAATGGCAAATTCTCCCGCAGAGCTCTAGGATGAAAGCTCTGAAAATGTAACAGAGAGTTCCGAGCCATCGGTTTTCTATACAGTTCCGTGGTAAGTATTCCATCCTGAGAGCCGATCAACAGATCCAAAAAGGGTAGGTTCTCTTTCGAAGCCTCACATGTAAATTTTAAGAAACCATTCCTGTTATTTAGCCAAGAGTGAAAACTCTCAATGGTGTCCATAGAGCCTCTCCAAATGACTAAAATGTCATCTATATACCGTTACCAGGACAGAATGTGACCTAGAAACGGATTTGTAATGGACAGTATCTCAGTCTGTTCGAATTGATGAACATAAAGATTGGCTAGAGAAGGGGCAAAAATACTCCCCATAGATGTTCCGGAGATCTGTAGGAATAGCTCATCCTCGAATTGGAAGAAATTCTCCTTCATAGCCAATGTTGCACAGAACATGATGAACTCGACTGGCGTAGGACTCTGCAGATCTTTTGCTTCCAGAAGTGTTTTAATAACAGACAGAGTCTCATCTTGGGGGATGCAGGTGTATAGTGACTCCACATCAAAGCTCACTAGGAAGTCTTGTGTGGTGTCAAAAGGCATCCCATCTATGATGCGCAGCAGATCTTTCGTATCCTCAACATATGTGGGCATCGTTTTCACAAGTGGTTTAAGAAAAAAATCTACAAAGGTAGACAGGGGTTCAAGGAGCGACCCTATCCCCGAGATTATGGGTCTGCCTGGAGGGGGTAACACCCCTTTATGTATTTTGGGTAATACATAGAAGTATGGAATCAATGGAAATGTAGTTTTCAGGAACAGTGCCTCATGATTAGTAATCCAGCCTTGTTCCAATGCATCATCTACTCGATCTTTAATGGTGGCCATGAGTCTCTTAGTAGGATCCAGTTTAAGAGGCTGGTAGAAAGTGCCGTTGTTAAGTTGTCTCTTGCACTCACTTCTATATGCTTCTGCGTCCATGATTACCGTAGCACCCCCTTTATCTGCAGGTTTGATAGTAACTGACCTGTCCATTGATAGTGTCCGGAGAGCAGAGCATTCTTTCTTGGACAAATTCGAGAATTGTCGGTTCTCAACTTGGAAAAGCATTTCAGCATCTCTCAGAACAGCCCTCTCAAAAGTGAGTACTTCTGGAGGAACTAGATGTGTAGGTGGATTAAATGTGGATCTCGGGCGTAAACCAGTATTGGTGGTGTTCTCCTCGTCAGTCTCTTGTGGTTTCTCTTTAAAGAAAGCACGTAATCTCACTTTCCTAAAAAAGGCAGCTAATTCTTGTCGAGTTTGGAATGAGTCTCCTTTGTATGTTGGAACATACCCAAGCCCCTTCTCTAGAACGTTGGTCTCGTCAATAGTAAGTGAGCGTTCACTTAAATTGACAATCAGGCTGTCACGTTGCTTGGTCCTGGTGCCGCAGGATCTCTCAGGTTGCTCCGTGTGCGAGACGATGGAGGGGGGCTCCAATGGACGCTTGGTTGAGCTGATCTTCTCTTGCCCCTGGAGCGGCGTTGGCCTTGTCCTAAAAAAGGCTGTTGTTGAAAATTATCTGCGTGCATCGGACCTGGATACCTTGGATGTTGAAAGTAGGGCTGTTGAAAGTTATAGGGTCCGGGCGGCCACCATTGTGGCAGCGGGGGGGGACCTCCAAAGAAGGTGCCTCTCCTCGGACCCCTTTTCCTCCAGTTTTGACCTCTTGATGACTGGTACGCACCTGGATCTGAGTCAGATGAGTTACCATCGCTGCCAGACGTAGAGTAATTCGAACCAGGTCTTCCGCCTTGTTGGTTATATGTGGGAGGAACGTAGGAATCACTGGTGTAGGGATATACTTTAGTCATAGAGAACTTAGCCAGATCTTTTTTGAATTTCACAATTTTGTTCGCAAGAATGGTATCTCTAAACTCCTTGCTGGTTTTATCAGTCTCTTTGGACTGTTTATTAAAGGTAGCCGTGACCAACACTGACTTAATCTGGGACTCTAAAAGCTGTATCTCGACCAGGATGTTGTCAGCTATTCTCTTGGCTGTTGTTATTATTAGAATTAGCCAATCCCGTGTGCAGCGCCAAGCCACCAGGGACCAGTCCTTGAGGAATGTCTTATCCTCCAGGAACAACCTGGGTGCATTATTTACTATAAGGCCAGTAGGAGTGCAATCGGACCGTAGATATTCGGTCATTATAGCACCGTGTACCTGTGTCCGTGCATGTGAGCGTTTCAGAAAAAGGACTTTACTCCAATCATCGTTATTGATAGTAGTAGTATTCGTAGGTAAATCAATAATGCAAGGTGTTTGGAGGATGTCTAATGCTACTGCATCATCGAATGAAAGACCCTGCCTCTCTGACATTGTGAGAAAGGGTCTGGAGAGAACTATAATAAGAAAAACTAAGAAAAAACAGTTAAGAAAGACCCAGCTGTGCCATCCACTAAAAAGTAGTACAGGACGAAAACTATGCAAAAAAGCCACAGAGCGTTTTAAATTCCTTATCTGGAAAGGAATATTGTAATAAAGGACCTACGGCCGAAGGCCGCTCAATGACAGTAACAACAAAACGAAGTAGGAGGAGGTCCAAGGGAAAAGATTTTAAAGACCAGCAGGTTGTGTATCCCTCAATCTTAAACACTATAAACACTGAATCAACCTGGGTCTAATGCTGTGTCAACAAAAAAGAAGAAGAAAGCATACCTAATGATTCCGACATCTCTTATTAATAGAGAACCCTTCTAGGAACAGAACCCATCAATCACAAAGGAGTAGTGTATTTGTCATCATTTGGGTCTGTATATCTCGATACAACGCCCCAGGTCCTGATGGAACGACCTGGTGACGAGTAAAGAGAAATGGCATACAAGGGTTGCTGTCAGATCTCCAACAATAACAACAAAAGAAGTATGATAAGCCCTCGCTTTTGTGAAAGGGGTCCTAAAAGTGCAGCACTAAATCATAAAAGTGACGATAAAAATGGCTAGGGGAACTCAAAAGTGCTTTAATTGGTAGAGTGCCTCTGCCATCATTAAGAAGCAAAATGGCAACTTAGCATAAATAATTTGTCATTATGCTCATTGTCCATAGTATCTGGTCGACATGTTTCTGCCCATTAGGATCTGTATAGTATCAAGGGCATTCATCAGGACCTTAAATGCTGCTACTATGTAAAAAAGTGTATTAAAGTATAATAAAAATACAGACAATCCTACCACACCGGTCAACTCTACAGATGTCGAAACCGGATACCTAGGAAAGCAAAGAAAAACGGATAAGGAATGCAATCATCAATAATTCTGAAACAGCAAAAAGACAGTTTTATCAAATAACGACAATAGAAGCACATACTAATGCTTCATGCATCCAATCATGTATCAGATTGCACTTACCCCAAAGCTATGGGTGATACCCTAACCTCAACCTGGTCTCTGCTCAGGGAAAGGGGCCCCGCTCTAATGAAGGGGAGAAGAAATGAAAGGCTGCTAACTAACATGCCAAAAAGTGTTACTCCCCATAAACAAGGCTAAAAGAATATAGGCAACGTCCACGTACTACATAAAATGTGATGGCTGACAGCATGGTTAAAAACAGTATTAACTCTTCCTGGGACTATATCTCAGGATAAGGAACTCGAAAGTTTCAAAAGAAACAGGTCTTAATTCCCAAGTCAAACATAGATTACTAACATATTAAAGGGAAAACCCTATACTTTTTCTTAGAGATCACTCACATGTATTTGAATAGTACCATACTTCTAAGTAGATGGAAACTAATAAAGAGGGTAATTGCTCACGGGATCAGAGTTCAAAACGCAGGCATAGAAGAAGAGGTTACACTTACCTATCCGTCGGTACCCCGGGGCGGTCTTTGAGTAAAGACCGGAGGTGCCGATAGGAAAGGTTTAGTGTGCTTTATAGAAACCTCAATTGCTTGCAGCTGCGTCTACTCAACAGAGTGGCCAGAAATGTGCCTGTTGTGTTTAGGACCGGCGTAAGGACCCCAGCTGAGGCCAGAGCTCCAGCAGACTGCGCATGTGTGATTAGTCTGCTACTCTGCTCAAGACTAGTGCGCATATGTCAAACTGTCAACACTGATCTAATACAGCTCACTGATCATAATGGGGCTTGGATCAGACTTATTTAACAGCCGAATACTTGAAATTCAGGATATTAAATGTTGCGTTATTAATCAAGATCAACTACCTAATACAAATGTATCACAGTTCATAACAACAGCCAGGGGATATCGTCATTAAGCCCCATGACATCAGAGTGTAGTCGATAAACCCATTTCTGTTCTCTACAAAGGAGAAACCGTTGGATGTCTACAATGTGTGGGGGAATGTAGGGTTGTTCAAGTATAACCCAATGTAAATCAGTATCTTTATGGCCTGCTGTGATGAAATGACTGGTGAGTTTAGTAGCACTCTTTTTACACCGTATAGTGCTCTTATGTTCTGAAATTCTCAGCTTAATCTTGCGAGATGTCATCCCCACATAGTTCTTCCCGCATGGACACTTTATTAGGTAAATAACCCTGTCACTGTTGCAGTTGGTGTGTTTATTAAGACGCCACGGTCTGCTCGTACCGATGTCGATTTCCGTGGTGTGCGAAGTCTGAGGGCACACAGAGCAGTTCCCACAAGGGAAATGGCCTTTAACTGGGGGTAAACCCCAAAGGGGGACATCTATGGAATTTCTCAAAGCCCGAGGACGTGTATGTATCAGCTGATCTTTGATGTTACAACTCCTCTTGTATGCAAATAAAGGAGGGGGTAATTCCTTGCCTTCAATCTCGAGCACTCTCCAATTTTTAAGAATGCTCTTCTTTAATGCATTGGAGTAGCTGGAAAAAGTGTTGACACACGTAATCCTCTTATCCTCAGTGGTAGGATTACAAATTCTCTTCTCCAGGAGAGCCTCCCTGTGATTATTAGCAGCTCTCTTCATTGATGTTCTGATAGTTCTTTTAGGATATTGCCTATCCAACAGTTGAGAAGAGAGCTGGGTGGCATGTTCACGGTATTTAGAGACAGTGGAACAATTCCGCCGGATACGAAGAAATTGCCCAAATGGCAAATTCTCCCGCAGAGCTCTAGGATGAAAGATCTGAAAATGTAACAGAGTGTTCCGAGCCATCGGTTTTCTATACAGTTCCGTGGTAAGTATTCCATCCTGAGAGCCGATCAACAGATCCAAAAAGGGTAGGTTCTCTTTCGAAGCCTCACATGTAAATTTTAAGAAACCATTCCTGTTATTTAGCCAAGAGTGAAAACTCTCAATGGTGTATTAGATCAGTGTTGACAGTTTGACATATGCGCACTAGTCTTGAGCAGAGTAGCAGACTAATCACACATGCGCAGTCTGCTGGAGCTCTGGCCTCAGCTGGGGTCCTTACGCCGGTCCTAAACACAACAGACACATTTCTGGCCACTCTGTTGAGTAGACGCAGCTGCAAGCAATTGAGGTTTCTATAAAGCACACTAAACCTTTCCTATCTGCACCTCCGGTCTTTACTCAAAGACCGCCCCGGGGTACCGACGGATAGGTAAGTGTAACCTCTTCTTCTATGCCTGCGTTTTGAACTCTGATCCCGTGAGCAATTACCCTCTTTATTAGTTTCCATCTACTTAGAAGTATGGTACTATTCAAATACATGCGAGTGATCTCTAAGAAAAAGTATAGGGTTTTCTCTTAATATGTTAGTAATCTATGTTTGACTCGGGAATTAAGACCTGTTTCTTTTGAAACTTTCGAGTTCCTTATCCTGAGATATAGTCCCAGGAAGAGTTAATACTGTTTTTAACCATGCTGTCAGCCATCACATTTTATGTAGTACGTGGACGTTGCCTATATTCTTTTAGCCTTGTTTATGGGGAGTAACACTTTTTGGCATGTTAGTTAGCAGCCTTTCATTTCTTCTCCCCTTCATTAGAGCGGGGCCCCTTTCCCTGAGCAGAGACCAGGTTGAGGTGAGGGTATCACCCATAGCTTTGGGGTAAGTGCAATCTGATACATGATTGGATGCATGAAGCATTAGTATGTGCTTCTATTGACGTTATTTGATAAAACTGTCTTTTTGCTGTTTCAGAATTATTGATGATTGCATTCCTTATCCGTTTTTCTTTGCTTTCCTAGGTATCCGGTTTCGACATCTGTAGAGTTGACCGGTGTGGTAGGATTGTCTGTATTTTTATTATACTTTAATACACTTTTTTACATAGTAGCAGCATTTAAGGTCCTGATGAATGCCCTTGATACTATACAGATCCTAATGGGCAGAAACATGTCGACCAGATACTATGGACAATGAGCATAATGACAAATTATTTATGCTAAGTTGCCATTTTGCTTCTTAATGATGGCAGAGGCACTCTACCAATTAAAGCACTTTTGAGTTCCCCTAGCCATTTTTATCGTCACTTTTATGATTTAGTGCTGCACTTTTAGGACCCCTTTCACAAAAGCGAGGGCTTATCATACTTCTTTTGTTGTTATTGTTGGAGATCTGACAGCAACCCTTGTATGCCATTTCTCTTTACTCGTCACCAGGTCGTTCCATCAGGACCTGGGGCGTTGTATCGAGATATACATACCCAAATGATGACAAATACACTACTCCTTTGTGATTGATGGGTTCTGTTCCTAGAAGGGTTCTCTATTAATAAGAGATGTCGGAATCATTAGGTATGCTTTCTTCTTTTTTGTTGACACAGCATTAGACCCAGGTTGATTCAGTGTTTATAGTGTTTAAGATTGAGGGATACACAACCTGCTGGTCTTTAAAATCTTTTCCCTTGGACCTCCTCCTACTTCGTTTTGTTGTTACTGTCATTGAGCGGCCTTCGGCCGTAGGTCCTTTATTACAATATTCCTTTCCAGATAAGGAATTTAAAACGCTCTGTGGCTTTTTTGCATAGTTTTCGTCCTGTACTACTTTTTAGTGGATGGCACAGCTGGGTCTTTCTTAACTGTTTTTTCTTAGTTTTTCTTATTATAGTTCTCTCCAGACCCTTTCTCACAATGTCAGAGAGGCAGGGTCTTTCATTCGATGATGCAGTAGCATTAGACATCCTCCAAACACCTTGCATTATTGATTTACCTACGAATACTACTACTATCAATAACGATGATTGGAGTAAAGTCCTTTTTCTGAAACGCTCACATGCACGGACACAGGTACACGGTGCTATAATGACCGAATATCTACGGTCCGATTGCGCTCCTACTGGCCTTATAGTAAATAATGCACCCAGGTTGTTCCTGGAGGATAAGACATTCCTCAAGGACTGGTCCCTGGTGGCTTGGCGCTGCACACGGGATTGGCTAATTCTAATAATAACAACAGCCAAGAGAATAGCTGACAACATCCTGGTCGAGATACAGCTTTTAGAGTCCCAGATTAAGTCAGTGTTGGTCACGGCTACCTTTAATAAACAGTCCAAAGAGACTGATAAAACCAGCAATGAGTTTAGAGATACCATTCTTGCGAACAAAATTGTGAAATTCAAAAAGATCTGGCTAAGTTCTCTATGACTAAAGTATATCTCTACACCAGTGATTCCTACGTTCCTCCCACATATAACCAACAAGGCGGAAGACCTGGTTCGAATTACTCTACGTCTGGCAGCGATGGTAACTCATCTGACTCAGATCCAGGTGCGTACCAGTCATCAAGAGGTCAAAACTGGAGGAAAAGGGGTCCGAGGAGAGGCACCTTCTTTGGAGGTCCCCCCCGCCGCCACAATGGTGGCCGCCCGGACCCTATAACTTTCAACAGCCCTACTTTCAACATCCAATGTATCCAGGTCTGATGCACGCAGATAATTTTCAACAACAGCCTTTTTTAGGACAAGGCCAACGCCGCTCCAGGGGCAAGAGAAGATCAGCTCAACCAAGCGTCCATTGGAGCCCCCCTCCATCGTCTCGCACACGGAGCAACCTGAGAGATCCTGCGGCACCAGGACCAAGCAACGTGACAGCCTGATTGTCAATTTAAGTGAACGCTCACTTACTATTGACGAGACCAACGTTCTAGAGAAGGGGCTTGGGTATGTTCCAACATACAAAGGAGATTCATTCCAAACTCGACAAGAATTAGCTGCCTTTTTTAGGAAAGTGAGATTACGTGCTTTCTTTAAAGAGAAACCACAAGAGACTGACGAGGAGATCACCACCAATACTGGTTTACGCCCGAGATCCACATTTAATCCACCTACACATCTAGTTCCTCCAGAAGTACTCACTTTTGAGAGGGCTGTTCTGAGAGATGCTGAAATGCTCTTCCAAGTTGAGAACCGACAATTCTCGAATTTGTCCAAGAAAGAATGCTCTGCACTCCGGACACTATCAATGGACAGGTCAGTTACTATCAAACCTGCAGATAAAGGGGGTGCTACGGTAATCATGGACGCAGAAGCATATAGAAGTGAGTGCAAGAGACAACTTAACAACGGCACTTTCTACCAGCCTCTTAAACTGGATCCTACTAAGAGACTCATGGCCACCATTAAAGATCGAGTAGATGATGCATTGGAACAAGGCTGGATTACTAATCATGAGGCACTGTTCCTGAAAACTACATTTCCAGTGATTCCATACTTCTGTGTATTACCCAAAATACATAAAGGGGTGTTACCCACTCCAGGCAGACCCATAATCTCGGGGATAGGGTCGCTCCTTGAACCCCTGTCTACCTTTGTAGATTTTTTTCTTAAACCACTTGTGAAAACGATGCCCACATATGTTGAGGATACGAAAGATCTGCTGCGCATCATAGATGGGATGCCTTTTGACACCACACAAGACTTCCTAGTGAGCTTTGATGTGGAGTCACTATACACCTGCATCCCCCAAGATGAGACTCTGTCTGTTATTAAAACACTTCTGGAAGCAAAAGATCTGCAGAGTCCTACGCCAGTCAAGTTCATCATGTTCTGTGCAACATTGGCTATGAAGGAGAATTTCTTCCAATTCGAGGATGAGCTATTCCTACAGATCTCCGGAACATCTATGGGGAGTATTTTTGCCCCTTCTCTAGCCAATCTTTATGTTCATCAATTCGAACAGACTGAGATACTGTCCATTACAAATCCGTTTCTAGGTCACATTTTGTCCTGGAAACGGTATATAGATGACATTTTAGTCATTTGGAGAGGCTCTATGGACACCATTGAGAGTTTTCACTCTTGGCTAAATAACAGGAATGGTTTCTTAAAATTTACATGTGAGGCTTCGAAAGAGAACCTACCCTTTTTGGATCTGTTGATCGGCTCTCAGGGTGGAATACTTACCATGGAACTGTATAGAAAACCGATGGCTCGGAACTCTCTGTTACATTTTCAGAGCTTTCATCCTAGAGCTCTGCGGGAGAATTTGCCATTTGGGCAATTTCTTCGTATCCGGCGGAATTGTTCCACTGTCTCTAAATACCGTGAACATGCCACCCAGCTCTCTTCTCAACTGTTGGATAGGCAATATCCTAAAAGAACTATCAGAACATCAATGAAGAGAGCTGCTAATAATCACAGGGAGGCTCTCCTGGAGAAGAGAATTTGTAATCCTACCACTGAGGATAAGAGGATTACGTGTGTCAACACTTTTTCCAGCTACTCCAATGCATTAAAGAAGAGCATTCTTAAAAATTGGAGAGTGCTCGAGATTGAAGGCAAGGAATTACCCCCTCCTTTATTTGCATAGAAGAGGAGTTGTAACATCAAAGTTCAGCCGATACATACACGTCCTCGGGCTTTGAGAAATTCCATAGATGTCCCCCTTTGGGGTTTACCCCCAGTTAAAGGCCATTTCCCTTGTGGGAACTGCTCTGTGTCCCCTCAGACTTCGCACACCACGGAAATCGACATCGGTACGAGCAGACCGTGGCGTCTTAATAAACACACCAACTGCAACAGTGACAGGGTTATTTACCTAATAAAGTGTCCATGCGGGAAGAACTATGTGGGGATGACATCTCGCAAGATTAAGCTGAGAATTTCAGAACATAAGAGCACTATACGGTGTAAAAAGAGTGCTACTAAACTCACCAGTCATTTCATCACAGCAGGCCATAAAGATACTGATTTACATTGGGTTATACTTGAACAACCCTACATTCCCCCACACATTGTAGACATCCAACGGTTTCTCCTTTGTAGAGAACAGAAATGGGTTTATCGACTACACTCTGATGTCATGGGGCTTAATGACGATATCCCCTGGCTGTTGTTATGAACTGTGATACATTTGTATTAGGTAGTTGATCTTGATTAATAACGCAGCATTTAATATCCTGAATTTCAAGTATTCGGCTGTTAAATAAGTCTGATCCAAGCCCCATTATGATCAGTGAGCTGTATTAGATCAGTGTTGACAGTTTGACATATGCGCACTAGTCTTGAGCAGAGTAGCAGACTAATCACACATGCGCAGTCTGCTGGAGCTCTGGCCTCAGCTGGGGTCCTTACGCCGGTCCTAAACACAACAGGCACATTTCTGGCCACTCTGTTGAGTAGACGCAGCTGCAAGCAATTGAGGTTTCTATAAAGCACACTAAACCTTTCCTATCGGCACCTCCGGTCTTTACTCAAAGACCGCCCCGGGGTACCGACGGATAGGTAAGTGTAACCTCTTCTTCTATGCCTGCGTTTTGAACTCTGATCCCGTGAGCAATTACCCTCTTTATTAGTTTCCATCTACTTAGAAGTATGGTACTATTCAAATACATGCGAGTGATCTCTAAGAAAAAGTATAGGGTTTTCCCTTTAATATGTTAGTAATCTATGTTTGACTCGGGAATTAAGACCTGTTTCTTTTGAAACTTTCGAGTTCCTTATCCTGAGATATAGTCCCAGGAAGAGTTAATACTGTTTTTAACCATGCTGTCAGCCATCACATTTTATGTAGTACGTGGACGTTGCCTATATTCTTTTAGCCTTGTTTATGGGGAGTAACACTTTTTGGCATGTTAGTTAGCAGCCTTTCATTTCTTCTCCCCTTCATTAGAGCGGGGCCCCTTTCCCTGAGCAGAGACCAGGTTGAGGTGAGGGTATCACCCATAGCTTTGGGGTAAGTGCAATCTGATACATGATTGGATGCATGAAGCATTAGTATGTGCTTCTATTGACGTTATTTGATAAAACTGTCTTTTTGCTGTTTCAGAATTATTGATGATTGCATTCCTTATGCGTTTTTCTTTGCTTTCCTAGGTATCCGGTTTCGACATCTGTAGAGTTGACCGGTGTGGTAGGATTGTCTGTATTTTTATTATACTTTAATACACTTTTTTACATAGTAGCAGCATTTAAGGTCCTGATGAATGCCCTTGATACTATACAGATCCTAATGGGCAGAAACATGTCGACCAGATACTATGGACAATGAGCATAATGACAAATTATTTATACTAAGCTGCCATTTTGCTTCTTAATGATGGCAGAGGCACTCTACCAATTAAAGCACTTTTGAGTTCCCCTAGCCATTTTTATCGTCACTTTTATGATTTAGTGCTGCACTTTTAGGACCCCTTTCACAAAAGCGAGGGCTTATCATACTTCTTTTGTTGTTATTGTTGGAGATCTGACAGCAACCCTTGTATGCCATTTCTCTTTACTTGTCACCAGGTCGTTCCATCAGGACCTGGGGCGTTGTATCGAGATATACAGACCCAAATGATGACAAATACACTACTCCTTTGTGATTGATGGGTTCTGTTCCTAGAAGGGTTCTCTATTAATAAGAGATGTCGGAATCATTAGGTATGCTTTTCTTCTTTTTTGTTGACACAGCATTAGACCCAGGTTGATTCAGTGTTTATAGTGTTTAAGATTGAGGGATACACAACCTGCTGGTCTTTAAAATCTTTTCCCTTGGACCTCCTCCTACTTCGTTTTGTTGTTACTGACTCTTATGATATAACATAAAGGGTTCCACATACAATCTGGGGGAGTAGAACGAGGCAGAAGAAACAAGGATCACAATAGCACCCCAAGTCCCAGAGGGGAGGGCAGTGAGAAGTTGGACCACCAAGAAACCTCCCCAACCCCCCAAGAGAGAGAGCCCCACACCAAGGAGGAAAATTAGTCAGTGAGAGACACAGAGGAAGTCATCACGTGGGGCAGGACCAGTACCACAGGCAACCCCAACAGTGGTGGGAAGCAGGGACGTCAGGGAATAAACACCAATCGAGTATGGAGCTTGGGACCACAATACTGGACCTCTGCAGTGCAGCAGGCAACGCGGTGATACAAGCTGTAACGCATAGGCGGTAGTAGGCCAGAAAGGTGTGGTAGTCGGGCCTATATGCAGGATGGTGTCAACAGCATGGTTGACCCCAACAGTGGAGGCAAGAAAAAAACAAATGCAATCCCAGTACTCAGCTAGTCAGCATTGCAGTCGGATGTGAGGACTCCCTGCCATCCTCCTGTGCTGGGTTGAGTGCCTTGGTGGCCTTCAGCACAGAAAGGAATTTGTCCATGCCAGACACCTGTGTAAATTTCATCACTATCCTGATGGCACGGACCTTCCAGATGTTGAAAGGTGTGGGGAAAAGCTGCTCATACAATCTGCCCAGCCTGTACTGCTGGCTCGATGGCCTGGTACGGGCTGGGTCCCCATCAGTGGACAGAGATAGAGAGGCAGGTAGGGCAATGTCCAATGTAAGTTCCTGAAAGGTGTCAGGGAAGGACTTGAGGTCACCTGGGTCAAGGAAATCCTTGGAGCAGCAATCTATGGTAATCCTCGTACGCCCTGATTCCAACAGTCCGTACTTGATGTCCTATCGGCGCAGGGCTGGGTGCAGAGGCAGGAAGGTCCAGAGTTTGTTGTTGGTTTCCCTCGAGTAGTTCCCCATTATGTAAATCTTATGACCGTCATAGTCATAAGGGCCATGGTCATGCGCGCTGAAGTCAGGATCTGCTGGACCTGGACATGGCACAGGAAACAAGGAATGAGCGGGCGAGGCTTGTCAGCAGGCATTGAGCAACAGGCCTGGACCCAGTGGGCTTGTTTGACCTCCTCTGTAAGGGTATCCGCAGAAGGCTTGGGAGTATGTCACAGAGGAAGTACCCAACATTATCCTTCTCCACCCCCTGCAGGAACCTGAAAAAGTGAATGTTATTTCTCCAGCTCCTTTTCTCCAGGTCCATAATTTTGTAGGAGAAGCATCAAAGATCATCCTCCTGGTCAGTGGTATTGACCACCTGTGCTTCCAGCATGTCAAGGCAGGATTCCACTCTGTCCAGGCAGCCCTGAAACACCCCAATCTCCGCCTGTACTAAGTTTGTGTTGGAGATGAGGTACATGATCTTGGCTTCCATTGATTCCAGTTTACGACACACTCCTTTGATTCCTTACAGGATGTGAGCCTCGGGTCATCCAGGCGGTCTGGTCAGACCGGTATAGAGAGCTTGTGCAGAGCCATTGCCTCAGAAAGGAGAGGCTGTCTTGACATCTTCCCTGAGGCCATGAGGGCAGGCAGGCAGATGCAGGAGAGGCAGCCAGTTGCAGGAGAGGAGGAGGACTGGTATTCACACCAGCAACAAGTCAATGGTCCCAAAGTGAAACCCAGTGATCACAGGGCGGGCATGGGCCCCGGGGAGGGCCAGGAGCACAGCACTGCAGCCGGCGAGCATTTAGAGGCAGGCAGTTCTCCTTCCCAACAGCATATCAGTTTCTCAGGGTCACTTGGTAGACACTCCCATAGACAACACAAACATAGGCCGCCAGGAGTTTTGCAACTGCAGAGGGCATAATCTGATGCTGCCATGGTGTGGGGCACCTCCTTGCAAAGATCACAGCCATCCATATATCACAGCCAGTATCTCCATAGAGAGAGTGTGCAGGGTCCCTGCCATCAAGTCCAGGCAGCTGTTTTCAGTCTGACTCCCATGCTTGGCTCCCTCGCATGGGCCGCATTCCTCTGCATCTGCTTCCCCTTCAGGCTCACAGCACCCCAATCAGGGCATCCACAATGTTGGAGCCCCCCAGGGGGTGGAAGGGCAGGCACACAGCAGCTTAGGGCTTGGATATTCCCCAGGATGGCACCAGGGTCTCTCCCCAGCAGGCCAGGGATAGAGGAGCTCCGGCTTCAGGTAGCCATCAGTGTCGGTGGCCAAGCTCTGCCCCCCCTAAAGCGTGACTTTGAGATTTTTATAGACAGCTGCAAAACTGTAATTTGTAGCTGATGCAAGGTCTCCTAGGTTATTCTAGGGAGTTGTAGATTCCCATCATAGATAAGCATAGGGCTTCTCTTAGAAAGAGGATTATTAGTTGGAGGGCATGTAAGTCCCCACTAAGTAATAATGTCACAATTCTGTACCGGGTCCAGTTGGGTCTCAACAATTTAAACCTGAGCTCAACCCTTGGTACCTGCAGCACGGAGCAGACAGGTTTAATTTAGGGAAAATGTATAAAGCCTTTATCACTACCAAACCAATTAAAACATAGAAAGTACATCGCAATACAAATCCCACTCCAATTCATAAAATTATATTAAATATTAATTTTAATGGAAAAATAGACACCAAACAAATCAAAGTCAGATGTAGGAAACCAGAGGTATAATTTTGCAAACTTTAAGAAGTATCTCTAGCTTCAAAAAGAGCAAACCATCAATTGAGGGTATCTGGTCGCGATAGACTGGGTCAAAGTCAAAAGTTAATGCTGACAGCAATGGAGTGCAGGTTGGATACCGGGACCAGGGTTTGTCTAGTAGAACGTTTACAAAGAAGTTGACAGTCATTTTTATGTACATTAACACGGTACATTTTACTGCTGAAGTATGTCCAGCTTAGGTTACGGACAAGTAAATTAACAGCACATGGACGTTTTCATAAACATGTCAGGAATGAGCATCTAATAATGACTACCAGGTCAGTATGTATCTGTCAAGGGTATGCAGATATGATAATTAAATTATATTAACAGGGACCACATTTAGCAATTTAGTGTATTTATATACTCTGTAAGTAAGCTAGATGGCATTTCCCAGTAAAATGTAAGTCGTGCATTTGCTATGAGAGGACACCACGAGCCACTTAATCATTACCAATCTTAACCAGGTCACACATTTTGGTTTTCTATTCATTTAAATACATAGATTATGCAATAAAGTATAATTATAGAGGGTCTATACTTACCAAGAAGTAATTTAGAGAAATTTATGAAAATGCTCTGTATTGCATTGGCAATTCTGAAAACTCTAATAACAAATATCAACAGTAGTAAATTCCCTGAAAACAATCAAACACAACCATGACTTACCACAAACCACCACCTATTCCAATGTGCTCAAACATAACATTGTCCACAACCATAACTCAACCCCTAACATCATCCTTTACTGCAACAGAATTTACTTTTAACTCTAACGTTTAAACAAATACAAACTCTGAACAAATCCCATTCTGTTTTATAAGGCTTCATAATTAATGCTGAAAAATTGTTCTACTGTTCAATTAATTTTATTTTTGATTGATACAAATATAATTCTGCCATAACCGATTTTCTGATGTTTTTCTAGTTTTCTTCACTTTTTATTATGGAGTTAGCCAAGACCATTTGATTTTTCAAAAATGACATGCCTATTACACGTATAGTGACCTTCAGGATCCCTTTTCATCTATTGATCTGTTGTTGAATCATTCACATTTTTTCTTCCGCCCACTACAGCATACAGCATGAGGCAATAAGCCAGCCCACATCAGCCATCACTGTGAGTGACAACATTCTACTCTTTCTCAAGTTGCACATCTGCAGACAAAGTAGTTCCCTTCGGTGAGAGGTAATACTAAGACCATGTGTGCAGTTAGAAAACATAAAATATATTTTTTCTTTTAGCTGATTTTATTTTTTATTGATTAGAGCAGGGCAACTCATCCAACAATAATTATTTTGCAAAACCCTTGAGAAAACAAAACAAGCACTGACATAGCTAATAGGCTGGTACCCAATGACAGCCCTAATGGCTTTGGCATAACTTGTTGTTTTCGTCATTTTCATATAATGCTGAATGTATAGCCTTCATGTAGATCTTTCATAAAACTCCCTACTGAGATAACCCTGGCATTTAGTAATGAATGAATGTTTCGCAACTGTGAAGAGTGCCCTGGCCACCCTGTCCTGGAATTGAGATTGCAATACCGAAAGATGACTGGATAAAACATTTTACTCTTTTCGGTGTCTGAAGGAGACCAGGTGCATATTCACAATGAAACAGAAGCCCCAATCCAAACCCCCTTAATCGCTCCTTTCAGTTTGGAGGAAGTTTAACACAGCATTAGCTGCAAGCAAAGGTGGAAAAGCACCCGATCCTGATGCTATTCCAGTGGACCTGTACAAGACCAACACTACTTTGTATGGGTCTTTATTAGCTGTGGTATTAAGGGCCTGTTGTACAACAGGCTTTCTTCCTACGTGGGCGGAATCAATTATTGTTCTGATTTACAAAAATGGAGAATGGCACAACCCTGTTTGTTATAGGCCGATCTCCCTCCTCGATTCCCTAGTGAAGATAGTGGGTAGAATTATATTGAACAGGCTACAAGAGTGGGGAGAAACAAATGACATCCTGACAGACCTACATTATGGATTGCGCACTGGGATCGGGTTACAGAGCAGGGTCTTATTTTAAGTATGCTAGTTGGTAAATAAACTAAGATCAAGGGGGGACATATTTCTGACAATTGTCGACCTGTCCTTGGCCTTTGACTGCGTCAACCACTCTAAGCTATGGACAATCATATCTGATATGGTGGTGGAGACTTGGATTATCAGCTTCCTGAGAGAACTGTAGTCAGGTTCCAAAGTCAGGGTTAGATATGGCATCCACGGAGAATGCACACAGCCATTCAACGTGGAGAGAAGGGTAAGGCAGGGCTGTGTGCTGGCACCATTCCTCTTTTCATTTTACATGAACAATGGTGGGGTGGTGAGGACCTCACATTCCAAAGACCTTCTACAAGTGGGACACCACCCTATTCCGGCCCTCATCTACGCTGATGTTGCCATTCTTATTGCCCGCTGTCCCCTCGGTCTACCACTCTACTCAAAAAGTTTGTCGAGTTCATGCAAGGTCATCACCTGTAAGTTAATCAATCAAAAACATTTGTAATGAAGTGCGGCAGGAGAACAGCCACTTGCAGGGACTTAAGAATCAAGAATACCAACATTATTTTTACAAACAGTTTTTCGTACCTAGGTATCATGTGACAGGAAAGGTACATGGAATCATGCTATCTCTCTCAGGGCTCTGTTATTCAAAAAAGCATGCATGACTCTACAAAATCTTGCTAGACGGTTGGGCAGGAATTCCCCCTCAGAGATGATCATGATTTACAAGGTCAAATGTATTAGCGTGGCACTGTATGAGATGGGGTTCTTGGGCTATTCCAGATGCACAGCTTTACAAATGGTAGCAAATTAGTTTTTGAGGAATTTGCTTGCTTTCCCCAAGGGTGCGTCCACGTACGTCTGTGACGCTGAGTTGGGGGTCTTGTTTTTAACATGCCAAATAACGATAAACCCCTTTTAATGTGTCACAAAGTCTGCTCATCTGAACATACAGTTTCAAATTGTTTGATCATTGAGGAGTGTCTTAAATCAAGCCTATTAACACGTATGTCGTGGTAGATGTAATTCCAGCGTTTTTGTCGTGACTTGGGGCACCCAGACATTTTTTTAAACCCCGAATCCCTTGAAATCATTAGCAGAGCAACATTGAAAAAGAAATGTATTATGCACCTAGAGAATTTGAGACTGACCACTGAAATTTCAAATCCCTCCGTGATGAAAAACCAACTTATCTTAACTACTTATGAAATGCAACCATATTTGAAAATCATATCAAATTTCAGACACCGATTTGACCTGATTCATTTTAGAATTTATACGTTCCATCTTTTAATTAGCTTTACTGAAATGAATAATTGGACAATAAATTTAGGAAATTGTACTTGTGATAGCACGATGGCACAGAGCACATTGCATGTTGTACTATTCTGTAAATTGTATCGTAATTGGAGAAACCGTTATTACCTACCCTTTTTAAAAACATTACACAATGCCGCCCTGCTTATCTCTTCCTACAATCACTGCAATCTGTTGATATTTGCTGTGGAATGTCAAGCTTATTGTGTTTGTTTTTTTACGCCAGAAAGAAAATGGTTCATCCTTCATGATTGGCTCCATGTAACACCTCATTAGAAATTAATTAATTACCTAACAATGCACTATCAGCTTGTTTTTTAAAAACATTTTTTAATATTATAAAATGTCTAAATTCAGCAATATTTAACTTAGATGTGACTTGGTGGGCCATCCTTGCTGGATGAGAGGAAGGAGCTGGACTCACCATCACTTACAGCAGAATAGTCTGAGTCCTTTTCCCACACAAAGTGCTGCATACCCCCTTATAGTGAATCTGGAGCCAGGGCAGGAAGGGAGGACCCATTTACACATCAAGGTATGTGTTTGATGTCTCCCCACATCAAAGGCACAACTGGGTATAAGTACTGGACCTCTTCCACCACCACTTCAATACACATCTGGACCTGTGAAGACTGCCAGGAAGAAGGAGTGCTGTGCTGCTGAAGAGACTTCCAATCTGCTGGACTCCTGCCTTGCTGTGCTGCCCTGCTGCCTGCTGATCCTCTGCCTGGGTGAGAGGGACTGGACCTGCATCACTTGAACCCAAAGTGACTCCAAGGGCTAACTGGCTGGCCACCTGATCTGAAGTCTCAGGGACATAAAAAACTTCAAACCACCCTGGTTCTGCACCTGGACTCTGCCCTCTGTGAGACTGCCCTGCCAAGTGGTACCCCTCCAGTCCTAGACCTTTGGATGTGGGCCTAAGGTGCTTGTTCCAATTAAACGGATGAATCTGCTGTCGAACCACTGCATCACTGCCGCTAAGTGAATCAGAACCAACACATCGTCTCTGCTTTTTGAATCGGAACTGGAGCATTGCCTCTGCTGCGTGGATTGTCACTGAAGCAGCACCACTGCTGCATGGATCGGACTCGATGCGTAGCCTTCTGAACCACCACTGAGTTATTCACTTCCAAGGTCCTCGCATCTCAGTCGACGGCAGCCTCCACGATGACGCTGAAGCCTCCGCATCACAGCTCACCGCTCGTTGGAGCTGACGTATTGCCGCTGCTGCTCAGATCAGGACTAGCGCATTGTTGCCACTACATGGACTGGCATTGACGCATCACCTCAACTGTATCTCACATCCTCGATGCCGACACTCCCATGACTAAGGAACTTTTGTTCAGTGGGTCTCACTTTTGGCTTTGACCCAGTTTGGCGTGACCAGATATCCTGAATAGCGCTTTTTGCTTCTAGGTGCTACTTTTACCCAAAAATATTTATTCAATATCTCAAATTTTACTTATTGGATTTTTGTTGTTTTGGTCTTGTTTTATTCAATAAATTAAGAACTATTTTTCGAACCTGGAGGGGAATCTGTTTGTGTTGTGTTTTCACTGTTTTACTTCTTGAAATGTTGCACAAATACTTTACACATTGATTAAAACTTAAGCCTGACTGCTCTTAGCCCAGCTATGAGAGGGTGAGCACAAGTTAATGTAGAGTTTTGAGGCTTCTTACCCTGACTAGGATTGTGGTTGCTGCTTGTCTAAAGCTCATACCCCAGTCAACCAACAACCCAATTTCTAACAACTGGTGTCTGGTAGCCCCCACTCATCTGATAGATCACCTATGTCTCCTATGTCTATTGTGGGTCCAGCAGCCAAGCACTCAAAGAAACAACTGAAAGTACATAGCAGAAAGATTATGAGACTCGGCCGAGAGCCCAAAGAAGCAGCTCAGCTATTGCAACATTTTGATGCAAATGTGCTTGCCGATCTCCTATTGTACAAACTGCAATCTCTATTGAATATCAATCATACAACCCTATATGATTGCTTGGGGGCCATGGACTCTCTGCTTGCAAAACTAGTGGATAAGGTTCTGGATAAGATGTCTGGCTACCAAAGTGTTTCTGTACATACCAAGAGGGCCGGACCCCATGCTCAGTCTAGTATCTTTCCGGGTTCCAGATAGTAGGGGGTGCCTATGTTCTTACTGTCCTTACAGGGAGACTACGATCAAACTAGGTGAGGAGCAAGCCTTGCAGAGAGGAGAAGGTAATGAGGAGGGGTCCTCCTGTGAGGTAGCCCTGGATGTTGATCTTCGGCCGGTTGCATGTTATCGTTTTGATGGATTTACTCCCATTAGCCCTTCGATCAGAACAACTAAAATATATAGTCTGTCATTTGATAGCACAAAATGTTAAGAATAACACTTTGAAATATAGCAACATTCTAATGAGATCATCATGGGTTGGCCTATTGCCTAAGTTATTTCAGAGTTATTGTTAATTTTAGGATGCCATATCTGGCTGATGGATTGCTGAAATCAGCCAAATTTGGGCTATCATCTTTGTTACCTCTGGGCTCCTTTTACAAACATTTGAACCTGGCTCGTAAGGTCCCTTGTTTTTTTCCTGTGCACACCATCTGAGTGGTCTATCGTTCTCCGACAAACATATAGCCTGTGTGCCCACCTCCAATCATTTTGCCTTGCCTACTGGCCTCTCTGACAATGGTTGATAGTTAAGATTTAAGCCATGTGACCTTGTGGGCTTAGACCAACTAGGGGAGCATGGTAATGCCCACACACCTACTGAAAGTCACAAGCTATCATGTATTTATTCATTTGAAAAGTTTTATACAGCACGAACGTGACCCTCGTGGGTAACAGAGCACTTTACAAGCAAATCAAGGTACAAACATATATATCAGTCAAACATGGTCTGTATGCATACATTAAAGAGAAAAGTTTGCTCAAAAAGGTAGAATTATGAAACCTAATATAGAAACTTGGGGGCATATGTATCAAACGATTTTGTATTCGCAAACACTGCGATTCGCAAAAAAACAGCGTTTGCGAATACAAAATCGCAAAACGCGATGTATGAGCCATTTTCGTATCGCATTATTAAGGAATCGCTAATTTTGTGCAAAATGCGATTCCTTAAATGCTATGTAACAAGCAACCAAGTTGTGCGATTTCTCCTTAAGAAATCGCAAATTACCACCAACTTCAAGTTGGTGGTAATTTGCAAATTCTTTTAAAAATTCACTTTTTGGCATTTTTTTTAAAGTGCCATGTGGTGCACACACATGCTCATTTCAGGGGTGCATCAGGGTGTCCTTATGACACACTTGCACCCTTGAAATTATTCTTAATTTGCGATTCTCTAATTGCGAATCGCAAATTGAGAATGACTTCTCATTCATTCCTATGGGCCTCCTGGCCCATATGAATGAATGGGAAGGTATTCCTTAATTGCGATTTCGCGATTTGTTTAACGCAATTAACGAATAACAAGAAATCGCAAAATATTTGCGAATTTCTAAATACATCCCGTTTTGCGATTCTCAAATAGCGATTCTCAAAAAATCGCTATTTGAGAATCGCAGTAACGGATTTTGATACATATGTCCCTTGGTTAGAAATATAAGTTTGACTTCTGTCTTGAAATATGTGAGTGAAGGGATCATTTTCATTTTGGAGGAGAGAGTTCCAAATGTATTCATGACCTTAAATTAGTCAGCTGGAACATTGCGGGGGTGTGCTCTAAATTGAGCATTGAGGCCTGGTTAAAATAATCCAACAGTTTGCTGTAGTGTGCATACAAGAGACTTGGGCACAAAGTCAAGATATCTTTTATATATATATATTTCAGTAAACCTGCAATCATGTCCCCTTTGTCTACTGTGAGTCCAGAAGTTTTATCGTTATATTTATTTATGTCTATAATGATGATTTTGCAACAGGTGTTAACCTGAATTTGAATGCAACATTTGAATGCATTGGTGAATTGAGTAATAAGCATTTTATTGCTGGTCAATCCTTTAATGTATTGATTGGGGAGACTTTAATGCTAATTTGGGACCCCTTGTTTGTTATCTGTACCTAATCCCTTTAGCCTGAGGAACAAGGAGATGAGCCATCTGTCACAGATGCTAGAGGCACAAAATAGTACAAATTGCTGCTGGCACATGATCTATGCAATGTTATGGACTTTGTGGCCCCTTCGTTCCCTAAGGCACCCACCTTTTTTGGCAAAGGTTTTTTGTATGGCTGTTGATTTCATATTTGCCTCCAGGGACAGGGCTAACAATGTAGCTGAGGCACCTGTCACACTGAAAACGTTTACCAACCATAACCCCCTTCAGACCGTATTAACTGTTCCTGCAGGGCGTAAGCATTTTCAAGTAAGAGAAGTGTAGTGGGTAGGTAAGACAGGAAACAAGAACTACTGGAAGAAATCCTGGTCTTTATTCTTGCTTGAAGATAGCAGTAGAATAGTACAGGTAGAGAGCATACTACAAGAAGTTAAAAGATCCATCAAAAAACAATGATCACAGGCTAGTATGGGAAAATGCTCACCTGGTGAAGGTTTCTGCCAGACAGGGCATCCTTGGGATGGATTTTCCATGCCCTTTAACCTTCCATGCTCCTGTTTTGATCACTTGGTTTTTGCTGGCTTTAAGACTCTCCACACTTTACTACTGCTAACCAGTGCTAAAAGGTTTGTGCTCTCTCCTAAAAACATGGTGGAATTGGCTTATACCCAATTGGCATCTTTAAATTATTTGTAAGTCCCTAGTAAAGTGGCACGACTTGTGCCCAGGACCTGTAAATTAAAGGCTACTGGTGAGCTTACAGCACTGATTGTACCACCCACTTACGTAACACTTTAAACATGCCTCAGGTCTGTTATTGCACCAAGTGTGTGCAGGTTTTAAACTTCCATTTCCACCTGGCAAAAAAAACTTTTTCAAGGGCTAGACCTTCAATATTAGTACATATAAGTCACCCCTAGGTTAGGCCCTGGACAGCCCAGAGTGTATGGTGCAATGTATTTAAAAAGTTGGAAATGCACATTTTAGTTTCAGTAGTCTTGGTAGTTAAAAAAGTGAAATCCCCCCAGTAGTCAGTCACAGAGTCCTGATAGGGTCTCAATATATTGATATAAACACAATATTGAGATTTGGGCACCCTTACTAACTAATGCCATAAATGCAACTTGTACGTCTGAGATCTCTAAGTCATGGAGATCTGCAATGATAGTCCTTGTTTTTGAAAAAAGGAATCGAAGTGACCCCTGATGCTATTGTCCAATCTCTCTTTTGGATTCAACCGTTAAAAATTCTGGACAGGATTTTGCTGGAGATGCTCCAACACTGGCCCTCTGAGAACAATTTAATTTCAGGGATTTTGTACAGTTTCAGGGCAGGCTTGGGACCCTTGAACAATGTTTGAATCTTTATTTACTTATCTCTAAATACACTGTGGTGAAACGCTTCTCTTTTTATATGGCCTTCATGGACCTTACTTTAGCATTTAATAGCATCAATCGGTTCAAGCTGTGGACAAATTTGAGTGATTATGGTATTGATTCTGGGCTGGTGAAACTTTTTGTGAGCACTACATTTTGATCTGTCAGCCTCTGTGCAGTTTTAATCCAAAGGTGAATGGACAGATTATTTTGACTTTTAACAGATACGTCCTAGTCCCTACTTTATTTTATGCAAATGGTCTTTAGGCTGACTTGTTGGAGGATGTACAGGGCATACTCATGGCTAACCATTGATCCATGACGGTCCTCCTATATGCGTTTGGCACAGTGCTTAAACCAGAACCCTCAGGGGCCTAAAGCAGATGCTATGGTTTTGTATTCAGTTCATGGAGCCATTAAACCTACAGACAAACTTTACTAAATGTTTACTATGGCCTTCTGACCCAAAACTCTTAAGTCCAATTGTTTTACTACTAAGGGTAAACAATTAGAGAGGATCCCTTCTTTCCCAGATCTGGGTATAATCTTTCACACTAACAGTACTTAAGGGTCCCTTTTTGTTTACTTGAAAAGAGAGCTTCACTCATGTCCTGGGCTTGTTATTCTTTCTGGCATCAAATAGAGGAAAAAAGCCAATTATCCCACTTTTAGAAATCTCTAAATACAAGTGCCTACCAATAATAACTTTCGGGGTAGGAATTTGGTGGCACTGTAGCATTATTTCACTACAAGTTAAAGAAAATCATGCTTGTTGTTAAATTTTGGGTCTGCCTCCGAGCTCCTCTGGTTACTCTATGCACAAAGAATTGGGCATAGGCCTCAGAGAGGCTATTAGTAAACTTGCACCTCTCTTAACACTGATTGCCATATGGTGCAATAAATCTGCAGTGCTGAACAATGATATTATAAAGGATTGTCTTGCTTGTGACTTTCGCAATACCATTCCATGGCTTCAGTACATTAAAGTACTACTGAGAGTTTGGGCAGAGCATACTTTTCTTCTGCTTCCAATAGTTTAACTGCTAGAGACAAGACTTCAGCTACCCATACTTTTATGAAATCTAGATGGGGTGAATGGGAGAAGGGTGAACTTTTAAAACCACATGTTAAAAACTATATTTTGGTGCAGAATACGTCAGGTCTTGAGCCATACTTCGAGCTTGTCAATAATACTTAGGGACGTACACTCCTCCTGGCAGAGTTTAGAACTGGCTAAATTAGGTGGCAGCTGGGTTTCCCTTAGGGACAATTTATTATGGAATCTATTTGTCTTTGTCCCTGTGTTGAATTTTCTTCACAAACCTTGCTTCATTTTATGTTTTCTTAAAGTATCATTTGACTTTTTCCAGGAGATCTCTTTTCCCAACATTAAAGAGATGGGCTTTGGTGCCTGCAGGCCTGCCTTGTTATACTTACTCATGCTTCCCTCTGTAGAGGTTTGTGTAAATGTAGGCCAGATTTTAAAATCAGCTGTTAGCTGTTGGAACAGGTTGCTTTTCTGATGTGATTTTACTGTCATTCAATTTTCTGTAACCTATTGTCTAAATTGTATTTATTTCATTTTTACTGTAAATGGACGAATAAAGATATGACTTGAACAGTTGTCAAGTCAAAAAATATTAAAAAAGCCCTAGGAAAATAATAATTGATTTTGAATAACACTATTGGTTTACTTCATCAATATACCCACATTCAATTATTGTTTTCACTTTCCCCCGGTATATTGGAGAAAAACAAAGAAATTCTAACTGAGGATTACTTGTCAAACACTAAAATTACAATTCACACTTTAAAAGTCAACTGCTTGATGTTTTGTGCCTCCTGATTGTGTGGCTGACTTCTATGCATCAATTATTCAATCAGAATTTATTACTCAAAAAGACTCCTTTAATAGTCCAATTGGGAAAAACACTCCAACCTGAATCATTCCCTGGAAACTCTAAAAAAGAAACAACATTTACAGGAAATGAGACTGGACCAATCTTTAACAGAGACCCTAATTCCTTAAGTGTCCAATTAAACGTAGGGAAATGTCTGAATGCATCACATCAAACGTGTCCTATGAATAATTTATTCGCAAAGTAGAACAGAGTGTAAAATTTATAGTTTTACTACATCAGCCATTCAGCTATTGCAGAGATTTTCAATTTGAGGAAAAAAGGGGGTATCGATTATACCTCAAAAGAGGCACCAGGATAAGTACACTAGGCGCTGGCGTAATGGTCGAATACTTGCAGAAGATCGCAAAAAGGATCGTTTAAAAGAGGCACCAGAATAAGTATCCGAGGCATCGGTGTAACGGTTGAATACTTGCCAAAGATTGACAAGCACGATCGTTCTTGCCGATCTTTGACAGGTATTCGACTGTTATGCTGGAACCTCAGGTACTTATTCTGGTGCCTCTTTTGGGGTCTAATCCATAACTCACTTTTTCCTAAAATTGGAAATATATGCAATAGGCGATTGGGTGATATAGTAGTACTATAAATCTTACACTCTGTTCTACTTTGCCAGTAAATTATTTATAAGACACGTTTGATGTAACTCTTGCGAACTGAAACCTGTTTGGAACTGGGAACAGATATATAGACCGATACCACTAATTGTGACATTGTTCTTTTTACACCTTGCCTTGAAAAAGTCCTGTATGTTGGACAAAACACGTTGGCTGTTTGAGTGTCACCTTCATAAGAACCTTAGAAACAGCGCACAGAATAAAAAGATTTGTACAGAAAATTGAAACCCTTCCTTTTGTATTTGTATTTTTTGCTTATAGACACTATTTGGTGCACCTTATTGTGTGTTTATAATTATACTTATTAATATTGTAACTTTTAGATATTTTGAAATTAAATGTATTTAATGGTTATTTTTTTTAAATATTGCTTTAAACAAAAAATAATACCCAAGTAATGCAAATTAATACCTACGTATCAATGGACATCTCCACCCAATACCCCTATATCCCTTGCATCCCATCCCTAAAACGTTTATTCTAATCCTTGAGTTCATTTAACCAGAGCTTTAATAATTTTTTACAATCAAACATTAATACTCAAGTATTAATAATTGATGTCTGAATATTAGTACACTTCCCCACCCAATACCTCTGCATCCCCTAAATCCCATTCCAAAAGCGTATTGCTCTTACATTACATTTTTTTTTTTTTTGTTAAAACAATATTTCGATTTCTTTGAATTGCAAATTAATACCCAACACTTTTTTAAAAACAAAAACGAAGTATGAATTCCATTAGCAACTTCAAATCTCAAAATCCCTTACATCCCATCACAACAACCTATAATTTAACTTTTATTAAATATTAAATATACTTAAAATAAATCTAATTAAGTATTTCTAAAGTTTTTAAAACAACTTAAATATACTTACCAATGCTGACCAATATGCATAGTAAAGACATGAATGTTAAACGCATGTGTGGTAAAGGCATGTGCAGTGAAGACACATGCGTGTTAAAAACTGTGGGGCAAAGGCCTCTCATGGGAAAGGCTGCATGGTAAAGTTTGTTTCCCATTGTGCAGTCATGAGCGAAATGCCCACCACATTGTGAGATCAGGTACGTTTGTGAATTATTTCTTTGTTTTTTGCGAGTTGGGTGGGCCAGAAAATTAGCAGAGCGCCAAAGTCAAAGCATGAGATGAGACATCAAAATATTTGACATACAAATTGTGCAAAAAATGTCTTGTTGAAATTGCAAAAATATGACTTATAGTGTTCCAAATTAAAAAAGTGCACATCTATAACGTTATACATGTTGTAGTACCAGAATGAGATAGAACATCCTCTGACATAAATAGCATGTCCTAAATATAATTTGCAAAAATATTGCTCCTGTGGAGTTAATGATAGAAAATCTATATAAAATGGGATGAGATTTAATGATATATTATTTATGACAGATGATATTAAACTAAATGCTACTTTAGGATACATAATTCAAAACCTGATCTCAGAAATGTTGAAGAATTGCCTGACACCTCTGCCCTGACAACAATGGCATTAATGGACCAAGATACAAGTCATTTGTCGTATGCCCCATATATATGACATATATTATTTTTCTAGAGGCAGCAACAGCATAGTCTTGTAACCCATACACAAGACAGGTGTGGTTATAGTGCACATCATGAAGTGATGTAGTTCAAGGCGCACCCAAAAGTCGGCATCAAGGACAAATTGGCACAATGAAGTCAAGTAATTGATTGGATCACCCAGTTAAGTTAAGCAAGGGAACCCAGAATGATCCTAGGCTTCTGTTTGCACATTGTGCAAATCAGCCGCAAGATGTATATCTCTTTCTCTCTTATGAAATGCACTAAAGATCAGTGCATTCTGGTTCACCCATTAAAGAGGTAAATCACTACTCTTTGTTAAATAAAAACAAGCAGAAACTAATAGTTTCTCCTCGCTATGAGATTTTAGCACAAAACCTGTCTGCGAATGTCTATGGTAGAGACAGGGCTGACTTTAGCGCTGGTGGCGCCTGGTGCAACAATCTATCTTGGCGCCGCCACAACATCCTCCTCTGATTCCCTCACTACCACCCAGCAAAAGTGCCCCTCATCTCTCCATAGCCCCTCTTTCACAAATATTTCATTTGTTTTAAAGAGCTGGATAAGGCTGGCTTTACAAATCCATTCAGCTATCCACATAAAATACAGATCTGTTCTTTGCACCAGGCACATTAACCCTCTGCGCTACTTCATGGCAAATCAAAACTGCCTCTAGAAAACGCTCTAATCTCTCTCCCTAGTAGGAACATTAATCACAGGAGTTACCTTGACACTTTTATTGCTGTCTGAAAGCTGGAAGCACAAGGAACTCTGCAGCAGGTGCTTTTAAATCGTCAGTTATTGCCAAGCACAGTGCCCCTTCCCCCCCCCCCGAGGTTGGTGCCCTTTCCATGTCTCTGCCCAGTGCGGCTGCACTGGTCACACCGCCCTAAAGCCGGCCCTGGATAGAGATTTTCATCAAAACTCATGGGGTTTTGCATGGATCGCCCATGTACCATGCATGCAATGCACACTTTGGTGCTAAGTAAAAAGAAAACAGCACATATTGCAACTTTGCATTACCCGTTGCATTACTTTGGGAAGCTATCCAACAAAAATCCTGATTTACATTGAATAGTAAATTCCAGCATAGATCTTTGTGTCATTTTCATGTTATAAAAGTAATGCATACTCAGTGTAAAGCATCTGGGGCCCAGATTTATCAAAGGTTAGCGTTGCCCTTGCGTCACACAAGGTGACTTCAGGGTAGTTCAGTCCTGAAGAAAGATTTACCAAGCCATGCAAAGCCACCTAGCATGGTCGCTGCCTTGTGTTACCTGCTCCGGGACAGTGTTACAAGAGTGGAGCATGAATATTCCTAAATGTCCACCCATGCTCTGTGGTTCATTCTGAGATTTACCTAGATTAGTAAAACCAGGGAATGCGTCAAAATTGTACGCCTTCCTGATAGAGGCGCATCAAGGAGAAATATTTGTATTTCTCCTCGTTGTTTACTTTTTCTATTCTGCATTCTGCAGCACACATAGAAGGAGGAAAATGCCTCTAAGAAAAGGAAACCATCCTGCACAAAAACAATCCTGCCATCAACACACTCACCCTTGCACTATGGCGTAAGGGTACCTGCATTGGCACTCGGTAGCACATAGTGAGCCAGTGCAGGAAGGGAGCAGGAATGTGTCAGACCTTGGTAAACATAGCACATTCCCGCCCTCTCCATTTGATGGAGTGACGCAAGCTGTCTTTCTGAGCTGCGTCAAATATTGATAAATCTACCCCATGTCCTTTATTTTAATACTGATGTCACTGGCTTCCCCTGACTTAACAAAGAGACCATTTCAAACGAGATGGCTAAGAATAATATTGCCCTTTGAAAAATACCGAAACAAGGCAAATAATACATATGGTAGGACTTTGGTGGGTAGAAACGATATTCTTTTGCTGTGCTCACAAATTTTAAAGATATGTTTAAAAACATCGACTTTTTAATATAAACGTACATTTTTAAATAATGTCTTTGTTGCCATTTAGAGGCCACGTGCATGCAAAAGATAAGAGGATTTGGTATGCAATGCAATTCTGAAAATGGAGGTTGCAAATTCATCTAAAAAAACAGAATTGAATACATTTTTTTTTTCATATTTCATACAACACTGCTCATTCATGAAGAGGTTGCCTTGAAACATCATAATCTGCATTATGGAACCGTAGTGCAAGTATAGATGTGCATATAAATAATTCAGCTTACCAGGATATGGAATATGAAACCAGGGTGCATTTGATATTGCGTCAAGGTTAATATCAGTCCGAGCAGCATATCCATATTCCGCAGGGTTGGCGGGGAAGGCATTAAAGTGCGTAAGAAGATAGCAGATTAGCCACGAGACACACATACCCAGCAGCACCTTGTCAAGGGATAGAAACATTAGTTCAATGAGTATAAATGCAGCGCTGAAAAATATGGTATTATAGATCAGCCGTTTCGAAATGTATTTCTCTAACACTCTTAAAACTCTGAAATGTATCATAATAATTATTTGCTCTATTCTGAATTTTCATTATTGATTTTACTAGGCAATTGTTCTTTTCAAATTGAATTTTATAAGACATACATGTTTCAATGTGAGGCTTTTGGGTGCGTGGCCTGCTCCCTTCCAAGTTTCCTGGCTTAATTATCATAAATGTCACTCCGGATGGCACATAAAGCCTTCATGTAATTTATTATGTACCATCCGGATCCTCATTTGTTATTATCAATAAATTGCAATACACTTCGTATTGCAAAGTTAACTCAACTGTTTTTCCTTTGTCTTGCTGTCACGCTCCAATCATTGCTTAGTGAGGGTCAGGCAGTAACCAGGCACTTTGCACAGACGTGCGCCAGAGTGCATGTGCCAACCATCGTAGAGGCCGACGGGCTTACCTTACACCAGCCCAGGCCTTCCGCGATCAGGGGTCTTCGGGATCCACCCCCATATGATGCACGTAAGCCATACTTTTTAAGGCAACCTGAGCGTTTTCAGCAACGGCCTGGAAACACCTTTGGCTGCTTGTCAATCACCACTGCCTCTCTAAGGTGCGGAAGCAACTTACTCTGTAATTGAAAAAGAAGCCCTTGCGTGTTTTTGGGGCATAAACCATTTCAGAGCATATGTTTGGGGCAATCAATTTGAATTAAGGACTGATCACAAGCCCTTAATAGATATATGCACGACCAAAGGAGCAGGGAAGGCCACTCCCAGGATTGCAAAGTGGTTGTACAAACTTCAAGAATATGACTTTCAAGCAGTATATGTACCTGGCCTTAAAATGTCAATGCGGATTGCTTATCACGGTTACCTCTTCCATTGGTTTCCGAGGAGGATTTTCCTTTTATGGACCTAGATGATGATTATTTAATAGCTTCAGTTGAGGAAGTGTGCAATGGTGCAATCAGTTTAGAAGAATGGCAGCAGGCAACCTTAACAGACCTGGTTTTACAACGAATTGTATCATGTTTAGGTAAGAGTTATAACCATCAGGGTTTGGACAACATGGAGTTACCTAATTATAAAATGGTTTGGTCGGAATTATTTGTAGAATCGTCAACGGGCATAGTAAGAAGAACTGATAAATTGGTGGTGCCTGAGAGTTTGCGCCATAGATTGTTGGAACTTTTACATGAAGGACACCCTGGTATGTCCAGCATGAAAAAGAGGGCAAGATGTGATTTTTGGTGGCCTGGAATTGATAAGGACATTGACAGATTTGTAAGGAATTGTGTAGCTTGCATGTGTAGTGACAAATCCCACATATCACAAGACACCACTATTGCACCTACAGTATTTCCGGATAAATCGTGGCAAAAGCTAGCAATGGACATTTGTGGTCCGTTCAGCACAGGCTATATAACGGGTAAATTTGCTTTGGTATTGATGGATTATTATAGCAAATGGCCTGAAGTTGCTTTTGTTAGGGAAATTAAGGCATCTAATGTCATGAGTTTTTGCGAGGAAATTTTTCACAGAGAGGGTTATCCGGAAAGCATTACTACAGATAATGGTCCACAATTTCTAGCCAATGAATTTCAAGAATATATGAAGGTTCATGGAATCAAACATATTACTACTGCAGTGTACAACCCTAGGATTAACGGGATGGTAGAAAGATTTAACAGGGTATTGAAGGAGTGTATACAGTTGGCTGAAACAGGGGGAGAGGATTGCAGGGTATCGGTTAAGAGAATGTTGTGGAACTACCGCAACACTCCTCATTCAGCCACTAGGGAGACTCCTTTCAGCCTTCTCAAAGGAAGGTTAGCATGCAGCAAAATCACTCCTGCTTGGATGCATAAGAAAAGTGTGAGGGAAGTTCCTAAGGAAACTATAAGGCAAAGAGTTGAAGATTATCAATACAAATATGCTTTGAGACATAACAGTAAAATTAAAGGGCAAATGAGATCTATCAGAGTAGGAGTTTGGGTGAGGACTTCTCTTGAGGGACTGCCCAGAACGGGAATGTCCAGATGGTCTAAACCCAAAGAAGTTTTGGAAGCTAGAGGAAATTGTGTTAAGTTAAGTGATGGAAGATGGTGGAATCTCAGGAAGGTGACGTTATGTAATGAGCTTGAATCTAATGTATGGACTAATAGGGAGGACAGTGTTCATTCTCCAAAGCAGGGTACTCCCAATTTGGTTCCCACTAATGATAAGGTTGAGGATAAGTCATTTGTTGCACATCAAACAGGTCATAGGAGATTATCTGGACGAATCATTCATAAACCACGGTGGCAAAAAGATTATATGTGTTCTTGACTATGTTGATGTCATGTTTAGTAGGTATTGAAAGCAATATGTTTTTAGTCTGTGCAGTTTGGTCATTGCAACAAAAGCTATCTATATCAGGTTAGCTTTATATTTTTTTTTATGTTTCTTTCATTCGTGTCATTAGTTAGTTTTGTTTATAGTGTAAATAGTTGTGCATTTTAGTATTGTTTTAAAAGAGGGAGATGTGTTACATCTTGGCTTGCAAGCCATTGTGTGAATGTGTTCGGCTACGTGTGTTGAGCTCGTGGGGATTCTGTGACGGGGTGAGGAATGCGTGATTCGAGTGGTACGGGACAGTTGGAGCTGTTTGGATTTAAGAAGGAACATACCGATGGGGCGCTTATACTGAACTAACCTTTTCTGCAAATAAACAAGAACTTGAACAAATGAATCACCCAGCCGTCTTCATTGAACAACACACTTTATAAAACCACCCTTTCCTAAGTAAATCACAGGGTGGGCGGGGTCAGGTGTTATAACCAAACATCACTGACCCCACCCTGTGACTCATTGCGAAAGGGTGGGATTACAGTAAATGCATCGAGGCCGGGGAGGGTCGTTTAAAAGTTAAGCGGGTGCGTTTAAAAGTTAAGTGGACCACCCGCCCACCCTGCAGATTTTGGGGTTGATTTGACGGGTAGGTTGGACCAAGCCAGTTTAGGACAGGTTGTAGGGTTGGTGGGCAGTACTTTGGAGGGGTGCTGGAATCACTGACGGGCACACCCACCTCTTGGGGGGGAAGGGTGAATGATGGGGGTGTGGGATGCATGAGTGAGATGGCAGGAGATACAGGACAGGATGTTCGAAGATAAGTGTAGAAGCAGATGGAGAATTTAAAGGGGTCACAGAGTGGAATGGGAAGAGTGATTTGGAGCAATGTGGAAGGGATTGAGTGAATGAAAGCTTGATGTTGGGGATTGTTATGGTTGATTGATGTTTATGGTTAATTATTGTTTTATACAGCCCTGTCCTAATAAATGGCTTTTTACGCTTCAACAACAGCATGGAGTGTGTTTATTGCGCGAGTGAACAAGTAATCAGGCGAGATGCAAAGGAGGAGCAAGTGTCTTTAAAATTAAATGACAAAGCTTCCGCTTTGAAATTGAGAAATTCCCGACGAGGAGCCTCACTATAAGAAAACAACAAGCCCTCCAGGGCAAAGATATGTGGGGTAACGGCTAGAGCTGCAGACTTTGGAGCAGAGCAATCAGGTTTGAATCTTGGTGCCCTATCAACATCCTGTGATTCCGGGCACATGAGGTAATCTACCCATGCTTATAAAACAAAAAAATGTATGTGGGCTTGTGCTATGTAACTGGTGCCCCAATACCTTTTTGTCGAGTTCGCACTACATAAACATTTTCAGACTCAAATGTCAGCACCTGTTAAGTAAACACATTTTCAGTGCAAAGTCAGCATCCAAGCAAAATTTCGCAGATTGTTGAACAAAATGTAAACATGCACAACAGTTCTGAAAATGGGTAATCAACAAAAATGTTTGTGCAAACACAGTGGGCAATAGATTGTACTTAATACATTTTTACTTTCTCACAATGAATGTCACTCACTAGTTCCTTTTATTTTGTTTCAAGAATGTACTTCAAGGGGGGGGGGCGTGGCCAGCAACATGGCCGAGTGAGACGTGCTTTCGCCAAGCTCCGGCTGAAAGCTTGATCCGACAGTGATTCCGGTGTCCCGCGGTCCAGGAGAATTTTGCATGCACCTGCAGTCGAGCCCTGGATGACCCCTGGAGTGGGAGTCAGTGAAAATAAACCCTCAAGAGGAGCTGAAGTGGCCAATCTCTTGGCCTGATCTGCGGCCGAGTGTGGGACTCAAAATGGCGCCGCGGAGCAGTTGAGGGGGCGGAGAGCACACCTGAGAGATCGAGGCTGCACCGGCGGAGCTGTGGGTGACAAGAGCCGGCAAGGTAAGCTGCCCCCTCATGCCTCGTCTGAGTCTGCCTGAGTGGAGCGAGGTACCTAGGGGTGCTGCCTGCATCTGCAGGGCGCCATGGAAGAAAGGGCTCCCCTCCCCCTCCGGGAGTGAAGGGTGCTGAGGCAAAGATCCGACGCCCCAGGAGTGAGCTCGCGGGCCTGGAGAGACGCCCGGGGCTGTAGAGCTGACGTGTGGTACGCCTCTGAGGGGGACTGCTCGCAAGCGGAGAGGCCGGATCCGCAGAGCGGCGAGGCTACGCGAGGCAGTCTGGCTGTGGAGTCGGGAGAGCGGGTGTGCCGGAACAGCAAGTGGAGCACTCTCCGGGAGAGCGCTGCTCCGAGAGGAGTGAGAAGCGGAGAGCAATGGTGAAGGGCTGCGCATGGTGACCTGGTGTCTAGGGTGGTGTGGTGAGACCCGGGGGTTCACCGGTGTGGTGTATCTCCCCCTGCCCCGCTCCCTGCCTGCTCTATCGTTACCCCCTGGAGGCAACAAGAGGAGACGGCCGGGGAGGACAGGGCCCCATGGCCTGTGTACAAGGGAGGCTTGGCGTGAGGGCCATGGAGGAGTGGACGGCCCTGGCCGGTGACGAGGGCTGAAGAGGGCCGCAACTTAACTGTTGGTGAGGCGTGGGCCCCTGAGGAGATGAGCAGGACCAGATGAGGGGCCAATTAGGAATGGGCCTTGGGGGACCCTCACGAGACGCCGCCTGCCACACACTACCCTGGAGAGGCAAACCGCCTATATAGGGGCCTGCACGGTGGGCCACCTGTGCATCAGAAGCAGAGCATTCACCATAGGGTGTGTCAGTCGGACCAGACTGCACTCCTCCAGCTAAGTCACAACCACCAGTTTTGGGGGTTACACTGCCAGTCCAAGCCTGTCATTTTGCATCCATGTTCCTTCACAGAAAAAAAATGCACAACATTGTGCATTTCTTTCCATGCAGGAATGGGCTGTAGCGGTCTCATGGAAGTTCATGTCTAAGGCACACCAATGTGTCTTAGATATGCACTACCGTGGGACTCCTGCAGCGTGACTGCCTGCACAGGAGTAACTCAGAATCCGGTAGGTGGTCTGACTACAGGTCTGGCTGTCTTGCAGTGGGGTGCTGGCATGGTGGCACTCTGAAAGACTGCCAAACTCGTAATCAGGCCCTAAGTCCTTAACATCCAGCAACTCTGGGGCAGATTTATGTTCCCTGGCGCATCCCTGCAAATCAGCATGGAAGCGCCAGGGAAGATGCGTCACGCAAGTTTGCCCTTGCGCCACCGCAGATGCGCCGCATTTACAATGCGGTGCATCGTGGCGCAAGGACAAGCAGATACGTGACGTATCTGCCGGCGTAAGGTTGGCGCAGTGCTGAAGTTGCGTCGCAGCGTGACGCAACTCCAGCACTGTTCCAACCTACCCTATCCCTAACATGGTGCGTCAAGCCTTACTCCTGCTTCAAGCAGGCGCAGGGTTTGACGCATCAGCGTTGGGAAAGTGACTCAGTGAAATCTTATAGGGCTTTACACATCTTATAGGGCTTTACACCGTGACGCATCTCCATAGATGCGTCACGATGTAAATGGGGCGCAAGATGGCGCAGGGTTTACACCGCCGCTGCGTCACAAAAGTGACGCAACGGCGGCGTAAAAGTGGCGCAAGTCTGATATAAGTCTGCCCCACTGTTACTAATATTTGTTTCCAGTGTTGTTTCTTTTAATGAACTTTTCCATAGGCCACCCATATTTGTTGGTCCACATTAAGAAAAATAAAAACTTCCTGTCTTTTATACAGATCGATAGAGGACGGATGGATGGGTTGATTAGTAATAACCTTTCTCTTCATGCCCACCAGAAGTCGGGGGTAGGTAGAGGGGTCACGATTCTCCAGGCATCACACTTTTTGAGGGCTCTGCCCTCATGTGGCCAACATTTACTCTTAGATTATAAAGCAAAAGTATCTTTCCAATAATGAGGTAGCTAACGTGTTTATTTACCCAGCCCAACAAGAGCTCCTGAAATTCCTTGTTCTTCCTCAATAGTATCAAGCTTTTTTGAAATAATTATGGGTAAAAAAAAGATACCATGTATGTATGTGGCATTTGTATTGCGTGCCCTAGCTGGAAGGCAGCAGAGCACTGTATATGGCCATTGTCGAGCTCTAATATTCAGTCATAACCTATCGCATCTAGAAGCAGTCATAAATACGTATTATATGATAAGTCACCCATTGCCAGTCAAATGTTGCATTCCCAATAATATCAGTGATGGAATATATGTTCACTTTTTGATAAATACACGTAGATTTTTAGTTACCAAAATTTACTTTTTCATCTTTCATTTTTTACATTGTAAGAAAAGCACTCTTAAAAACAAATTTTTTTCAGCTAAAATATAATCTACTTACTGGAAAGAGTTTAAATACTGGATACTTGAATGTTTTCCATTTCCCTTTGGTATAGGACATAAGTGGAAATTCAATAGCTCTTAAGTATTGCGAGAACAGAAGAATAAGTGCAATAGTCCTAAAATAAGAAAAACAGAAAGAAAAGATAAGCACGGTCATGAACTTGCACATACCACGTATTTGATATTCACTTTTTGACCTAACCTATAATGTAAACATGTTTTGTTCCTATACAGTACTTGAGAACCATGTTAAATGACTACACGTCATCATTTATGTGGATGCATTTGTATATCTATATTGTTGGAAATTGGGTTTCTGGTTAGCAGAGGCATGCACCCTGTACAAGCAGGAACTACAATTCTGGTCCAGGTAAGAGGCAAGCTAATCTTAAATTATCCTGTGCTCATGCTCTGGTAGCTTAGCACAGAGCAGGCTAAAGTATGAAAATGCCAACTTTCTAAAAGTGGCATTTTCTGAGTTGCAATTTAAAATCCGACTTTGCCATGACTTTGGATTTTAAATTAGGGTTCCAGGGACACCAGACTTTGGGTCCCAATTGTATATTACACTTACAAAATGTTATTAGGTAATCCCAAATGTTACACTAAGGGAGAGACAGGCCTTGCAGTAGTGAAAAACGACTTTGGGAGTTTTTCACTACCAGGACATGAAGAAGTGAACAGTACATGTCCTGCCTTTTAAATACAGGGCCTACCTGAGGGGTGACTTATATGTATAGAAAGAGAAGGTTAGGGCCTGGCAAAATAGTTGTTTTGACAGGTCGACATGGCAGTGTAAACTGTACACACATGCCCCGCAATGTCAGACCTGAGACTTAGTTAAAGGGATAGTTGAGTGGGTGGCACAATCAGTGCTGCAGGCACACTAGTAGCATTTTGTTAAATAGGCTGGAAACCACTTTGTATACACAAAAATGAGGTTTAATGTGTACAGAACCACCAACAAACAAATGGTTGTTTCCCCTCCGTGTTCGCCCCTTCAACTGCCCGCAATAGCATCCCCATGGATACCAGAACACTCAAAGATGAGTATGTGTTCCAACATGGAACACATGCACGAGATTACAACACATCCCCTTTACACAATAATGCAGGAAATACATAACAACAGCAATACAGGCAAAATAAATAACATTACAATAAATTAAAAAGTACTTAAACAGAAATCATTAAACCTTGCAGGGGAGCGACGCTGTCTTTGAGGTAAAGTAAACTCCTGGGTTGTACATGCTCAGTAACTGGAGGAGTTGTGGTACTAGGAAAATTATGAGAACTCGGAAAAGAAAAAGAACTGGACTGATCAGAATGTGAAATACCACAAGGATTAGAACCCAAAGAAGGATCTGGCCCAGTGTATTTCATAAGCCTTGACATACTCCACTTGCACCCATTTTGCATCGTAACAACATTCTTTTGAATGGAAGAAATCATGAAAGGCCCCATAAATTCCGAAACTCCTTTTCTTGAAAACCTAGGTTTCTTGATCAAAACCCACTCACCAACACTCCATAATTTGGACTTTACAGCATTCTTGAAATCAAAACGTTTTTTATACTCCGTCTGATAAGAATCAATCCTCTTTCCCACCTCCTTCTCATCCAACGAGGTCAAATCATTAGGAGGAAACCAAGTAGGATTCAATTTAGATTTGGCATGTCTGCCACGCAGAAGGAAGAAGGGAGAGTTACATATGACATGGTTAACCGTGGTGCGGTGAGCCCACCAAGTATCACGCAAAACATCTTTCAAGGGAGTTTTAGTATCCAACGCTGTCTGTACGCACCCCTTGACAACACGATTCATACGCTCGGCAAGACCATTGGCCTGTGGAGAATAAAGAGCTGTCTTAAAATGAATGATACCAAGGTCATCCAAAAATTCCCCCATCTCAGAAGATACGAACTGGACACCATTGTCCGTGATGAGATATTTCGGAAAACCCTCACCAGCAAATTCATCCTTCAAGAATTCCACAATAACTCTAGTGTTGACATTACTCACACATTTGGTAGATACCCACTTGAAGGTGTAATCCACCAAGAGAATAACAAATCTCTCAGACGGCGCAAGTAAGTCAAAGGGACCCATAAGATCCAAACCTAATTTTGTCCACGGCTGACTAGGAACTTCAACCGGAGACAAAGGAGCACTATTCACAACCTTGGATTTATCATTAGACGAACATAGATGACAATTTTTAACCACATCTTCCACCTGATGAGCCATGTATGGCCACCAAAACCTCTCCCTCAGTCGTGATTTAGTGAGACTCCTACCAAGGTGCCCCTCATGAGCCAAATTTATCAATTTCGATCTCAAGGCCAAAGGGGGAATAAATCTGCTACCTCTCATCAACCCTCCATGTAAAATAGTCAGTTCATTCCTAATGGACCAAAACGGACTGGAAAATAGAGAATCACCAGAAGTAGCCTCAGTCCATTCTTCCTGAGAGATAGAAGATTCCCTAACCCAAGAGACACAAAGAGGTTCATTTTTGTGTATACACAAAAATGAGGTTTAATGTGTACAGCACCACCAACAAACAAATGGTTGTTTTCCCTCCGTGTTCGCCCCTTCAACTGCCCGCAATAACATCCCCATGGATACCAGAACACTCAAAGATGAGTATGTGTTCCAACATGGAACACATGCACGAGATTACAACACATTTCATTTACAGGCCCTGGATACAGGAGGTACCACTTTACTAGAGACTTATAAGTAAATTACTTATGCCAATTGGGGATTAAATAATGTTAGCATGTGTAGGGGAGAAAACACAAGCATGCTGATTAGCAGTGGTTAAGTGCACAGAGTCCTAAAACTAGCAAAAATGAGGTCAGAAAAGTAGAGGAGGTAGGCAAAACATTGGGGGAAAGACCACCTTAAGGCTCTCAGGTCTAACAAGTGTCTCCCCCAGCTAAAAGTGGGGAGAGCTATCCAACCTTTGGGTGGAAGAACCTTGAGAGACCATCAGCAGTGGCATGGTCTGTCCCCAGGTGGTGCTCCACAGTAAAGTCCATTCCCTGTTGAGAAGGCGTTGAAGTTCCCCGGAAGGGCAGCCATGATGTCTGGGACTGAATTGTCACCTAGCCAGGTTTCAGTGAGTGCTAGAGTGTCTATGTCTCCATCCTGGAGGAGTGAAAAGACTTCCAGGTGGTGCTTCTGTAATGAGCGCATATTAAGAACTGCCACTTTCAAGCCAGGTGGGCTGCTAGGGGAAGTTATGGGGGGCTAGACCTGGGGTAATGAGGCTTCCCGCACCGTTGTCCCTCAGCAGCTTTTCAGCTCTCAGCTTCTCTATTACCCTTTTGCTGAGGGCGTGACTGCTTGAGGCTATCGTATGTAATTCCGCCCCTGTGTAAGTCCAAAGTTGACCAGGGGTACTGGCCCCTGGCCCCAGTCGGGGGCCAGGGGCCAGCGGCACGATTGCAGCGCGCATCCACTCCAGCGTGGCTTTTCACCTACTCCCCTCCCGCCCACCAACCATCAGCTCTGCGTGGCAGCAGCTGTTCCCCCCCCAGACCCTAGCCCGCTTTCAACAGAGCGGAAGTGCGGGGACCTCGGAGGCAGTATCGGCAGGAGCAGGTAGCGCAAGTGTTGTTCAATTTCAAGTTTACATGTGCAATTCAGAAATAATACAATGAATGATTCGATTTTAAAAGAGTGCTGTGCAGTTTAAAAAGTAACTTGCAGACTACAAAAATTACTTAGCAGCAGAATGACGTTTTTAAAATCAGTAGACAGGCTTCCAACAGTGATTACACGGACCAAACATTTAGCATATCATAGAGACCACTACTGATCTATGGCGTGTCTCTATATTTAATTTAAATTATTAATAATTCTGGTAATTGTTTAATTTCTTTTAGGTGTGTGTTGTGGTATTTATAGGTGTAAATGGTGGGAAGGGTGGGAAGTAATTATTAATTATTTGATAATAAATTTAAATTAATTAATTAGTAATTAGTAATTGTAATTGTGTAATAAATTTTAGGTGTGTGTTGTGGATATAGTGTTAAAGAATGTGTAATTAATGAATGTTTATTTTTTTTTTATAATAATATATTTAAATTCAATATTAATTATGTTAATTATGGAAATAAAATGTAATAAATATGTTGATGCCTCCGCTATCCAACACTTTCCCTGCTGTTGCATTCACTGGAGTGGGAATATTAATTTTTACCCCTCCGCTATCCAACATTTTCCCTCCTGTTGTATTTATTGTGTTGCGAAATGTATGTTTTATTTTTCTTTTAATAGTTTAATGTTTTAATTAATTATAGAATTTTTATTTTATTTTAAATTATTGATATATGTATATATTTTATTTTTATATCATTTAAAAAGTTTATAAATTAAATAAAGATAATAGTTAATAAAATATATTTAAGTAAATATATGTAGATGTATACATTTTTGTGTGTTTATATTTTTTAAATTAAGTATATTTGTTATATTTAGTTAAATATATATAAAATGTAATTGATTTTGTTCAAATGTTTAATATTATTTAATATATTTTATTAAGTGATATATATTTTTAAGTCGATATTTTTTCATCTATATTTTTTACTTCGATATTTTTGATTCAATTTTATTGTACTTACATGTTTAAGTATAGGGAGTCGATATTTTTGTATTCTATATTTTTGCATAGATATTTGTGTATGTCTATACTTATTACATCGATATTTAATCAGGGAAACATCCCAGAGGTCCGCCTTCTCATCAAGTTTCCTGGTGTCAGTCAGATTACTATCCACTAGGTGCTGGCAAAAAGTCAGGAAAACAGATACTGCCCATGTGCTCTCTCATGATCAAATGGTTCAATCCATTAGAATAACTAACCTTGCTGCCCTCACTGAGAAATTCAATGGCTTACAGGAGTAATCTATCTATTTTTATTTATTTAAGCGATTTATAGAGCGCGCAAATACCCTAGGGCGTCTCGGTGCTGCGAACTGAGTAGAGGTTGGAGCCAGAGATGAGGTGCCTATTGATTAAAAAGCCAAGTCTTGATCAGTTTCCTGAAGGCGAATAGGGTTGGGCATGATTTGATAATAATAATAATCCACATTTGTAAAGCGCGAACAATCACCCATAAGGGTCTCTAGGCAACGGGGGCCGTTGGGAAGATTAAGCAAGCTATTGCCCAGAGTCACATGGTACTGGGCTAATCTGCTGCCGGAGCCGAGGATCGAACCGTGATACCCAGATTCCGGAGTCAGTTGCACTGGCCGCGGCGCCACACCTCTCCCTTGATATGCTGGGGAAGGATGTTCCATAGTTTGGCAGTGGCGACTGTGAATCTTCTATCACTCCAGGCTGCTTTCCTTGTGTGGGGGATGTGCAAGAGGTTGGCCATTGAAGAGCGGAGGGTTCTATTGGGAGTGTATCCACACAAGGCTTTCCTCAGAAAGTCCGGTCCGGTTTTATGAATGGCCTTAAAGGCAATGCAAAGGGCCTTGAACTTAATACGGCTTATTATAGGTAGCCAATGAAGGTTTCGTACTACTGATGAAATTGGATGATACTTAGGGATGCTTGTTATCAGTCTTGCAGCTGAGTTCTGCACCATCTGCAATCTGTTGGTGACCTTTTTCTGGGCGTTGATAAGAAGGCCATTGCAATAGTCAATTTTGACATAACTAGTGTGTTAATGAGGGTTTTTCCCGCATTGGGTGGGAGGAAGGTAAAGGTTTTTTGATCATCCTTAGTGTGTAAAAGGATGATGAGAGGATGGCGTTGGCGTGTGAGCTAAAAGTCAGTTTGTCGTCAAATATAACACCTAGGTTTCTGAATTTTTACACCAGGGGAGGTGGTGGGCCCAGGTTGGTGGGCCACCAGATGAGGGACCAGACAGGATAGAGCTTGCCAATTATTAAAACCTAGGTTTTATCGGAATTTAGCTTTAGGCAATTTTTGGCCATCCAGGTACTGATTGCAAGCATACCAGGAATCTGGCAGCAATTGCTCCGCCATCATTATGGATTGCTAGCACCAATTGTGTGTCATCGGCGTAGGAGGTAAGACCCATCCCGTGGGATTTGATAACCCTGGCCAGATCCGACACATAGATATTAAAGAGTGCCGGGCTCAAGGATGAGCCTTGTGGCACACCACATGTGAGGGTAAAAGGGGAGGACTTGTAGTCGCCAAGACTCACTAATTGTGTGCGGTTCGAGAGAAATGAGGTCAGTAGTTTTTCGGCCTACTGTTTGATGCCAATGTTCGAGACATGGTCGATCAAAGTGGAGTGGCCGACCGTGTCAAAGGCCGCTGACAGATCCAGCAGTACTAGCACTGCCATGCCACCTTGGTCTAAGATGACTCTGATTTCATCTGCTGCTTTAATGAGGGCTGTTTCCGTGCCATGGCCTTTTCTGAAACCGAATTGAGTCTTGTCCAGGAGGTTATTGTCTTCGATATAGTGGGCGAATTGTGTGTTCATTAATTTCTCAAATATTTTGGCAGGAAAAGGAAGGCTTGTAATGGGTCTATAGTTTTTGTATCTAGAGGGCCGATGTGCTGCTTTTTCAGTAGTGGCCTAATGATAGAACTTTTCCATGTGGCGGGGTAGTTGCCAGTGTTAAACATGGCATTGCAGATGTCTGTTAGGTTAGGGGCCAGAATATCAGGGATAAGTTTTAAAATCGATGAAGGGTATGGATCAATGGGGGAACCAGACTTGATGGTTAGAATCAGGTCCTCGATCTATTTTGACGACACTTGGCTAAATGTTGGAAAGGAAGGGGAGTTTTCTTTGTTGTCAGGGGTGAAAATTTTCCTTCTTGTGCCTCCCTTCACTTCCTGCACTGCCACAATAGCGCCGTGATATCCTATCTGGGATGATTGTTTGCGCTCTATAAGTACCTATAACATAACATAACATAACTGTCGAATGGTCAAATTTAGATTGGGTAGTGAAGTTGACGTATATGTTGTTAACTTTTTCTAAGAAGGATTTTGCCAGGTCATTGCAAAATTCTTGGGTGGGAGCAATTGAGGAGTTTATTGCAGACCCTGATAATTTGGTGACCACTTGGAAAAGCTGCTTAGTGGAATTTTGAGCTGATTCAATCTGATTGAGGTAGTATTTGCTTTTTTCCTCAATGATGAGGTGCTTATATTTGAACATTGCTTCCTTGTAACGGGTTTTGTCCGAGCTATTGTAGTTTTTGCGCCTGTGTCTCTCTAGGTTCCTGCAGTGAATCTCCCCAGGATTCGTTGGGGAGCGTCTTACTGTCCCTGAATCTTTGGCGATACTTTTCAAGAGTCAGATAAAATTAGGCAATTAAAATGGCCTTCATAGGTGTGTACTTTGTTTGGACTCCTACCTCCTATGTCAAAAATGTGTCCCTCCCAAGTGTTGGCATCTGTTTCCACATACGAGCCCCCCCCAATTCTCCAGAGGAAGCCTGTGAACCTTGTGTACAAGTTTATAAGCAGAAAAACAGTTATCAATGTCATCTCCCACTACATACCTGGGCACCAAATCCTTAGGTAAACCCTTTCTCCATCAGGTACTGCATGTATGCTGCCCCATCACTATTGGAATCTGCCTGCCTGGCCTTGATATCAACACTTTCAGACTCACTTCATGAAGCAGTAAAAGATTTTTTCTCTGCTAAGGCTCTCTTTGCCTCAGCCTTTTTGGCCTACCTTTCATCTTTTTGCTCCTCAGCCCCCATTTTTAATTTGGCCATTTGCAGCTGGAATTTTCTCTACTCCATCCTCTCCTTCAGTTCCTCCGGAGTGAAGCCACAGGAAGAGATTGCTTCCTGCACTCAAAGGGAGCGTCTTCCCCTGCAGGTGGTTCCTCAGAAAAGCCATTCTTAGGCACCCCCAATCCATCATTCTCTTTGAAGCAGGTGTATATGCAGACCCTCAGTGCCTTTTGTAATTCTACCTACTTGGTGGCATTCTTGGCAGGAAGCCCTATCTCCTTGCAAAAGTCTTTAAGCTGAGCCACCACTGTGTAGATTTTCAAGTTGACTACCTGAAGGCTAGTTGTAGGACCAGCAGCCAGACCATGCAGACACATGATTTTGAGGAAAAATTAAAAAATGCCAATCAGGGAGAACTGAAAAAAGATCTAAATGGTCTTGGACGAGGTTGTGTACATAAAGTTACTGTATCGCCCAGCACAAACACAACCTTATCGCTGATCACCAATGTTAGAAATAGGGTTTTTGGTTGGCAAAGATATGCACACTGTCTAAGCAGGAATCACAATCCTGGTTAGGGTAAGCGGCAGGCAAACCCTAAATTAACCTCTGCTCACCCGCTGATAGCCTGGCACATAGCAGTCGGGCTTAACCTTAGAGGCAATATGTTAAGTATTTGCTCAACACTTCAAACAGTAAAACATGGAAAACACTACACTAAAGATTCCACACAAGGTTAAAAAAATCAAACTTCAGTTAATAAATAAAACATTACCAAACGACAAAAATCCAATGAGTAGAAGTTGAGATATGAATTTTTAAGGAATAAACTGCAAAATAGCACTTAGAAGCAGTAAGTGTGCATGTGGGCTGTATGGTTGTGCCGGACCAAGACAAAGTCAAAAGTTCAGGCCAACTGTGATGGAGTGCAGGCCAGATATGAGGAACCAGTTGGGCTGCTGAACAAAAGTACCTTGATTCAGGCTGCATCGCTGATGAAGAAGTTGCAGGATGCAGACCAAGAGATACATCAGTGTCCAGCCACGCTGGGGAGGGGATTAATTGATTTTCTCCACACAACGGCAGCAATGCATGAGTTCTGAGTGAAATGCACTCGTTCTGAATGCACTACGCAGCGACTGCTTCTGCAGCACAGCATGCGTCGATTCCCAGTGTATTGCCCTCTTTCCGAATGGGATGCGCCTGTTATGCTCCACGCAATGGAGTTGATGTAATGGTTCCAGAGAGGATGCGTGGGTTTTGTTGAAGCAAGCACCTGAGGCCTCACTTCCAAGGGTTTGGGACTGGGGAGGCACCACTTCCCAGGGCAGATTTGCCGATGGCAGAGTCCAAATGAAGCAGCAGAAAGGTTGGAAGTCTTTTATGTCCCTAAAACCTCAGATCAGGAGGCAAGCCAGCAAGCCCTTGGAGTCACTTTGAGTTCAAGTGCTGTAGGTGCAGTCCATCTCACCAAGACAGGGGAACAGCAGGCAGCATGTCAGCTCAGCAATGCAGGAGTCCAGCAAAGCAACAGTCCAGCAGGGTGGTAGTCCTTTCAGCAACACTGCAGTTCTTCATGGCAGAGTGGTCATAGGTCCGGAAGTGAACTGAAGTCATGTTGTCAGAGGTCCAGTACTTATACCCAATGGTGCCTTTGAAGTGGGGGAGACTTCAAGAAGGGCTTTGAAGTGCACAGTATTCTCACTTCCTGCCCTGGCTCCTGACTCTTTACAGGGTGGTATGCAGCCCTTTGTGTGGGGACAGGACATTGTCTATTCAGGTGTAAGTGTGAGGCTGTGCCCAGCTCCTCACACCCATCCTGTCAGGATGACCCAACAAGGTCTATCAAGTCACACCTAAGCTCCTTTTGTGTGCGGCTGTCTAGGGGGAGTACACAAAGCCCAGCTGTCACCTACCCCAGACTGATCAGACAAAGGCAACAGGCACCAAATGGCTAAAGTAAGATAATAGCAACACAAAATATGATAGACTGAATGCTGAACATTGACAAACATTCACCCCAGTCAAAGATCTGGGTAAAGTCCATCGTTTTTTTGCTCACCATGCCATCGCAGTTTGGACCCAGCCATATGCAGATCAGTCTTGACCCTGCTCCCAATGGGAACTGTTCAGTCCAGACTGCCAGGCCAGGTCTCCTCTAGATCAGAAAATAAGCATTCTGGGGCTGGTTTCGAGGTATTACCCTGTATCAGCCAGGCTTGCTAGAATCCAGTGGAATAGCGAGCATAGGACACACATCTGGGAATACCCTTCCTATTTAGGACAATTATAGTCAAGTCACACCTAAGCTCCCTTTGGGTGTGAATGTTTAGGGGGAAATACAAAGCCCAGCTGTCACCCACCCCAGACTGATTAGAGATAGGCAGCAGGCACCAAATGGCTTACGTAAGAAAATGCCAACTTTCTAAAAGTAAAAGCAAAACAACAATAGGTGGCTGTTTGATTTAAACACATTTTTACTTTTTCGTAAAGTTCATTTTACTCAATAAACTTGACCTCTGATTCTTTTTTACACATAGCTACATCACTTTTCAAGAAGAGAGTAATACCAACTATCAATTCTGAGATGCGGAAATTCTTAAAACATTGTGTTCAATCTAAGGATGACAAACAAATACTAAAGCATAATTAAAGTGACAAGAAATTATAATTTGAAATCCGACCACCATAAGTTAGGATTTTAAATTAGCATTCCAGAGACACCAGACTCGGGGATCTTATCTCTTCCCCTTTGGAATCTGCACTTATAAAATGTAATAAAGTAATCCCAATGTTTACCTATGGGAGAGATAGGCCTTGCAGTACTGAAAAACTACTTTGGGAATTTTTTAAGTACCAGGACATGAAAAACCAAATAGTGCATGCTCTGCCTTTTAATTACATTGCACTCTGCCCTATGGATTATACATGACCTATCTGAGGAGTGACTTATATGTATAAAAAGGGAAGGCTGGGGCCTGGCAAAAGGATTGCTTTTCCAGGTGGACATGGACGTGTAAACTGCACACACAGGCCCTGCAATGGCAGGCCTGAGACGTGGTTAGAGGTCTACATGAGAGGGTGGCAGAATCAGTGCTGCAGGCCTACTAGTAGCATTTAATTCACATGACCTGGGTACAGGAGGTACAACTTTAGTAAGGACTTATAAGTAAATTAAATATGTAATTTGGGGATAAACAAATGTTACCCTGTTTAGGGAAGAGAGCAGAAGCACATTAGCACTGGTAACCCGTTGTGAGGCGCACAGAGTCCTAAAACCAGCAAAAATTAGGTCAGATATGTGGAGGAGGTGGGCAAAACGCTGGGGGAAGAACACCCTAAGGCTGTCAGGTCTTACACATATCAAGTGATCGATTTCTAAACAGTTATGTGCTTGTATAGACCAGCAACATTATCCTACTGCCCAAGTGCATTCCCTCTTATACTTAGAAAATAGTAGCAGTAACAGTAACTAATCGTAATACATAGCAATTTTTTTCTAGATCTTCATACTACACTTCTTCCATGTCTAAGCACAGTAAATAACAGGCGTTATTATTACTCCCAAAGCATGACTCTAAATTTACAGACCAGAGAATGATGGAAGGCTGAGTCCGGCTCACTAGGATTTTAACTTAAGATAACCGCAGGGGCCCAACGAGCATTAACTCATGAACTATCAGGATTTCTTTTTTTTTAAGTTTAGAATGCTTTATTGAGGTAAGAAGCAAAGTAAAACATCATTACATAGTCCTGAAACAAGAAGGATAATAGGTAAACAAATATATATGTGACAATAAGGCAAAACAAATCCTCGAAAGGTAAAACCTGTATAAAGAGTAAATGCATTTTAACATTTTTAAGTTAAGAAGAGAGGAAGAGAAGAAGAGAAAGAACAAAGAGGGTGAGGAGAGGGGGAGGAATACAGCAGAGGATTAAAATGTTAAGAAGAATGAAAATAAAATAAATAGCAATAGGAATATAACGAGGTACAGGTTGGTATCATATATACAAGCGAAATCAATTAGCAAGCCTGGAAAGAAAGGATGTTAGTGGTAACCACAACAAGTCTTTTTTGATCAACAAAGAGGTAGAGGTGGCATAAGCACGATCAAGTCTATGATGATGACAAAGCAAATTCCATCAAGCTTGAAACAACATTTTTGAAGTGTCCTTCCAATTATTGGTGATTATCTGAAAGGAAATAGCTAAAAACAAATCAATACATTTACCCACATTACTCTGGACTTTCCATATAGGCAAAGAACTACCCAAAAATATGTGTATGATATCAAAAGACAAGTTAGTTGATAAAATTTCATTCAAGTTCAACCATATACGGGACCAAAAAGACTTAACCAAAGGACAATGAAAAAGCATGTGAAAAAAGTCACTGCTCTCGTGGGAACAAGACCAGAATTTTGGGGAATCTAATAATTTAAATCTGTGCAAATCAGTAGGGGTAAAAATAAAGTCTATTTTAAAAATAATATAAAGTCTGCGTTGCACTAGCTGAGCGTGAGGCAGTGTGGATTTTAGACCAGATGGAGTCCCATGTTTGAAATGAAAAATCTTCTGCTAGGTCCTTTTCCCATAAAAGTTCTAGGTTGGATTTAATTCTGGCACACACAGAACGGAATAGTATCTTGTATATAGCAGTGGCTTTAAATTGAGTAGAAAAGTCCAAAGGAGGAGAGAGAGTTTGGTCAGATGTAACAGTAGAGTTTCCTTGGGAAAAATGACGAATGAAAGAGTCTTTAAGCAAGGGGTATTGAGGGGTGTGTGTGGAAGAAATACCATAGGAACTTTGAATCCCCGAAAAGTCCATAAAAGACCCATCTTTCAACAAATGATCAAGTGTGAAGATGCCTTTGTCAATCTATTCCTTCCAAAATAAAGCTCTGTTATTAATCTTTAGATATTGATTGTACCAGACTGGAGTGCTTGAGAAGTAATCTGCAGAAGAAAGATGAGTTTTAAGCAGTAAAATTGCGAGTGCCTTGGAATGAACAAAAATAGGTGAAGAAACACTTCGGGGGCTGGGAGAGACGGGTATCTGAGGGAAAAGAAAAAGGTGTGACTGAGCTTGTTCTAATAAGCTCCATTCTGTTATAGGTAAATGAGTAGAATCAGATAAAAAGGTCCATATTTGTTTCAGGGTAAATGCAGAGTGATAATGTCTGAGGTTGGGGAAGTTTACTCCTCCTAACTCCTTGGAAAGTTGTAAATGAGAATGTAACATCCTGGCCTTGCGATTATTCCAAAGAAATTTGGTCAAATTGATGTTACTGAAAAAGGAATTGGGAAGGGAAACCGGAAGAATAGAAAGAACAAAGTTAATAATTGGGAGAAGAATCATTTTGATCGTAGATATTCTACCCCACCAGGATAAGAAAAGAGGAGATCAGCTATCCGTGAGATCAGAGAGATTTTTAAGTATGTCAGTAAGGTCAATTTTAATAGTTTCCCTAATGTTATTAGCATAAAGAATGCCTAAACATTTGATACTTCTGGAATTCCATTCGAAACCTGTGTCATGACACATATGTGGAAGACAATGCTTATTCAGGGGCAGGACTTCGAACTTATCAAGATTCAGTTTGTAACCGGAAACTGAAGAATACTCTTGTAAAAGGGAGAAGAATGCCGGCAGGGAAGTGGACGGATTGGAGATATATAACAGAATGTCATCTGCATATGCAGTGAATTTGATGTCAATATTATTAAATTTAAAACTTGTATATTGTGATGAGTGTCTAAGTTTTTCTAAGAAGGGCTCTAAAGCAAGAATAAATAAGAGAGGGTAAGAGGACAACCCTGCCTTGTTCCCCTGAGGAGTGGGAAATATTTGAATTGACAACTGTTTACCCAAATGGAAGTAGTGGGGGCAGAGTATAGAAGCTGGATATAGTTAATAATGGGAGGGCTAAAGCCATGCCACTGTAAGGCGCCAAAGACACATTTCCTGTTAACCCTATCAAATGCCTTTTCAGCGTCTACTGTAATATCAGCAATAGGTGAATCTAATTTGGAGGCCAGATGGAAAACAGTAAGAAAGGTTCTCGAATTATCAGTGATAGAACGTCCCTTGACAAAGCCTGACTGATATATATTGACAAGATCCGGGATTACTTTATTGATGTGGAGGGCAAGTAATTTAGTGAAGATTTTACAAATCTGTATTAATCAGGGAAATAGGCCTTTAGTTTTTACAAAGAGAGGGGTCCTTACCTAACTATCAGGATTTCTTAATGTAGACATGAATAGCATTGTTGTATTGATGGGCCTGGAGTTAGAATATTAAATCTGCTCAAGTTGCACTTATGGAAGACAGTCGAAGCCGGTGCAGGTAAGAGTGGTGGGGTGGGGGAGGAGGGAAGTTGACGGAATAGGAAAAATAAAATAAAAAATATTAATAAAACCACTTGCCTTGTGCTCACCACATCACAAAGTTGGCGATGCAGCGAGCGCAGCGTAAGTAGTTTCAATTATTTATTTTAATTTACCTATTCTGTTGTAGGTCGACTCAACCCCCCCACTCCACCACTCTTACCTGCACCGCCCGCAACTGGCCGCGACTTATGAAAGATCAGGATAATGGTTGTTTCCATAAAAAGGTAATGTCAATGTTGTACGTGCTATCAGAGTAGCAGAAACCATTGAAATTAGATCATTCAATCATATTTTCAGATACAGAAAATCTAAGGAGTACCAACTCAAAATATGCCAGAGTGAATGATGCAATATACTTTCAAATATGTCAATGCTTGCACTATTCTAGCATGCTCGAATGTTAGTCACAATTTTATTGACAAGTATTGGCAAAGTCAATAGGCCCAGCATAGGAAGAAATGAATGCAGTAAAAATAAAAACTAATTTGAAAATAAATTAATCATTGCATAGAATGTAAATTGAACAGTTTACATGCTTCTTAGCAGACAAGAGTACTTAGAAGAGGTATAGGAACCTTTTAACGTTCTAACGCACAACACTAGGAATTACAATTCTCGTTAGCACAAAGAAAGATTATTGGGTTTGAATTACAGTAACTTTAAAATAGAGTTTAAACACACAGTGATGAGTGAAAAAATAAAACAGAGTAATGTATAGAAAGAAAAAAACATTGCAAATAAAAATATTGCTTCTTGAGCCGTGGCAATGAAGTGCCCTTCTTTTAAGGCAACTGTGCGCATTTCATCAGGGAAAAATGCAGAGACACGCAATGAAGGACTGCCAATGGCAGAAGGAGGTTTACCCATTGCCCCATACTGTGGTTGGTGAAAGCAATATATGAATGACCTCTAAACAGATCAATATATCTATATAAGTATAGACATGTAGGAAAAGTTTTGATTAAATGAGGCTGGCGAGGCAGCAAACGCTGTCTCTTTGTTAGATCTATATAGGCACATTCTCGACATAAAGTTCTTTGTTTTTAAATGCATACAGGATTCAAAGTTCTCTCAGACTTACATAGCAGTGACGCCCCAGTGGACTCCAGATTTTTTTCCAGCTTCGATAAATAGAGACAGACCGACCAGTGTTATTGTAGGTGCAATGGCAAGAGGCCCGATAAACTTCAGCAGAAAACCAATTAAACCTGAAAATCCAAGCACGATCTGCACCAAGGAGGAAACGATTATAGCACCTTGGATCTATAATCAAAGACAAAGATCAAAGATGTAAACATTCTGGTAAGGTGCTGCACCAAGCATTGAACAATTGCAAGAAAAGGAGAAACTACAAAATCCTTTTAGGACAAGCTTTGCATTTATCTACACTGAATTTCCATGAGTCACAAATATGACCAAGTGATCTCAAAATTGTCAATCAAATTTAGCATCAGAATAATCGCACATAAAATATTTATG